>NC_140509.1:57883865-59083865 GCF_964339955.1 Pipistrellus hanaki | reverse complement strand
GTGCTCTGACCTGGGATTAAATCCACAACCTTGACATATCAGGATGATGCTCTAACCAACTGAGCTACCTGGCCTAGACTGATCTTCTTAACTCTTGTTTGATTTTATTATTAGGCATGAGATGAGGCGAGTGTAAATATTCCAGAAGGGATGAATTAGATGTCTGGGATATGAATACACACACACATATATGCATACAAATGTATACATACATGAAATGTATACACAGATGCATAATAGTATATATGTATGTTTCTCTATTTCTATCTTTATCTGTCTTTGAGGGGACTTTCTGGAGTCAGGAATCTCTCTTAGGAAGAGGGCTCTCTGCCCCATTGTAACAGTGACTCCTATGTAAATAAAATGCCAAATCTTACCTGAAACACATTACTTCAGTGTTAAAAAAAATGTTATTGAATCTCTTACTATTATTATTTTTATTAATCTTCACCCAAGGTTGTTTTTTTTTTTTCCTTGCTCTTAGGGAGAGAAATATATAGTGAAAAACATTAATTGGTTGCCTCCCCTCTCATTCCCCCCCCACCCCCCCACCCACTGCACCCCTACTGGGGATCAAACCCACATCTAGGTAAATGCTCTGACTGGGAATTGAACCCCAACCTTTTGGTGTATGGGATGCCACTCCAATCAACTGATCTACCTGGCCAAGGAAAAGCTATTCTGTTTTGATGTAATTATTGCAAAATCAATTTTTTTAAATTTCTAAAATAATCAGTGTTCTTTTTCCTCACAAAAATTTTCAACACTGATTTTTTTCTTTTTAATTTATGTTCATTATTGAAAGTATGACAGATGATACTATTTATTATTGAATACAATAATTGGAAAGAGGAAGGTCATGCACATAGATCTATTTGATTTTATTTATCAAATAACATGACAAGGCTTGGAAAGCACATTTAGGAAGAGAAAGTGATCAAACATTGTGAGCACAGAAGAAAGAATGGTTAATTTTGACAGTGAATGAAGATAAAGGCTTCATGGAAAAGATAGCATTTTGGTGGGTCTTGACGAATAAGATTTTGATAGCATGACAGAAAAGAACAGCCTAGATTAGGGTGTCTATAAGCAAAAATGAAAGGCTCCAACTTGTATAGGGTGTTCAAGAGATGCGAGTAGAGGGATTAGAACTGGGATCTTACCTCAAACACTTAATGCTATTCTTTCCTTTTTTTTTCTTCACTTTATTTTATTTATCATTTTTTTCTTGTATACTACAAACCCTCAACCAATAGGAGATAAAGTGAAACATGACACATCTTATTTACTTTAAAACCTCCCCACTTCAGGTTTATTGCTTGTATTATTCAGCATTTTCATTTTAGATGTAGTTACATTTTTATAACAGTTTAGCTGTGAATTTGGCAGGACATTTCTGGAGTTACAATATTTATTTTATGTAACTGGCTTATTTTACCTAATATAATGTGGACTCAATATTTGTTGACCAAATTATTGAGATATAAGTTAAAGTGAGGGGAAAAAAAACACCTACCTGAGAGGATCTTTGGGGACAAAAAACATTGATACCCTAATTTGAAGGATACATGATTATTTACATATAAAATGTAATTACTTTCACTTCTCCTTTTTTCTTTTATAGACTCAAAAAACATTCATTAAACTCCTCATATTCCATGTCACTTCATCAGCCCTGACCTTTAAAGATGAATAAGACAAATAATCTTTCAGTGAGGAAGAGTTTATCACATTTTCAAAAAGGATAACCTTTTGACAAAAATTAGTAACCCATAATTTGTTAGATATCTTATAATTCCATATGGATGTTTAATATATACAAATGAATAAGACTTGGTCTTTCAATCTCTTATCCTTTCATGAGAAATCAGAGCAATTTATATCAGCTTTGTTAAATATTGCTTTATAATTTCATCTTTCTGCAAAGTCAATTAAGAGCAAGGTAAGAATTTTTTGCATTTATTGATCTGGTATGTACTGCTGATTCCACAGCAAAGAGGTGTCTATGCTTCAAAGCCTATGATCTCATTATAGAATGAATTATAAATTTATTTCAACTCTTTACTCAATTATTGATAGAATTCATGTGGGTGAGAATGGTCTTCAATTTTGAGTAGAGTAAAAGATGATGATTTTGTTCCAGTTTGTCATGTTTTAAACACATGGCTAAGTAAGTTGGTTGCATCTTAGATGAATTAACTCTTGCACTTCAGCCAGAAAAACTGGAAAAATGTATTACTTTATAATGTTGATATTATTTATGTATTCATTCAGTAAATACTATTGAGGACTAGTATTATCAGATACTGCATTATACAGATATATTTAAGGTTAAAAAAGACATAACCTTCAAGGACCTCACATTCTATTGGGGGAAAGAAACCAGTAAAATAAAATGAAAATATCATACAATGCAATTTGAAAGGAATGGGCAGGGTATGATGGAAATACAAAGGGGAAATAATTAAGACTTTATAAGGACAAAGAGAGTATTAATAGAGAGTTAACATTTGAATTTTTCAATAAAAAATAGAAATTTTCCTGAAAAAGCAAGGAGAAAAAAAAAAGGCATTTCAAATAGAGCAAATAGGATGTGAATGAAGCCTGGGTTACATGACAGGGAATGTTGCTCTAGGTAAGAGACATGTTAGAACTAGGCTGATGTGGCTCAGGTGGTTGAGCATTAACTTATTAATCAGGAGGTTATGGTTCATTTCTGGGTCAGGGCACATGCGGGCTTGAGCCCCAGTAAGGCTGTGCAGGAGGCAGTGGAATAATGATTCTCTCCTCATTGATGTTTCTATCACTTGCTCCCTCTCCATTCCTCTCTGAAATCAATAAAAATACATTTAAAAGAGAGAGAGATTTTAGAAGCTGATTGTGAATACCTTTATGTAGCATGTTGAAAAGTTTTGCACAGAATAATAAAAAGTCAAAGAAGAATGATATACATATGACTGACAGGGTTATATTCATACTAGGGGCCCAGTGCACAAATTTGTGCACCTTGAAAGAAACTGTGGGCCATGAGGCTGCAGTGGGCACAGGGTAGGTCTTGGCCCATCCTACACTCCCCTACCCAGTCCCTCCTGCTCCAGTGCCCTGTCTGCTGGCAGCCCTGCTCCTGCTGCCCCTGCTCCCATGGGCTGATGGTGCTGGCCCCACTTGCACCCACTGAGGATGGGGAGCAATTAGGGCCAGAGCCTTCAGCAGGTACAAATGACTGCTGCTGCCCTGATCACCCCTTAGGAGCAGGGAAGGTGGAGAAGTTCTCAGGGACAATTGGGGCTGGCAGCCACCGCTTGCACCACTAATGGTGTTGAGCAGTTGGGACCTGCACCAGGAACCAGCAGCAGGTGTGAGTGGGGCTGGTGCCAGCAGCTGGTGTGAGCACCCAGCGGAACTGTGGTGTGCAGGAGCAAAGAATTTTCAGTAACCACCAGAGTGACTGGTGCCCTCCCATGGTCTGGCGCTCCTGCTCACCTGTTCCACCATCCCATTGCGGTTGACATCTGCCATGTTCCACACGTACCCCCTTGTGGTCAGTGCACATCATAGCGACTGGTTGTTTGGTTGTTCTGCAGTTTGGTCTATTTGCATATTAGGGTTTTATATATAAAGACATTTAGAAAAATCCTCTCATGATTGAGTTGTAAGTAACAATACTCTTGCCAGGAAAACAGTGGTAGAGATATGCATTAAGGCTTTGCAAACGAGAATTTAAAAGGGAATTTTGAAACAGGACTTGATGTGATGGTTGTGAAAAATATAAAAATAATAATAATAAATAATTCTTAAACATTTTAGGGAGATGTGATAACACTAATTTATATTGTGAGTGCAGATATGAAATGGAAGAACAGATATTTTTTTTCTTTGTGTTTTTCTTAGTTGGTTTTGGAGGAGGTGGAGTGAATGAAGTTGATGTTGGTCAAGTAAAGTGCATGCGACAAACTAGAATGCTCATTCACATGAAAAATATCAAAGAGACCAATGGTCAAAGCTGATGTACAGCATATAAGATGTGTGAAGAGGAGTAGGAATTAATAAAATACCCAACATGAATATTCATCGAAGTTGGAAGAAGAGCATAGAACAGATTTTTAGAAGCCAACAAAGGAGCAAGCCTCACTGATGACAGGAAGATAATAGCAGAGGTTGTATAAATGCAGTCTGAAAAATGGGCCATTGTAGTATTTAGTTGAGGAATCATTGTGGTTATTTGTATGGCAGGTTCACTTAACTAAAGAGAATGAAAGATAAAATGGTTTAGAGAGCGAATGTAATTGAGAAAGTAGACTCAGAAAAGTAGCCTATGCCTTCAAAAAGGATTTTAGTAAATGAAAGGAGGAAGATAAGAAGTAAATTGAGGGAGATCTTGAGGCAAGGAGAGATTTTATTTATTTATTCTTGTGTAGAGAAAATTGAGTTTCTTTCTGGGCAGAGGAAAAGGATCAGAGGAGAATTTGGAAGCAGTTCAAATGCTTGGCTTGTCATAGAAAGCACTCAATACCTAAAAATTGACCTGGAAAGCTATCTTCTAGTATTCAAATGGAAAATAATACATAAGCCTCTTCAAAGGTTAGTATTTTCAGTAGTGTGGATACATATCCTGTGTGCTCAGCTCTGGCATCCTCAGCAAAGGGACGTCCTCTGGAGAAATAGAAGCCCTTTCATTGCTCTGGACTGCAATGTAAGTCATATGATACAAGCCTGGAAACTGAGGTGACTAAGCCTACATCAGAGGGACAGCTGATTTCCCTGTGGGGGTGAAGAATTAGAACTCAAACAGAGATTGACAAAAATAAACTAGTTGCCTTATTTATTTACTTTTTAAAATAAAAGAATGCCAATTATTTCATCTGATTGCCTGGGATCTTAACCATATAAATCTCTCTTAATCTATAGCATAGAATATCTGCCTTTTAAGTAGATAGTTCAATCGTCAATTATGCACAACTCAGCTCTTGTTGAAAGTGGATTTGAGACTGTCAAAGTTCAGGAAGAAAAAAAACAGAATTAAAACCAATGAATCCCCAAAGTAGTAATTAGTAAAAACTTATTGTGTACACACCAAAAGGCAGTTCATGAACTGGGAACACTCCAACCAAAACATGGAACGAGGCTCAAGGTTATATTGCTATAGAGCAGCATATATAATGAGAAAGCAGTGACTTTTTATTCTCACACAGATTGATTGTAATAGAATTTTCTTACATGATAGGTCAGTGGCTACCTCATATCAACAATGGGAAACCATTTAGGGTTTTTTTTTTTATGATTTTCATGGGCATAAGCAAGAAATGACACAAGACAAGTTAATCTTGCAAAATAAGCTAAATTAAGCTTTGTTTGTATGACTAAATTGGTTTTGTCTGCTTAGACATTTTTCAAGGTTTTGGTCTCCATTTTTTACTCTAAGAATATAGTAAATATTTTGTTTTATTTTTTAATCCTCACCCAAGAATATGTTTTTATTGATTTGAGAGAGAGAGAACAGGATGAGAGAGAAACATCTATTAGTTGCCTCCTGTACACACCCCAACTAGGGATGAAATCTGCAACCTAGATATGTGCCCTAACTGGGAATCAAACCTGTGACCTTTTTGGCATATGGCAAAGATGCTCCAACCAACTGAGCCACCCACTCATGGCTACAATAAATATCTTAAAGAGATAGTATTGGAATAGGTTTTCTAACTGGTTGTGATTTTGGACCCTATGGAAATTGGGCAATGTCTGAGGATATTTTTTTCTGTCACAACTGGAGTGGGGGCTTGCTTATTATATCTGGGCTATAGAGGCCAGGAACACTGCTAAACATCCTTCAAAGCACAAGACATCTTTTCCCTTACACCTGTCCCAACAAAGAATAATTGGGCCCAACCTATACATAGTTCTGAGGTTGAAAAGTCTTCTATAGAAACATTAAAACCATCATTCTTCTAGGTTTTCTAATTTTTATCCTTGTAGCAAGTTAGATCATGATAACTCAAAGTACTTAGCTTGGCTGTACTGTTTTATTTAAGTTAGTAGACACATTTTTGGTTTACCAAAATATTGAGCAGAAAATACAGAGAATTCCCACATAACTTCTCATATTCCCCTTCCCCCAGTTTCCCTGTTATTAACATCTTGCATTAGTGTGGTTTGTTTTCTACAATTGAGGGGTCAATACCAGTATTAACAAAAATCTATAGTTTACATTAAATCCCACTCTTTGTTGTACATTATACGGATTTGACAAATGTATCGGGTCTAGTACTAATTAATGTCGTTTTTTAACATTCGTTTAAAATCTTGCTTGGCGTTGACTTGTATTGACATAACCTTCAAACACGTGGTATCTACAGAACGTGTGAAGTGCAATTAACAAGTTTTGCTTGAAAAAGTTTGTGTTTGGTTTGGTTTTTGTTGCAAAACTAGGGCTAAGAAGATGGCGAATGAAGAGCATATTCGGCACTGCATGCTTTACAAGTTCCAATTAGGAAGAAAAGCAAGTGAGGCTGCAAAAAACATCTGTAGTGCTCTTGGTCAAGATGCAGTTAGCGCCAGAAAATGCCAGCATTGGTTTGAGAAATTTTGCGAGGGAAATTTTTCGTTAGATGACAAGAGTGTTCAAGGCCGTGTGTCCAATTTTGATCAAGAAGCTCTTCAAGCTCTTTTGGTGCAAAATCCTCAAATTACCCAACAAGAGCTTGCGACAACTTTAAATTGTTCACAAAAAAACAATTTCCAATCAATTGGGTGCACTTGGCCAAGTCCAAAAGTTTGGAAAATGGGTTCCTCATGAGTTGACCGACAACAACCATAATCAAAGAGCACTTGGCCAAGTCCAAAAGTTTGGAAAATGGGTTCCTCATGAGTTGACCGACAACAACCATAATCAAAGAGCGAATTTGCAGTTCGCTCCTCTCTCGTCAAAACTGTTTGCCGTTTTTAGAGCAAATTGTTACCGGAGATGAAAAATGGGTGCTGTATGTTAATTTGAAAAGGCGGCCTCAATGGTTGGACAAAAAGAGGCTCCGCAGCCCACGCCAAAACCTGACTTGCATGCGAAAAAAGTGATG
The DNA here is from genome assembly GCF_964339955.1 of Pipistrellus hanaki. Taxonomy (NCBI): domain Eukaryota; kingdom Metazoa; phylum Chordata; class Mammalia; order Chiroptera; family Vespertilionidae; genus Pipistrellus; species Pipistrellus hanaki. Next base: position 59,076,795 of record NC_140509.1, on the reverse strand, counting down.
TTGTGTGTTTGGTGGAATTTTAAAGGAATTCTTCATTATGAACTTTTACCATCTAACCAAACCATTACAAGTGCAGTGTATAGTGCCCAATTGGAAAGGTTAACCCAAGCTTTAAGAGAAAAAGAACCCGTGCTGATTAATCGGAAGGGCGTAATTCTTCACCACGATAACGCACGACCGCATACTGCAAGAATCACTGCTGAAAAACTGCGCCAGTTGGAATGGGAAGTTCTCCCTCAACCTGCATATTCTCCTGATATTGCCCCTTCCGATTACCATTTGTTTCGTTCTTTGCAAAACTTTCTTCTTGGAAAAAAATTTAATAATGAAGAATGCCTCAAAAATGCATTGACCGAATTTTTTGCATCAAAATCACAAGAATTTTACAACAGAGGGATTAAAATGCTTCCTGAGCATTGGGCACAAGTAGTAGAAAACAACGGCAACTATATTGTTGATTAAATTTTGTTGTATTGTTTAAATAAATTCGATTTAAAAAAGTATTAGAAAACGACAGTAATTATTACTAGACCTAATATAAGATATATACCCACAATGATTGTCATAGAGAGTAGTTCCGTCGTCTTAAGAGTTACCTGTACGTCACCTATTCTCCCCCTTTTCTCTCTCCTGGGTATTTTTATGGTGCTGATGACTTTACACTTTTCAGAATGTCATATAGTTGTATACATGCACTATGTAGCCTTTATAAGTGAGGATCTTTCACATTGTATTATGCGTTTAAAATTTCAATTTCTCCCTGGGTTTGTGTGGCTTGATAGTTCATTTATTTTTTATGGTTGAATAGTATGCCATTGTACAGATGTACCACATTTTTTTTATCCATTCACCTATTGAAGGACACCTTAGTTGTTTCCAAGGCTTAGCCATTATGAATAAAACTACTATAAATACTTGTGTGCATGTTTTTGTGTCCTCAGCTCATTAGGATAAATTCCGAGGATTATGATTGCTGGATCATGTGGCAAGACTATTTTTAGTTTGTAAGAAACTGCCAAACTGTTTTCCAAATTGACTGTACCAGTTTACATTCCCACCAGCAATGAGTATTTCACCTCCTTGCCAACATTTGGTGTTGTCAATATTTTGAATTTTAGTCATTCTAATAAAAGCGGAATGGTGTTTTATTGCTGAGTTAACTTGCATCTCCATGATAACATATGATGTGGGACATCTTTTCTTATGCTTATTTGCCATTTATGTATCTTCTTTAATGAGGTGTCCAGAGCCTTTGCCCATTTTATAATTAGGTTTTCTTATTTTTGAGTTTTAAGAGTTCTCTCTATATTTTATAATAAATACCAGCCCTTTGTCAGATATGTTTCTGCAAACATTTTCTCCCCATCTGGGGCTTATCTTTTTATTGTATTAACAGTATCTTTGGAAGAATAGATGCTTTTAATTTAGTGAAGTTCAATGTATTAATTTTTCTTTCATGGATTGTGCTTTTGGTGTTGTAGCTAAGAAATCATTGTCAAACGCAACATTTTTAATATGTTGAATTTTGTTGTCTTTTATGAGAGTCAATATACAACGTGACATATGAAACACATTTCTCCAATTTCTGCAGACCAGATTAAAATATTGTCTTAATGTTATATTCATTTTTTAAAAAATAAGAAATCATCTTACAGATTCCTCTTGTAATTTTAATTCTGGTGAAATATTTACTTTAAGACTTATCTTGAAGGCTTTCCTTCATTAATTAATGTGGCATGTTATCTGTTGCTGAAAAAATTCTAATCCTCTGAATTTTTGTTTTGACTTTCCAAATAGTTCAATTTATTCCTCAGTGGCAGTAATTATCTCATTTTTATTTCCACATACATCCCTTTTTCCCTTTTTCTACATGGATTTATCCTTCCTTCCCCCTCCTCCATTAATTTTTAATGTAGCCATCCTGCAAGAAATGTCTTTTAAGTTATTTCAATTATTTTTGGAAGAATAGAACAATAATATTACCTGCACATAGATAGAATGCTGTTTATAGCAAGGCATCCCACAATAAATAACACTAAATATAAAATTTCTAATTTTTCTAGCTATATGTTATCATGGAAACATAAATCAGTTTGATTGTTTTAAACAGAATCCCAATTTTAAGTCAGAAACAAATGGTAAAACAATAGATTTTAAAACAGATTAGTTCTATTTTAATTAATGTCTTATTGCAGCTGCCTCACTTGATGTCCAAGTCACATTGGATTGTCAGAGTGTGTGATTGATGAAGGGTCTGAAGGTGTGCAAATCCTGTCCTGGGAAGATATTTGAAATTCCTTTTGAGGGCTCACTAAATGAGACAGTTTACCACTCTTATCTGTTGCATAGCCTATAAGTAGAGTCTTCTCTGAGATCTTCAAAAATATGTGGGTTCAGTTCATATTTGAGTATACATTTTCATTTTATTTCTTTGTTCTGACAGCTCCAAATTGGACGGCAGTGTCAGACAGAAAACTAATAAAGAAATTTTAAACATCCCAAGTTCTATAATAGGTCTAAATAAGGGTGCTAGCACACTGGTGGGTACATATAATAGCTTTAGGATCTTGCTAGTAACTTAAGATGCCCCTATACAATTATTCAGTCCCTGGAATCCAGTACTAGCAATCTACTGAGGATATACATAATTACAGTAAGTGTAAAAATTAGTATTGGGTAAGGTGAAATGAGAAGGAGCAATAATGAAAACCATTACATAAAAAGTGCATGTAATTTCATTACAGTGTGTTAAAAAGGCAGCATGAGGGCTCTGGGTTAAAGGCAAGACACAATTTCCCGCTCGTGAGTGTTGTTCACCTCTCCGGGCAGGGAGGGGATTTGTTAGACCATCCTGGCTTAAAGGTCTTCTAAAACCAGGGATATTTTCACATGTCAGAGGGTAACTGTGGGCATGTCTGCAGGCGGAGGGTTGCAATGGATGACCTCTTAAGAGCCCTGCAGGGCCAGGAGTGGCTGATTCTATTAGTGAATTTAAAAATAGAAGTTGCATTAAAAATGTTAAATCTGCCACAAAGTGATAATCAGTGGAATATTTCATGCTCTGTGAGGCAAGAGCAACCTTGAGGCTCTTTGTGAGCCTAAAACAGTGGAATGATGGCTCACTCAAGAGTCTGATGTACAGCTCTGGGGTCCTTCAGTCTAGTTAGAGAGATAATAGTTTTTGCCTTGGAACCTGAAATTTTGACATTCAAATGGCAATTTGCCATTTGTGCTGTGTTGGGTCATTCATCAATATCAGTGGCATTGCTATTTCTGTATAATGAACTTGCGTGATAGAGCATCACTGCCTCTCCCATGATAATTTGTTAACTTGAATCATAGTTTATGCCTTCCACGTTGTATTTTTGACCTAGAGGCTAACCGGATAGCCATGTATTACTATGTATCTATAGTATTAATTTATTGAGGCATTTCTGCCAGTGCATAGCATGACTTTAAATAGCAAGAAATTTTAAGCTACTTTCACATTATGTTAACCTATCATAGGACATAGGCAGCAATGAATAGGTAGGGTTCTTCAGTAGGGAAGAGGGCAAAAACTTGGCCAATCAAGAAAGACCTGTTGGGAACTCCATTCAAAGAGTCAGAAGTTGTGTCCTAAAGAGCAAACAGGACTAGAATGTGCTGGTCTCTATAGGCCCACCTGGGAAAGTTATTGTGAGGAAGTTGGCCAAGACAGGAGACGACCTAGGCAGGTAGGAAGGTAGTCATCTGGGGGAGTTCAGACACAGGAGGGCAGCTGCTGGGAGACAAGCCATTGAGTGGTGAGGCCCCAGTCAGGAGCAGGGGCTGCTTTCTCTTTCTTTGCCCCAACAGCCTGGAGTCTAAACTCTTAGTAACAGGTGGCCAGAAGCTTCAGATGATTGAGGAAGGGAAATGTAAATTCTCAGGGACATCGTGGAGCAGGATGGGTAAGACTGACCACTGGGATCAGTTAACATGGGTGGAAATCCAGCTCTGCTGCTGGCAGTGTGACTTCAGTCAAATAAGTGAAACTTTTAGACGTTCAGCTTCCAAATCAGCAAAGTAGAGAGAATGCAAGTCACTTCATTAGTGCCTAACACATTGTGAGTGCTCAATGAATGGTTTAACTACACACACACACACACACACACACACACATACACACACACACACACATGCACACATGTATATAATAAAAGCCTAACTGACTGTTATGGTAGAACTACTAGAACGACCAGTTGCTATGATGCTCGCTGACCACCAGGGGACAGGTGCTCAATGCAGGAGCTCCCCGCCTGATGGTCAGAAGTTGGGCTTACAGCTGGTGAATTTAGCAGCAGTGGTGGGAGCCTCTCCCGCCTCCACAGCAGACCTAAGGATCAGAGAGCAGGTGGGCAATAAGGAGCGAGGAGTCTTGTCTTGACTGTGAGAGGACACAGGGAGGGCTGAGGGACTAGTGCACAAATTTCATGCACTAGGCCTCTAGTATTTTAATAACACGATAGTAAAATAACAAATGTAAAAGTCAGAGAGAGAAGGGGTTTAGAGTTGGGAACATTATCTTGCATATCCCATCACCAGCAAGTTCCTTTATACTCTGAATGTCAGCGCCTTTCTATGTTGGAATGAGATATATTTTAACTTGCAGAGCTGTCATAAAGATTAGGCTGATATAAATATAAATAAAGGGCCTGGTGTAGTGCCTGACAAATAGGAGGTGCTCAATAAAAGACACTGTTGCTTCTGTTGTCATTATTGTTAACTTTGGGAAGAACTGATTAGATTCTGTCCGCTGGGATAGTGGTGACGTGACCGAGTGGCAGAGTGGTCATTTCTCCTCAATGTTGTAGAAAAGCAACTTGAACTGCAGGTCTGATAAACCTTGTAGGAAAGAACCTGTCCCGTGAGTCCACGTGACCTGCACTGATGAAAAGCAGAGAGCACTGAAGCCGAAGTCCCCACCGTGTGCAACTGGGGAAGGCTTGTTCCAAACATTTCAATTAAAAAAGAAACACACCTTTCTAATGACAAAAATTTAGCATACGTGGGAAAACAGATAAGTATATGGAAATAATGCACTATTTCCACATATCCTCCAACAACTAAAAATGCTCAGTCACTAATATTTTTTTTAATTTTATATATCATAAACATGAAAAGTTTCATATTTTACCTGCCTTTTAATATCCTACTAGTTATATTTCCCATGTTAATAAGCTTTTATACTTTTAATAATTGTACAACATCCATTGTATTCTTAACTAATTCTGCATAATTGGAGTGTTAGTATTTTCTAATTGTTCACAATTCTAGCTTATGAATGTATTTTTTTTTTTTTTTACAAATCTCTCTTTATCACGGTGGGATATAGGATTATTTCTGTGTGATATTCTGTTGAATCATGTACAGATAATCACCAGTAAGATAACTTGATGCTACATGCACAACACACACAAACACACACAACCAGAAGAATATTGTACAGTGTAAAAAATTCAGACAAGTTCTGTTAGCAGAATGCTGTTTGTTGGATGGTCCCTGGCCACCGTGCTGAGTGAGCACATCTCATTGGATCACTTGTGCTGCAGAGACCAGAACACCCCACAGTGGCACAGTGGCACAGTGGCACAGTGGCACAGTGGCACAGTGGCATGCTATGACAATGGCACTTTTAAATCCTAGAAGTTCAGTAGACTCACAGGTTTTCATTATTGTTTTCCAGTTGGAATAGACTGTATGTCAGTTCTTGTCCCTTGAAACACAACGGACTCAGACATGTGATTAGGGGCATGGTGTTTCCTGACCGACTTATGGCTGCCTTTGGCCAAGGAGTCAGAGGTTTCCCCATAACAATTGGATTCCCAGGCCACAGCTTCCCCAGTTCTACAGACTCTTCTCTATTTGTTTTCTTTTGTTGCTGTTCTATATTCTCACAAACAGTACCTTAAAACAACCTGAATTTATTATCTGACAGTTCCATGGGTCAGAGATAAGGATCTGTCTCCCTGGGTTATAGTCAAGGTAGTGGCTGGGCTGCTTCCTGCTGGAGGCTCCAGGGGAGAATCTGTGACCCTTCCCCTTTCACAGCCCGCAGCAGCACAGCGTCCTCAGCTCCTCCACTGGCTCTGCTTCTACTGTCACTCCTTTCTCCCTCCAACATGCCTCCTTCTTCCTACAAGGTCTCTTTAAATATGTTTTTATTGATTTCAGAGAGAGGAAGGGAGAGAGACATAAAGATAGAAACATCCATGATGAGTGAGAATCTTTGATCAGCTGCCTCCTGCACGCTCCCTACTGGGGACTGACTCCAAAGCCCAGGCATGTGCCCTGACCAGGATTGGAATTGTGACCACTGAGCCTTCCCAGTTTGGCATTACAAGGACTCTTTTGCTTACACTGGACCCACTTAGATAATCACAAAATCCTTCATCACATCCTCAAAGTCCCCTTTGCCATGTAATGCAAGGTATTCACAGGTCTGGGGATTTGGAGATGGCTGTTTTGAGGGGTCAGTACTCTGTCTCTCATACCTTCTCTCCTTGGTATGCATTCTGTAACTCTATCCTCAAATGGACATTTATATTTTTCCTGAAAGGTAAGAACATCTTGGAGTAAAGATCAAATAGAAATTAAGTAATAATAGCAACTTAAAGTATGTCATTTTTACCCTCTGCTTCTCAGATATAATAGAATAATAGAACTTGTGCTTCTAGCTCTCCTGTCCACTTAGACAAGATGTTATTTCTGTCTGTACCTGAGTGTACCCTTCCACTATAGGCCAAGTGATCCTTTGTGCATGTAAACCAACCCCAACTGGATAGCTTCTTGTAATCTGAACACAGCAGTGCCCAGCAGTTTTGTAATCTGAACACAGCAGTCTCCTCTTGACAACCCCTCAGATGTTTGTGGGCACTCAGGTGTCAATATCTCCTCCGCTCGGAGCTGCCGATACCTCTAAAGCTCTGTGAACACTTCGTGGCACACCAACATACTGTATTAGTTGACTGGTTTCTTTTTGTTTCTTGTTCCGAAGTTGACTAAGGCCTCCCAGCCTCACCAGAATGATTGTATTTCCACCCTGCGGAGGATTTCGCTAGCCAGAGGCTTGCTCACAGGCTGAGCTACTGTTTTTGCTGAGAGTTGCCATGCGGCCTCCTGGAATGGGGAGGCCCCGTGGCAGGCCTGGCAGTTTACGTGGCTATTACGTGATGGGATTCTCGTAACTTCACTGCCAAGGACTATTGTTAGACCCATTTCACAGATGATTAAACGGTGGCGCAGAGAGATGAAAATAAACGTGTCAAGGGTTGCATACACCTTCACACCTTGTCAGAGGGATGCTTACTATGATTGCAAACCCCACACTCTTTTCACTAGAGTACAGCGTTTGTGTTCTACTCTCCATGTAGGTGCTTGCCTCCTCCACACTCCCAATTTCTTCCTGGCTGCACTGCATTTTGGCTCTTTGATCTTGGTCATGCGTGATATCTTGAAGCTCCTTTTTCTTTCTGTGTTAGACTGTAAGCTTTGATGATCAGGAATATGTTTTATGCTTCATTTATATAGACTGTGCTGGAAAGACTGTATGCATGCCATAAACATTTAGTGATTCTTAAAACAGCAATTTCTGATAAAATTTCAGTGTTCTGTAATCAATAGGCATTTTCTTGTTCTTATGTGTATTATGAAGACAGACTAACCAACGATAACACTCCAAGACAAGTGTACACCAGACGTGTCTTCGCTCGATGCCTGGCTCTGCAGCCGCAGCACAGAGGGACACAGAGCTTACCTAACCTTCGCTTGGCTGTGGGGAGAGAGCAGATGCAGAAAGGCGTTGTGAACTGTCAGGCCCTCCGCAGGTTCTAGTGCTGATGACAATAATTTATCATTACTGAGCAAATCTGGGAGAATTAATTAAAAACAACACCGACAACAGAAGTGCCAAAGGGCTGTATTTAAAAGAAGAGAGCTTGGATCACTCTACCCTCGTTCCCATGTGATTTAAGGAAAGGCATTTAATCTTCCCTATTTCAGTTTTCATTTATAAAACAGATATTCTGTCTTTATTGGTCTCAGAGGAGTGAAAATAAGTAAGAATACCTGAAGCTATCTATATGGTTCTTAGTAGACAAGTGCTATAAATTTCAGAGGAACATTGTTATTATAAAGTGAAACAAAAAAATGGGTAGAATATCATGAAAACGTTAAACTTGATCTTGTTTCTGGGAAGGCTGCTATTAAATCTGTTCTGCATTCACAGTGAGTAGCTCAGGAAGCTGATGATAAGATGTAAAAGGACTGAACTGGGCCCAGAGCCCCAGACCTCCATCAACTCTGCGAGAGTGTTGGTGTCACAAATAGGGTCCTCACTGGCAGGTTCCTCCATTAAATCTTTACAACCTGCAAATTTATAGCTTTGTCAGTGAGGCCAGACTCATCCACGTGCACCCATTGAATATGGGAGAAAAATAATTGGTGCTGTTGTCAGTAGTTGGCAGAGGATCTGCACTCGGAATACAACTTTCTTAGGGTGACCAGCAAAGGCTTGCAGGCTGCTTCTCTCTCCTGGTTGAGTGCCAAATTGAAAACACGCGCATAAAATCTACATGAATGTGAAATGGTCATTTCAGAGCTTGAGTCCGGCAGGCTTTCAATGCTATCTGATTTTATAGTTCTTTTTGCAATTCTGAGCTGAGTATTGAAAAAGGTAGGGCTGTAATACAAATGGGTGATCTTTCCTTCCTGGGTTTTTTTTTTTTACATGAAGCGGTTTTTCGAATACCGTTGTTCTGTTTTCTTCATTCAATGTCATTTTGTGGTAATGTTGATAAGACGCAACAGGAACTTAACTCTGGTGATATTCTATAAATGAGCCTATGGTAAAATGGGCTTAGTTATAGGGTCGTTTCGCTGATGTTCCAATAACCTATTGGTGATGCTGAAGACTTACTGTACTTACTCTGTTGCTACGCTTACACACATTGCAGCATGAGCCAATTTAATAATTTTTGTAAAACAAGCAAGTGGACAAATATTCCTGGATTGTCTGCTTGTCATGAAACATTAAAATATCTTTTGGGTTTTGGTTACAAAGGAATTTGTCCTTTACACTTGAATTTTGAAATCTTTCTTATCTTTGATTCTCTCTATTCTCAGAATAGGCAAACTCTTAAGAGCCACAGAAAATAAGTAATTGATAGAGATTTTTTAGTCTTTTTTCCTTTTGTAATGTTTACTTTGCTTAAGTTTTATTGGTGACAGCAGGCTAGACCAATTGAGCTATGTGAGATTTCTTTCTTTTATTTTTAGGGGAAAGTATCAGTTGGGGTTTAATCAAAGAAGCAGAACTTCTATAATTGATACAGAGAAAGAAATTTATCATAGGGTTTAGACATCCTGAATTCGTGTGAACTAGTGAAGAATTCTATGCAAGACTATTGTCTCTGCATCCGATGTGGTCTGGAGTAGCTGTTGGTCTATGGGGCTGGTGATCAAGTGGAAAAGCTGAATATGAAATGGGGGAGGGCAAAGACATGCTATGAGGAAAGTAAGGACAAACTTTTTTCCACCGAATTTTTACAACCTCCATGAGCTTCAGTGATGCAGGCGAGCAGCAGGAAGATCTATGCCTTTATTGGGCATGTAAAACTCTGAGAAGATTCTGAGGAGATCTAGTGGGAGCTGGAGGAGCTGCCCCATACTATCATGGGGAGCCATCAGATCAGGCCAGTGTGAGTGAGTTGCACTAGTGCCTTACACTCTCCAAAAAAAAAAAAAAAAAAAAAAGGAAGGAAAGATCACCCATTTGTATTACAGCCCTACCTTTTTCAAATACTCAGTTCAGAATTGCAAAAAGATGTAGGATCAGATAGCATTGAAAGCCTGCCGGACTCAAGGAGAGCATGATGGCCAGCCACTGTTTCACTTCTGCCTTTGAAACCAAACTTAAACTCATAACCACACGGGGGATAAAATTCCAGGAAATAAGTCCCAGTGGATCTAAGTTGACAGAGTAAAAGCCACCACAGGAAAATTTCAAGACATTGTCAACTGATGATTGAAATCAACAAGTAGTTACATGCCAGATACCACATTAAACACTTCAGAGAACAAAAACAGACCAATCTTTGCTTTGTGAGCTTGCAATTTTGTGCAGAAAGATAAATAACAAATGAACCATAAGCACAAACAGAAAATTGTTACAATTTTGGTATGCACAAAGGGAATTAAAAGGGTACTATTATAGAGAATAATAGGGGAATGGTTATTCTGGAGAATAAGTCAGGTAGGACAAGAGTTAAAATTTGGTGGACAGAAAAATTTGCTGGAGAAATATATCAGAAAAGATGATAACTGGGATTGAAGGAGCGGCAGTGAAAGTAGGAAGTAGGAAGCTTTTTGCTATATTTTAGAGGAAGAAACAATGGCATTTTCTGTTAGGAGGACAGGATATGGAGGACAGAAATAAAGAAAATTAAAGAATGCATTTTTATTTATTATGTGGAAAGATCAAAGGAGGACTGGTTTGGGGAGGTGGAATCCAGCATTAAGTTTTGAACATGGTAATTAGCATTAAGGTTTGAACACTCAATTGGATAAATCTATATTTTGTTATCTATTATGTCTGGAGCTCAAAGGAGAAATTGGAGAATAGTAGAGTGGAGATATAAATTTGGGAATTACCCTTACAGAGATGGAATTTAAAGGCATGGTACCAAATGTGATTTGACAAAAAAGGAAATATAGAAAGAGAAGGCAAGTTCTAGCACACAGGTTGAAGTGCCACTAAAATTTAGAGAATGGGCAAATAAGAAAGTTAAAATATACTTAAATTCATTTAAATATATAAATGAATATATTTATAGAAATAAGTTAAGGATAAAGGAAATCAGTAGATTCTGGTATTATAAAAGCAAAGAGAAAAATATTTCAGCACTGAGAGTGAGTTAGACCAGAGGAAAATTTTTAAGCATTTTGGTTTCAGGAGTGCTTTACATTCTCAAAAATTATGTAGAACCCCAATGGGCTTCTTTGTGGGTTACATATACTAATATTTACCTTATTAGAAATTAAAATAAATATGTAAAATGCATATTTATTAATTTAAAAGTAGCAGAAATGAAACCATTCATATTAACATAAATAACTTTCTTAAAACAAAAAATATTGAATCCTGGCCAGTGTTCCTCAGTTGGTTGGAGTATCATCCAGTGCACCAAAGGGTCGTAGGTTTAATTCCCAGTCAGGGCAGATACCCAGGTTGTGGAGCATATGAGAAAACATCAATGCTTTTCTTTCACATTGATGTTTCTCTCTTTCTCTCTCCCTCCATTTTCCTTCCTCTTTCTCTAAAATCAATTATAAAACAAATAAATCCTCCAATAAGGATTAAAAAACATACAAACACAAAAAACAAAAAATATTTATAGCAGTGACATTATTTTACATTTTTGCAAATCTCTTTAATGTTTGGCTTAATAGAAGACAGTTGGATTCTCATATCTACTCCTGCATCCAATCTGTTATGCTCTGTTGTTTTGGTTGAAGCGTATGAATAAAATCTGTTCTCACAAAAATATAGTGGGAAAAGAGAATAATATTTTAGTAGTCTTTAAAAATAACTGTGGATATTCTTTCAGACCAAAACTCGGTAAATAGGTAATTTCTTAAGAATTAATAGCAATATAGAGTCTGAAACCATAACAGTAAAAATTTAATACTGTTATGTTAAAATGTATTGGTTTATTTTATCTTTTGAATAGATTTTTTTATTCATGCATAATTTTGTAACATCATGCATTAATAACTTGAAAAATATTGGGTTACTGAGTTATACACATTGATTAAACATTGCATATTTCATTTTATAATATTTAAAAATTATATTTATTGACACTACCTCTGATGTCATCAGCACCCTATATAATAAAGAGTTCATATGCAAACTGACCCTCACACCCTCGCACAAAATGGCCTCCCCCATGTGATCAAAGATGGCCACCACAAGATGGCCGGCAGAGGAGGGTAGTTATGGGTGATCAGGCCAGCAGAGGAGGGCAGTTAGGGGCAACCAATACAGCAGGGGAGTGGTTAAGGAGTGATCAGGCTGGCAGGCACTTGAGTGGTTGGGAGGCAGCAGTCCCAGATTATGAGAAGGACGTATGGGATCAGTATGAGATCAGGCCTAAACTGGCAGTCAGATATCCCCCAAGAGGTCCCAGATTAGAGAGGGTACAGGCTGAGCTGAGGGGAACACCCCCCCCCCGCCCCCAGTGCATGCATTACATGCACCAGGCCTCTAATTGTTATAATAATCAACTTTTTAAAATCATAAATACCATGAAAATGTTTTGGATACCCTAAATGTCACAGGGAAGAGACTGAGACTGAGGTGGTTCTGCCCTGGCACAGTCTAGAATGTGTGTCTTCTTTACTTTGTGCAGGAAAGATTTCACATCACAAGTCCAGGTGATTCAGAGAGTACAATTATTAAAGCTAGGGTCAATGAAACAATGGAAGGGCTTAAGATGGAAGAGGTAGGATCACAGCAACAAGAATGCTCCTGGTGGATGTGCCTTGGCACGTTAGAAAGTCATAGAGGCTGAAGTGAGCTAGCTGGGAGCTAGCTGAGCTGTGTGGACTCGAAACAAGCTACAGAGGCAAAAAGAGGACCCTTGGAGACAGGTTCAGGGGTTAGCCCAGTCTTGTGGAAAACATTGGAGATTAGGAGGAAAAAAGCAAAAACACAGGCCTGAGGGAAAAAGGGGAAGGGAAGGTGCAAGTGTGCTCAAAAGAGCAGGCACTGGGTCTTTGGTCTTAAGAGTTTCCCTCTGTTTTCTAAAAGTGGGGAATTTTTAGAAATTCTTAATAGAGTGTCCATCAGCTTTCCAGGTATGCTCTTTAATATGTTGATTCATCAAATTGAGTGTATAGACAGGTCAAGGTCATCCTCTGTTCAGTTATACCTACAAAGAATGTTACTGGAGAGGGAGCCCACTGAGGCAGGTCTGCCCCAGCAAGGTCTTGAATGTGTAAACTATTTGCTCCTATAGTTGGCTATAAATTACTTGGTCGCCTGTTTTAATATCTGTTTTAGTTTCCCCATTCCACTTGCCAAGGAATTTTCCAGATAGAGGAGTGGTCAAAGACTTGGCTTTTAAAAAAATTCAAATTTAATTGGTGTTATGATTTCTGAGGATAATGAATTCTGTGATGAAACCATTGGAATAATTGTTAAATGGAAAGGAGATAAAAGGGTTCATGAAATAAGGTTATAAAGATACTGAGAGTATAATATTAAAAAATATTATCCCTATATGGTTCAATGATGATGATGGCATTGAATAGAAGAGAAAATAAGTCATGTATTAAAACCAGGTGAAGGGTTAAGAAAGGCCATGATGTGACACCATTCAAAAAAAAAAAAAAAAAAAAGAGATTCAGAAAGTGATTTGGATGCCAAGACATCCAGCAGGTCAAGAACTAGGGAGGTTGATCTATTTTCCTCCCTCCCCAACACTCCCCAGCCTTCCCACTGTAATTTGACGGTCTGTTTCGGTGCTTTACTGACTCTGTATTTATCTTTTTATTCATCAGGTTATAATGTTCTTTGTTTTCCATAAATGAGTGAGATCATGAGGCATTTTTCTTTCATTGCCTGGCTTATTTCATTCATTGCCTGGCTTATTTCATTCATTGCCTGGCTTATTTCATAGTGCTATCCAGGTCCATCTATGCTGCTGCAAATGGTAAGAATTTCTTCTTTTTTATAGCAGTGTAGTATTCCATTGTGTAGATGTACCATAGTTTTCTAATCCATTCATCTGCTGATGAGCATTTAGTTTGCATGCATATAAGCACTCCAATGGACACAAGACACTGAGGGAGTGGGATGAGGGCATGCCACATGGGGTAGGGGCGGCTGGGGGAAGGTCAATGAGGAAAAAAGGAGATATATGTACTAATATATGTAATACTTTAAACAATAAAAAAAATAAAAAATATAATAATAAAAAAGAACCAGGGAAGGCTGTGGGAAGATAGGAGTGGTGGTAGACTACCTGAGATCTGAGTACAGCTGGGTAGAGGTGACTCTGATAATATTAGAACTGATTGGATCTAAGAAAAACAACTTGTTTCACTTATAAGTGAATCAATTAAACTTATCCCATCAGCTGGAAGTTATGAACTGAAATTGTTTGTCATTTTTTTCACTCATTACTTGAAACATAATATCTTAAATTGAAGAAAAAACAAAAACAAAATCAAATCCAACTAGTAAATTGCTTCCCATTTCTGGCCTATAATTTCTAAATCTTTAAATGAAAGGATTAGAATAGATGATTTTAAAAGTTTCACTCAACTATCAATTCCTTTGAATTTAGGAGAGAATGACTGGAAAAATATAGAATAGAAGGAAGGCAATAAGAAATGAACTATTAAACATTTACTTACTTATCACATTATAAAGATGTTTACAAATCGATAATACTCATAGCAAGCATTAAAAACTCATTAATATGCCACTGAGAATCATTCAATGCTTATGGAAATGTGTTAATAGTTACTAAGAACCTTAAAATTATCTTTCACTCTGTTATGGAAATTTATATTAAGAAATAATATTAAAAATGGAAAAGTTCTTCAGAAATGTGTTGGGGTATATAATTTATGTATTGAAAAATTGAAAACAGAATAAATGTTTCTGATGGAAACTATACCTAGTAAATGAAAAACAATGTTTATGAAAAATATTGTTTATTATACTATTGCTCATGAAAAGCACAAGTTAAGTAAAATACTTGAGATATTAAATAAAAAAGGTAAAATGGAAACTACTTAGACAACATGATTTCAACCGTATAAAAAATAAGACCAAGCTATGCACAGAAAATAAAAGACCAGAAAATAACTCAAGCATTATTATGTTTGATAAAGAAAGCTGCAGATTCTTCTTTTCTCCTGTCTACATTTCTGTATAGCTTTAGTAAAATGATTATTGTAAAAGCAAGCCTTAAATGATATTTAAAACATATGAAAAATTTAAAAGCTGTGAGTGTCTGGTCCCTTGTCAGCGACAGAAACCTTACATGGGAAAAGGCCCTCTTTTGTTTTGCCAGGGATTGAAGGTGATTCACCCTAGTTGACAGTAGCTATTACACAGCATTTCCCTTCTAGAATCCAGGTAAATACCCCTCCCTTCACTGAAAGCAATTTATTGCAACCGCAATGCCTCCTGTATAACTGAGCGGGTATAATTAATAAAGTGCAGAGCCCTGGAAGGTTGGAATGTGTGCTCCATCTATGGATCTTCAATAGATTTTTCCCCCCAGAACACTGAGCTGTTCATGCATGTGACAGTCAAGTGGCTTTTGACTCCCATGCTTATGGTCTCTAGATCCTAGTTTTCTGGCTAGGAAAATGTTTCCAGGACCCTATACAAAAGATGAAAATCCTGACATACCAACATAGTCTTGCAGATATCAGAAGGGCACTAGCTGTTGCCATTCTTTCCTGAACCAGAAGGAGAAAACTTAAGTCCAATGTCATTGACCTCCATATCATGTCTCTCCAATGGAATTCAGATCTGATCAGCCAGTGGGTCAAATAAAAAGGGCTCACAACTTGACTCAGATCTGAAATTGTGCCTTTATTCAAAAGCAGGCACAGCTTTTATGCTCAGGGAGTTAAATGTGCTTTATTATTTGAAATCAAACCTCTGCTCTGTGCCCCTGGGCTGGATAATTATTCTTTTAGAGGGAATTAGTCTTCTGATGACACATTTAAGAGGTTCTTTTAGAAAACAATACATTTTTAACATTGGACTAAGTCCCAGGATATTTGAAATTAGTGTAAGTAATGGTTGGAAAGCCCCCAAATGATGGCTGTAAATGACATCGAGTGGCAGACTCAATGGAGGCAGCAGCTTAATGGGCACAGAGACAGGACACCCTATAGGAGCAGATTGTCATGCTGAAGGATTAAATGACCAGTGTCTAAAAGGCTGGATGCTACCATTTGAGATTTACTGTGGCTGTTCTAGAATGATTTCCTCAAAACCAATGCTGGCATTGCAAACACTGCTCTCAGGAGATTGGCTCACAATAAAATTTGACTATAATTGCACAACACATTTTAAATATGGTGGATAGAAATCATATTATTCTCTCTCTCTCTCTCTCTCTCTCTCTCTCTCTCTCTCTCTCTCTCTCTCTCTGTGTGTGTGTGTGTGTGTGTGTGTGTGTGTGTGTGTACTTTTTTTCCTGGAGGATGTTATGCTGTGGTGATAAGCACATTTTATTGTTGGATCTGTGAATGCAACTCTCATATTAATGGAGTCCCAGATGGGTTTTGAGAATGTAGATGAGAAAAACCACAAATTGCTGTTATATAGAAGAGGTGTTTTACAAACACTGGGAAGTGTTGTAACATTAGATAAAAAATAATTTTTCTTTGTAGTGTTTTGGATCAAGTTCTTTATATTAACTTTGAGATTGCAATTGATGTGTTGGTAGTTACAGATATATTCTGTCAAAAATATAAAATCAAAATTGGTCCCCAATGGAAGCAAAAATAGGGGGAAAAATCATTGGATATTACTCTTTCATTTTACACTAGAGGCCTGGTGCATGAAATTCATGCACTTGGGGTGGTCCCTCAGCCTGGCCTGCACCCTCTTGCAGTTTGGGAGTCCTTAGGGGATGTCCAACTGCTAGCTTAGGCCCACTGCGCTCACCAGCCATGAGCCTGGCTTCTGGCTGAGCAGGGCTTCCCTAGTGGGAGCACGCTGATCATCAGGAAGCAGCTCCTGCGTTGAGTGGGATCAGGTTGAAACTGGCTCTCCAATATCCCCTGAGGCATCCTAGATTGCTAGAGGGTGCAGGCCAGGCTGAGGGACCCCATCAGTGCACTATCGTGGCCAGGGAGGGACATGGGAGATTGGCCAGGCAGGGAGGGATCGAGGCGGGGGGGGGGGGGGGCTCCAGATCTGGCCCATCTCACTCAGTACCAATCAGCTGGACCCCAGCAGCAAGCTAACCTATTGGTTGACTATCTGCCTCCCTGTGGTCAATGCATGTCATGGCAAGTGGCTGAGCAGCCTTAGCATTAGTATATTATGCTTTGGTTGTTTGTACAGACTACAGGACAAGTGGTCACTTAACATATTAGACTTTTATCATATAGATTTGTTAAAAAAATGATCCTTCTCTGGATAGCTCTTTTTCTTCTCATTTGTTCTTTGTGAATATTCATTTCTCAAAGTGTTAGCCATCATCCATTCTATTTCCTTTTCTGACTAGCCTTTCAGTCAGTGATGCTAACTTCCTATTATAAATAGGTAAATGGCCCTCATCTAATGCTCTAAATAGGGGTGTCGAACTCAATCAGAGAAGGGGCCAAAATCTAAAATCCAGCCTAAATCGCAGGCCGAATGGTTTACTGAACAGTCATAAACTGACAATGTCATAAACTGACAGCGGAGTGCAGTGATGACAGCTCGGTGCGGGCCACATTGCAAGGCCTGGCGGGCTGGATTTGGCCCGCGGGCCTTGTGTTTGACACATGTGCTCTAAGACCTTAGAGCCATGACCTAAAGGCAAAATGGAGAGATGATGAGTTTTCTGTCAGTTATAACCTTTGCCTATTTACTTGTCTTCCTTGGAAGAATCTCTTAGCTCTAATATGCATATAGTTCAAGGTGATGCTTAAATATATATTTATAAGCTGTGAAGGGATCTGAAGATACATATTCGGATGTACAGAAAGGACATGAGAGATTGTTGATTCTGAATTCTAGTTGAAGCTCCCATGCTAGTCTTGTTCATTTTTTATAAGGTCTCTTGACTTATATTTATCTTATAGGGTGGTTTTGGACCTATGATAGAAGTTCAGGAACTACCTTTTATATCCAGAAATAACTTAAATAATCTTAGAGTCATACTTTTCTACTTCTTCTTGTTCTTGGTGCTGCATTGAGTATACTGTAGATTTTAAGAAATGTGGAAAAAGTAAGTGAATTAGTGCTCCCTGATTTCTCTACTCAGTGTTAACTGGGAAGATTGATTTGGAAGGAAGCTAGGATGACAAAGCCATTTGAGATCAAGTTTGAGTGACTGAAAGTCAAACACCTATAGGTACAAAGTTTCATGTATCAGTTTTGCAGATAGGATACAAAATTGAGGAGTTAGATCTTTTAAAAATGGAGATCTGACAATTTTTGTTCTTTTTGTATAAATCACAGCAACGTGCTCCCATTAATATCAGGGAAAACCACATTCTTTATTTGACATATGAGATCCTTTATAATCATCTATTTACTTACCTAATCCAGTCTAATTGTATCATTTCATTCTTATAAAACTATTTTTAATTGCTCTGATGTAGGTGGACTAAAAGCTATAAAAGCAATGAAAGGTCTTTGTTTATCAGATCACAAAATTCTTAAGTACTTAGCATCTATTTGTTTACAGAAAAAGAAAAAGCATAGTGTCCAAGGAAGGTATGGCTTCAGGATGCAGTTGCTGGAAGGTAGATAAGATCAGATTTGGCATTTAAAAAACACTTGTATTTTTAGCTATAAAAATCAACTCTATCAGCTATGCAGGATCATAGAATCAATTCACTCTAAGGCAGTGTTTTTCAACCTTTTTTGGGCAAAGGCACACTTGTTTCATGAAAAAAATCACGAGGCACACCACCATTAGAAAATGTTAAAAAATTTAACTCTGTGCCTATATTGACTATATATAAAGTCATTCTCTTGAATAGGAATCAAATAAACACAAAGAAAGTATTTTATAATTACTTTATTATGAAATATTAAGTAAACAAAATAGTGAAAAATTATAAAATTCTTGTCTTGTCTGCACCTACGGCACACCAGGCAACATCTCGCGGCACACTAGTGTGCCGCGGAACAGCGGTTGAAAAACGCTGCTCTAAGGATTGAATGAATCCTAAGGATATGGGGTTACTAAATTCTAAGGATATGGGGTTACTAAATTCTAACTTCCAACTTCCATTTTAAACCTACTTTAAATCTTCCAGGGTGGTGAGAATCAGCTGAGGCCTGGGAAGGAGGTTGACATTGAGAAAGAGAAGTTTGGGAAAGGAGTTGCAAAACGAATTGTGACTGATGCCTGACGTGAACTGACCTGAGCAATCACCGGAGGGGACTCAGAGAAAACCTAAAATGGATTAGGTTCATTTGTCTGCGCTGCACAGTTAGAGTCAGAGTCAGAAATTGGATTCCATTTTAAGAATATTGTTTTTCTACCCCGAACAGTAAATTTTCTAACCACATCAATACTTACTTCTAAATAATACATAACCATTTTTTACTTAATACTCTCTAATAGCAGTAATACTAATATTTCTGGGTGCTTACTATGTACCAGGCACTATGCTACATACGTTATGTGTATTAACAAATGCTTAGCATCATTCTGTGATGTAGTTATCACTCCACCTCTACAGTTGAACAAACCAGAGCTTAGGCAGGTTAAGTAGCTTGTCCAAGCACTAGGCAAGTTGTGTAGCTGGGATCCAACTCAGGCATCTGACAAAGACTAAGTATTCTTAGCTATGAATCTAACACTCCCAATGCACCAAGTGTTGTCATTCATTATAAACATCAATGTTTCTTCATTTTTATATTAACTTACCTACTGATCCTTAAGGCATTTATAATGGCAGTAAATTCAAGAAAAATCAAATTCACTTTCTAATCTTACCAACGAGGACAGTGGAGCCTGGAGAATGCAAGGGTATGTATCTGACGCACGTGCACATGCTGCTGGCAGGAGGGAGGCGGAGCTTGCTACTAAGCCCTTACTGTTTGTCAGGTCCAGCACTGCATGCTGAATATTGCTTGTCAGGCTGCAGAAGATCTCAAAGCCCCAATTTGGGTGGTTTCTTGTTATGTCTTATGGATATAAGTGCATATATTTGTGTGTATTTTAATGTATATGTATGTACTTAAGTATGTATATATTTTATATACATGTGCATTTTCTTTTAGGGCATGTTGTTGTTTTTAATCCTCATCTGAGGATATGCTTAGAGAGAGGAAGAAAGAGAGAAAGAGAAACATTCCATACATGCCCCAACTGGGGCTGAAACCCACAGCCTAGGTATAATCCCTGACCTGGAATTGAACCGGCAACCTTTTAGTGCACAGGAGGCCACATAACAGACTGAGCCACTTTGGCCGGGCTTAGGGTATTTTTTAAAAAAATTCTCACCAGAGGATATTTTTCCCATTGATACCTAGAGTGGAAGGAAGGGAGGGGGAAAGGGAGACATGGAAAGGAAGGGGGAGGGGGAAAGAGAGAGACACATCAATTGGTTGCCTCTTACACTGGCCCCTACCAGGGCTGGGGAACCTGCAACTAAGGTACATACCCTTGACCTGGAATCAAACCCATGACTCATAGGTTCAAGGGCAGATGCTCTAACCACTGAACACCAGCCGGGGCTTAGGGAACATTTTTTAAAGGTAGAATTATGCCTTAGTGCTTCCTGATCCCTCATAGACCTCCCCCCTGGAAGCAGGCTGAGAGCATTTGTGCTGTGACCAGGCTTCAGAGTGTCCTTGCCCGCCTCACTGAGACTCTATCTTCAGTAGGCCCGGGCCCATTTCCTCATCTCTGTTTCTTTGGAGTTGGATGGAATCAGAAACCTGAAAGGTGCATGTGCCTTTTCTTTTCTTGTAGTCGCTTGTGCCTTGCTTTGCTGCTTAGTACATTTTTTTTCAAACGCAGAGGATCAAAAGTACACGGGTTTATCTTTCTTTCCCAGGCTAAAAAAGTTAGCTTGTTCAATTTTTTTTATTCTGACACCAGAAGACCTATATTAAATATTTGCTTTGTTGGGCAGACTTTTATTATTTCTTTCTCTTTCCTACTGCAAGTATCTACACCGATTACACGCTATCCTTATATGATTTCAGGGCCTCACTTTCCATGGTATCCAGGCCAGATTCCTTGGTATATTTCCAATCGCTTGAAAACAACTTAGCTCTCTTGTTTCTCTTTCCTACTATTAGACTAGTTTGGTCAAACTCTGAGCTCAGTTAAACTCAACTATCTGTCTAATCATCACCCAGGAGAAAGAACTACCAATTCTGCTGATTGTTTTCCATCAAATTCATGAATATAAATCTAAAGGGGCATTGGATATTCACCTGCATTTCAAGTTTGCTTGCCTAACATACTCCGTATCTTCCATGCCTCACAAAGACTGCATTACACCTCCTTTCAACCTCCCATACCACACCATGCCTCACAGTTTGCAACCTTGTTTCACACATCTATAGACTTCCTCATCTTCTCATCACCAGATCGTCTATTCAGCCTTCATCCGAACCTACAGTTTCTGCCTTTTCTCCTATTGCAATCCTCCCATTAACACCAACCCTTCCATTTGTATTCTGCATCCCATTTGTAGCATCTTTCAAGGACTTTGCTCCTACAGTTCTTCAGCATCATTAATCACCAGATCGTTTCTCACAATGCTCGTATCAGTTAGCATCTCTGCAGGAAGCAGATGGCACATTTTAATTGGCTAATTTGGGAACATATTAATAGAGAGGCTCTTTATACAGGTATGGCTAGGGTTTAGGAAGGACATCATGAGAGGCAGTGCGGTGCCGGTGAAGAAAGGCTACCCACTTCCCCACGTCGACTCTTTTTGGTCACTAGCCTTAAAGGTAAAATTGCTGGAGTTAGAGAAGCTGTGTGGAGAAATCTGCCTGTTAGGAGACCAGTCCCTTTTCAGGGATGGGGCATGGGCAACCCTTTGTAACTGGGTGTCAGAGCACAGTCAGAGCCCTGCAGGAGCTCTGGTGCTCTGAGTTGCTGCGAGTCCTTGTATTCTTCTACATTCTCCCATTCGACTACACCAGGGCTGATTCTTCCTAGAACCCTGCCCCTGTACAACTGTTGGGAACTCAGACCAAGTTCCTCCTTTATCCTCTACTTGCCAAGTGTCAGAGACACAAGCCACTTCTGACTGCAGGGCAGACAGAGAAGCCATGAGAGGGTGTGGGTATATAAGAATGAGACTTTATTGCAGAAGCCAGTGGCCATAAGCCATCAGACAAGACAGTCCTTTTCAGCAAAGTCCATACAGGCAGGCAGCCAGACACGGGCTGGTGAATACATACCTGTTCCATAAAGCAGCATTGGTCTCTGTGCCTGCAGCTATTATCTGAGCAGCCCCTCCTAGACTCACATTGTAGCAGTCAGTACCTGGACTCTCTGGCTCAGCAGCTTCTCCTGTCTCTCCTGCCCAGCTGCTCTCTCTAGCAGACTTCTTCACACACTCCATCTGACTAGCTGGTCAGTAACCTACTTTACACTATTTACACAAAGAAGGCTTCGTGCCAATAGTTAACATTGATCATATTGGCTACTGAAGGGCACAGTGTACTAAGTGTCCTTGCACCCGCTCATGGAATCTTGGCCTGATTAGGATCCCCAGGCTCAGAGTTCTTGAACATCCCATGTAGGCTTATGCCAGAGTGGCCTTTGGTCATTCCGGTGTATCGATAACAAGGCCTCTGCTCTCCTATTGTCCTTGACCATCTGGGGACCTGGTGTGATTCCTGCACTGGGGTTAGAGTGGAGTGATAAAATCTTTGCTTTCCACCCCCCCTGACTTCTCTCTAGGATCTCCTGCCCACACTCCCGGCTGGGAACCATGAGTAGGTTGAGGGAGTGGAGAGTGAATCTGGAGGACCAGTCAGTGTCACAGCAAAAGTTGTACTGGACAAAGTTAAACAAGGAAGAAAGAGTTTATTCAGTTTTATTGCAATAGAGAAGGAAGGCTAGAAAACAAAGAGCAGTCTGGGTTTTAAAGGCTGGGCTGAGCTATTGGGAAAGTGCTAGGGGACATCAGGAGGCGGTTGCAGGCCATCTGGATTTGCTAATGAACTTCACATCTCTTTCTGACCGGAGGTAGTTTTGCAACCTGAAGGTTATTACCTTTCCATAGAATTGGAGACAGGGAGACTATCTTCCTTAATTACAGTTCTAAGCGATGGCTCCCAGATCCTTGAGAAAGTGTTATGAAACTAACAAGAAGCCTTTTAAAAGATTTCTGCGTCCAAGGGTCAGGTGAAGAATTTTTAATTACAGGTTTTCCAAAGAAAATGCTCCAAGAAGATGGAGCTCAGGGACCTATTAGGAAGAAGCACTTCTAAAGTGTAATCCAGCTGAGGGCATCTTTAATGCATCCTGGTCAGCAATTAACATCAGTGTGGCATACATTAAAACAAGCCAGGCAGTGTAAACACTGTTCTCCGCCGCCACTGCACTGATTTCCTGCCTGTCTTCAAAGCGCACTTCTTGGCAGAGCTGTTTCTAGTCCTTGTCTCTGACAAGTCACCTTTGGTTGACCCTTCCATCCATTCCAACTGTTCTTCCATATCAGACGCTCTACTGTGGGTTTGGCAGCCATCACTTTGCTGCCAAACCCATTGACCAGTTTCTCTCTGTACCTTACTTGACCTCAGCAGCATTTAGCAGAGTTAACCACATTCTCCTTCTTACAATTTCCTCCATGACATCTGATTTTTCATCTACTGCACTGGAGGTGTCTTCTCTGACTCCTTTACTGGCTCTTACTCTCTGATGTCTAAGGTTGAAGTGCCACAGGGCTTGGTTTTGGTCCTTTCTTTTCTTTCTTTTGGCCTATACATACTCTCTAGGTAATGCCATCCTGATCCATTTCTTTAAATATCATCCTTATGCAACTAAAAATCCAAATTTTTGTCTTCACTCAAAAAATTAACTATCTGTCCTTCAGTGAGCCCTCATTGCCATATCATGCACATGTGTTAAACACAAGGCCCGCGGGCCAAATCCAGCCCGCCAGGCCTTGCAATGTGGCCCGCACCGTGCTGTCATCACTGCACTCCGCTGTCAGTTTATGACATTGTCAGTTTATGATTGTTCAGTAAACCATTCGGCCTGCAATTTAGGCTGGATTTTAGATTTTGGCCCCTTCTCTGATTGAGTTCGACACCCCTACATCACTGATCAGTCTACTTCCTGGTCTATTCTCTATCCCTTCCTGCTGTTCAATACTTGCCCAGCTTCTCACTTTGCTCATTTATATTTCTAGGCTGGGCTATGTACATTTTGTACTGGCAAATCTGTTAATTGCTCTAGTTATACCTAATTCATATGGGGAATATAAAATTATTTTTACCTATTTTAATATCACAAAATATAATTTTTTGCATAAAATGTATCACGGTTGGTGAATTAAACCAAAGGTTAACTGAAACTTTGAGGTACCTAATAATATAATAGTGCAAATTAATGCTATTAATTTTGTATTTTTTTCTAAAATTAGCCTATTTTTATGTTAATTGGTATTATTTGACAAATTCCCTTTACCTAAATTGCCTAGCAAAAATTATCAATGCGGCAGTATTATCAGAATATATTAGTACACCTCTTCCCTATAGGTGATTGTAAATTTACATTTGTTTTTTTATTACAAATACTATACATAATTTTAGCATAAAAATTTACATGCAAAACATTCAGAGAAAAAGATTATCCATAAACCAACTATATTATGATGGTGGACATATATGTGTATGTATCTGTGTGTGTTGTATGTGGAGATAGATATCTCTATCTCCCTATCTATCTACCTTCATATATAAATATCTTCGATTATATGTGAGAATTATGTATTTATATTGCATAAAAATTTTAAAGCAAAGCTAACAGTCAAAATTAATATTTTGAACATTATTTTTCATTTTCTGACATATTGTCAACAACTTCCTAATGGTTTGAAATTGAACATATATTTCTGAGAGAGGAAATAGGTTTTCCTTTTATTTATAACAGATGACAAAAATTTTATTTAATATTAAAATTAATCTGGTTAGGACCAATTAGTCTTTATTAAATGACCAGTTCATTTGAAGGTGAAAGATTTATAAAGAAAAAAAAATCAAAGAAAAAGATTTATTTCCTATAACTTTATGATCTTTACTAGGCTTCTGACTTGATTTAGCCTCATAATTCAAACCTAGAGATATTTTTACCATGTGATAGACAAGATGTGCCATTTAAAGAAAACTGCTACTAACATCTGAAAGATTCCCCATTTTTTCAGAATTCTATACTGATAAAAATAGAACAGTAATTGAAAATGAATAATTCAAAGAAATAATGTTATTTCTTGCTCAATGGGGACCCCTTTTTTCTTCCATGTGGTTTATCATAAGAATCAGTCAGTTGGATTTGGGGGGAATTTTAATTACTGTGTGCATGTTTGGAACTGAATATAGGCCCATTTATTATTTATAGCAAAAATAAAAATAATTTTTAAATCTCTTTATATATCAAGAAACACACTTCTACATTAAAAACAGAATGTTAACAGTATAAATTACTTTCTATCCTGATGCTTGTTTATTTTCTATTTTTAATGCTAATAAAAATAATGCTGAATATTGCAGCCAACAGTGCCTAATGACTACCTTACTAAAGCAAATAGATAGTAGGCAAAGGTAATTCTCCTTGTAAATCAGAGACTCCAAGGACACACGTGTAGGCCATGTGTTTTCCAAATGATATTCTATTAAGCGTTCTATTCTATTTAGGAAAAGCTCTGCACTGTAACAAATATACCATTACCATCTCAGATGTGTAATAATGTAAGTGCACATTTCGGTGTACTGAAACAATATTTCAGGCAATATAGACATTCCCCTATTTAAAAATAATCACTTACATGATCCTATTATTTATAATCTGAGACTTAGTAAAAATATTTTAATATCGTAGATTGAACTGTGGTCATTAGGCATCAGTTCTTTCCTAGAGGTCACACTTGACTGCCCTCCCCTCCCCTTCACCACACTTCATTCCTGTTCACGCCCCCATTTTCAGCAGCTGTGCTGTTTACCTGGTTATTATGTTTACATTGGAAGTTCCGTGGTCTCGATTGGATCTTAGAAAGTAAATCTCAGCTGAGGTCCAGAAGGGCTACCTATAAAGTGCAAGCTACCATTGTAACTTTCCCAGGTAAGAGGTTATTTTGTCCTTGGCATCACTGTGCTCCCTTAGCCTTAACAACCAAGCTGAAATAACTCTATTTGTTTTAGCCCGCCTCTGATTGTCGAGTCTTAGAAGGATGCTGCTTGTGTATCCCTCTAACGCTCTAGAAAACAAAGCTATTTAAGCATCGTTCTGGGATGCTTATTGTCTCTAAAGGTCATCTGCTCTGGCCAGGAACGTTTCTAGGCGATGAGAAATTGACTTAGCCTAGAAAACAAGGAGCCTGGTTTTTAACTCTTCCTAATGGCCTTCAGGAGGGAATTAGAACATCCTCCTCAGGAAGGTTGACATGATCCGGCATAGATGGGGGTCGTGCTGCGCTATAAACATGTTAGTGTCTTGACTGTGAATTGCTTGCCACCTAGATGAATGCTAGTCACACTCCGCGGGAGACACTTGTCACGGCCTTACCAAGACCTGCTTATCATTCATGTGGTCACTTCCATTACCTCTGCTCAGACTGCGCTGACCTGCTATTAGTGACTCTAATTTAATTTCCCTCACTAGTGTCATGGGTTATTTCTTCCATTACTTGAGAGATTTAATTTACAGGGTAAACTCCATCACATGAGAGAAGGAATTTTTCATGACAGTAGGAACAAGTACCTTTTGAAGATTAAGATGATTTTGGCTATTTATCTTGGTCATCTTGGTAGCTGGCAGTTGAAACTTCATTGAATGATAATATATTTTTGTATCGTTGGTGCCTCTGACAGGAATTAAGCAGTGTCTGTTTTACTAATTTTATGGAGTCACATTTTTGGTGCTATTCATTCAGAGAATCTTAAATAACAGATACAGCACGACTTCTGGAAGGTAGGGAAAGAATAGAAGGATATTATTTCCCTTTTGTTCCCTTATGGCCTTTAGAATCTGACTTCTCTGGATTTATTAAATTTCAATATTTCAATAGAAACAATAGTGAGAAAAAGTCTCAATTGTTTAAGACCAGATAAAGGCTTTTATTTTCCCTGATTTTAGATTTGATTTGAAGTAGCAAAGAGGATCTTGTTAATATATAAATAATGGAGACAGAGCAAGTGGCATAGCATTAGAGGCTGAAAAAAATAAAGTGTATTCATTATTTTGTTTTTCTATTTTTGATCACTAATTGTCAGAATATTTAAACATTTTCACCTGCTTTTTTTTTTTAATTCTTCAATTTCAGGCCCTTGCTTAAATGATTTATTATTTTTTCCAAGTTCTTGGCTTATAAACATTGTGCAGTCCTTAAAGATGATCACTGCCTTCCTTGGTCTGAGTTCTGTCCCCAAATAACTGGTGCTTTGTGAATTTTGATAAAGAAATAATGAGAAGGGAGGGAGAAGGAGCAAAGGAGAAGGAACCTGGGGGTGAAAATCTATTTTAAAATTTTAGCCTTAAGAAAGGGAAAAGGAATTTTTTCACATCTCCTTTTCATTCCCTACCTTAAATCTTCTACTGTCCTTCTTCTTTAGGGGATGAGTAATGGTCAGTTTAATTCAGTTACAGAAATTTCATTCCCTTTGGGTATTAATTGTTCTGGTGTGCCCATGTGACCTCATTCTGACCAATGAGATATCCAGAAACTCAGTTGAAAAGATTTCATTCCAAAATTACACATTCCACAGACTTTTTTTTTTTTTTTTTTTTTTTCCTTCGAACACCAAAATGATATTTGAAGCCAGGAAAGCCATTTTTTGGCAGGCAGAGAAAGAGTGGAGGTGACAAGACAATGTGAGAGAGACAGAAAGAGTCTGGGTCCTTGGTAACATTACTGAGTGACTGAACCGATCCTCAGACTGCCTACATCTAGAATTCTTATTAAATAAATAAAAGAAGCCACAATTAGTTGTGTTTAGTTTGCTATCTGCAGCAAAAGCTAATTTCAAACTGATGTGCTTTCATGTACTTTTGCTTGGACTTTCTATTATATGTATCACCCAACATTGAGTGATCTCATTCCTTTTACTCAGAACCTGGTGCTCTCAGCTTTCCTAAACCATTACCAGGAAGCAGTATGGGTGCTGTGTCTTGACCCCTGGGTGAGCCTCGTTTTGTAGACTTAGTGCTCTTCACTTTCCCTGGGTCACAGGTTAGGGTGTTGTTTAGCACGTTATAAGGTTGGGTCCTCAGCTGTATTCTCTCTGCCATTATCCTGCATGTACTGTTTGGAGGTACCTGAATCTCCTTAGCAGTTACTAGATTTAAGCTGTATTTTATTATTTCTAAATGAGATAATGTATGTGAATACTTTTTGTCAATTATTGAGAAATAAACATGTGATATTACATAATTATTATCATCATTTTTATTATTATTGCTTGTTATTATTCTCTTTCTTCTTCATGTACATGATAGCCACTTATGTCCAAGACCAGAATTCTACTAGTAGTTTAGTAGATGCATGGGAGTTTCAACAGACACTTCTAAGTTTGAAATAAGATAAACACAATTGCCTCCTAAGAGTTTTTCAGTTGGGAAATTATTGTGATATAGAACAGAATATGTAAGCAGAAAAAACCCTCAAGGCTATAAAACTTGATTGTAACCTGAATGAATTTACTTACATATACTAGTATAAAGAAAAGTATTAAATAACAATGGGGTTTGGCCTTCCAAGGAAGCAGAAATAAAAGAGAGTTACATAGTCAAACTTTGCAGTGCTTTTCAACACCAAATTGGGGAAAAACTTAACCCAGCGACCCTGAATATTTTGGTTCTTGAAGCTTTCTTGGATTCTGCCATTTCCTTTTCTTCAGGGACTTCCAAGCTTATACAATAGAGTTTTTAAGCTACTTTGACAAAGCCAGTTGCTTCCTTAAGAGGCATTCAGCATGAGTTTTATGGTCATACTGATTTTGCTTTTTTTTTTTTTGAGGTTGAATTATTTCTCAGAGTTTGATTTCTTACCAACTCCCAGAAGAAAATACTTTCCCCCCCTTTTTCTTGGGAAGAAATACAGTTGATCTTTGGGATGATGGAATGGACTTTACCTGATAGAATTTTATTTGACTCTGACAATTGGACATGCAGAGTTATTGACCTTCCAACTATTTTGACACTTGCAAAATTGCTGGACATCTGAATAGTAGCGATTGTAGATAATTTTAACAAGTATAGCACTTAGTCATATAGCTGAAAGTAGAGTTTAAAGTGACAAATGTTTAGTATTGTTGCAACATATAAATTTTGCTAATTCTTTTCCATTAATGTGTGTACAATACAGGGTGGAGCGAAAGTATGTTTATGGTTGAGCTACACAAAACAGCTTATTCTTATATTTTTATTTACTAATTATTGTATTATTTTTCATATGAATAATTGTAAACCTACTTTTAACCCACCCTTTCTATTACTTAAAATGAATAAGTATTGTGAGTTTGTTTGATTAATTCTTCCATGCAGTCCTTTGTCCTTGGAAATGCAGAGGAGTAAAATATTGCATCTGCTCTTGTACCTGTCCATGAAAGAATGATCTAAATGCCTAGTGATTAATCAGCTCTGCATGGCCTGGAACAGCTGTGTCCAGGACATCTCCCCTTGGAGTTGGTTAGGAGCATAATTTACCTTTAGGGATGGCATATGTCTCCATTTATTTTACAATTTACCCCAGTCATATTTTAAGCTTTCAAATGCAGGTGACATTTTGGTAAAGTATTAAGAGAACCAGACTTGGTCAAAGATCAAGGTTCCAGGTCTGTCACATCCCACTGGTGACCATTCTGACCTTTGGAAAATCACTTGTTAGCCCTACATTTAATACTCTTGTCCTTAATGACCTTGCTGTATTGTCAAGAGAATATATATATATATATATATATATATATATATATATCCCCAAAACGTATACATAATTAATAGCTGATAGCTTAATTGAAGTTTCTTTTTTTCAGATTTAACCCATTGGAATTAATAATTACTCAAAGTGTGTATACATTTTGTATATATATAAATATGGAGAGTGAGAGAGAGAACTCTACTTTGAAATAGTTAAAAGCTTTCATGTTTCTAATAAATAAAATTTATTATTATCATGTAAGTTTGGGTTACAATATTCACAGCATTTGCTCATGAGCATAATTATAGTTGTTTTTTTTTTCCTTGTTTTGTTTTCCTATGTGTAAACTAAATACTACTGGAGATTCTCATCCCCTTTGTTGGAAGAACACTTGATCTATAATCTCCTGAAGAAATTAAAACATTTCAAAATTTGTCTTAGTAATTTCAAATTTAACTGAGATAATGAAAATCTCCATTAACAATATGAAAATATATTTCTGATATTGACAAAATTTAACTTGCTAACACTTTGTGATGAACATCAAGCAAGCTTCTTTCAGTTAAAAGTATCAAAGTTGCTTGTTATGTTGTTATCAATATAACCATGAGATATGTTCTGAGATATAATAATTCTTTTAAAATGTTATAGTTTATATGCATATCATTTCTTATAAGTGAAAATTCCAAAAGATGTTATTACTTTGCAAAAAAAAAAATCCAAGAAACTGCTGTGAATAATTTAGCTAATGTAGCCTTTCTGTCTGCCTGAAGAACTTCAAAATTTCTTGCAGGGCAAGTCTGTTTGGTGATGACTTATCAGTTTTTGTTTATATGAGTATGTGGTGGTTTTTTCTCCTTCACATCTAATGGATAACATTTTCAAGTATACAATTCAAAGCTGCTGTTTTTCTCTGTTATTTCACAATGAAAAGAGCTCGCTTCATTTATTATTTGCACGGTTTCTGAAGATAAATCCTTTAGTAATTTCTATTCTTGTTCCTCTATAGCAGTGGCTCTCAACCTTTTTAATGCTGCAACACTTAAATACAGTTCCTCATGTTGTGGTGACCCCCAACCATAAAATTATTTTCGTTGCTACTTAGTTACTGTAATTTTGCTACTGTTATGAATCGTAATGTAAATATCTGTGTTTTCCAATGGTCTTAGGTGACCCTGCTAGCAGTTCTCAACCTGTGGGTCGTGACCCATAGGTTGAGAACCTCTGCTGTAGTGCCTAAGACCATCAGAAAACACAGATAAATAGTCCTGCTTAGAGAGTTTGGATCTGGCTGTCCTTTCTGCTATATACTGTTATTATTCTGAGCCCCGTTGGTGTGGTGATAAGTTTTGGTCAGTGTAGAGAGGAGGCTTTCTTTAATCTTCTGATTAATCTCATTTAGGGATCCTGTGTCTCAGAACTGTGCCTCCACAATTATATCTGTAGTGTTATATTTTCCCCTTCTTTGTCCCCTACTCTCTGAATTGGTAGTAGCATTCCCAATCTACCCTGTTGAGTATGTTTTTCTCCCCTTATGTGAAACAGGAAAGCTAGAGCAAGAAGGAGCAGAAAGAATGTACTGTCCCCTGGTTGAATAAATCTCTGGTAAATTCTTTCCTCTCTAAAAAATAGGCTTTTGTTATGGAGTATATTTTGGATATATTTCATAATGATTACTTTCCCTTCCTCCTGATAGAGTTATGTGGATTCGTTGTTGGATGTTTACTATATAAAACCTTGGCAGTATAGGGGACCCCACTAAGACTGTGGCACCCAGGAGTTGAGCCTCCAGCAATTCATCAGAATTATCATTTAAATGGTCCTACCAGCTTACTGGTATGGCTCCTGCTGCTTTCTTTGGCACCCTTTAAGCAGATGGGTCTTAAAAAGTAATTGATGTTCATGTTATCCAGCTTTTTCTTGTAATGATGAAGATGATAACTTCTAAGCTCTCTACATTTTGGAGATAAAAGCAGTTCGAGGACTATTTTTATTTAAATGTCTTGACCAATAAAATTCAGAGTGAGATAGGTAACTTGTTATCTCAGATGTCTTATATCAGTAGCTCCAAAAGGTCAGTAAATGCTATTTTACTGCTCCTACTTTTACTCTGAGGAATAGAATGAAAGAAAAACACCATCTCCCACAACAGGGGATATCTTGGAACAGAGAAAGCTTAAATCACTTGCCAATGGTAATAGAAAAGCATCACAGCAAAAGTAGGTGCAGAACATATAGAGTCAGCTGTTTTAGTGTCTGGACCCAATTTTGCATGCTGTCACTCTATTTTTATTTACTCTTTTTTGTTTTTCTTTTGTTAATCCTCACCTGAGAATATTTTTCTGTTGATTTTTAGGGAGAGTGGAAGAGAGAGGGGAAAGACAGAGAAATCGATGTGAGAGAAACACATCTATTGGTTGCCTCCTGCACAAGCCCCAACCAGGGCCTGGGCTGGGACGGAGCCTGCCACCAAGGTATGTGCCCTTGAGTGGAACTGAACCCTGAACCCTTTGGTCAGCAGGCTGAGGCTCTACTCACTGAGCCAAACCAGCTAGTACTTTTTATATTTACTCTTAATGCAAGCAATATATGGTTCTACATATCACTATGGAAATGAGAGGTGGGAACTCTGGGCTAAGCATTCTTTCAGCAGCTGTGGTAACTCTGATACATCATCTTTGCTCATATTTTAATCCCAAATGATCCAATGCTCCTCCAGTATTCCAGAAAAACAGAGTAGTGAAGTGTCAAGCAAGACCTTTATATACTGGGGATTTGATCAACGTGGTTGTGTGAGTACAAAGCTTGAAGTTTTAAAATGTGTATGCCCTAATATGCTCTGTGCATCCTGCAAATTCTCTGATACCTGGCATGAGTGCTTATGCCCTATTTCAGGAAACTCAGCGTGAAAAGTGGGAACAAGCCAAGCAGCTTGTGTAAAGGGCAAGACGGGGCAGGGAGAGTCAGGAATGCTGTCCTGCCACAGAGTCAGAGGGGGATTAGCACAGAGGGGGTTGCCACTGAGAAGAGACATGCCAGGGAGCTTGCAGCTCCAAGTCACACCTGGTTTTCCAAACCACACACAGCTCTCCAATTAGGGAGGCTCAGCCCGCTGTCCCAAGAGTGAGGTAAGGAAGAGTGGTTTTGATCTCAAAGCTGACCCAGCCGTGTGTGAGAGTGCTGGCTGGCAGGACACAGCCTTGGAACCTGTGGCAGGAGAGCAGCTTTCTGGACAAGGCTCACAAATCCCAGCTGATGTGCAGGGTCTCTTGTCTCAGCAGCGAAGGCCTGGGGCAGTGTCAGCTCAGAGAAAGGCTCATGGATCTCCCCGTATTTCCATTGTTCTCTTGGATGACCATAGAACTGAAGTCACTGCTCTTTTGTATTAATTCGATTAAACAATGAGTCAAGAATATTCTTAGTTGTATTAAAAATCCATTCCCAAGTGACAAAAGAGGTAAAGCAGGAGTGTGCCACTTGACATCTCTGAGCCAGGAATGGCTCTCTAGGGAGAAAAGGCGTTGAGTCATACATTTTACAAACTAAGTTTTACAAAAAAGTTCCTCTCAAGAAAGACTCAATATTAAATAAAGAACAAATATATATGCGCAGAAAATAACTCACTGGAAAAAAGTAATATAAACTGAAAATCATAAAGCACATTTATATTGGATTTGAGAGCAGTCTATAATATGGTGACTGAAATAAAAATATAGGAAAATGCTGGGGCTAAATAATTCACAGGATAAAAGAAATATATTTTGAAGATAAAAACTTAGGACCATGATTTGCTTGTTGTTTTGTTTTTTTTCCCCTCCCACGTTCCCTGTGAAAGATGAATCTAAAGGATGCGTGGCTCTTACAAAAACAATGATTGAAAGGCTCCGAGGAAAAATTTTAGGAGTTAGTATGAAATATCCTCTCTGCCATAAAAATAATGTTGTTCAGTTGGGATGTGATGGCTACCCAAAATATGCAAATCAGTTCAGGATTCAAATCTACTGCCAAAAGAGCAGTTGATTTGTGGTGTGTGCTTATTTCCATTGGCTGAAATACTCCCACCATGGCTAAATTTCAACTGCTAGTGTGAAACAAAGGAAAATTCCTGAAACTTGATGATCAGCGGTGGCAAATCTATACAGAGTTGCTACAACAAGCCACTGGCTCAGATGTTT
Organism: Pipistrellus hanaki; assembly: GCF_964339955.1. Classification (NCBI taxonomy): domain Eukaryota; kingdom Metazoa; phylum Chordata; class Mammalia; order Chiroptera; family Vespertilionidae; genus Pipistrellus; species Pipistrellus hanaki. The sequence goes on along the minus strand of NC_140509.1, from coordinate 59,042,785 downwards.
GCTTTTAGCTCTTGCAGCCAAGAAATGCATTTTGGAGAAATTGGAAATGAGGTTAAGGGTTAAAGGATAGGTGCTATAAAACTAGGTGGTGGGATATGAGTGGATGAAGGCTTGTTAATCCAGTTAGGAAATTGCCCAGACCAGAATCAGAAATGCCCATGAACGAATAGAACAGAACAAGTGGTCTGAAAAGGGGATCTGACATAGGAGTGTAGAGCTGGAAAGGTAAGATGCTACCAGAATTCAATGGGCCTCAATGATGTAAGAAAGGGGAAGTGTTTTTGCTACATGTAATGGGAAGCCACTGAAGGTTTTGTCAGGTCTAAAACAAGATTACAAGCTAGTGGTGCATTGTGAGGACTAAGCTGGAAGGCAGTGAATTGGAAGAGCTAGACTCAAAGCATGGAGAATAGTTTCTACCCTCTACCCTATCACAACTCAGGTTCCCTAGGAAGAATACTTGAGACAGATATTTGTATACAAGCCAGTTATTGGGCAAAGTTCTCAGAATCAGTTCTTATTGAGCCAGTGAAGGAAACAGGCTAGGACAGGGAGAGCGGTTGAACTGCAAACAAAGCCCTCATTGGATCCTGTGGGGAAGTCCAGCTGGGATGACCTGGAGCTCAGAGATCTCTCAGAGTGGACTGAGGATTGTGGGTCTTTTTATTGTGATAGCAACAGGTTATTAGATGTGAGCTGCCCCCAGAGGGGCTGTTCCCTTTGGAAGCATCTTTCTCCCCGCCAAGGAAGACAGGTGCTAGAGAGATGACCAACCCTCCAGACAGCTGTGAGATAGAATGCTGTGCCTCAGAGGTGGGGTTGGGTCTCACATCACAGCCCCACACATCTAGTTTAAGGTGGAACTGGAACTGGAAAAGGAAGCTGGGAGAAGCATTCAAACAGAAATCCTATTGCAAAATTACTTTTCACTTACAAGTTATGCTTGATTTAACTATAGTCTCTTGCTGCTTGCTTACTTTGTTATTCTGTTTTTATTTCCTAAAAATGTTTACTTTTATTTTTTTTTATTTTTTTTTATTTTTTTTAAATATATTTTTTATTGATTTTGTACAGAGAGGAAGGGAGAGAGACAGAGTTAGAAACATCCATGAGAGAGAGTCATCAATCAGCTGCCTCTTGCACACCCCCTACTGGAGATATGCCCGCAACCAAGGTACATGCCCTTGACCGGAATCGAAACCGGGACCCTTCAGTCCCCAAGCCGATGCTCTATCCATTGAGCCAAACCTGTCTCGGCAAAATGTTTACTTTTAAACATCCTGTTCTTTATCTGATATTTTCAATAGCTGAAGTGTTTAGGGTATAAATCCATTGTCTGTTGTTTCCCCAGAATCTCCCCAATGATGGCTGCTCTCACTGTGTGTTTGGAGATACGTGATGATCTAGGGTAGGCTACCCTCACCCAGAGCTTCCTGTTATGGCAGCGCGGCCTTTCTGACCCCTTCAGTGGTCATTGAGCTTTTCCCTCTCTGGTTTCAGTGTCTTGTGGGGTTTTTTTGTTGGAGATAGGGGTTTCCCTCACTTTCAGGGAATTCACTGATGCGCTGAGGGTGAGTTTTGTGGAGGATGTACCTTCTTTGCAGTGAGAGAGTGGGGACATTGAAATATTTAGTCCATCGTTCTCTTGGAGACTAGTATGGGGAACATGAAGGCATGAAACAGGAATTTCAAATTTCTGGACTAGAAAACTGGGATAATGATGAAGAGATATATGGAAGTCAAGAGAGAAAGTCCTATCTTTTTAATGGTTTGGAAGGAAGATAGCGTGTTCCAATATATTGCACTATATTCTATGCATGATATATAAAAATTTAAATACTTGAGTGTATTTAATATTTAACCCAATATTAATTTTTTATGCAAAAACATTGCAAATATAAGCTAGCACAGATGTTAGGGATATTTGGTAATCTAAGATAGTGCAAATATGTATAATTTTGTACTTTTCTTATTATTTTGCATAAGAGAGCATTATATTTAGTATGGGACCCAAAATAGATTTGTGATATTTCAAGGAATTGGATGTTAAAAGTGTTAATCACGATGAAAGTTTCCTACATTAATCAGCACTAAGTATTTACACGAAGAAACACTACATCAATATAATTTCCAAATGAGGCATATATAAAAAATATTTTCAATTTTATACAAGGACAGCCCAAATTAACCTGCCCATGTTTTTTTCTAGGAGAAAACTAAAATTTTAGGAAGCGACAAAGATGATGTCCCACACACATGCTTAGCTAGGTAAAGAGAAAGTGATAAGAATTTCTAATCTGGATTGTGCCCTCATTTGCATGATAGTCTTTTGCAAATTTTCTGTCCTCTGAGATTTAGTTTGGCTGTGTCTCCTATGTCTAGCTATAAGACGGAGTTCCTAATTTCTGATTGCATACAATTCCTAAAAATTTTAAGGTTAAAATTAGATAAAGTGCTAAGCAGTTCTTGAAAACTGAAGTGCTCCACAAAAACAGTTCCATGTAAATCAGAACTTTATGAGCAATGCATGTAGAATCAGAGCATGTTCGCATATGTTCTCTCACTTGACCTTCACTTCCAAACCTATTTGTGAAGTGATCTTTGTACCTGCAATGTTTCTCAGCTATGAGCATAGGAATCTTACTCCAACTTCAATATCTCCCTCAATCACCACCACTTAACCCAAACCCTTTCCTAAACTCTATAGAATAGGGGTGTCAAACTCAATCAGAGAAGGGGCCAAAATCTAAAATCCAGCCTAAATCGCGGGCCGAATGGTTTACTGAACAGTCATAAACTGACAATGTCATAAACTGACAGCGGAGTGCAGTGATGACAGTGCGGTGCGGGCCACATTGCAAGGCCTGGCGGGCTGGATTTGGCCCGCGGGCCTTGTGTTTGACACATGTGCTATAGAATAAAAGTTTAATATGCAAACAGACCTTAATAGCAGAACAACCAGTTGCTATGATGTGCACTGACTGCCAGGAGGCAGATGCTCAATGCAGGAGCTGCCCCCTGGTGGTCAGTGTGCTCCCACAGGGGGAATTCCACTCAGCCACAAGCCAGGCTGAGGGCTGAAAGCACAGCAGTGGTGGCAGGAGCCTCTCGCGCCTCCTTGGCAGCACTAAGGGTGTCCAACTTGCTGTGGTTGAGGGTGTCTGTCAGACATCCCCCGAGGGCTCCAGGGCTGCCAGAGGGATGTGTGACTGCCATCTTAGGCCTGATCCCCCAAGGAGTGGACACATTTTCATGCACCAGGCCTCTAGTAATTATATGTATTTGCTTCATCTATTTAAAACATTTCTATGCTAATCTGCACCTCTTTTTTAAGATACTGTTTAGTAATTAGTTCTCTGTTCACAGGTCACTTCCCACTTCCAGGCTGCAAGCTCCTGGAGAGAAAGAATTGCCTCTTTCGATGCTCTGTAATACTGATACTGTTGTAATTAAGTCATTACTAATAATAGGAAAGAAGCAAAGGGAAGGCCAGACATTATAGGCATGTTCCCTGCAAAACACTGGGGGAAGGAGACTGGGCAAAGGAAAGATAGACACATACCCAGTAAATTTGAGGTTACACAGGAAAGATGCTTGCTGTCAGTCACACCTTGGGACAGAGACAATTGGCCAGAATGGGTGTGGCCACTGCAAGAGTGAGATTTGGGATACACAACCCCCTAAACAAAGGGGTTCACTCTTTTGTGCTCCGGCTTTCTTGGGTTTCATATGACTCTGGGTTTGTGGGGCTCTTTTGCCCCTGCTTCCCTGCCCTCACCCATGTGGCCCTCAGCCATGTGGACCCCACACACAATGAACTAATGAACTGCAGCTGGTCTGATGCTGACCTAGACCCTGCTCCAACGTGGAAAGAAAACTCTGGACACTGGCTTTGTGTTTGGCTTTACTGAAACCCCAGCGAGACTTCTATGACAAGGCTAAGGAAAATGGGGCTTTGGAAACCCAGGGCGGTAATTCCATGGAAATAAAGCTTTCTACAATATTTCATTCTCCTGTGAGAGCCTATGGATATGCTGATGGCAGTGGTATCCTAAGAACCCTACTCTCACTAACAACAGGGAAAGTTGAGGCATGGTTTCCTCTGATAATAGTACCTTGCCTTGTTCTTTGCAGAGAGTGTGAAACAATACCTATTCTTTCAACTGAATTCAAAAGAACATTTTTTTTAATATATTTTTATTGATTTCAGAGAGGGAGAGAGAGGTAGAAACATCAAGATGAGAGAGAATAATCCATCAGCTGCCTCCTGTACACCTCCCCTGCTGGGGATCTAGCCCACAACCCATGCATGTGCCTGTGACTGGATTTGAACCTGGAACACTTTAGTCCAAGGGTTGATGATCTATCCACTGAGCCAAACTGGCTAGGGCTAAAACAATTATTAATATTAATGACCTTTCTCTGGGATATTTTTAGAACAGCAACTTTTGACTATACATAAAAATGTAGGCTAAATAGTAAAATGAAGGTTAGTGAGGTTCTATGTCTGATTTATCACTATTATGAAATAATTTCAATTAATTTGATTACATCCATTTTCCCTGACATGTTGTTATAGTTTTTATGACCCTGTTAATGAAGTTTTATCTCTGTAAGGTGATAAAAAATATAGCCTGTGATCTCAGGGTATATTTTATTAATATTACTCTTTAAAGAAGATCTAAATTAAATCGATTCGTTGACATCAGTAGTATATTTTGCTCAATTTCTATTATTGGCTCCTTCAGAGTTATTCTGATCTTAAAAAAAAGTGGTTACATTCTCTTTCTTTTTCCTGGAGTGGTTCTGGCAGTCCTTCGTGCCACAAGTAGGTATTTTTTTTTTATTATCTAGTCTTAAGGAATGTTAATTTGCTCTGCATCCAGACTGGTATCCTTTCTTTTCAAACAGAAAAGTTGGAAGAAAATGAAAGAGATTACAGTTTTAGTCGCTAATTAGCTGCTCATGATGGCAGAGTTAAATCACTTCTTTGGTGGCGGGACCTCTTTCTTCTCCTAATGACCAAGCGCTCTTGACCTGTGTTTAATGTAACTGATTTGCACAGGATGTGACTTGGTGGCACAAAGTATCACGTGCAATTTCTTATGAAACAGATCTATCTGTGATCCACCAACCCTGTGATATATGAAAGGTTTCACTAACCCCCTTGCTATATTAATCATGCTTGGGGGAAATCCAATACGAAAAATGCTTTTTTTCTTAAAATTGTATATAGAGGTGGAATCAGCTGGTAAGAGGACAAAAAGAGGAGTCAGTTATCTTATTATTCTACTGGAGGCCCAGTGCATGAAATTCATGCATGAGTAGAGTCTCTGATGATCAGGGCCAATCTGTGGGGCCATCGGGGGGCTTCTGCTGGCACCCACTTTGGCCGGCCAGGTACCACACACTTGCCTGCCCTTGTCCCCTGCCATCGCCACCAGTTACCTCCCTCTGTGGGGCGACTGATGGGGTGATTGGGGGGCCCCTGCTGGCACCCATCTTGGCTGACCTGGTCCTGCTGGCTGAGGGCAGCTTCTGCATTGAGTGTCTGCCCCCTGGTGGTCAGTGCATGTCATAGCAACCAGTCATTCTGCTGTTTGGTTAATTTGCATATTAGGCTTTTATTACATAGGATGAGTCCTGGGCTAATGGAAGTAGAAGTTATGCTACAAGAGCAAGGGATATGTGAAAACTCCCATCTTACAGAGCATGGTGACACCCTCTACAGTGAGGTAAGGCCACTTGAAATTAGTTTCATTTATTCAACAATCATCTTCTGAGTACCCAGCATGCTCCAGGTACATGCAGTGTGCTGGGGATGCGGCACTGGACAGAACAGCTATAACTCCTGCCTTCAGGGAGCTTGCCCTCAGAAAGTAGTGGGACATTTGTTTACAGAGGCGAATGTCTAACTTTGAAATTTAAGAGAAAATATTACATTGTTTTTATCCCTTATGCTAGCCTAAATTCCACGAGGGCAGAGATATTTAAGTTTTATTCACTGACTTATCCCAAGTACCTAGAACATATATTAGATTCTTAATAAATATTTGTTGAATAACTTACATTGCTCTAAATTATAAGACCATGTATTATAGATGCCACTTGGTAGGGATGGGGGAGGTTGGTACAATTTTTGTCACACTAACATTAGAAGGTCATATTTTTCTGACTCTTACTCTTACCTGTATAAGCCACGTCCTCCTAATTGCTTCAAAATTTCACTCATTTTTAAAGAAATTCCTCAGAGTATGTCCTTATAGGAACAAGTCTCGCATCTGACAGATTCTCCCTTTAGGGCCCAAGCCTGCTCGCTGACATCCTCTGCCAGGGAAGGGGCTGGAGGCTTCTCGCATCGACCTTACTGCTGGGCAATCAGCCTCCACCAGAACCACGCTGTGGTTCATGTCAAATGCACTGTCTCTTAGTGCTTCTGAAATGCATATTTATTTCCTCTACTCAGAGTCCCACCTTACCACAAAACCCCAAAGTAGTGCTGCTCATGCTCAGCGTCTCTCAGACTTGCTGTTGGGAAGAAGATCTGCAGGTTCCATGAACAGTGCTCTCTACACAGAGCTCTAAATTGCTAAGTAAGGTGAGGGCACAAGGTGGACCTGGCTGCCATCTCCCATTCCTCTTTCCTGTGTGGACTGACCCTCAGACGCGGTGGAGGCAGCACGGCCAAGCCTGGCCCTGCAGAATTAACTTGAGAGCAGCATGCTCAAAGAGTAAATGACAAAACTAGAAGGTAATGGGAGGGAATACTGCTAGCATCATGTGGAGAGCAATTTCTAATCTAAATGCCATCATTAAATCTGACCATCTCTAGGAGAGTTATTTTACCTAATTTCAGAAAACTAAGTGCACTGCCCTTAAGTAAGCAAACCACTTGGGTAGGTAGAGAGAATGTAAACATAATACAAATTCAAGGCTTCTGGTTGCATGTTATGGTATAATATTTAAAGTCAGGTGGAATAAAATTGTAAGAGTCTACTTGACACTGTTGATTACTTGTGCCTGGCACTGTTGACTACAAACTAGAAGATAAAGCTTTTGCTAAATTATTATTTTTTTTTATTTATTTTTTTTAGTCGGGGGTGGAAGGGGTGGGAGAGGTGAAAACTCCCAAATTGCAGGCAGATATTGATGGAGTGTATAGCTATATATGTGGTATGATTTTTTATTTTTGAAGATCCTCTGAACTCCACAATACTTCCTTGTCCTGTGTTATTATACATAAAATCAGATTAGGAGAAATGCATTTTCCAATTTCAGTCAGTTCAGTGCAGCTTCCCAGAAGAAAATGAGCACATTAAACTTTTCCTTAAAGGAGGGCTTCATGGGGTTGGGCACAGAAAAGTTTGGAGCCATTGCTAGCCCACCGGTTTCCTGGAAAAGTGAAGGAGAGGGGAAGAGGGAGGTCAAGTCAGGTTGAAGGCAAGCTGTGCTTACCACATAAATGTAGTAAAAACCAAATCAATGAGAATTCTATCTGAACCATATCAATACTGAATTAAGAATATGTATAATGACATGGAAATCCCATTGAACTGAGAATTTAAAAAATCCAGATTTTCATTAGAGTTTGATCTAAATCTGCCAGCACATTGACCTTGGACTTCCCAGGCTCTGACACTGTGAGGAATATATTTCTGTTGTAGATAAGCCACCCAGTTTATGGCACTGTTATAGCAGCACAAATAGACTAAATCAGTCAAGTCTAGAGCATGGCCATCAGCAATACATCAAAGGGTTCTGTATCCAATTTCCAGTGTGTGTGTGAGAGTATGTGTATCCCCACACCATCAAGCAACTCTTAGACACCAGCTGGTTCAATTCAACCAATTTAACTCAATTCTTACACTATCCAGGATAGCATTAGATTTCACAGGTTAAGAGCTAAGACCTACAAGACTCATCACACACACACACACACACACACACACACACACTTTAAATGCCAATCACAGGTCCAGATTGTCACTTGGTCTTCTGACAGACCAGCTATAGACTGGAAGTTCCAACAACTCTCCTATAACTCAGGATGCCAATACATATATTTCAGAGAGAGCAAGGGAGAGGAAGAGAGAGATAGAAACATCAATGATGAGAAAGAAAATCATTGATCAGCTGCTTCCTGCATGTCCCCTACTGGGGATCAAGCCCGCAATCTGGGCATGTCCCCTTGGCTGGAATCAAACCTGGGACCTTTAGTCCTTAGGCTGATGCTCTATCCACTGACCCAAACCAGCTAGGGCTTTAATATATATATATATAAATTTCAGAGAGGAAGGGAGAGGGTTGCCTGTACTTCTGACCAACTGGCTATAATTCAAATGTTCTCCTCCCCCTCAAAAAAAAAAAACAACAAAAAAACAAAAGGTTCCCAGAACCTCCTCCAAGAGTTCAATTAATTTCTCAGAGTGGCTCACCAAACTCAGAGAAACAGGTTACTGAATAGATAATTGGTTTATGATAAGTCAGGGGTAGCCAGATGTAAGAGATGCTTAAGGCAATGTGTTTGGGAAAGGGTGCAGAACTTCCACTTGTTCACTAACCCAGAAACTCTCTGAAACCTGTCATGTGGGGTTTTATAATGACTTTATTTTATAGGCATAATTAATTAAACCATTGGCTGGTGGTGATTGAACTCAGTCTCAAGCCCCTCTCCCTCCCTGCAGGTCAGAGGGAGGAACTAAAATTCCAACCCTCTACTCACATGTTTGGCTCCACTGCCAACCAGCTCCCCACCTTTAGGTGCTGTCTAAATGTTACCAAAAGAGACACCTTACTACTTAGGAAATGTCTAGGGATTTAGGAGCTATGTGCCAGAAATGGAGAGGAGACAAAATCAAATATATACATATTATAAATTATAATATTGCTTATAGGAAATAGATTATTGGAGAATGAAAAGGGTAAGGAATTCCAGTCCCAGGGACACCAAGGGTGGAACAAAATGCAAATCATGGGTCTCAAAGTGGTCTGACTGGCAGGTCAGATTGGTGGTGATAACACTGTGCACTTCGTTTTCTAGAATGATCTTTGTGGTTCCAATCACAATTACTCTTCTGCAATTATGGGATGAAATATTAAATCCCTAACCTCTTTCCCATTGCTCCCACCATGCCAGATCTCTAATTCCCTTAAAGCGCCCAGTTAACTGCAGGTTTGTTTCAACCACGAATATCTTGATTGTTGTTCTAGTTTCAGTCACTGAGGTGTCCTTTCTCCTGTACAAAACCAAATATATTGAATGGATTTTCTTTTGTAGCAGGGAATCTTAATTTGAGATTGGACTTTAGGCTGCATAGCATATTCTTTGTATTTGTGTTTTTCTACTCCCTACACCCCACCCTGGATTTTTTTCAGCTCTGCTCTCATAATAACCTGTGCCTTCCTGAATTGCTTCCTTTAAATATTTACATATGTGCCATTCTTCTCATCAAACTGAGAATCTTTATGACAGACTTATTTTTTTTTTTTAGTTTATAGGTCTAATATAGTGAACAACACAATGATAACGATACATTAAGCTATATGCCCCATGTTTTGTAATAGACAATGCCATCTTGGTGTTAGGAACTGAAGTAACTTTTGAACCCAAGCATATTTTAATTTAATCCTGCCTTAGATTTCCCCCGGAATATTTTTTAGACTTCAGCTACATCTCTTAGCAAATGAAAAAAAAAAAAAGTGAATCTCTATTAGTAAAGGGAAAATATTCAGACCTAAAAGACCTCAAATAGAAGATCAATAGGCTGTAAAGGCAATTATGTAATTCATCTGGGTCACCCTCACCTTCATTGCTGGAAGAACTGGCTTTATTTCAATTCAGTCATAAAACCAGTGGGTTAATGGCAAGAAAACAGGCAAGCAGTTCTTCCAATACAGTTAAGAACAATTATGGTATTAAGTTCATGGGTACTAAAGAGATTAATAGACTTTTCAAAGAGTTTTATGCACAATTATGTCTGAATGATAACAGCTCTATATGTTAAGGGAAAAGCCCATATATCTGCATTTCCTTAAATGTGAACAAATTTTGGAAGGAAAGGAAACCTCTTAAATAATACCATTTTTCCTACTTAAAACTGCCAAAGTTCTAAAAAGGTCTAGGTAAGGTCATGCTACAGCCAGCTCCATTAGTGCTTTGCATTAAAGGTTTCATTAATCTTTTATAGATTGTGTGATGATAAGACTATTTTATCTCAAATGATCCTGGCCTGGATTTTGCTTGACACATGTTTTATTAAGTGCTCTTATCTGCCATCTTAATAATCCAGTGCTGGTATTTATTTAAAATTTTTAGTTAAATCACATTTAAAAAAAATTCCTTCATTTGACGAAGTTAAAAGTGTTTTATGGTTGCTTTATGAATATATGCTGTCTTTCTCTGCTGGAGATGTGGGAAGAGTATTTCTCTTTTCTGTTATCTTATTATGTCCTTCTACTGTGTATCATCTCTGATTATGATTCTTCTAAGACAGTGTCTAGACAGGGAAGGCAAGATGAAAAATTTTCTCCGCTGAGTTCAGCCCACTCAACATCATTTTTTTCATTTAAAGGAAAAGTAAAGGAATCATACAACCCACAGAGAGTTGTCTGGAAAAGAAATATACTTTGAACCTTTTTAAAGAATAAGCAGTTCCCCCCATCTCATGAATAGACTTTATTCAAATACAAATTGGGCTTTTATTTATTTTAAAAAATCTATTTTTTATTGACTTCAGAGAGGAAGGAAGAGGGAGAGAGAGATAGAAACATCAATGCTGAGAGAGAATCATTGATTGGCTGCCTCCTGCAAGTCCCCCGCTGGGGATTGAGCCCACAATCTGGGAATGTACCTTGCCCAGGAACCAGTGACCTCCTGGGTTCATAGGTCGATGCTCAACCATCGAGCAACACAGGTCAGGCTGGGCTTTTATTTTGAATGGCGCATTTTGTAAGAGATAAATAGAGCTAAGGTATTAATATTGTTTGGTGGGCTGGTTTGGGTGGTTTTGAAAGATTGTATTTAAGAGTTCATCTCCCTACAGGATAGAATCCTCAACATTTTAAAGAGTAATTAGGTCCCATGGAACTGACTCACTTTTAAATGCAACATTGATCTCATAAAGCATTGTGACAATTTATTAATTTGTAATGTATTGTATGAGTTATTTTTGTGCAGATTAAGAAAGCATATACAATAAAACACACTGACAAGAATATTGCATGAAGTTATGTTTATAAGTGCCCTTAGCGGAATCCCTGATATTTAAAGGATACATAAAAATGCTAGCTACATCTGAAGTAACAAGACTCCTGGGGAAATGACCTCAGTAACCAGAGGTTGCATTTGAAGTGAGCAGGTATACTGAGGAATCCATGAAGGATCCTGCTCTGTTACACTGTACAGGTCTTCATAGTATGGATAGTTTACAATCATGTTAATGTAGTGACTTCCAGATTATACAATATCTTCATATATATTAACAATGCTCTGATCATAAAAATATGTCAATTAGCTACTCAATCTCTTTTATATAATGTTGTATAAACATTGACAATTTTTTTCTCCCAATTCTCAATAATTCAACATACAAAAAAACCTCCACATGAAACACACAAAAGCATTTATCCAGTTTTCTTTTTATTTCCTTTTTCTTTTTTTTTAAAAAAATATATATTTTATTGATTTTTTACAGAGAAGAAGAGAGAGGGATAGAGAGTTAGAAACATCGATGGGAGAGAATCATCTATCAGCTGCCTCTTGCACACCCCCTAGTGAGGATGTGCCTGCAACTAAGGTACAATACATGCCCTTGACTGGAATCGAACCTGAGACCTTTCAGTCCACAAGCCTACGCTCTATCCACTGAGCCAACCGGTTTTGGCTATTTCCTTTTTCTTATTTTCCTTGAAATCTCCTGGATATTGGATATTTTACTCTCATTGATAAGTTATTTTCAATTTCAAATAATGTATTACTTTTGGGAACTTTCCTATCAATGACTAAGCATATGCAGGAATCATTCGTTCCTTTTATTTATTATTATATTGTTATTTTTCTTATTTAGAGAGGGAGGAAGGAAGAGTGAGAGAGGAACATCAATGTGAGAAAGATACATGGATTGCTTGCCTCCTGTCTATGCCTCCAAATCTAGGTTTGTGTGTGTGTGTGTGTGTGTGTTTATTTTTTATACTATTTTATTTGTATGCTGCTGCCACCAATGTATCTAAAATTGTCAACCTTGTGGAATAGAAATTCATGAAAATTCAGAGAGGGAGATGTCAAGGAACTGACAAAGACAGAAGTTTGTATAGTATGGCACATGTTATAGGGTAAGCTTTTTGTACAGGTTTTAGATTTAACTCTCTGAATATTCACTGATTCAAGAAAAGTGGTTCAGAACATCTTCAAAGATTCGTTTCACTACAAAAAAGAACAGACTTTCTGAGGTCTGAAGGGTTTGGTATTTGAAGATATCCAGTCAGCAGGGGGTCATTTGAGCATTCTGCACAGAGAATGTTTTCAAATCAGCAGTTGCTGGGAAACCTATCCCCAAACCACAGAGCCCACTGCTAAGTCTCTGAAATTGTCTGCTCCAGGTCAGCCCTAGCACGCATCCTCCCCAGGGAAGGCAAGTCCGCCTGCCCCAGCCAGCTTGGTGGTTGATTTCCATCCCCCCTTTTTCTCATGCCATATAGTCTTCTTGCTTTATTTGCTCAACTGTAAGAGTCATTCTTATTTTCTGACTTTCTGGTACATGGGATGACACTGAGCCACACCGGCCAGGGCATAGGTCATGCCTTCTTTTTGCTTCAATCGTATAGAGAGTCACTTAATCACTGGATCCCCTCTTCCTTCTGCTGGCCTTCTTTTTATACTGGAAAGGACAGAGTGCTTTTGTTTTAGAACTCTTTTTGCATTCTTCCAATAAACATGTATTCGTCACCTACCTACTCTCCTAACAACCCAGCATTTCAAATGAAACTCTCATTCCGTACAGGCACAGCTGTGTCCAATCCCTGAGCCAGGAGAAAACAACAGTGCCTGGCTGTATATTAGGAGCTCCATCTTCATTAGTAAGGGGAATCTGGAAGAAGTCAATTATTTCTATTCCATTATTCCTTGCTCTCCTCTGAAGAGGCATGATCTCCCTATTCAGTCTCCACCTACCATATGACAGACTATCTGCTCATCCTTCTCATCCAATTTTTCTGTTTGTTTTGTTTTTAAATATGAATTTGTTGAATTTATTTGGGTTACTTTGGTTAATAAAATTATGTGTTTCAACTGTGCAATTCTATAATGTCATTTGTATATTGTATTATGTGTTCACCACCCAAAGTCTATCCCTCACCATTTAGCTTCCCTTCACCCTCTTCTCCCTGATCCCCATCCCCCTTCTTCCCCTCTGGTAATCACCATACTATTGTCTGTGTCTATGAGTGCTTTATTTATTTATTTATTTATTTATTTATTTATTTATTTATTTATTAAAATTGGGGCCTTATCTGGCTTCTCCATCCAGTTTTTGCTATCAACTTTATTTCCAAGTCAAGGAACTGAACCTAGACCTTTCCTGGCCCATGTTTTGAACACCTACCTAAAACTGGTAACTGCTACCTTTCCTCACCCCAGAAGTGCCACTGTGGTATCCTGGCTCATATTAGCTTCATTAGTCATAGATGCCATCCCACATCAACCTAAGATTCACTAGGCCTCTAAATGTGGGAGTATGAACTTCTGTTCCTTTCTAATGAAGGTTCATCCTATTCAATGTTCCTAAAGCCTATCTGATCTTGTCCCAGTGGGAGCTTTAGATTTTATCTAGCTAGGGCCCTGGAGAAGCTCTGTTGTATATCAGGAAGTGCTGTGACCTCTCTCTGTTAAGTGCTGAAGTGCTGTTTCTCTCTGCTAAGGTGGGACAATAGCACTTGTGGTCTCCAAGAATTTTCCTTTTCCTATGCATAAACTCTCCACCCTTTCACAGTACCTGTGTTATTGATTAATTAGGTGACTCCATATTTTCTCCATTAGCTTTCTTTCTCTTATTAAATAGACTTTTGAGGAATACTAAAACTCTGGTGTGTGGTTTACTCTGAGAAACAAAGTAGATAAACCTCCACTCCAACCTGGGATCATGTCTATTGTAATATTTAAAAAAAAGACTCATATTTTTCTTTTTACCACTTTCTCTAAGCAAATATGATAGAAACAGCATCAGAGCAAATAATCATTATAAGGCAATGTTTTTCAATGACTACAAATAAAGCCTTTTAAAATTTCTAGATCCATTCTGGTGAATCCCACCTGAGACTAAATGGTACAGGGAGGCTACTAATATTATATCTAAGTCTCAAATTTAAGGAAAGATAATTGTTTTTTAATTTAAAGCTTCCAAGTGAAACAAAACCATGGAGCAGAATGAGCCAATCATTTACAATTCTAAAGAATTGTAAAATTTGTTATGGATAATAATTTCCAAAGATGCTTTTTAATAAAACAAATTCCATGATCTATCCCCCAAATTCCAAGCCAGTAACTTGGAGAGGGAGTCTGCCTATTTCACAAGCACCCTTTGGAGATCTGATGCATGAGGCTCCCAATCTCCACTCAGAGCTATGCCAGAGAATATGTGGATGGCGGAGAAAGAGAATCTTTGTTCTAGCGCAGGTGTTTGGAAGGGAGTGGGGTGTTTTTAAGGCTGGTTTTCTAGCCAACTCCTGTATTTTCTGGTTTGAGTCTGAGGGAAAGTGGAAATGAAAGATGAAAGAAAAATAGTGGCTTTCACACTAAATATTTGGAGAAAATTTTGCCCCGCAGCTTTACATGTGGGATAATTGTGACAGAAGATGGCACAGAACCACTGGTGAGGTGAGAAGGAAATCATCCTCTCCTCATCAGCAGGCAGCATCCATGCCTTTTAGCCCTGGCACAGTGCAAGCCTGCACTGGCAGCAGGGGCGACACAGAGATGTGGCCTCTGAGGAACATGCTCTTGTTCAGAGGGTCGTTGGGGTTGTTGGAGCAGAAAGAGAAGACTGAGTCCAATACCATGTTGAAGATGGAAAGTACTTAATGACCTTCAGAAGTACTAGTAGAGGGAAGGTTTCTTTGATGGGGAAGGGAGGTGCATGAGTTTGAGGTCCTGCGCTGGGTGAATTAGAGTTTGAAAAGGTTTTGCACACCTTAGGATATAGAGCGTTGTGTTTCCTGAGATTGTACCTGTCAGTTGCACAAAGGCATGTTTTTCATTAAATTCAAACTAGGTCAGTGTGCATTGGAAGCTGTAAGAATGTGAATATTTAAAAAATACATTTGTGTGAACAATTTCTATATACAAAGTGATTTTCTCACCTACTTTAGGTGATCTCTAAAGATATAACAGATTTGATGTAACTGTTAGGAAGATCAACCTTTATACTTTTACCTAATTCATCAAGATATTTTTATAATTTATAAAATTTAACTTTAATATCTAAATTATATTTTTAGCAAATAAAGTTAAAGTATAAATTAAAAATAATACTATTTATTTTTAAATACATATAGAACTATGTTTTTTGTTTTGTTTTGTTTTGTTTGTTTTGTTTTGTTTTGCCAAGGAAGGATACATCTTTTTTGAATGTGGCAGAAGGCAGAAGTATAGACCAAATGATGCTGCTGAAAGTAATTTCAAAGAAATTAAGACCATAGGAATTTGAACTAACTTTGTAAGGAAGCATGAGCTTTCATATTGAGTGTAGTTTTAGAACAAGTAAAATTAGTGGTAAACTGCTAAACCCCTGAGTGCTGCACTGACCATGAAGAAATGATACCTCTGCAGCAGCAGTAGCATCTACATATAAAACATATATAAGTAAGTTGGAAACCAGAAGAAATTCTTGAGAGGAAAAAACAAATATTGAATAAAAAACTCCACAGGTTTAGAAATTCCATGTCAAGTAACCCTTTGTGTTTTGAAGGGTTTGAAGTACTGAAACTAGTGAAGTAATATTTTCTGCAAATGTTGGTGAATCTGCAACAAATTAGGTAGATCAACTACTACTTTCCAATGATACCTTAGCTATATAATAATATGGAAAGCCAGCAAATGTGCTTATTAAAATTGGTTTATTGAATAGATATTGTTTTGTTGTTGGTATACACAACTGTCTCTGAAATGTATAAGACAAAGTTGAATTGCTTTGTCAACATATTTTAAGAGTGACATTTGTGGGGGAATGTGTTCTGATGGCACAGCTGAAATGACAACAAAACATCCTGGAGGAGATACACTAAGGAGCTCTGCTAGAATGTGAATCCGCATCATGCTTCCATCATCAAGGAAGTCTTGCTATGAAAAAGAAACTATGGCTAAAATAAATAGTGTGCTTAGTGACAAAACTGGATTTATAAAGGCTAATGCATTCAAAGCTTTTATCTTCATGATGTGATCAGATGAAATCTGCCAAGAGCCAACCACTATTGCATGCTGAGGTGCAATGGTGATGGAAAGGAAAAGTTATTTTAAGAATGTAAAATAAATGAAACTTCCAGTGATTCTGTAAAGTAAAAAATCAGTTTGGACTCAACATTTTAAATATGTGAATTTGACATCTTGACTGGCTTATTTACCTGGTATCTTTTGGTATATCCATGAAATAAAAGAAGGCAACATTATTTTTTTTATGGAATATAAGATTAAAGAGCCATAATGGAAATTTAGAGGTTTAATGAACAGTTTCTACAGATTATTATAGCCCATTTCATAATGAATAGCACTTTCTACAGTATAGATAGTGATCTTGATATTATACATTTATGTCAAGTTGTAATTGAGCCTTAAAAATTTGATAGAAAAATTTGAATTATATATTTCATCAAAAAAAGAGCCACATATACAATAAATATGAATTTGAAATCTAATTCTTTCACTGAAAGGTAATTAAAATTGAACCATAGCCAAAATCGATTTGGCTCAGTGGATAGGGCGTCGGCCTGCGGACTGAAAGGTCCCAGGTTCGATTCTGCTCAAGGGCATGTACTTTGGTTGTGTGGTGTGCAAGAGGCAGCTGATCGGTGACTCTCTCTCATCAATATTTCTAACTCTCTATCCCTCTCTCTTCCTCTCTGTAAAGAATCAATAAAATATTTTTAAAAAATTAAAAATATAACGTTGAACCATAACTTTGTAGGATAATTTGTTTGACTAGATGCAGATGATGGATTAATGATGAATTTTATAAATAAGCACCTGGTTTACCTTGAATAAAGGTTAAAAATAAATGTTCTAAGTTTTCAAAGCACCCACTCTCTCTTTCCCCTGTGGGCTGCTTTCCCATATGTTAATATGCAATTATTATCTGTGCTTGTTTCTGCACGTGTGTTGTTTTATATATCACAAATTAAGTAGCAAATTACAAATCCAGGGACTCTCCAGACATTGTCTTGAGTTTCAGGGAACTTCTTATGCTGTAACGGATACCCTCTTTCTCATTTTTTGACAAGTTATCTCCTCTACTTAGCTCTCCAAATTGTTCTCTAATATATGGTTTTAATTAATTAATGAAGTAATTTAATATTTAGTAATTTAATCCTGGCTTTCTCTAATTTATAAACATACCTCTGTTTCTTAACCTATCCTTTTGTGTTTGTATCAACTTCTAAAATTGGGTGTTTATTCTGACAAAACTGTTATTTTCAAGCATTTTTGTTACATTTAACACACATAGCCTTACTAGTTTTTTTTTTTTTAATGTTTTTATTGATTTCAGAGAGGAAGGGAGAGGGAGAGAGAGATAAAAACATCAATGATGAGAGAGAATTATTGATTGGCTGCCTCCTGCATGCTCTCTACTGGGGATCAAGTCCCCTGCAATCTGGGCATGTGCCCTTGACTGATATTGAACCTGGGACCCTTCAATCCATAGGCTGACACTCTATTCAGTGTCAGCCTATGGATTGAAGGGTCCCAGGTTCAATATCAGCCAGCGCCTTACTAGTTCTTTTAATTCTGCCATAGGAATTCAGTATCTTCTTAGCTGTTCCCTCTTCCAAGGCATTTGTCCCTTGTTTTACTCATTGTCTGATTTTTTTTCACTGATTTTCCCTCTTACTTTGGAAGAATATGGCTCAAAACACAAGAAAGAGGATTAGTGGGCTTTTATTTATTTCTATTTATTTATTTTAAAAATATATTTTATTGATTTTTTTTTACAGAACGGAAGGGAGAGAGATAGAGTTAGAAACATCTATGAGAGAGAATCATTGAGCAGCTGCCTCTTGCACACCCCCTACTTCGGATGTGCCCGCAACCAAGGTACATGCCCTTGACCAGAATCGAACCCGGGACCTTTTAGTCCATAGGCTGACGCTCTATCCACTGAGCCAAACTGATTTCGGCGATTAGTGGCCTTTTGATGTCCCTCTCTATACTATTATTCTATGAGACTGTGATTTCTATGGATCAATGAATGAGCATTGGAATAAAGTTGGGCTTTATTTATTAAAAGCAACTCAGCATCATAGCAGATAAAGAAATCTTTTTCATGCTGGACTAATTCTTCTCCAAGTCACTAGAGACTGTGGCAAATCATTTTTGGGGAAAAGGTAAAGAAAGAAAAGACAACAAAAATTGGACTGTTCAGCTTTTAATAAAAAGTATTGTTCAATTTTTCTTTTTTTTACATTAAAAACATTGTTTCTTTTAGTCTTTAGTTAATACAATTGGTGCAGATAATCTGGAAAAATTATCAAATACTTTGTCCACTTTTTTTAAATTATTTATTTTTAAAATTTATTTATTGATTAATTTATCACATATTTGTCCTCATTCCTCCGTACACATCCCCAACCCCTCCCTAGGTATGCCCCCACCCCCTGTCCACTTGTGTTTGACATCTCCTTCCTTTTCTTTATTTCAATAGGATTTTTTCTTTTTTATTGAGTACATGAAATAGGGTTGCTAATTAGTTTGATTCAATATATCTGAGAAAAAAGATTTCAATGCTTTGTACTAGCATGCTGCATTAGAGAAAAGTCACTTGTTCTCAGATTAAGTAATATTTATTGGGTGATATACTCTTAAAATGGAAGTAAATTTCTCTCCTTTCTCCCATACCTTGTTCTCTGCCAGTCTTTTTTTTTTTTTTTTAAGTAACTGTTCATTTTTTTCCTAAGTGGTGTCTTATAACATGTCAATGTGAAGAAACAGTCCATGCTAGTGATGGAAGGTCTTTTCTTATCCCAACCTATTGGGAAATGCCCTTTGACCTGTCACTCTCCTCTGTAAAACTGAGACTAATTTAAAGATAAATTGTCCAGAGCTACTGTGAAGCAGAAGCAAAGATAAAGTTAATGGGAATGTGATTCGATTTATAAAAATCTGATTTACGCACAACTTTCCAGTAGCACATTTATAACATCAAATGAAGAACATCTGTACTAAAGGAAACAACAAATTCCTGAGCTTTCATTATGAAAAGATATCAAATTGTGTGGAAAGACAAGATATATAGGCAATTATTCAATATCAACATGGCTGACAAGTTCAACTATAAATGGTTAGAAAAAATAATTAAATTTCCTGAACCATAAGCTCATTCACTTTTTTTATCTCAACTGACCAGGGGGAATAGAATAGTTATTATATACAGTGAACCAAGGACAGTTTTTTGTTAAGAGGAACTTTGTTTCTTTCAGAAGAGTTGTGATGGTGACTCTTACACTTAACTATTTGATATTAGTTCTTAGGAGCAAATGTATAGTTCACTAAGCATCCTTGTGCTCTTACACATTCTCAGCTCCTTCAACCATGTAATTTTCTAACCAGCCCATTGGGCTGAAAGTGAACTTGTCACTTCTGGACCATCACCCTTTTGCACAGGTATAACTTCTCTATTTCTCTACCGCTGTGCACACCAAAGTGGAATCTTCACCTTCTGAGATCCCTAGAGTAGTACATGAAACAGAGCCTTTACTGAGTTGCACAAAACTATAGATGAATCAGAAGTAAACCTGTATTGTGTTAAACCACTCAAATTTGGGTGTTAATTTATTATTGCAGCACAAACCAGTGTATACTGGTTATTACAACTGTAAAGATGTTGCTAATTCAGACTTCATACTAAATTTATTGTTCTACTATCATTTTTTGAAGCACTTCATTTTATTTCTTCAAAACAAAAATATTTTAGAGAGTTAAAGAGAACAGAAGACAAACGATTATAGTTCTTAACTTTTCATTTAGCTTTATTTTAAATCTTCTTTTTGGTTCTATGAGTTGTATAATAGTATCATATTTAATACCCCTGGACACACGTAAAAATGAGATGCTTCTGCAAGATGCTACTTTTACCAGTAATTTCATCAATTGAATATTCTATTTCTTAGGTTGAAGCATCTTTCAATCAAGTCAGTCCACATGCTCTAGGGTTGATATGGAATTTATAGAAGAGATAGAAACACTAAAAGAAAAAAAAATATGGCATGTAATAAGCAGAAACTGGGTGCTAACTTTAAACCAAGTAAGAGACTATATTCTAGTAGATATAGTTCTGTTGAATTTATATTTCAGATTTCTAGTAAACACATCTAGTGATTCGATGAAAAATTTTATTCTGATGCTAATAAAGTCTAGAATTTAGGAAATGATTTTTAAATACAAAATCCAAAGTAAAAGGCAAAATTTTTATACAATAATTTCAAATGTGGACACAATGTACAAGCATTGGTTAGTGTTAGGTTAAAAAATGTGAATTCATGAATTAGCAAGGATTTGTTGCAATCTTATATTATTAACTGTTTGAATTTATACTCATCAAATTATTATAAAATTGCAATTATATATGCAATGATTCTTTAAAATCTACAACACCTTGGAAATTGACTATCAATACCCCCAATTTCAAGTGCAGAACTTGCTGCAGCAGCAGGTGTAGGAGCTTGCCCAAGATGGCTGGGATGTGCTACAGTAGGGTTTTGAAGCCAGGAAGCCCAGTTTCAGAGCCCTCTTTCTTAATCCCAACACCTTACTAAATCTATTACCACTTTTAGGAATTGTGATAAGTTCATCATAGATAATATTTCATTTACCTCATTGTATTTATGAGTTATCTATTAATATCCCAATTTTTATAAGTAAGAAGACTAAGGAAAGAAATGTTAAGTAACTGGGTCCAAACCATACACCAGCAAGTATGGTGCTAGGAGTTGACTACAAATGATGCTCAAAGAGAAATGACTGGTTTATAAAGGATGGTGCAGGTGAAGCCCATGTGTTCAAATACAGACTCATGGTCCAGGGAAAGGGTTTTTTAAATGTACAATTTGGAAATTTCTTCGTGGCTCTCCAAGATACAACAAGGTATTCCTCATTCATTTTTTTAGTAGGGTTGTCAGATTAGAAAAAAAAAAATTAACAACTGGACTCTCACTTAAATTGCCATTTCAAATCAACACTTTTTTTCCCCCAGTATAACTATGTCCCATGCAATATTTGGGACATACTGATATTGAAAAATAACCTATTTATCTGAAATTCAAATTCAAATGCTCCTCCTCCATTTTATCTGGCAATCCTGTTTTCTAGAAGTTTCTTCACCTGTGCTTTTGCATCATGATCATTTACCACACTTAAGGCTCAGATTTATCTTGTTGTGTGTTTGGAGTAAAGGCCGTATAAAGTCCAGAGTCCATTATAGCTATTTATTTACCTAGAACCAGCTTGGGAGATGGGACAGGACAGATTTTAATCCTGCCTTTAGTGTGCAAGATGCATAAAGGTAGACATTCATACAAATTGGGTTTTGCATCATTCTCTAGTGACAGTTTATCAATGCCTCCTCCTTCTCCTTATAAAATGTAGGCATATATCTATTCTTAGAACAAAACCCCACATATTTATTAGTATTTCACACACATACTTGAAACATGTAATATGAGTCTCCTTAAAGTCAGACACATAAAAGCAATAGATTTTGTTAGGTTCCACTTTTGATAGTTTGAGTGTTTTTCTGTGAGCATTACTCAGAATTTGTTTGTAAATCAGATTCTGAGACCATCTCTTAGTCTGACCAGACATTTTCTTGGAAATTTTAACTGTCATAATTGTATGTTCTTCCTTAACAAATCACCAGGTCATTTGAAACACTTCAGAACAAAAGTGTGATGACAAATGATAAATTATTATTGTTTTGGCATTTAATCTATTTAAAAACTTGACTCTTCTCTATTTATAATTCCTTCCTTTATCAGATTGGGGCTATGGAGAGCACTATTTGCTGTGTCACCAGCAACAGAAAGCCAAATATGTCTGCTAAGTAACATTAAATAAGTTTGGAGACTTGTGGTTGTTTTGAAAAGAAGTTTCCAGGACATTCTTCACTCCTTTCTTAATTATTCAAATAACAAGAGTGACTCATTTCCAATTTTTATTAGTCTGGCTCATCTTCTCTAAAGTTATTTGTTAATGTGTGAAAATAAATTTTTAATATTTCTTGTCTTCAGTGGAATAATTAAACTTACTGCTGAGACTGGCACGACATTTATAAAAAGAAATGGATTGCACTATGCGTCAATGCAAATTTTATAAAAATAAAAGCAACTGAGAAAAAAAGAAAAGAAAGATCCCCAAAATTTTCATTGCAGAAGCAAGAAAAACGGTGACACAATCTTTTAATCCCAATGAGTTGCAGCTTATTTCTTCTATGATCTGGTCTTCACTCAAGAGTTCTTTGAACTTGGGAAGACCAATAGTGGAGTTCTTTCTTATCTGCACAATATCAAAAGTCCACAAACTAAAAGTCGCTGATCCTGTTCCCTGCCCTTTTTTCTCTGGAGTGCTCTCAATGGAGTATGAAATGGACGGAGCTGAAATCAGAGCCAAGAAATTTGATTTACTTAAGAAAAATATCTGGAAAAAGATATTTTCTTATAAAGTACAAAATAAAAATCTGTCCAACTAAAATACATTTTTTTGTTTAATTTTAATATTACAACCTTACATTTTATCTGTCCAATGTGTGTATTTACTTCCCCATAACAATGGCCAAGTTTGTTAAGAAAGTCTAATGATGTTTAGCCTGCTTAATTTAGAAGAAAAGGTCCTAGACAGTGTTTGAAAATACTTCTCTAAAGAAACATAAAAGAGAGCAGAAACCCTTGTTTGATACAATCTTTAGTCATCTTCAGTAGGAAGGAGTGACCTAGGTTCTCCTCTTCACTTACTTTAGGGAAGTTGTTCTAAAAGGAGGTGAAATTGCATGCTGTGTATTTATGTCATTGTCTTTATCACCTGGCTCTAGATTTTTGCCATATTCAGTGCAGGTAGACACAAGCCTTTTACACTCTGAAAGAATTCTTACCACTAAGAAAGGAGTGCAATAAGTCATCCTCATTTCTGCTTAGAACTTCTTTTCCATTTCTGTGACCCATTTAGTGAGCTTCATCGTACCACGCCAGAAAATGACAATTCAGAAAATTCACTTCCAAATATATGGACTCAGAGTAATCTTTTCAAGTCAGAGTACATTGGTACCTGGGGAAACATCACTGTGCACTGGATAGCTTTTATGTAGCTCATTATCAAATGGGAACATTAGGCAGGAATCTGGCAGAGAAAATGTAATCAGGATTTATAATTAAGTGAGCACAGAATTTATAAATTTGATTATAATTGTAGAGTTTCTAGGCCCTTTTCCAAATAGCCACATGCACTGCACATATAAAATAAGAATTTGTATACTAAGAGTTCTTTATTATGATTCCAGTAGCAGTTTTGGAAACTATGACAGGTTTAATCTCTAAATGAAAAAAAAAATTGCAATCCTTCTGAAGATAGTTTGGTTAAAGGATACTTCTTGTAGATCCAGTTTGGAAGTATTTAAATAGTACATATATCTCAAAAGAGTACTTTAATGAAAATGTGTTACATTTTTGGGGAATGTTAGTACTGCCCTCTAGATGGAAGAATCTTTGAAAGATCGCCCCACAGTAAAGGTCTGCTTATTTTCCAGGTACTTTTTATCCTTTTCTTCCTCTTTCATTTGTTTCACTGATGATCCCTTTTGGAATTTGGAAACAATAGAGTTTTATGGAATTGCCCACCAGGGAGTCCTGGATCTTGGTCATTGTGGCTGCTGAGAAAGACAGATAAGCAGAGTAGTGACTAGCTGCTATAGCAGCAAGGGTTTGGTATTAGGGTGAATCATTGCTCAATGCTGATAGCATTTCATGCATGGCATTAGCTAACATGTTGAAAGAAACGTATAATGGTTCAGAGTTGGGTTTTATACATAGCCTGTCCTAGATATAAACCCTAGCTGTCTTATTTACTGACTGTGAGATATGAATGTTACTAAACCTAAGACTCAGTTTCCTCATTTATAAAATTGGGCTTAACAAGCCAAATTTAATAATTTTTATAAGGCTTAAAATTAATATGTAAACATATATCCTTGATACATATTGGATGCTCAAATAATGTACCTATATTTATTTTATCACTGAAAAGTTTTGAGCTAAGTTTTTAGCTCTCATCTATCTATCATCTATGTATATCTATCTATCTATTATCTATCTATCATCTAACTAAATATATGGATTTTTAAAGACTATTAAATTTCTTCTCCAACTAAAGGAGATTTTACTTTGGATGATAAACACACGATGTAATCTACAGATGATGTATTATAGGATTGTACAACTGAAACCCATATAATATTATTAAACAATGTCAGCCCAATAAATTCAATTTTAAAAAGGACCTACATAAAGAAAAACAAGTAAAGACTAGTGTTTTTCAGTGGGGACAGACAATACATTCATACATGAATTATAACCCTGTTTTTAAAGCATAGAAAATGGCTTTAAAACTGAAAATGTATTAATTTTGTAGGTAAAATCAAAGTGATTGATCATCTCAAACTACTCTGTCTTCAAGACCCTTACAATCTGTTTAGTGAGGCAGAAGCCATGAACTTGTGAGAAATTAAAACAGCGGAAGAAGATAGTACATCACTGGTGGGCACAGGAATGACTGGGAATGAGAGAGCTGTATGGCCAACTCAGTGCCTTGGGCTAGACTAGAGGAACCTGAGGGTCCTGGGCAACAACCCTGAACTTACATGTCTGCTGGGAGATGTGGGTATGCATGTGGAAATGAGGCATCTGAGAGCTGTCACAGAGAGTCACTTAGCCAGGACAGTGAACCAAGCCAGATATTTTTGTACAAACCAATAATGCAACTGATCATGAAAATTTGAATTAGTGTAATGGAAGTTTACAAAAAATACACAAACCCTCTCTCTATTAAAAAAAAAAAAAAGTAGATTTCTGCATTTGAAACTATTCTTTATCGCCTATCTTAGAAATTGAATACTAAAATAGAATAGTTTTTGGAAAAGAGTACTGGCTGCTCCTACTGCATCTGGCAGCACATAAATAATAGGAATCCCTGGGTGGGGCTGGTGGAGCGTGATCTCAGCAGGAGATGCTGGCAGCCAGAGAGCTGTGAGTTTTGATGTCTGTCACACTTTACTGATAGGATTCTTTTCACCAAACAGAGAACATTTCACGATGTGTCTATTTTTGGTTTTGTTTTGTTTGGCTCTCAAGAATGTAATGCTAAAGTATAGAAAGAATATTGACTGACTTTTGTTTGTTGTTTTCCTTTCCTGTACTTCAAGGGACGTTATAATGATAATTTTTATCCTAACAATAACACACACATGCCCACACACATCTAGGATATACATACCTATAATAATAAAAGCATAATATGCTTATTAGACCAGACATCTGAACGACCTCTGGACATCATTTTGGACCTCCGTTGGATGAAGCCACTGCAGTGGGGACCGAGGCAGAGGTGGTTAGGGGCAATCAGGAGGCAGGTGAGCAGTTAAGGGCATTCAGGCAGACAGGCACATGAGCAGTTAGGGGTGATTAAGCAGGCAGGAAGAGTGGTTAGGGATGATCAGGCAGCAGGTAGGCAAGCAGTCAGGAGCCAGCAGTCCCAGAGTGCAAGAGAGTGCAGACCAGGTTGGGGAACCCCCTCCTCTCATGCACGAATTTCATGCACTGGGCCTCTAGTTATAGATAATTTTTCAGACAGGTATGTGGATGTGAAGGTAGCAGAAGTAATGAAGAAGGGGTCGTGGAGTTTTGTTTGGTCTGTTCTGAGCCTGTGAGGAGTAAATTCTTTCAAGCTGGTCTCTACCTTATTCTGTATCCCAGAACCTAACACAGGGCTTGACACATGTCAAGTACTCAACAACACTGGTCAACCAGTTGCTATGACAAGCACTGACCACCAGGGGGCAGACACCCAACTCAGGAGCTTCCTCTTGGTGTTCAGTGCTCTCCCACAGCCAGCCTCTCGTAGCTGGCCAACCTCCCGAGGTCTCTTCCCCCTTCTCTCCCCCAGAACAGCTGACCCCAAACATTCATGCACCAGGCCTCTAGTAGTAACAATAATGAAAATGCATTTTAGGCCTTGGCCGGGTAGCTCAGTTTGTGAGAGCATGGTCCTGATATGTCAAAGTTGTGAGTTCAATCTCCAGTCAGGAATTAACCAATAAAAAAATGCATTTTAATAAGAAAGCCATGACTAACTTAATAGTAAAATAATAATTAACATTCATTGATTGCTTATTATGGATGGGTACTATGTTAAATATTATTTCATTTAATCCCAAGAAAAGCTGTATGAGGTGGGCATTCTTTTTGACCAAACTTAAATTGAGGCCCAGACTTATTAATTTACTTGTCTATAAAAACATAACCAGGACCTGTCAAAGGAAGATGGGAACTGAACCTGGTCTGCCAGTGAGCCCTAGATTAACCAGGCAACTACTGCTAACTGAATGGATAAAGAGATTCCTTTAGTGAGTCTACTGATACATAGAAAGGTCAATGCCTGTACTGGCAACTTCTCTGAAGTAAATCAAGAAAAGTCCAAACATACAAGGAACAATTAAAAAAATTGTCATATATATATATATATATTTTAATGAAACAGGATTATACTTACTGTTGTTACTGAAAGTTAAAATTTAAAACACTTTGTTTAATATAGGACAAAATACAGTTTACTGTGTAGACTTTTACTGTAATGTGACCTGAAATCTGTTATTCATGTTGACATATTTTTTTTCTCTGTGGATACATAGATATGCACATATTTTTGTGTGCATATTGTGTATGTGTGTGAATGTAAAATTTATCTGTATGTACATTTGTATAAATACCCTTCATAAAAATAAAAAAGACTGACCAAGGACCTCCATTTAGATGGCATTAAACTTAGAGAAATAATAAAATAGGAAATCTAGAAGTAGGGAAATTTGCATAGTATTATTCTTTGGTTGCTAACATTCTAATTGAATCTTTAGATATACTGATAGAGCATTATATGCTTGAGTGTGAACAGAGGTGAGAGTGTGATAAGGTTTGTTTTGTTTTGAGCTCCAAAATCTAGAAGGAGGTACATGATTCATCCATTAGTCAGGTGAGTGCTCATATCATTTTCCCTTTCATATAGTTTCACTACACTTGGCCAAAGCCAGTCCAACCACCATTATTTTGCTTGGCATAGTAGCTTGATATTGATACCAGATTGTCTTTTTCCACTGATTTCAGATGGTATCTGTTCATATTTTTTATAATCCATGAAATAGTTCTATTTTGTATTCTATTTTCTTGAGTATCTTTCTTATCCCCCCGCCTTCCATTTTATTTGAACATTTTCTTACAATTCTGCTCAGTGCATGCCCAATATTTGGTTACCAATTAAAGGATAAATATTGTTTCTGACTTGAAAAATTAGACTTTAATATTATCACACATCACTTGATTTTTAACTCTCCTATGAAAATTATGTTTGCCTCTAGTTTTAAAGCAGAATATAGATTACTTGGAGGAAAGAGATTAATCAGTTTTTCTTTTTCTTCTGGATCACTGCTATAAGTATTTAAAAAGAAAGTCTCCCTTGCTTGCATCCTCTCTAGGTTCTAACCATGCACTTTCTTCTCTTTACTGCAAACCTTTAGAAAACCTTACTGTCTGGATTTCTGACTATTTCCTCACCAAGTGGGGTTTTATACCCTCTGCTCCTCTGGTTCTGCTCTGCTCAATGATTTCTTACCCGTCTCTCATACAGTAGTAAACTACTCCCTTCTTCTTGTATTATTTTCTTCTTTTAGATTTTGGAACTTCATTTTCCATGTTTTTGGTCTCCTTAGCCACTTTAACTTGCCATTGCTGGCTCTATCTCAATGGCAAGTTGCTACAGGACTCAGTTCTCTACCACCTCCCTCCCTTCCCTTCTCTATCTGTGTTCTCTCACTGGGTGGGCTTTAAATCTCTTAGCTTTCAATGCCATCTACATTCTCAAAAATATATTTCTAGTCACTGCCTCTTTCATACCTAAAAATTAAAAAAAAAAACATTGCATATTTGACACCTCAATAATGACAACCAGAACTATTGGTATTCTCCCAAGACCTGACACATATTTTTTTTTCCATCTCATTATATAGCACCACAGTGTACCCAGTTAATTGCTCAAGGCACAAACCTAGGAATGATTAAAAATCTTCTAATTTATTGATTTGAGAGAGAGGGAGGAAGAGGCAGAGAGAGAGAAGAGAAGAGGAGGGTTGAGTTGAGTTATTGTTATTCCACTTATTTATGCACTTATTGGTTGCTTCCTGACTGGAGATTGAACCCACAACCTTTGCCTATTGGGACAATACTCCTCAACACTCTAACCAACTGAGCTACCAGGGTTTTATAAATAATTTTTAATTCTTCTCTTTTTTACCCAACCCAACCCAACATCAAATCCACAGTAGGTTTTATCTTTCTCTCAAAACATATAGTTCATTTTCACTTCATTTCCAACACTTCCTACCTTATCTAGGCTACCAACATCTCTTGCCTAGGTTACTATAATAGCCTCTTAATTACTTTTCCTGCCTCCATTTTCCCTCAGTAACAGTCATTAAAATATTAGGAGTAATCTTTTAAAATGAATAATAGGCTCATGTCACTTCCCTGTTAAAACATCCCAAAGGATCTCACAGTCTTAGAACAAAATTTAAATTCATTGCCTCCCCTGGCTAACAACACCCTGTATAAATCTGCTCCCTGACCTACTTTGTTTACCTCATAACCCTCTTACTTCCCACCCTTCCCCTTAGCCCACTCTGCATTACACTGGTTTTCTTTCTGTTCCTCAAACATGCCAGGTCTATGCCTGTCCTAGGCTTTTGATGCCAGCTGTTCCTTATGCCTGAATGCTTTCACCTGATTATTGCTTTTTCAGCTTCTTGTCTTTCAGATGTCATCTTAAATATCTTTGATTTAAGAAGGCCTTCCCTGACCACCTAAACTAAAGTATGTACCCAGTAACGAACTCTTTCTCATACCATCCTGTTTATATTCTCATTATAACATTTAGCACTTTTTAATAATTTTGTGTTAGCATAAGAAATTATTATAATAATGTATATTATTTATACATATATTTGCTTGTTTATTCTTTGTTGTCTCCACTAGAATGTAAACTTATTTTGCAGGTTTGAACCCTGGCCCTGGTCAGGGTGCTTGCTGGAGGCAACAAATTGATCTGCATCTCTCTCACAACAATGTTTTTTTCCCCCTCTCTCTCCCGCTTTTACTCCCTCCCTTCCACTCTGTCTAAAAATCAGTGGGAAAAACATCCTCAAGTGAGGATTAACAACAACAACAAAAAGATATCCTCAGTGAGAGTGGATTAAAATGAAGCTCTGGCCTGGCTGGTGTGGCTCACTGTTGGAGTGTTGACCCAAGAACCAGGAGGTCACAGTTTGATTCCAAGTCAGGGCACATGCCCGGGTTGTGGGCTTGGTCCCTAGTAAGGGTGTGTAGGAGGCAGCGATCAATGATTCTTTCTCATCATTGATGTTTCTGTCTCTCTCTTCCTCTCCCTTCCTCTTTCTGAAATCAATAAAAACATACTTTAAAAAAAATGAAGCTCTATGGTGGGTATAATTTGAGTAGTCTTTGCCACCTGCTAGTAGTCCTACGATTATGTTATCATACATGGTGAAAGGGATCTTGCACATGTGTAATCAGTGGACTGTAAGGTGAAGGATTATTTAGGTGGGCTCAATCTAATCCCCCGAGTCCTTTAATAACAGGGAGTTGTGGCAGAAGAGGAAGTCAGAAAGATTTAAAATGTGAGGAGGACTTGGTGCTACAATGCTGAGTGTGAAGGTGGGGATTGGCCTCCACAAAGAGAGAGCAGTCTTGGGTTTACAGCCAGCAAGGAAATGGGGATCTAAGTCCTACAGCTGCAAGAAATGGATTGCCAACCACCTGTTTCTGGTGGGTTGCACACACCTACGTCACCCCTTCCAAGCTAATCCTTCCCTGGGGGTGCATCCCAAGACCTAGGGTACCATATAAAGTTCCCTTATACCTTATAGTTACTCTTTTATCAGAGCCAATTGTACTTTATATTAAACATCCACTGTTAAAACTATTGTGTGATTTCTGTAAGGTTCCTTAGGGCCACTGTCTACTCCCTTATTTTAGGCATCAGAGTTCAAATTATACATATTTTATCATAGGAAATAAATATTCCTGTATTTTGATTTTTTCAGAAAGCATTTTATCTCATTTAATAAAGGATTATATTAGCTTTATCACCTGTATAGCAAAAATTTTCATGCTTATTTTTGCAGTGTGAGGCATATTTTCAGAGCTAATACCTAATCGCTGATGTTTAGAAAGCTGCTTAGCTTACTTAGCAGGTGTAATTTCCAGATTCTTTGTCTTACAACAAAGTAATCCCTACTTTAGAGTGCCAAGCAATGATTGTTTTAAGTAGAATGGCTTTTATTGCATTCTACTTCTTCATATTTTAAAATTTCCTTTGCTCTTAGCTTTAACTTAAAGTCTTGTTTGACCTCCTACTTTTAATATAAAAAGTAAAAATGGTTGAAGTTAGTCCTTCTTATGCCAATTTGTGGTCAATATTGAGAATAGTTTGTGTTAATTCATATGCATATATTTCTTGGAGCTGAGGTTGTCCAGTGAGGGGGGAGTTCACATGGATATAGTGGAAAAGGTGGGCTGAAGCCCAGTTCATCCTTACCAGGATGTGCAATGCTCTTAAGGCATGACCCTCAGGTGCATCCCAGGTGATGTTCTGGTCAAAAGAAAAGAGATTTGAAGCACCCAAGTCAGAGGTTTGACTTAAGGATGGGAGATATTTATTCTTAATTTTAAATTTTAAATCTCATCACTGATGTTTAGCAACAGTACCCAATTCAATGAAGGTGCCTGGAAACTGATGTCCAGAGTCTCTATTTAGTCAAAGTTCTAGAGCAGGGAGGCATAATGTTTCTAAACTAATCCGTGGTTTCATATAGTATTCCAAAGGAAACAGGTTTTGAAATGGAAATGAATGAGCAGGATATTTATTAGGGGTTGCTAATAATTGGGATGTACAAGTGAGCAGAAAGAAGCAGGGTTGGTAAGGAAGAAGTTGAGCTTCAATCAGTCCCCATAATTGTGTCAGCTGACATAATGGGGAGCTCTGGAGTGGGGCTGGCCCTATAGAGCTTTCTTGAATAGGGATGATAAAACATGGTCTTCATATTACTGTACTGATTTGTGAATGGGAGCTACCCCTGGAGGTATAACTTTGAACAGAGCAGTTTTCTTCAGCTAAGAAAATCTTCAAAGAAGGCTAGAGGACTAACGATTGAAGATTATCTTCTATCAGCATTCTCCATAGCTGGGGGAACAAGTTTATAATTCCTTAAGGGGATCTACATAGTTTATAACAACCACATACAATCATATATTACTAGAGGCCCAGCATGAAATTCATGCACTGAGGTTGTGGGGCGGAGGGAGGGGAGATGTCCTCAGCCAGGCCTGTACCCTCTTGCGGTCTGGGACTCCTTGGGGGATGTCCAACTGCTGGCTTAGGCCCAGCTTAGGCTGCACTCACCAGCCATGAGCCCAGCTTATGGCTGAGCAGCCCTCCCCCTATGGGATGCCACTAACCAAGAGGGAGCAGCTCCTGCATTGAGTGTATGCCCCCTGTGGTCAGTGTGTGTCATAGTGACTGGTCGATTTGCATATTATCCTTTTATTATATAGGATTTCTCTGCCAGTGATATGCTCAGTCAAACTTGTCATTAATGGAGAATTTAAAATTATTTTACTAACTGGTCCCTCACTACTTATACAACAGATACACCTATGTTGAAGCTTAATAGCAAAATATACCAGGCTCAGCTATTCTGTATCTAATTTATTTGGGAGCAGAGCATATTTCTTTAATGACCATCTGCATTTTTTAAGAGCAGAGGGAGCTTGTGTAGTTGATGCCTCCAGATTCTAATTCAGTTAGGTGCCAGACTGAAGGAAGCTGTAATTGGAACCTAATCAGGCCATCAATATTGCTAAGATTAATAATCAGTCAGAGCAGCCAGATCAGTCTGAAGAACAGGGAGCGCCTGTGTTTGACCTTTATTTAACCGAAGGCGATAATGTTGCTGCAGCTCAGGAGGGAAGAATCCCTGTGAGGCTATGATGGGAAGTGGGAACTCAGTAGAAATTGCAGATGTGAATGTGAAAACAGAAAGAGAACAAACTCTGCTGGAAAGGACTGACAATGACTGTAAACTAAGTTTAAACTGAAGAAGCACAGGTGAATGGCATAGGAAGTCCTAAAGTTAGAGGGAATGTGGTAGCTCTCTAACTTCTTGTGGGAGGACTGACCATTCCTTAAAAGAGGATGCAGACACACAGACCTACCATATAGAGACATTTCTTCTGCTAAGGAAGCGGTCCTTCCTTATGTTTTCCAAAGAAAGAAAAATATGTTAAGAACTTCTTACATCTCACTCTCCCAATTTGCAATACATTTGTGGAATCCTCTTGGTATTTGCCTATGTATTCATGTTTATATCGAAATAACATGCTTATATTGCTAACACTGCCCCCTCCTCCCTTAAAAACGGTTTCATTCATATCTGCTGGTTTTTCACTATTCAAGATAAGGACTTAGTCCACCTTCATTACTCTAACCCAACACACTTACACATAAGTGTGTACAAACACTGGAGATTCAGTTAGATCAATGCACAATGCTGATATAAAAAGTTCACAATTAGTACAATATGGTAAATTTTACTTTCCTCTCTGTATTTTATCCCCCACTCCATGCTCAGTGCTATTATTTGTCATGATTTTCTTCTATCTGCCAGTTATCTTTGAAACCGTTCAAATCTACTCTCAGCATGTTTAAAAACATGAAGTCCCTTACTGATTTCATTTTCTTGAAGGTATTTCCACCTGAGACTTGTAACTTGCTTCAGACTGGCTGATTGCTTTCTCAATCTGCTACACGAAGTCATCTCATCATCTATTTGTATTATTTTTGCCTTTTTCTCTTTGGTTTAATCTCCATTTCCTAGATCCCATCTCTCTTTCTAGTTTTACTCCCTCCTTTGATAGCTCACATGCTCCACAGCTTTCTGAAAACAGACTCATGGGAGGCTGATTGTTTGAGAACTTGAATGTTCGAAAAACTCTTTATCTTACCCTTCCCTTTAGTAATTTGGCTGAATTTGTATATTGGTAATGATTTTCTTTCACATTGCAGCTAAGGAGTCTGATGTTGTTCTAATTCCCGACCCCCAACTTTTGTGGGACGTATTGATATAGAAAATTGTATAAGTTTAAAATCTTGTCAATTTTATGTAGATCTATATTGTGAAATGTTGACAACCATAGCATTAGCTAACACCTACATTATGCCACATAATTACCAATTCTTTTTTGTAGTGAGAACATTTAAGATTTACTTTCTTAGCACCCTGTAGGCATATAATGCAGTGCTGTTAACTGTAATGACCATGAGCCTCACCTATTCTTGACCCCTTGTGTAAAAGCTGTTCTATTTCCTCCCAAGTTATGAAATGCCATGATAATGTAGAGTAGTGTGATAAAAAGTTTCATTTTTATCCATGGTGCTGACCTCTTCTCAGGCCTTTCCAATAAGGCAATGCAGAGGCTATTTTTTGGGAAAATTCTTAAAATAGTTATTTGAAGAACTCCTTCCCTTAATTCTTGTTTTTTTCTTTTTTCTTTTTCTTTTTCCTTTTGGAGCTCATTTTATCATAATATCTCTATTTTCATTTTTTTGCAACATATTATTTATTTTCCAAACATTCTGTTGAGATTTTTTTTTTCATTTTTTCTGTCATATTTTGAATCCCAAGAATTACTTTTGCTATCTAAATAACCTCTTTTTTCTCCAGGTGGCTTTCTTCTGTTTTATTTTTTTTCTTGGTCACCATCTTTCATATTAGATGTCTCCTCAAATATGTGGTGATGTCTGCCTCATATTTAAAGATGGCACAATGACACACTGATAAGAGCTCTGCGCATGCGAAGGGGCTCCTAAAATGTGATGTTTGCCTCTAGCATGACCAGGCTGTCCATTGCCCTGGGTAACTCAGTAACTCCACATGTCAGTGCTTTAGGTGCTATCACTTTATCTGGTCAGATTCCTAAGAGACTACTCCTCCAGTTTTTTACAGTAGGGTTTATGTCTGATTGCTAGAATTCTGGGAGGCTAGTGATCAAAGAAAACTGAAGGTCTGAACATTAGTATGTCCACTGTGAACTATTTCAAATTGAGCCTCCCAAGCCCACCATTAATAGAAGTATGGCTGTGATTAGTGTCCCAAATTTTGTTCCTAGCTCCATCTTTCCAAAATACCTGGGACCACC
Source organism: Pipistrellus hanaki (assembly GCF_964339955.1). NCBI lineage: Eukaryota > Metazoa > Chordata > Mammalia > Chiroptera > Vespertilionidae > Pipistrellus > Pipistrellus hanaki. The sequence goes on along the minus strand of NC_140509.1, from coordinate 59,008,009 downwards.
AATTCCCAAGACTTTGTAGAATCTGCAATGTAAATAATTTTATTCCTCACCTTTCCACATTTGGGGAAATTTGGCACTGTCCTTGGTATTGGGATGTAGTGCCAAATAAGACATAATTTTTTTATAGGTCAGATATGGTCAAGTGACTATTATGATGGGGATTCAATCCAACAGATAAGAGATTAACAAAGGAAGTCCAGGGAGGAAGGGATACCTAAGATGACACAGGCTAATGACACAGGTTAGATGACACAGACTAAGACTAGGAGGGCATTCCATTCACATCAGAACTCAATCCAGAGAGAAGTGTTCATTTACTCATCCTTCATTTATTCACAAAACTACTTACTGAATATCTTACGGTGTCACAAGCATGTGCTATGAGTTAGTATATTAAAAATAGACTATTTAGTTACACATTCATGGGGTAATATGGTTTCTGTCCCCAAAGAGTTTGCACCCTAGGAATAGAAGCAGGGGTAGTACAGGCTGCATATGAGCACTCAGGAATAACACACTAACTCTGGGAAATCAGAGAAGGCTTCCTGGAGGAAATGGCATTTATGCTGAGACCCTGAGGGTGATACATTCCTGAGCTAAGGGTGCAAAGGCACTGAAGGAATTTCCTTCTACTCAGGACAGAAAAGCCACCAAAGCCAAAGGGCATGTAAGTTCTAGCTAAGAAAAAGCAGCATTTATAGCACATTTCCAATCCTGATAGAAAATGAAGTCAAACAAGGAAAACTGACGTAATTTAGCATCCTCGGGCAAATCACCTTCTTCTTTCTGTAAAATGAGAACTATAATAAAACCTTCTTCATGGGTTTTTGTTAGGACCAAAGAAATAATGTATGTAAAACATTTTGAATAGTTCCTGGCACTTAGTAAGTGCTCAAAACATTTTAGCTATAAATACTAATCATTATTGTTAGTATCTTCAATTGGCTCCAAAGCATGTGAAGTGACGATAAGCTACATCTCAGAAATTATGTGGATCTTCAGAGCTTGTTCCCAGTATGCTGGGTGTCAGAGCCAGTGTGGAAAACTAATACTAGGTCTCTTTAACTTTCAAGCCAACATTGTTCATAATCTCTTTTGCTCCTTAAAAATTGTCTTAGAATAGCCAGTGGAGAGTTAGTGAGGCAGTATGAGCCAAGAAAAATATACTGAGTGTACATCAGTCAGCTTGGATTGTTATAATAAAATACCATAGATTGGGCGGCTTAAACAATAGATTTCTCTCTGTTCTAGAGGCTGGGCAGTCCAAGATCAGGAAGCCAGCAGATTTGATGTCTGGTGAGGGCCCTCTTGCTGGCTTGCAAATAGCTGCCTTACTGGTAGATTCTCACATGATGGAGAGAGGATGCTCTGGTGTTTGTTCCTCTTCTTATAAGACTAATCTGATCATAGGGTTTCTACATCCATGATCTCATCTAAAGATAATTACCCCCCAAAGAGTCACCTTCCAATACTATCATATTGAGGGCCAACATAGGAATTTGGAAGGGGGTGCACAGATATTTACTTCATAACACAGTGCCTTTGTGGGCAAGGCACCATCTTTCTTGCTGGGGTACATTTTTTAAAAATATATATATTTTATTGATCTTTTACAGAGAGGAAGGAAGAGGGACAGAGAGTTAGAAACATCAATGGGAGAGACATCGATCAGCTACCTTCTGCACACCTCCTACTGGGGATGTGCCCTCAACCAAGGTACATGCCATTGACCGGAATCAAACCTGGGACCTTTCAGTCCACAGACCAACGCTCTATCCACTGAGACAAACTGGTTTCTGCAGGGATACATTTTTAAAAGGTACAGACTGAGGAATCTCAGAGGAGAAGGGGGTGTGAGGGGTCGGAAGAAATTGACCAAAGATCTTACATGCATATATGCACATCCAATAGTGTAGGGCTGAGGGGGTCACTGGGGACAAAGGGGACATCTGTAATAGTTTCCATAACAGAAATACATTTAAATAAAAAAAGTACTCAGAGAGCTCCCCATAAGGGACTCAAATTACATCACTAGTAGAAGCATGGGGCCGATGAAAAACTTATCGACCAATAAATAAACATAAAGAAGGTAACAATGTACTTTAATATGGAACAATTGAGGGTATTTCTGCTTAGATGGAGTAGTCTATACCAAGATCACATATATGCTGACTCCTGAGCAACAAGAAGGAAGTGGCTTTGGAAGGACCCAGAGGAGGAGAATTGTAGGCAGAAGAAAGAATAGCATTGCAAAGACCATGGGGTGGCTAGCAGTCTCTGCAATACTGTGGTCTACATGTAGAAGGACTAGGAAGAAATCTGAAACTGTGGCTGGAAGGGCAGAGGAAGACACAGACCTCAGAAATTTAGTTCCTATAGTATCATTTACACACTAGAGGCCCAATGCATGAAATCTGTGCAAGGGGCTCGGCCCCACCACAGGGGGCGGCCACCTCTGCCTCAGCCCTAACAGCCCTGGCTTTGTCAGGAAGGTTTTTCCGTCTAATTAGCATATGATGCTTTTTTAAAATATAGGATTTACCAGATGTCCCTAGATTAAATGACTATACTATACAGACTATCTTCACAAACCACACCACACAGCCTGCTCTGCGGAGACTGTCCTGACTGCCCTGCTGTAGGCCTCAATGCTTTGATAGTAGTGTTCTCTCTGGATTATTCCATTCTTACCTGCTTGCAAAGTTTAATATCTTGTCTGAGATTTAATTCAAATATTTCTTTTTGACAAATTCATTACATGCTGGAAATTTTAGTGTATTTAAAATAGATATAAAGGAAAATGTCTGCTTAAGAAAGCATACAAGCTTGCTAGAGAGACCCAAAACACATAGCACTTTTAGAGAACAATAAAGGGCACACTACTGAAAAGAACAATGGAAATTTAGGCAAAAGGATTCTGAAATCTCTCTTCTGCTCTTCTTCCTAATGGTAATATATCCATTCTGGCTCATGTAGCCATGGTGATGTAGTGTCATCTCCTCACGAAAAGGAAACTGATATGATCTGAGACCTATTTAACTATATCTTTCAAACTTTCCTAAATAGAATGAGGGGCATTCTGGGATTCTTAGGTATTAAGTACAGTGCAAGTAAATCTATCTGTTACATGCTCCACTATTTCAATATATGCCTAAAAGACGGGGTCCAGAAAATAGTAATAATAATTACAGTTCTAATTTATGAGAATTCCAAGTGTTTGAGCAGGCATTTAATGAGACTTTTGTAAAACAAGTACAACAAAGGAACATGCTATGCAAATGATGTTAAATTGCAAGATTTGTTTGGAAACTATAAAAAGAAACCTGCTCTCTACCATAGTGATGTCAAGGAAGTTGTCCGAGGACTTTATCTCCCTGCGTCCATTGATGTCCAAATAAACATTTGGAGCAATGTACTTACTATAATAAGTCCTGCTTAAGTCAAGTCCCCTTCTTCTCACAAGCTCTTTATATATAGAAAACTGGAACTGCCACAGAGTCTGCATAGCACAAAACTTATGAAAGGATTTGTCTCAGCAGAAAACTCTGCAGCATCTTCTGATAAAGAGGATTAAAAAAAAAAAACCAACTTACCTACCAAAGCAGATTTTAATGGATAAATCTAGTTTTGTTTGGAAACAGATGATCCTAGAGAGTTTGCTTACTAGTTTAAAGTTGTAGTTATTGTTTTTTCTCTTAACTCATATTTTGTGTAATGCCTTTATCCTGCCAACCAAGTTTTGCTGACCATAGTACATTTTAGCAACACACCTTTCACAACAGAAGGATAATCACTAAATTCCTAACCTTGTCCAGAAACTTAGGAGATGGGTAAGGCCAGATTTGCAGTGCAAGTAGAGTTTAAAATGTTGATAATGTGTATGACAGCCAAGCCCTATACTTCTTCTCTGCTTGTCCCTAAACAATTCTATCCTTTCCCCCAAAAAATATTAATAAACACAATACAATAATTATAAATGAAAGACAAATGAAGAAGCGAGTTTTCCTAGTACCCAGTATAGCAACTAACTTGAAAAACTTTCTTGGACATTTTGTCTCTCCTGAAGAACCTCTGAGTCTTCACTGCCCACTGAAAATCCTCACTCTATAAATCACTGGCTACTCCCTCACCCCTCATTGTACCCCACAGAGTTCAGTACAGTTCTTCCTTTCTCTGTTTTATTATAGATAGCCTCATTCTTCACCCTAGGAAACCCAGGCACAGCCAGGAGAGGTATGCTCTTATATCACCTGGAGTACAGAAAACCTTCTTTCCCATAAAGCTCTTCCCTTGCCTGGTGTGACTCAGTGGTTGAGCATTGACCCATGAACCAGAAGGTCACAATTTGATCCCCAGTAGGGGGCATGAAGCAGCAGATCAGTGATTCTCATCATTGATGTTTCTCTCTCTCCCTCTCCCTTCCTCTCTCTGAAATCAATAAAAGCATATATATAATTTTATATATTTTAAAAGCTCTTCTCTTTGCAAAAAAAAAAATTAAGTCAAATGAAATGTTAGGATGACTTTCGAAGAGTGGTTTATATGTAGATTAGGAAGATACCTGGAAAGAGATTGAAACTTTCAGCTGAGAGATAAGCAATGTGACTGCAATGCTACCTTAGTATAATAGAAGTGATATTTCTGTGGAACATTCAGAGCAATAGAGAATCTGCTCTTAGCTGAAGAGTCCCTATTTATTACTCTATCTGACCGTCATGCAATTTTTTTTTTTGCATGATTTGCTTTTTAACAAAACTTTCATATGAACCTTTGAGCTGAATGCATAGTTCTAAAGGAATGGAACCAACATTTCTGCACCTCACTCATATGGTCAGGTCTGAATTCACTTCAGAACTTCTGAGAATGGGAGGAGCTGGAACAGATAGCAGAGGGATGCCTCATTGGGAAGGTGGTCTTTATTTCCTTTCTACTTGGAATCTAACCTCTCAGAACCAATAAGAGAGTGAAAATGCTTGTTGTGTTGTGAGCAAGGGAGCATTCCTGAACAGCTCCAGGTTCATTAGGGGAGACCTCCCCAGTAAGCCAATAGTCACACACATGTTATTCTACACAGAGAGGGGGAGCTTAACTATATAGAAGGGAGCAGAGCAAGCATCCAGCCTGAAGTCCTGGTCACTTGCTGTGCCCAGGGATGGAGAGGCAGGCATTGGTCTAAGCCAGATGGCTACAATGGTATCACTTGTCTGGTGGAGTGGAAGTCCAATCAGCTCTGAGCATGACCTATGGTACAGCCATTCTCCAGTGTCAAACGGATGGAATTCTGAGTTTTTATAGTCCACAATGGGCAGTGGTCCCGCTGATATCACTGTCCAGCTGGAGTCTTTATCTGAATGTCCAGACTTGTGGTTTTGGGTATTCTGGGCCCTTCCCACAGGCATTCCCATTTTATCCTCTTACCTCAATCATGGGCATGTTGCCACTTGACGTAACTGTCATGGGTGACAGTGATTCCATATTGGTTTGTCAAAAGGTATCCAAGATATCAGCTCTGCTCTTGCTGTATACATTGTTAAAGGGGGAAAAAAATTAGAATACTTAGTTCACTTGTCTTAAAATATTCTAAATTTAGCATTTTCATATGACATTCTTTTTTTATTGTCCTGCTTTGATTATTATTTATTGAATTACTTTTAGCAATTTCCATTTATCTACTCTGTGCTTTTTTGTGCATTACTTAAATAGCTCTGAAAATTATAACGTATTTGTGCTGAAAGAAAATGGCAATTTGAATTTGCCCACATAATGAACATAAATTCCAAGGGCAATAAATTGTCATAATCAATGGAAACCTCAGGAACATGGAAATTGAATAACGGGAGACTTTTCTGTGACATAGGCACTTTTGTGTTATACAGACATCTTAGAGCTAACATCAATTTGTATATGAACTACTTATAAGAATATGACATTTGCATGCTTTTACTATCTTTAAGCATGCAGCATTAATTTATAGGAAAAAAGAAAATTTTACCTGCTTAAGGAATATGTAAGGAAGGAAATGTGAATAAGTAACATGATAGAAAATTATTTATTATCTTTATTAGGTTTTGTGTTCAGCAGATTCTCTTAATGACCTCTTAGAATGTAAAATTCTTAGAGAACCTTTATCTGACCTTTCTTTTTTTCATGGTAGCATTAAGCAGCCGAAGGAAGGAAGGCGACACATGCTGGGGTTCTGGCAATATTGCCATTTTCCTATTATGTTTTCTCTGAAAATCTTGCATATTACAATAGTCTAAAAATTTCATATTCCTTCTGACCTTGAAATGAGTTTTAAGTTGGAGTGCACAGAATTCACTGGCTATCAGCTAGAATATATGGAAATATATATTTTCATTGCGTCTTCAGTTTTCACATTTTCTACGGGAGGGAGATGTGCTTACCTAAGTGTTTGCTTTGCTAAAGGACAAGCAGCCATTCTAGTTTCTGGACATCTATGCTTTCCAAATGTTTGCTGAGGCTGTGAATTGGTGGAACACCATGAGAGAAGTGGTGACCAAGTGATGGTTCAGTGATGATATATACAATAAATCCTCATTACTTTGCATACTTAATCTTCATAGAATCTTTTTATTCCACGACAAGAAAACTATTTCAGTAGATGTTCACTGCATAATTTTTGGAAATTTTAATTGACTTGAAATCAGCATAAATTTTAATTGTCTTGAAATCAGCAGATATGGGTTACACTTCTGACAACATATTTTTCCAGCAGATCACTGAACATATGAAGCAACATTATTTCATTTTCAGATCAGAAACAAAATATGCCCACCCTTGCAGAGTTTTAATGATATCCTAAGAAAATAATGGCCATATAAGTATTTTAATCTCCTGAGTATTATGATACACAAACGGTACTATGTATTTGCTGTGTAAATATTTCTATAAACTAATTTACTTGATTAGTGAGTTATTAAATTTTAAAATATGATAAAGAGCTGTCATTTCTTGCGCTTAGAAAGCACTGTACTAGGACTGAGACCTGCATTATTCGTCTTTAAATTTTTTTGACTATGCATGTTACAATTGTAAAGCAATCAAAAGACACAGAAATAAGTTGAATGATTACTGAAAGCTCTTTGTTACATAAAGATTTATGACTATTCTATTGTCTTGATAAGTTGATCTCCATAATGTTTTTTTTAATTGGGGTAAACATAAACATTTAGTGTACAATGAAATTTTCAATATCTAACTTAAAGTTCTATATGTATATAGATACCTATATAAAAACCAAAATATCACTTTTCAGTAGCCTCTCTATGCTCTTTCTTAGTTGATATGTTCAGTTCTCAATAATATGCAATATAGTAACTCCTTTCACTAGTGATTAAACTATTCTTGATTCATAAAGACATGGAATTATATCTATGTATACTCTGGCTTCTGGCTTTTTACCACTCATTATTATGTCAGTGAGATTTATATACACTGCTGCATTCAGCATTAATTGATTTTTTAAAATGCTATATAGTATTCTATTGTATAAACATACCAGGATTTATTTATCATCTATCCTGTTAATGAACATCTAGGCTATTTCCAGTTTTAGGAATAAAGTTTCTTTAAACATCCTGGTATTCATGTTTTGATAGACATATATGCTCATGTCTCTAGAGAGACTTAAAGTTTTTAATCCAAATATAAAATTTTTGGCAATTTTATTTCAAAAAAAATTTAACGTTATTATTTTGGTCCGCTTCTCATTCTACTAGTTTTATTTTTCTGGAACTTATACTACAATGAGGTTGGAATTCTGTCTTTATTCCCATATTCTTTTATTTTAAATGTATGCTTTATACTTTTTTTGTCTATTTACACTGTCTTTTGAAAGAATTTTTTGATTTGATATTTCAGATCTTTAAATTTTCAACTGTGTAAAATCTATTTAGCATTCCTCTTTAATTCTTATTTCAGTAATTATATTCTTAAATTTTCAAGTAATCCTTTTCATTGAAGGCTGTTCTTGTATTATTTTTTAAATGTTCATACTATCTTCTTGAATATCTCTGAAACTATTCATTTTTCTGGTCTTAACATATACTTTCTTTCCTATATTCACATTTTGTTAGTGATTTCATTATTTTTCAGATTTATTTGCTTGTTTTTGTGTTGTTATTTCTCTTTAAATGTTTATTGATTCTTAGTTATTGCTATTTGTAGATGAGGAGCTTGACAGACTGGAATTATTGCCCAGCATATTTTCTCTTCCCAAGTGAGATTCTTTTCTCCTGGAAGCAAATGTGGGTATAGTAATAGATTGCAGTATCCCCAGCTCAGATGGTTAAATGTATGCACATTTGTGTATGTGTGTGTGTGTTGGGGGATGAGGAAGGTGTAAGACTAGAGTCTGAAACTGCCTTGACTTCTGAGTAGGGTTTCCTTATCTTGATGACAGTTCTGTGTACCTGGGAGCACTTTCTTTTTGTCCTGCTCTCCTGCCTACACTGCAGGTATCCATTCAATGTCAGATATTCCAGTCTGAAAGCTACTCTCATGATTATATCCTTAGGGTAGAACCAGGAGTCAACTGCTCTGCTTTTCAACTAATTACCTGGCAAACTGCCCACTGACCATTCCTTTATACAATTCTTCTGCTTTAATCATGCAGGAGGCCATTTTTGGGTTCTGCTGTTAGCACTCAGTTTTTGACAGTGCCCTTATTTTCCTGTACGGTTTTGCTTTTCCCTCGGCTCTCTTAGAGTTTCTTGTCCTGATGTCATCTGTTTCACATTTTACAGAAAGTTGACTTTTCTGATCAATTAGTGATATGGTCCCAGACTTTCAACATTGCTAGAAATTTATTTTTATTTGTATTGTATTATTTTAATGGAATTTGGGGTTGAGGAGAGATAAATGTTTCAGCCTAGTCAGTCATCTTGACCCACATAACTCTGTATATTATTTCCAATAGTTTTACTCATCATATAACCTCGAGAGATTAGATAACATAACAAAGTTTATATAACTTGTATGTAGAGAAGTGTGTCTGACTTCAAGATTTGAATTCTTTTCAGTACTTCCAACTTAAAATAATGGAGAACCAAATGTTCAAAAGAACAGGTTAATGTGTTGTTTATTTAGAATTTAAAATTTACTTATCTTCTTATTTCAATAACTCTGTGTTTAATGCTTACATTTGAATAAAATGTAATTGCAGATCATGAATCTGACAAAATGAGTGGATTAGTGTATTCACAGTAGTTTGATGATTAGAGGAAAAACACTAATTTAACACTCCACATTCTTATTTTTAAGCTCATTTCTCATTATTGTAATAATGTAGTAAACAGTTCATTCCCCATCAAATATGATTTAAAATATTTGGATAGAAAAAGGAGAGGAAGAAGATTATGTGCTGACTTTTTTTTCAGGAGTTTGTTTAAAATTGTAAGGTTGGGATATAAAAATAAGGCTCATAATAATGTGTAAGTATAGAAGTATACACAAAGTTGTTTATGTATAATAACTACTTTTTACTACTATTTTTTCTTTTTAAAATTATAGTAATTGGAATGCTAATTCATAGTTTTATTTAAGCTTTGAATGCTGCTTACATTTTTTAAGCTGAAGAACTAATCACATCAAATGTGTTTGTTTTAATATAGTTATTCAAATAATAAAACTTTAATTTTCTTTGTTATAATATTAAAACTATGTTAGACATGCATTGCCTGGTACACTGATATTTAATTTCTAAAAAAAAAAGCAGCAGTGGATAATTTAATTTCATTTGAAGGTACAACAGAGAAGCAAATAGGCTTTTCACTAGTCATGCTGAAATCTGTGTTATCAAAAGGACACAAATTACAAGAGGGTAATGTCACTGTGGTGTACTGGAGATTTGTTAAGTAATAATTTCATAATGTCAGTTCCTGGTGACCACTGCTGGTGACTGTGATTACAGTGAGGGAACTGTTTGACAATGAGACATGGGACACTTGAGAAGGAACCTTTTTTTCTTATGCTGAACGTGGACTCTGAGTCAAGTCTTTCTTTTTTCTTCTCCTGAATTTGATGTGATCGCATTATTGAAAAGGACGTTTTTCATAGTTATTAATAAAACATCTCCTATTTCACGATAACTGAATACATTTAATTAAAGTTGATGCAATGACAATAATAGAAAAAGGCAACTTTTCCCCACTGAGTCAGAAGTGAGTGATGATAATCAGTCTGGATTGTGCTAAAAAGGAAATAATTCCAGGAGATGAGCTTGATGGCCCTTCTTCAGTAACTCTTGGTTCCCTTTCAATGAGATTTTAGTAGAAAAATGCTGTTATGAATCCTCATCTTAATAACCAGTGACAATAACTCATTCCATAGTATTTCCCACCATTTGACACATCTTGAAGTGGATCAGTAAACTCCTAACTCCCTTTTTTCTCTCTATTGGTTCTTCTAGACAGACTTCAAACATGTCTTTCTGTCTGCTAAACAACCAAATATAAACTCTCCAGTCTTCCTCCTAGAAGGGATTATCTTTATTCAAAGGTCTATAAAGTATATCTGGAAACAATTAATGAGTGCACATTGTTAAATTATCTGTTCTTAATGATTATTCTATTAGCTGGAAAATGATTGTGGTAATTATTAGCAGAGCAGATATATGAGCTCATAACAATTGTGTGGATTCAAATTTTTACTCATGGTCTCTCTCATAAAAAATTCCAAGTGATGAATGAGTATGTTTCACTTTCTATATTATTAGCATTAGTAACTGTTTTGCATAGATATTAAGGAATCAAAATCGACTCAAGAGTTCAGGAAGGTTAAATTCTCCAAAGCACAGTGATGACCCATAAATGGAATTCTTGGAAATCTGATGTTCAGTGGACATTGATATTAACTCCAAAGCAAAGAAAATGACTCAGAAAAGGAGTAAAATGCTGCCTTGGGAAATAACTAAAAAGGCAAATAAAAAGTAGAATATAAAAACATTTTTCAATACCTCAAACATATTCACATTTAACTTTCTCCCATATTTTTTTCCCCTATCATATTATTACATGAAAACCTACACAAACTGCTCTGGAACCCAATGAATGTAAGAGCTGCTGGCATGTCACATTATTGCTCATTATTGTCATTCACTCTCAAGGGGTATATTAATAATAGAGGAATTTGCAAATTGTCCAGGATACCATCACATAACAACTGTTCAGCAGGCTCCATGCTCAGCAGGCATGCGTGGGGACTTGTAGACTGGAGTCGAGGGTGGGGGAGGTGGGCTGGTGGAGCATGGCCTGTACTCCCCACATTGCAGTGGCACCAAGGGGATCCTGCTGCTGAGCTGAAGCAGCGCCTGAAGGCCATCAGCACTGAGGAGCAGCTGCACCAATCCCACCTCCTGGCCCAGAAGGTGCACGATCCCAGGGACCGCCACCGTGGTGGGCCAGATTGACGTCCTCCTGGCCACGCTGTGTGGGTTTGTGGATCTGCACAGGTGCAGGCCTCTGGTGTGTGCATCCTCTCCTCCCACCTCGCATTCAAATGGCCCCCAGCACGATGTCACCCACGCGTGCCCCAACAGTCCCGGGCCATATGTGCACACGTTTCCATGCCCCTCCACTGTACTTACATCATGCCTACGCAGCATGGCTAGGTCCCCCACACAATGTGTGCATGCCCCCTCCAGCACGCTCATGTCCTATGGAGTGTGTCTGGGTGCTCAGAGTGGGCACCTGTGAGATGACAGTGAGAGGGGCAGAGTGGTGATGCCCTGTTCGCGTGGAGGCCAGTGTGGGGATGAGATCATCTCCGTGGGGCTAATGCAGGTGCTGAGGTGGGAGCAGGTGCTGACAAACACACCTAGTGGGTAAGGGACAGCCCTTGCTGAGGTGCCTTGGGTCAGCGTTCGAGATCAGAAACCCAGAGGATGCGAGGAGGTCCTTCCTCTCAGTGGAATGGCAGGAGAGTTGGGGTGACTGCAGAGGAGGAATGTGCATTCGGGGTGCCAGCACCCATGAGTGAAGGCCGCCCTGACTGAGCCTCGCTAACTTGGGGCCTAGCACACTCCTGCCGGGCAACAAATGACAGAATGTGCTTTTCTGAGTTAATAGGAGAAAATATTGATTCTCCTGATGCCCATGAAGGTGGAAAGCAGAGAGGGGAGACATGCAGGGAGTGAGCGAGGTTCCCTGTCTGGGGGTTCCAAACCCACTGTTGATTCCTTTCACCACTGACTAGAGATATACAGGGTGTCCCCCAAAATGTATACACACTTTGAATACCTACTAATTCCAATGGGTTTAAGTATGAAAAGAAAGAAACAACATTGGAGCTGTCATCTGTTAAAAGTGCAGACATAAACCAGCAGTAGACATCCTCTGAGGGGTCCCAGATTGGAGAGGGTGCAGGATGGACTGAGGGGACCCTTCCATCCCATGCATGAATTTTGTGCACTGGGCTTCTGGTTTAAACAGTAAAGAAGCACAGTCTGGCTGATGTTGCTCAGTAGTTGAATGTTAACCGTGAGCCATGAGATCACAGTTTGATTTCCAGTCACAGCATATGCTCAGGTTGTGGGCTCCTCAATGTAGGGTGTGCAGGAGGCAGCTGAGCAGTGATTTTCTCTCATCGTTGATGTTTCTATGTCTCTCTTCCCCTCTTTCTTCCTCTCTGAAATATATATATAATTAAGAAGCACTAATTATGAGACTATAATTGGGCCCTGATAGTGGGTAAAAAAGTCTGATTCCTCTCTTGATTATGCTAGCCACAGAACAGTTATTGTTTTGTCAGTTCTTATGAGGTTTTAGGAGGAATGGTCTTCAAGGATATTAAACGATACCAACTGGACAAAAATGTTTCTAAAACTTTTGCAGATGGTAAGAGTATGTTTTATGCTTTACACCTCACTTATCCGTATGTACCTGGAAACTTGCGTGACTCAGATTGAATTATGCTGATGCAACAGCTCAATTTTGGCCCTTAGATCCTAGCAAGGAGGGGTTTGTTGGAGGGGCTGTGAGAAAGACAGCATAGAAACATGATCATATGCAATATGCTTGGGTTGTCTTAGTTATGTTTCATTAGAAACTCAGCTATATTGATTCCATTTGTTAAACATGAAAGATGCATTTGAGGTTAGTCTGGCTGAATGTGAAGAGAATTGGACTTAAAAGATCTTACTTCACCATCTGACTGTATTACTAGCCACTTCTATCCGCCTTTTTTTTTTTTTTTTTTTTAAACAAATTACTTAATGTCTTAGTTTAAGTTTTATCCTTTTAGATGTCTCACCTCAAAATTAATTTAGCATATCTAAAAAGTCCTAATTTATGATATGAAGTAACTGAAACATATTAAAATAATCATAATAACATTACTTCTGTATTTGGGAATCTAGAGAGTTATCACATGCTTACTTCATCAACAACCCCTGTGCTTCAGGAGCTCCTGAACAGCATTTGTCATTCACTGTCCCATAGCCGTCCACATGTGCTGCCCAAGTGGGAAAGATTGGTATCAAGTTCAGGGCTTCACTTCTTCCTTCAGTGTCTTCCTTTGTGAAAACTCAGATTAGGCAGCAAGGACAAATCAAGCTTCTCTGAGAAAACAATAAATCACTTTCACTAGCACAAAAGCTATATTTATTGCAGTAGTGATTTGAATTAAAATCCAAAACACTAACTTTTGAAACACAATCAAGAAATGTCTGTTCAGCCAAAGCCGGTTTGGCTCAGTGGTAGAGCGTTGGTCTGCCGACTGAAAGGTCCCGGGTTCGATTCCGGTCAAGGGCATGTACAGTGGTTGTGGGCACATCCCCGGTAGGGGGTGTGCAAGAGGCGGCTGGTCGATGTTTCTCTCTCATCGACGTTTCTAGCTCTCTATCTCTCTCCCTTCCTTTCTGTAAAAAATCAATAAAATATATATTAAAAAAAAAAGAAAAAGAAAAAAGAAATGTCTGTTCAGTATGGTTTTCCCTTAAAACTTCCTGCACCCTTGCCATAGAAATGTAGGAAGTATAGCCGAAACCGGTTTGGCTCAGTGGTAGAGAGTCAGTCTGCTGACTGAAAAGTCCCAGGTTCGACTCTGGTCAAGGGCGTGTACCTTGGTTGCGGGCAAATCCCCAGTAGGGGGTGTGCAAGAGGCAGCTGGTCGATGTTTCTCTCTCTTCAATGTTTCTAGCTCTCTATCCTTCTCTCCTCCTCTCTGTAAAAAATCAATAAAATATATTTTAAAAAAATAAATGTAGGAAGTATAAAGAAATTATGCTGAACGGCCTAGCCTTTTATAAATATTATAATATTTTCTATTTTATGAATCAAAAATAATTCTAGTTTCTTCTCCATATGTCCTGTAAGATACAGCTTCTAACTAATACTTTGGTTGGATTAATTCTGTAAAGAACAATAGGTTCATTGGTCAAGGTTTTGTAATGGCTGCTTTCTGGAACAGAAATAAGATTCCCTATCCTTCATATGCTGTGAACTCATGCCAATGGCTTGTGACCAGTGTGAATTCCTTGGCCACTTTCTTACATTCTTAGCCATCCACCTTTATTTACAGGTCACTGTGATTTGACCAACCACAGGGTTTGGTCAGGGAGACCTTGTAACAATAGCTCCTAATGGAAAGAATACAACATGATAGGGAACCTCTAATGACAGATGGCCTAGGAGGGCATCAGCTTTCAATATTGTTTTTCTGGGCTTGTACATAAGCATGTAGTTGAGTGCTCTTCACTCATCAAAACTCAAGAGCAGCATATGTGCTGTCCTAATTAACTGTAAAATGGTAGTACACTATCTCAGACATTCACAAATGCTGTACAGCTTTGCTTCTCATGGTGTGGTCCTTAGGCCAGCAGCATACTAGTACATCCCTTAGCTTTTTAGAAATCTAGACCCTCAGACTCAACCCCAGATATACTGAAATAAAATCTGCATTTTAACAAGGTCCTCAGGTGATTTCTATGAACATTGAAAGTTTGAAAACCACCATTCTGAATTTGTGGCACATGATGCCATAAAAGTTACATGTTTTAGACTTTCCTAGTTATATCATTTTTTTCTTCCTTAGCTCAATATATATATCTTTCAATAATGATGGATCAATAGACTTCTAATATGTAGATGCCTATTTCATTTGGTGTTAAAACTTCATCTTCTAGAAACCTTCCTTATCAAAATGTCATAATGTTTTAGTCAGACTAGTCCAGACTATAGACTAGTTTCAACTGAGTCCTTGGCCTTTGGAAAATCTAAACACCTAGCATCCAACATCTTGACACCTTGACCCTACTTAAACACTTTAACTTTTGACCTTAACCTCTGTTATTGAGACAAACTGAAGACACTGGTGTAAGTCTTAGTATAAATCCTGAAATTTGAGATCAGGTGGCTCAGCTTCATCTTCCTGAAGAACAAGTCCAGTCTCCAGGGCCACAGATCTGCACTTGTCTCCAGCAAGCCCAGGAGGAGGGCCAGGGACCCAGAGATGCAGTGTCATCACCCTGGAATTGGAGGCTGACCTTAGCCAAGTTACTTAACTTTCCTGTGCCTCATTCCACATCTGCACTCCAGCTACCAAAACTCCACTGTGTCCAATCAGCACTGCGCTCTGGCCCACATGGCTGCTGCCTCCAGGGTGGGGGGTGTCTTTGTATGTCCTTATCCTAGCCAATCCTTTTTCCAGATTTCCCCATGTGTGTCTCTTCCCTTTTATGCTTACAATTTTGTCTTCAACTGTGCAAGCACTTTGTGAAAGGACCCTCACCACCCTCATCCCCCGTGCCATTAGTCCTTTCTCCCTCCCCCCATTAGTGTGATGGACTCCCTGGGGTGTCTATAAATCTTCTTGCCTACTCTGATTCCTGGAGCGACTGTAGAATTGTTCTTATCTAGTTAATCCTGCTTTTTCCATTTGCTCGTTTCCTTTGTGCCAATATCTGACTGCCTTCTATAACAAGATGGCAGCTTGTCTATAGTACCATCACTAAGAGTGAGAACCACTTGCTCATGACCTTTATTGGGCCTTCATAGCCTGCTCAGGCCTGCCCCATATACACCTGGGCCTGCCCAACCTAAGGATGAAGTAGAACAGACAGCACTCAGTTCATGGATAACTCAGATACGTGATCACCTGGTGACTCACAATCTGTGTTCAGTATCCATCAGACCTTAGGAGGAAGTCAGAAACTGTTTCCTGACTTGTCAAAAAGGACATAGTTTCATTTTCAAATGCCAGAGGCCTATGCTGAGATTCTTTTCTTAGGGCTTAATATAAGCCCCATAAATAATTCCAACCCACACAGACATTTTGAGTATCATATCTGCTGTGTCAAAAGGGTGAGACTAAAAATGAGCAGGCGGTGTTTCCACACAGGCTGTAAATGGGTCATAGTGGACCATTCAAATGTGATTTATAGATTTATAGTAACTCCAAAATTCTGAATGAGCCAGTCTTTAAAATAGGGGTTGGAGGGGAAAGGTGCCTGTGATTTACTTTTTATTTTGGAGAAGTTTTCCTAAACTTGATTGTGTTAGTTTTCTATTGCTGCTGTAATACACTACCAGAAATAACATAAATGTGTTACGGTTCTGTTGTCAGAAGTCCAACACAGGTCTCACTGGGCTAAATCCAAGGTGTTGTCAGGGTTGTGTTCTTTTCTGGCTCCAGAGGATAATTTGTTTCTTTACCCTTTTTAGTATCTAGAAGGCTGTTCTCCTTTCATGGCTCATGACCTCCTTTCTCCATGTTCAAAGCTGGCAACATCACATCAATCCAACCCTCTGCCATCATTACAACTACCTCTCTCTCTAACTCAGCCATAAAAAGTTTTGTGTTTTAAGTACTCTTGTGATTATATCGGGCCTGGAAGGATACCCTGGATAGTCTCTCCATCTGAAACCTCATATCCTTAGTCATGTTTTCAGAGCTCCCTTTGCCATATAAATAACATATTCACAGGCTCCAGGGATTAGAGTGTAGATATCTTTAAGGGACAGACATCATTCTTTCTACCATAGTGATTAATCCTGATAGTGGTGCTTTGGAGATATAACTCCATAGATCCACCTGTCAGTTCCCAGATGACTTTTTGTGGAGGCTTCCACCACTTTTTTTTCTTTCTTTAATTTAAAATTAAAGCTACAATCCTGCCTTCCTGACTTTACCAGTCTCTCTTATTCTTCCCCACTTTTTTTAAAAAAAAATTCTATTTATTAATTCTAAAAATGTTATATAATTTATTTATCTGTCATGTTCACTGAGTAAGTATTTCCCTGCTAAAATAAACAGCTCTATGAAGTCAGGGGTTTTATTTTCTTTTTTCTGATTCACACTATATCGGTGCCTGGCACACACAAGTTCTTAATAAATAGATATTGAATGAACAAACTACAGAGAAATTCAAACTCAATGGCTATGCAGTATTTAAAGAATGGGCATATGAGAACATCAGGGGCAGAGACCTGGAAGTAGGTGAACACATCAAATTTGAGACCAAGATTGACCACAGCAGGGTAGAGGAGCAGTGGGAGATTGAAAAGAAAGCCAAGGAAAGATGGACTTCACCTAAATCCATGCTTTTTATATAGAAGAAATCATATAAATTAAAAATCAAACTTCTAGTAAAAAAAATTGTGGTCTGTGCTTGATCTGAACTCTCAGATATCACTGCCAATAATGAAGACTGTTCCTGAGTTATGTATAATTAATAACCTTCTTCCAGTATAAGGTCAAAAGAGAAGAAATGTAAATAAAAAGATGCAAGCATGACACAGATGATGCTATAAAATCAACATAATGTATTTAGGAAAAAGGAAAAACACACACACACATCTAGATTTATAATATAATCTTAGGCAAAAAATAAGCAAAACAAAAGCAAAAAAGGAAAAGAAAACATAATTGAACAAAGAAGAAAAGGTTGTAAGGAATGCAGACTTTGATGGACAGTGTAACAGGAAATGAAAAATCTAGTGAAAAGGTTGGAAGATGTTTGACATTAACAGTACAACAAAACCTATGAGGCAAATTTGATTAAAAATATTTTGAATGCCATTTTTATTCTGTGTTGTCATTATTTCCACTATACTTACTAGAAAAAATGTCACTTTCCTTGTTCTGCATGTTATTGGAATTATAAAGCCCTGGAGTGACAAAACTCATTCCCCTCCTCTTATTTGTTCAGTACAATGCAAACTGTACATTGCAACAAGCACAAAAGATCCTCTCACTAATCATCTGTATGCCAACGGGAAAGACCTGGAATGATAATCTTGTGGATGGGTTATCTGCCTGGAATTCATAAACAGGTCAATGACCTTCTGAAATTCTATAGAACATTTTGTGAATATATGTGCACATATTTTTTTCTGAAGGTAGAGTTCACACTTCCCATTATAGTCTTGAAAACATCTATGATACCCAAGATGTTCATGATTACTAGGATGGTCAACTGTCTCTACTTGCCTGGACCAAGGAGGACTTTGCTGGGTATAAGACATTCAGTTTTAAAACTAGATAACATCCTGGATAAACTGGAATAAATTAATCACCTACTGACCAATCCTTTTATATACATGGAAACCTAAACCCAGGAGAGTGGCTTGGATTCCCAAAGATTCCAAATTTGCTGGAAAAGCTGGGGACTCGGGGTTTTTGTCTTTTTCACATGAATAGGTAAATCACATGTCATAATCTTTGCCTTTCTATAGTCATACCATTTCATCCTCCAAACTGTGGAATATAAAACAGTTACCACAAGCTGTTCTATATTTCACTATACATAGTCTAAATTTCACTATACATTTTCTCTATATAAGAACATATATGTTCCATGAATTCTATATATAAATACAGAACCACAAGTATTTAGAAGGAAATCTGATATAAACAAACAGACATGAAAAAATATGGTTTGAAAACAAAGTTTTAGCAAGATTCTGCTCTGTCTAGTTTTTCAAATTCAGCACCTAACTGCAAGGTTAATTATAGATAAACTAGAAAATGTGTCCGCTACTCTGCTATTAAAAGAGAGTTAAATGTCTACTTTGACTGGGTTTCATTACAGAAACTAATTTTCAACCAGAATATGAATTCTGGAGTAAGTTTGAGTACTGTGCCATTTATTGCTATTGATGTACTCACCGACAATGGCATCCTCTAAATCATATTTAATAGGATAGAGTCTATGTTTTTCAACATGTGGTTTTCTTATTCATAGAGAGGCTGTATCATGATAAATATGATCTTGGAGTAGTAGTTTGGTTGTTAGGCTGACACACATGTGACAGTACTGAGGTTTCAATTATCCACTTGCATCAATCAATCTTTTAGTTTTCAACACTGTTGCCTGCAGTAATGTCACAGCTTTTCTGTCAGACAGAAGAACTTTTTGGGAAATGTTATTCATTACAGCTGCAAATCTGTCACCGTGCCTGGCATGGCTTGTTAATGACAACATTTATTTCAAAGAGCCATGTTTCGCTTTGTTGCAGGAGAGTTGACTTTGTGATCGTAAAATATAATGAAATGCCAAGAAGATGAAGTGAACAAAGTTTTCCAAAAATATACTAAAGTGATCCAAATCTGTTTTTTTTTTAAAGAGTACATTTGCATGCATATTTGTATGCCCTTACTTGTATTTTGTAAACAGGAGGACTGTGTTTGGGCTGGAAACTGATCCAAAGATTGCTCTTCCTCCCTGTGTGGAGATAAGATTCCAGATGGACACAAATTAATTAGCCAGGCTTGAATGAAACAGAAAATGTTTAGTGACATTGCATTCTATTTTGAAAACCTAGTGTCAGTGCATAAGAATGACTCATGAAAACCAATATTCTTACGAATTTGTGTGATATTTTTAAAAAATTGTGTGATAAAAAAAGGATATAGGTAAGCAAGGTGAGTGATAGAAAAAAATGGAAGAAAATTCAATATAAACTGAAAAATTAATCTCTGGTTTTGTCAATAGCTAGACTGACATATAGGTTGCTCTGAAGTAACAATAACATTGCTGATCATAAAGCTTCTTTTTTAGGCAAGTAGATTAGGGGAAAATGCCATAGCTTTTTGTGAGCCTATTTCTCCATTCCTTGAACCTAAGCTGGCCTTGTCACTTGTTTTGACCAATAGAACACAAGAAGCAAAGTGGAACTGGTTTTAAGTTGGGGCCTTAGGAGGCCTTGCACACTTCTTGCTCTCTTGAGCCCATCCACCAAATGGGGCTGATCTGTAAGACAGCTCATAGGTGAGCCTGAATGATCTTAGCCCAGCCAGCCCTTATGCATCCAGCAGCTGAACAAAGAGCCGGGAGTGAACCCAGCCTAGGTCAGCAGTCATAGCAGAGGAGCTGCCAACCCAAAGATTCATGCATTAAATGATTTGCCCCTGCTCTAATCCTTTATCAGAATGCTTTATCACTCATTCTCTTTATTTGGAAGATGAGGGTTCTGAATCAAATGTTCTTTCATTTGGTTTCAAGGTTTATTTTTTAGTGAGTCATGAGAACCAAGCTGAAAAGATAACACAAAGAGATCAAGACTGCAGATATGATATAAAAATTAATAATATATTCTGAGAAATTAAAATATCTATAAATATATAAGTGCTATTGTCTATCTCATCTAAATTTCACCTGGCTTTCTTTCCTGTGTATACCTCTTCATGATATCTATTTTCTAAAAATCTTTATTGGTTTCCTTTTGCTTATAGCATAAATTCTAAACTCCTCAGGAGGTGAATTTTTTCTTTTAGTTTTATTGAGATATAATTAACAAAACATTGTATAAGTTTAGGATATGCAACATAAAAGTTTGATATATGTATACACAGTAAAGCAGGTGAAAGTTTGTGTACTTCAAATTTTTTATGTTAAAACCCTACTCCCCAATGTGATAGTATGTGTGGGGGGGATGCTTTTGGGCAGTAATTAGAATTAGATGCAGTCATGAGGGTGGGCAGTTCTCCTGAATGAGATTAGTGACCTTAGAAGAGTTACAGAGAGCTTGCTTTCTCTTTTTGCTCTTATAAGTAAGGATATATATATAAAGTTCAGTTGCAACCCAGAATTCAGCTATCACCAGAACCTAACCATGCTGGCACCCTGGTCTTGGACTTCCAGCCTTTAGAACTATGAGAAAAAAAATTCTATTATTTATATGCCACCTAATCAATGGTCCTCTGTTATAACAGCCTGAATAGACTAAATCATCAAAACATATAGGTCCACTAGACACTTGTTCATTTCTGAATATGCTGAGGTTTATCATATCCCTTGGGCTTTATATAAGCTTTTACATCTTCTTTAGGTATACTCTTCCCCCTCTTCTTCACCTGGTCCATAACTACTCATTCTTCAAAGCTCACTTGAAATATCATCTCCTATGTAAAGTCCCTTTAAGTCTCCCAGTTGGGAATTTTTTTATATTGATACTAGAGGCCGGGTGCATAAAATTGGTGCACTCAGGGGGAAGGGGGTCCCTGAGCCTGGATTGTGAGAGGGCACAGGCCAACCCTAGGGACCCCACTGGTGCATGGTTGGGGCCAAGGAGGGACAAGGGAGGCTTGCCAGCAGGGGAGGGACCATAGCAGGGCTCCAGGTTATGTCCGGCCTGTCTAGCTCAGTCCTGATTGGCTGGACCTCAGCAGCAATCTAATCTACCAGTCAGAGCATCTGCCCCTTGGTAGTTAGTGAACATCATAGTGATTGGTTGACTGGTTGACTTTCTGCCCCGTGGTGGTCAGTGCACATCATAGTGAGTGGTTGAGTGGACTTAGCATATCATTAGAATATTATGCTTTGATTGGTTGAATGGCCGACCGAAAGACCAGGCACTTAGCATATTAGGCTTTTATTATATAGGATTTTTTATTATAACTTCTATTACATTGGAATTTTTTTTGTCTATATGGGTGTTTCTTCTCTTAGATTATATAATCTTAGAAGTCTTAAGGTATTAGGGAGAAAAAATAGTTCACCTACACTAACTTAGCAAAAAGATATGCATCTTAATAATTACATGCAAGAAAAAAAGAAGAAATAATTGATTGCCTTTTAGATGCTGTCCAAAGAACTTTCTGAGTGCAATATAAATATCATATATTAGTTTTTTGTTTTTTTTTTTTTAACAATCTCACTGATTTGTCTTACACATATTGGTGATAAATGCTAGTAATACAGCAATAGTATATTAAAGGTACAGTTCAGTCAACATAAAGAGACTATTCCCACATACTCCCCAGATTCTAAAAACACCAAATATTCTTCCTCTCAGCAGAAAAATATTAAAGACTAAGGGAAATTTAAAGGATTAGCATCATTGGCAGTGGTAACTGTTTACCTACAGAGAATACCTTGAATACATTTAAAGCTGGAAGATTATTATCAATTGATTTGTCATCTTCCAAGAGCTTGAGTAGTTGAAGTTCTTTAAACTTCCCTTCCAAAAAATAAAATAAAATAAAATAGTGGAAGAGCTGCATTATGGTTGCCTGCTAATTTTCTTGGGATAAAAATATGAACTCACTTTGTGTAGGCATGCTGATTGTAATCTATTGAGCAGCAATTAAAGAGTAATATTGGTCTTCATTATAAAGAATGTTACAGAGAACTTTGACTAACACAAAGAATTTTTGAAACACTAAACAGAGTCCCAGCCCATATTACATTTTCTCTGAAGAAAAAGTTTTATAGAAACTCATATGCAAAAGGAATGTGAGGTTAATTTCTTTTTTATTTTAAAGAAAAAGATAATGAAGTAACAATCATGATATAAGAACCTGACTAAAAGGAATTTAATCAGGCCAGAAGGAAATGGAATGAAGTATACAAAGTGATCGAGCCTAAATGGGCAGTCGGACATCCCTCTCACAATCCAGGACTGCTGGCTCCCAACTGTTCACCTGCCTGCCTTCCTGATTGCTCCTAACCGCTTCTGCTTGTCAGCCTGATCACCCCTAATCACTCCCATGCCAGCCTGATTGATGTCTAACTGCTCCCCTGCCAGCCTGTTTGCTCCCAACTTCCCTCCTCTGCTGGCTTGGTCACCCCTAACTGCCCTCCCCTGCAGGGTTGATCGCTTCCAACTGCCCTCCCTTGCAGGCCTGGTCCCTCCCAACTACCCTCCCCTGCTGGCCATCTTGTGTCCACATAAGGGAAGGATCTTTGACCACATTGGGGCAACCATATTGTGTGTTGGAGTAATGATCAATCTGCTTATTACTCTATTATTAGATAAGATATAGGCCTGGTGCAAGGTCAGCTGGTTTGCCCTGAAGGGTGTCCTGAATCAGGGTGGGGGTTCCCTTAGGGCGTGGAACAGCCTGAGCAAAGGGCCTGTGGTGGTTTGCAGGCAAGCCATGCCTCACAATGACTCAAATGAAGACACTAGTATATTTACTTTCTATAATTGAAACTTTGTAGCCTGGAGCAGAGCCAAGCTTCCTGCTCACTCAGTGGTGGCAGCCATTTCTATTTGGATTTGTTTACTTCTATAATTGAAACTTTATAGCTTTGAGTGGAGGCTTAGGCCTGCAAGGGCAGGTGGAAAGCATGGTTTCCTCTGTTGCCAGGGAAACACCTCCCTTCTGCTCTCTGTGGCTGTAGCCATCTTGGTTGGGTTTATTTGCATACTTGCTCTGATTGGCTGGTGGGCCTGCTTGTGGGTGTGGCTTGTGGAGTGAAGTGATGGTTTATTTGCATATTACCATTTTATTAGGTAGAATTTTTTCCTCATCAGTCATTAACTTAAGTGTTTATTTCTTCTTTCTTTCTTTCAGTAGCTTGGGGATCTCTTAATTGTAAAAAATGTCCTATTTATTTATGTATCCACTTCTTCAATTTCCCTTATATGCCATAATTGATATTAAAAAAAATTCTGATTCCAAAAATAAATAGCAATAACTGATCCATCAATTTTCTACTGACATTTTCATAAATCCTGACCATGTTTAATTCTGCCACCTCTTTTCTAATTGTCTGTCATTCCCGAGTATTTTGGAGGAATCAGCTTTATATTACCAGTATAAGATGAAAAATCCTTCCAGCCCCCTAAAAAAATTAACATGAGCCTGTGGGGAGGTAAAATGTCAATAGCAAACATAAGAATTAGATTATTAATGGAAAGCTTGATTTTTTAAAAAAAATACCTAACATACTACTTTTGTGAATGATACTTTGGGCTAATATATACTCAGTAATACCAAAAGTAACACCCAGGTTAAATAATTTGTTCGGGTCTCCTCTGGCTACATCCAAGAGTCTCTTGATTCCACTGCTTCATATTTGAGCATGCCTCACTTAAAGACAGGAGCTGTGCTCAGGATTTGACTGAATGACAGCTATCTATTGTCACCAGACCATTTAAAAGTGAAGTACACTTGCTGCCAACTGTCAGTGCCAGATGCAATGGCAAAGCCCTATAGGATTGCTGACAAATGGCATTGATTTAATTTCTGTGAAGCCTCAGTAATTTACACTAATAGGGAGTGGACCAGCCTGAAAAGTGAGACATTAGAGGTATTTAGGGAATGTTCATAAGAAATGCAATTCCTTAACTTTTTGGTTCATACTGTTGCACAAACTTGGTTAAAAAATGGTTCAGAGGGCATCTGCACTAATGAGCA
The DNA here is from genome assembly GCF_964339955.1 of Pipistrellus hanaki. Classification (NCBI taxonomy): domain Eukaryota; kingdom Metazoa; phylum Chordata; class Mammalia; order Chiroptera; family Vespertilionidae; genus Pipistrellus; species Pipistrellus hanaki. The sequence continues at coordinate 58,983,406 of NC_140509.1, read as the reverse complement.
GCTGAGTGGTTGATTGGCATACTTACTGTGTGTTTATAAACAAGTGGAGAACTGAAGATGGAGAATTGACCCATATAACTAAACAAGACATTTCAGTGACCCTCTATATTCTGAAATATTAATATAGTAAAGTGAAATTATTTAGGGATAAATATATGTTTTTTTTTTTAAAGAAAAACTCAAACTCTTGGACTTATGGGGGTTGGGTAAGCAACTGCTATTCAGTAACACTATGAACAAACTGACAAAAAGGAGAAAATTCAAGCATAACAAAAACTCAGAGGTTTTTATTCACCTGAAGCTTAATATGAAGCAACAGTATCATATGGCTGCTCCCTTGAAATAAATTATAAAGTTATGTTAACAGAAGAGTATCAGAGCAGAAGTAGTAGGCTTAGTTTCAGCATTAGTGAGAGCTTGAAATTACACTATTGAGTCCAGTTTGGGATTCCAGAAAGCACAAGAGACACTGGCAACTGAGTGCAGTTCCAGAGGAAAATGACTGGGCAGTGAGGAGACAGGGGACCATGATCTACAATGCAGAAGCGGGATACATGTTTTCTAGGCCAGGGGAACTTGTGACTACAATAGCATGAATTATCACGTGGGAGAGTTGACTAGATGTCTTGTCTTATCACAACCAAGGCAAATGTGTAAAAGTAAACGAGAGGCAGTTACTAGCAAAATATAAAGAACTTTCTAACAAGTTGAACCATTTGAAATTGGAATAGAATGCCTTTGGAGGATAGTGAATTGTCAAAGATTGAAGTGATTAAAGCAGGAATGCTGGAAGATACTATAAAGAATGTTCAACTGTGGGCTCAGTTATTTTTACTAACTGGGAGACAGGTATTTTAACATTCTCAAAGTTTTCATTTACTAACAAAATCCATATATGTCCAGTTCCCCTCTGTCATGTTTGACCTGGCCATACATGATAAACTTCCAGCTTTACATTCCAGCTGTTTCCTGGTCTTCCTGCAGTTTCCACTCCCCTCCTGCCTGAGCGTGAGCCTTATTTGATCAGGCCTTTCTGACAGAGTCTCTATCCGTGTCTGATGTTGGTAATTTAGGAAAGAGTAACAATCTCATATGAGACTCCAGTACCAACCTGTTTTTCAATTCAGTTTTACTCATACTGTTCTTGTTATTTTATCAAGGTATTACGTACTGAGTGGGAAAATAGTATAATGGATGAGTGTCAATTTGGGAGCGAGAATGGAACTGGTTTAAATCCATGTGACCTTGGGCAAGTTACATAAGGTATACGTACTTCTGTTTTTGTTCTTTTCACCTGTAAATAGGGCATAATAGAAGTACTCATCTCTGGTTGTGGTGATTATAAAATGACTTAATATGTAAATCATATTGAATCAAACTGTCACATGCTAAGTGTTAGTATTATTTTGGACTCAAAAGTTCAAATTTGAGTAAGAGAAATGGTTACAGGTAGAAAATAAAGAGCTACTGTGGGTGTTGTGTGGGAGGACAGGATTAGTGTATGAAGTGGGCAATGCATGCTCTTAAGTTGTGAATAGCAGTTTTTCAGGTAGACAAAGTGGGGATGCGGAATGAGCATTGCTTCCAGGAAGGGTGAGAAATGTGGAAAGGGACATGAATGCAAAAGGAGAGGACAGGTCCAGGTGAGGACACCTGGCAGGAGGCTGATGGGAGCAGATGATGCTGCAGAATCCTACAGGGCTTGCTGCTTGACCCCACTTTGTCTTTTTGGAGGTTGGTACTGAACTGTCCCAGCAGCACAGACAAAAAGCCTTGTAGAGCAGAATTGGCAAGCTTTCTATGTTAAAAGAAATTTAGTAATTACTATAGGCATTGCAGGCCACTGCATTTTTGTTCAACAACTAAAAATATAATAATTAAGCTCAGTTTAAAGGCTACACACAATTAGATGGTGGTTCAGGTGTTAGGTGGCAGTAACGCTTATTGTAAAACAAAGAGTTAAGAAACTGAAGGGGGGAGGAAATGGGTACAGAAAACAAATTAAGAACCAATGTATAATCCCGAGCTTAACTTCAAATTAAATGAGCAGGAAAACATTATTCAGAGAGGAGGAAAAAAAATCAATGAGGTACCAACCGTCTTCTTCAGAAAGTGAATGAGGCAAAAATGGACTATTTTCCCTTTATTGAGTTTCAGTGCTGATGGAATCCTGTTGACCTGTTGATGGTAATTTTATTAGCTTTCAACATCAATTTATTTATTTAATCAGGGTCAGTGTGTCTTACACACCCGACTGAGTCCAATGTGACCTATGACCCAGAGACAGCAGAGGGCGGGTCTGTTAGTAGTGCCATGAAATCTGATGAGTCATGCACGGAAGGTAAGGTAGTGCACCAGTTATCTTTAAAGCACACATTTATTTACAAATGAAAATGAAGTTTTCTCCCTTTCTATATACATACTTATTTGGGGGTGGGAGAAGGAAAGGTATAACAAATTTAGCTTCACTTAATTCCTCACCTGGAGGTAACTGTTCATCATGACTCAGGGCATATCTTTGTGGACTCTTTTAAATGCATTCACACCTACTTGCCCTGTGCACATACCCAAACATATACAAGTACAATTATGTATTTTCATACTAACAATGCTGTTATGTTAACTTTTATACTCTTCTGTTGGTTCAGAATAAAGAATGTGGGGAATGCCCTGACCGGTTTGGCTCAGTGGATGGAGCATTGGCCTGTGGACTGAAGGGTCCCAGATTTCATTCTGGTCAAGGGCAGGTACCTTGGTTGTGGGCACATCCCCAGTAGGGAATGTACAGGAGGCAGCTAATCGATGTTTCTCTCTTATCAATGTTTCTAACTCCCTCTTCCTCTCTATTCCTCTCTGTAAAAAATCAATAAAATGTATTTTAAAAAAAGAATGTGGGATACCACAGCTTTTTATTGGGAGCCATAATTTAGAAAGACATGAAACAGTTGAGAAGTATGGATAATCCTAATCAGAGAGAAAATTGTATCACAATAGAGTTATTGATAGATTGATTAACACTTGGGCAAATACAATTTCTAGGTGGTTCAATAGGTGGTCATATATGTTGGGGAAAATATTATTTTAAATTTTATATTTGCTGTGTAAAGTAAAAAGGGTTAAATTAGTGGAATAAAAACATGACTTGGTCATTAAGAAAATGTATTTTGTTTAACAAGCTACTGGAAACATAGATAAGATGAAGGAGGAAAGAATAGGCAAACTTGAAATTCTTGAGAGAGGAAGGAGTCTACACAGAGGAAAAAGACTGAGCTCCTATTGGAAAATACTTAGGTCGTAGGTGTGAAGTTCATGACATCCTGAGTGCTGACATAACTACTGTTTCCTCCTGGCACTTCCACAAACAGTGTAAATAAAGCAAACATTTACTTCTCATTGACCTTTCTGGAAAAAATCCAGGATTGAAAAATAATGGTGTGCATGTTACCTAGCATTTTATCACATAAACCTTTCCATGTCATCTTCTTATGTCATAAGCTCTTTTGTTTTTAATGGTTGCCAAGATAGTAATTATAAGATTATACCATACATTATTAGGACAAACTATTCTTGATAGTCTTTAAAAAGTGTGATAGGCAGAATGATGGTCCTCCAAAGTTGTTTCCCTCCTAGTCCTGGGAACTTGTGGATATGTTAGATTACATGGCAAAGGAAGTTCAGTTGCAGAAGAAATTAAGGTTGTTTATCAGATAATATTAAAAGGGGGAGATTACTTTGGATTTTCAGGGTAGGCCAAATGTAATCTCAAGGATCATTAAAAATGAAAAGGAGAGAGAAAGGTGGCAGCATGATAAAAGCACTGAGCCAGATGGTCAGAAGATGCTGGATGTGAAGATGGAAGAAAGGATAATGAGCCCAGGGAAGCAGGCAGTCAGGAAAGGCAAAGAAGTGAATGCTCGCCTAGAGCTCCCAGAAGGGATCCCACAGTCTGAGCTTGGCCTTATAAAATTCATGTCAAGTATTGACCTATAGAGCTATAAAATTGTAAATCTGTGTCACTTTGCTAACTTGTCACAGCAGCAATAGAAAACTAATACAAAGTCTACTTTTAGCTATCTCAAGGCATCCCAGATTTCAGTCTACACCCACTCCAATTCACAGAGTAGTCTCTTAAAATGTAAATCACTTCACATGTTTTCTTAAAACTCTTAAGTGTCATTAAATTACACTTATGGCTAAAATTTAAACTTTCTCAAGGATCAAAAGGTCCTATATGACCTAGTCTCTTAGTATACCCTTCAACCCATTCTTTCCTTCACTCCCTTAGCCCATCCCACCCAAATGTTAAGTTTCTTAAATAAGCCAAGCTCTTCATAATCATAGCTTGTAGGTATAGTGGTTAAGTACACAGACTCCAGAACCGAAGTGCCTGGTTTGAACTTTTGCTCCTCTGCTTACCAGCTTTGTAACTTAGGCAAGCAACTTCAGGTCTCTGTTTGTCTCTTTTCTTATCTGTAAAATTGAATTAAATTATCTATCTATCTATCTATCTATCTATCTATCTATCTATCTATCTCCTATCTAATAAAAGAATAATATGCAAATTGACCATCATTCCAACACACAAGATGGCCATCCCATGTGGTCAAAGATGGCTGCCCCCATGTGGACACAAGATGGCCACTACAAGATGGCCAGCAGAGGAAGGCAGTTGGGAATGACCAGGCCAGCAAGGGAGGGCAGTTAGGGGTAATCAGGCCAGCAGTGGAGGGCAGTTGGGGGTGACCAGGCCTGCAGGGGAGGGCAGTTAGGGGCAATCAGGCTGGTAGCGGAACAGTTAGGCATTAATCAGGCTGTTAGAGGAGTGGTTAGGGAATGATCAAGCTGGCAGGCAGAAGTGGTTAGGGGCAATCAGGAAGGCAGGCAGGGAAGCATTTGGGAGCCAGCAGTCCTGAATTGTGAGAGGGATGTCCGATTGCTCGTATAGTCCCAATTCCACCAGGATACATTGGGTCTAAACAGGCAGTAGGACATCCCTCAAGGGGTCCCAGATTGGCGAGGGTGCAGACTGGGCTGAGGGACACACACACCCATGCACGAATTTTGTGCACAGGGCCTCTAGTCTATATGATAAAAGCCTAAATGACCATTACAGCAAAACAACCAGAATGACTGGTCGCTATGATGCATACTGACCACCAGGGGCAGACACTCAATGCAGGAGCTGCCCCCTGTTGGTTAGTGGGTTTCTACTGGGGAAGCAATGCTCAGCCAGAAGCCAATTACATGGCTGGTAAGTGCACCAGTGGTGATGGGAGCCTCTCCTATCTCTGCTACAAGCAGGCAGGTGGTAAGGAGCTAGGGGTCCCGGACTGCTTTAGGGCTCAGGCCAGGCTGAGGGACACCCCTGCCCCACATGAATTTTGTGCACTAGGCCTCTGGTATATATATTATATTTACAGCATGTGAAACAGCTCCTGGCATACTATAAGTGCTAAGAAAGCCTTTGCTATTATAATCTATAAAAAGGCCTGTTCCTGGAGCATTCTTCTCTGATCTTTGCATAAATAGCTCTTTCTCACCTATCAAGTCTTATCTCAGAGGGGCCTCTCCTGATCATCCTATAATCTGCCTCTCCTCTTTCATTATTCATTATCTATTCATTACTGAGCACCCTATTTCCTTCCAGGCACTTACCACCATTTAAATTCCTTTTGCATTTGTTTCTTATGTATCAAATGTGCTTCTCTCACTTGCATTGTAATTCTTATAAGGGTGAGAGGCATATTTGTTGTTTTAAACTTCTGTGTGTCTCTTCTGAGCATGTAGTTTGTATGGGGGTTTTCTTGCTCTTCCTGTAGAGAGGGTGGTTATCTTTATCAGCACCTTCCTCTTGGAAAGGATCATATTGTAGTCAATGGAATAAGTGAGATTTAATTGACAGTGTGGACCTTCCTGGACACTCTCCTATGTTGTGGAAAGTATTAACATAGTTGGGCTGAAGGTCCCACACGATGGAAGCACCCTGAATGCAGAGTGGCTGCATAGAGATCAGCCTTCAGGGAGGGTTGCAGAGACTCCTTGTAGAAGAGGAATACACTTTTGGAATAAGACTCTATGATGTGGGTGAGTTCATTTGTTATTGCAGCATACCCTAGTGTATGAGACTGGTATAGTTGGTGATTGTTTGCTGGGGTTATTGTAATAAAACACCACAAAACTGGGGCTTAAACAACAGGCATTTATTTTCTCACAGTTCTGGAGGCTTAAGGTCTAAAGCCTAGATGCCAGTAGGATTATCTTTTGAGGGTCTTGAGGGAAGGATCTGTTTCATATCTTTCTCTTGGGCTTGTGCATGGCTATCTTCTTCCCATGTTCATGCCTCTTCACATCATTTTTTCTCTCTGATTGTCTGTCTCCAAATTCCCCTTTTTGTAAGGACACTCATCCGATTGAATTAGGGCTCGCCCTTCTCTTAATTTAACTAATTATATCTACAACCAACCAATTTCTGAATAGGGTCACATTCTGAGATGCTATTGGTTAGGACTTCAACGTTTGAATTTGGGAACAAACAATTCAACCCATATAGTGATACTGAATGGATAAATAGATGACAAAAATTTCCCTAATATTTTTTACCTTATAACTAAATTTTTCTCATAACTGAGCAAAAAGGGAGGAAAGAGTGACCATTTATGAATGAAACCTGTCCTAATGACACCACATACCCATGGTTGTTTCTGAAATGTTTTTAAGGATTCTATTTAAAGTGGTCAACATCTAATTGTCACCTCTTTCTCTATTCTTAATTCTTGTTAATTTACTCATTCTGAGCTGAGTAATGCAGGCTCCTGGATTCATCATTTACTAACTAGATAACTTTAGGCAAATTATTTATATTTTTGAATTTCAGGTTTTATATCTATGATATAAAAGACATCATAGAATTTCTGTAAAGATTTTAAGAAGATATCAAATCTAATGTGTCTTGCATAGTAGTAGGCACATAATGGGTACCTGAATGCTAGTGGTTAATAATAATAATAGTAACAATAATAATAATAATAATAACAGCTAACATTTATTGAGTATTTACTATGTGCTAGGAACTGCCCTAAGTTCTTCATAAATATTACCTGGTTTAGTCTTCCAGTTTGCTTAACGGTATTGGTTTCTTTATTTCTCCTAATTTTTAGATAAGGCTGAGGCACAAAGTATGAGTAATCTGCCCAAGGACACACAAATAGTGACAGAGACAGGAGTTGAACTCATATAATCTGGGTCTAAGGCAATGGAAAAACAAACAAGCTTTTTAAAATTTATATAGGAAAAAATAACAGAAAACAAAACAAAACAAAACAAAACAAAACAAAACAAAAGAAGTCCTGAAACAGCGGCAGAAAACTTTGGAGATAAAACACTTGGAGACTGCCAACGTTGTGGTCTCAGAGGAACTTTTTACTTCTATCCATGTGGAGTTTTATGCCTTTGAAGTTGTATTAACTGGTGCTGTGACTGCAGGGGACATAGACTTTTTTACTCTGTGCCTTTTTTCTAAAAGTTTACATCTAGTTCCATCTTCCAGACAGTTTCAGGCGGGGAGACTAAGTGGTGAGTCAGCAAATTAAAATAAAAGAAATTACCCATCCCGTAAAGGCCTTGCTGTGGCAGGGCCAGCCGAGGGCAGACTTGGAGGAGGTGATGCCTGATGGTGGGGTCCCAAGGTCAGGGTGGTTCTGCTTTCTTCTTACAGCCCCAGGTTCTCTTCGACACTTGGTGAATGTTTTTTGAACTGCTTTAGGCTGAAGTGTGTCTCTGTGACCTCTAGCCAGTCCTGTCTCATCTTCCCAAAATTAACCTAGATCCAATCCTTCCCTTATAATCTCGGTTTAAATCCCTGTTATTTGATAAAACTTGTCATCTCCTGAGAGATAAAAAAAACACACACTTTAAACGGAACTCTAGATGAGTGATTCTTAGCAAGGGACAATTTTGTCCCCCAGGGACATTTGATGGTGTCAGTGTAAAGACACATTTGGCTGTCACTATTGGGGATGATGGATAACTCTGGGTACAGGTTAGGGGTGCTGCTTAATATTCTACAAGCCACAGAAATACCCTCTCCACTCCTTGCCTCCAACAAAGCTAAGAGTTGAATGTCAAGAAAAGGACCCATATTTAAAAAAGGGGAAGTGACTCTTGAAAATACAGCACATTGATATCCAGTTTCTTCCTTGTTAGATCAGGCTTGGGGCAAGTGAAAGAATATAAGTTCCTCTAAGGCCCATTCATTTGATCCAGGCATCAAACTGGCGATTCATTTGAAAAACTTGCCAAGTTCTGGAATGCTTATAATAGAACATGAGACAGTAGTAAGAGTGGTTAAAGAATTAAGCTTTTTAGCAGCATGGCTTGTGTTTACATCTCGTACTGTGAAACATCTCCTAAATTGTGCAACTTTGGTAACTCAATTTACCTTCTCTGGGCTTCAGTCATTTTATTACTGAAAAGCAGATAAGACTTCTACCTGATGTTGTAGCAGCAAGGATTAAAGCTTATATTTGTGAAAGGCTCAGTAATATGTAAGATGATACTCAATGCCCCTACTTCAAAGGGATTTACACCAGTCCTGTTGTCCATTGAAAGATACGTATACCAATTATTTAATTAACTAGTGCTGTGACCTCAGGGAAAATGCACACTATCATAAATTTCCCACCATTAGTTTTCTTCCAATGTCAGAACCAGAGCCAGCTCTCTGCTGTCCTCGCACGGTCCAGATCCTGGTCCAGACTGCTACTTCAGATGCTAAAGAGCCTTTCTGACAGGAAGCATACATAGGCTTCAGCTGTCCCTTGTCATATCTCACTCAGTATGGGATATAGGGAAAAGATGTAAATAACCAGAGAATCTGTGATGTTTTCATTATTTTGATCAGAAGGGTCAACACCCAACGAAGAATCTCACACCAACTCTATTTCAGTTTTATAATTTTTAGAGAAGAAGGACAGGAAAATAAATATTCCCCTCCCCCATTGCTCTATTATGCTGTGGGTGGTGAACTGATGTGACAGGTGATAACTAGACTCTGGATTCTTTGGGTTCTATGCTGGTGATATACTCTTATCACACAGCTGCCGCACCACAACTACTGCTTTGGTATATTGTTGCATTGCATTTTGGATATTTGTTTTGTGGTGATTTTGGAGACTCGGCAAGAAATTCTCTACCAGATCTGAGCACATTTAGTCTAGATTCTGGAGGAAATGGGAAGAAAGATTTTTTTTCTCCCCAGGAGAAAATATCATGTACACCCTCTCTGAAAGATGAACAATTACATTGATGTTTTAAAAGAATTGTGAATTAAATGAATGTTGCTTAACCAAGACAGGGAGAACATTTTTATTATGCCAACTTTTAACTTTCCTTGGATGCTCTAATTTGATAATATTTTATTAATTGATTTATTTTGCAATAATGCATTTCTTCATCTCATGTTCTTGTTTCAAGTAGTAGCCGTAGATTTAAACATATTTCTGAGAACCTATATGCATTATTATGTATTGTCTCTGGCTTTAGTTGATATTTTTAATAGGATTTCTATTAGGTGAGGAAATGTTATTGAGATGAAAAGAAAAGATAAAACTATAATATTCTAAAATCTAAAAAGGCATGTGTGTTTTATTCTTCTAGCAAATATCAAAGTCCTTGTTCTTCCTCTGACATAGATTATTACATATTTTTAGGTGTACATTCAATGGAGAACCTCTTGTTTTATCTGGAATGTTTCTCCCATTCACAAGTAAAGATTAAAGTTGTGCTAAAGAGGCATACACAGTTTTAGATAAATAATTTATAAAAGCCTGTATGAGGATTTTCCTTCTTGTTGGCTTTTCTTTAATTCTAAAAAAGTATACCAATTTTCCAACTGTAACTTATTTTGTATAAATATTTAAATAAGAGAGTTGATAATTTTCCCCCTTTGAATTAATAGTGCCTATTGTCATTTAATGGTTTGTTTGTGTAATGGTGATTTTCTAAACTCTATCTTTGATATTTTACAAATGATTTTTTTGGCCAATAATTTGTTCCAGATAATAATCCCTGATATCACACCAGGAAATGTCTGTGTAATGTAAATTTCAATGTTAAATTATTTATTGTATATAAATTTGCTATCAGAAGGGGATCAACACACTGATCCACTAATGCTGGTCTAATAGAAAGTTAATGGCTTATTCCAACTGATTTTGCAAGAACAAAGGGACATGCTAACCTTGATGATAGTGTGCAATTAACCAAATGCCTAGGGAATAGGTTTTCTACAGTCCACATTAAGTCTGCAGAACTACAAAGGTAGCAACTTTTTTTCTAAGCCATGTTCCTTATTGGATTGTTGCCATTAACCCTGCAGAGAGATGGAGCTGAAAATCAGTAATACACTTGGGTGGCTAGAAGCCTTCTGAGATAGGTTGTCTAATTAGTGAATGCTTAACACTAGGGTGCTGTTCAGGCTTAGGAAGTGTATGTGAGTAGTCACTGCAGTACTTTCCTGGTTTTGAAAATTAGATCTGAGAAGGCAGCATGATGACTAGTGATGCAAATCCAAATTATTGCCTCATGAACACAGATTTCAGCAATGACTCCACTTCCTTTGGGTAAACTAGAAAGTAAATAGCTATCCAGTCAGGCAGGACTCTCTACAGCTTCTGCAGGATTTTAGCGATGACTCTGGCTTCATTAAAACTAAAGCTGTCTGCTCTTCAAAAGATACTGTAAGAGAATAAAAGGTCAAATCACAGACTGATATAACATTTTTGAAAACCACCTTTCCAATAAAAACTTGTATCCAGAATATATAAAAAAATGCTAAAAATTCAATAATAAATTCAATAATAATATAATATAGGCAATGGATTGGAAGAAATACTTTATCAAAGTATATTTATGGATGGAAATAAGCATGAAAAGGCATTCAACATCAGTAGATTCTAGAGAAATGCAAATTATCACCAGGAGACAACACTATATACCTATTAGAATGCGTACAACTTAAAAGACTGATCTTACGAAGTTTTGTGAGGGTGTGGAGCAATTGTAACTATCATAAACTGTTATAGGAAATGTTAAATGAAGCAACTATTTTAGTAAACTCTTCTTAAAAAATTTGATCATGTATATACCATATCATCAGCCATTCTACTCTTGAGTTTTCATGCCATAGAAATGAATGCATGTGCCCAGACAATGACTTATATGAATATAATGGCAACTTTATTAGTAATATTAAAAAGCTGGTAGCAGCCTAATTGTGTGCCCATCAATAGGCGAATGGATAAATAAATTGTGATGTAGACATCCTATCTAATAAAATAGTAATATGAAAATTGACCATTACTCCAGCATACAAGATGGCTGCCCCCATGTGGACACAAGATGGCCAGCAAGAGAGGGCAGTTGGGGTGACCAGGCCTACAGGAGAGGACAATTGGGGGAGACTAGGCCTCCAGGGGAGGACAGTTGGGGGGGGTCTAGGCCAGCAGGGGTGGGCAGTTGTGGGCGACCAGGCCTACAGGGGAGGGTAGTTGGGGGCAACCAGGCCTGTAGGGGAGGACAGTTAAGGGTGACCACCATGTCAGCAGAAAAGGGCAGTTAGGGGCAATCAGGCCAGCAGGGGAGCAGATAGGTGTCAATCAGGCTGGCAGGGGAGTGGTTAGGGGGTGATCAGGCTGGCAGGTAGAAGCAGTTAAGGGCAATCAGGCAGGCAAGCAGGCAAGTGGTTGGGAGCTAGCAGTCCTGGAGTGTGAGAAGGATCTCGAATTGGAGAGAGTGCAGGCTGGGCTGAGGGACATGTCCCGGAACCTCCCACCCCCGTGCACAAATTTTGTGCACCAGGCCTTTAGTATTGTACAGTATTAGTCAGCAATAAAAATGAGTAAATAACTAATATACACAATTAGCATTGGTGAACTTGAAAATAATTATGCCAAGTAAAAGAAGCTGGACAAAAAAAGTATATGCTTTATGATTCCATTCATGTGACACTCTAGAAAATGCAGATTCATCCAGAGTAACAGAAAGGAGATCAGTGGTTGCTAGGCACTGAAACTCAGAAAGGAACAGGAGCACAAGGACACTTATTTGAGATGATGCATCTGCTGTGGTTACGATTTTACAGGTATATATAGATGTCAAAACTTAGTAAATTGCACACATTAAGCATGTGAAGTTTATTGTATGTCAATAACACTTCAATAAGAATATTGCAAACAATTTGAAGGCTCTTAAAAAACTCATGCCCTCTTGGAGAAACAATTCAATAATATGTGATTCTGGGAGAAAAAAGTCTACTTTATGAATTTTCTTTTCTTAGCAATTAGACACATGACCATCTCCCTGTTACTTATTACTTTCTGACTTCTATTCTAGTCATTGATATTCATTGGTTTAGTCTTTGACAAATATTCATTGAACGTGTCTTCTGTGCCAGGCACTATTCTAGCTTCTGGGAATCCATTAGAGAGAAAAAAAACTGATTCCCTGATGAAGCTGATGATCTAGGAACACAGACATCAATATATTTCAAAACAAATCTCTAAGACTGTCGCGGAAAGTGCTATAGAAGAAAAAGGGAAAGGCCCTATAGGAGGGTGTTGCAGAGACCTGACCTGGTCTGCAGGGTGCCGGAAGTCTTGCCTGGGATGTGACACTTGATGTAAACCCCTTGAGAAAAGTCATGGGCTCCATCATGGACTCAAAGCACACTGCCTGTCTCCAGGCAGATGCTCCAAATACTGTATGTTTTTTTTAATTAAGTGGAATATTTCCTTGTACTATGTTTAATACTTTGTTAATAGTTTTTTTTCCTCCCCTGTTCAAGGTAACCTTTGAATAATGAAAGCATTATTTAACAAGGCAAAACTGATTTAATCAAATTAAATTTATATGTATCTCTTTACTTTTGTTGTATTTAAAAAAAAATCTCATGTCTTTGCTTTTTATCCTGTCTTTTTAATTTAATTCACCATAAGCCCATGACAAAATTGTACTAATTGAAAACAGATAATTGAAGGGAAAATGTTCAGGGACTTACTTTATTAAATTATACATTCACTTTCCATGTTTTACTGATTAATTCTTTTTTTCCCCTTTTAAAAAATCTTTATTGTTGAAAGTATTACATAGGTCCTCATTTTTCCTCCCTTAACCTCTTCCAGCCCACTGCTGTCCTCCCTCTTCCCCATGGACCCTCACCACCCATTGTCTGTGTCCAAGGTTATACATATATGCACACAAGTACATTGCAATATTGTTTTTTTATGGTTTCTTTTTTATTTCTTTATTGATTAAGGTATTACATACATGTCCTTATCTTCTCCTTGCCCTCCCCTACTCCTGCACTCATGCCTCACCCCCTCTTTGTCTGTGTCCATTGGTTAGGCTTATATGTACAATATGCATACAAGTCCTTTGGTTGATCTCTCCCCTTTACTCTACCCTCCCCTGCCTTCCCTCTGATGTTTGAGGGTCTGATCAATGCTTTTCTGTCTCTGGACCTGTTTTTGTTCATCAGTTTATGTTTTTCATCATATTCCCTAAATGAATGAAATCATGTGATATTTATCTTTCTCTGTCTGGCTTATTTCGCTTATCATAATGCTCTCTAGTTCCATCCATGCTGTTGCAAATGATAAAAATTCCTTCTTTTTTACTGTAGTGTAGTATTCCATTGTGTAGATGTACCATAGTTTTTTAATCCACACATCTGCTGATGGGCACTTAAGCTGTTTCCAAATCTTAGCTATGGTGAATTGTGCCACTATGAACATAGGGGTGTTTATGTCCTTTCTGACTGATGTTTCTAGTTTCTTTGGATATATTCCTAGAAGTGGGATCACGGGGTCAAATGGGAGTTTCATTTTTAGTTTTTTGAGGGAATTCGTACTGTCTTCCACAGTGGCTACCCCAGTCTGCATTCCCACCAGCAGTGCAGGAGGGTTCCTTTTCCTCTGCATCCTCACCAGAACTTGTCATTTGTTGCTTTGTTGATGATAGCCATTCTGACACGTGTGAGATGGTACCACATTATCGTTTTGATTTGCATCTCTCATATAATTAATGATTTTGAGCATGTTTTCATGTCTCTTGGCCTTATTTACTTATCTTTTTGAGACTGATGGAGTTTTTTTTTGTTTGTTTGTTTGTTTTTTCATAGAATGCATTTTCCCTTAGAGCTCAAGAAAAGCGAGCCTGGAAAATCAAAGTGCTCATAGTAGTTTAGCCTCCCTGACACCATTATTTCTCCCAATCTCACACTTTAATGACCAGCTGGTATTTGCCCGCCAGCCAAAAGGCCTGCATTTGGAGGCTTGATAAAGCAGGCCTTATATATATATTTTTTTCTTGCTATCTATATAGATTAATATAAAGTGTTTTTCAAATAAATTTCAACTTATATTTACTCCAGATCAATACTCTACCCACAATGCACATTGTCTCTCACCTAACACAGATGAGTATATAAATTTAAAATGCTGACTTTTTGAAATGCTGTTTAAAAAGTCAGACCTAAAGCTGCTTTAGATATGACAATATAATACAAGTCATGATTTATTTTAAAAATTGCTCCTAAAATGTTACTTTTCATTTTCTTTTGTATACGTAGGTGCTCAGTCCTAAGCTATAACTCACTTGGAAGATCAGGTTACAGCAGAATTTGCTCTGTAAGCTCTGAAACAGCCTTCAGCCAAAAGCAATAAAACCAGACTTGAACTAAAGATGGCCATCAGGAAAAACAAGGAGCCTTATTGAATACTTCCCTGCACCAGAGCCTGGAGCAAGGTGAGAGGAAATTAGATGTTACTTCCATATTACCAAGAAGGGAGAGGAAAAAATCCCAGAGATGGTCTAGGACAGAGGTTCCCAAACTTGTTTGTGCCGTAGACCCCTTGCCATGTTTTTCGGTTTTGGGTAGACCCCCTACTTACTTGATATTGATTTTTTTGTAAATTTCTAACTGTAGTGAAGTTTAGTGTTAAAATTTAATAAAAAATAATGTACCTACTTTTCTCCGGCATTCTCAAACAAAATAACACTGATTCACTATAATTTGTATGATAAACTACCAGTTTATATTTTTTTAAATGTTTTCTCAGCACTTTCCTATTCAAGATTCAGGAAACGAATGAACGTATTTTTCTCACATTCATATTTATAGAGTGACGAATTGAACAAGTCGGTGCAAGTTCGCGAAGCTTTGAGACAAAAATTGGCAAGAATGTTTACTGCGCGTATGCTTGTAACAAGATGATACTGGTATATCATTATGTGCAGGTTTTTATCCTACAACTTACACAATTTTATAAACATATATAATAAATTTTTTACTTCATAGGTACTTTTATAAATAATTTATATGTTTTTATATTATAAGATAATATGATGTAAATAAATAGGTACTATCAGTGTATGTTGAGATCCACTATCGTGGACCCCCATTTTCATTTCATGGACCCCCAAATTTTTTTTTCGCTGACGTAGACCTCTTGCAGGTTGTCATAGACCCCTGGGGGTCGATATAGACCACTTTGGGAATCACTGGTCTAGGATCATCAAGGAGGTTGGAGGTCTGAAACACTGGGAGGATTTTTTTTTTTTTTTTTTTCTGTCAACACACATTTTCTTTGCCTCTCCCTTCCTGATAAGATTCTGACATGCTTTCCTGGAGGATGTCTATTTCATCTCCCTCACAAACACTTCCTTGCCTGGTTCAATGCTTTGATGACCCTCTGTTATTGAAAAAGATAACTTTTCTAGACCTCATGCATGGTGGATGGAGGGGGAAAAAACCACTCGGGCATCAACATAGAGGACTCAGAAAAGTGTAACTCAGTGATCTTGGCTCTGTGCATATTGGGACTGCCTGGGGAACTTTGGAAACATGGAAATACCCCCATCAATTCTCACTTAAATGATCTCAACTGGGTCCAAGTCCTGGTGCTTTTAGAAGGCCACTCATGTTTCCACTCTATGGGCAGGGTTGAGAGTCAATGTTTTAAAACATCATTATTCTATTTTAAACAAAGGTTTTCTTATAGTCTTTATGTCCAGCACTCCTTTTTCTAAATGCCCTCTCCTCTCAGTCCTTCTCATTGATGAAATTCATACAAGACCAAAGGAAAGGTAGAGCAGACTGTCACTTCTATGGATGCTGGCATACCAACTGGCTGGACAGTAATTGCTGTGAGGCTGAAAATGTGACAAGCCAAGATACCACAGGCCCCATTCATAACACTGAAGGGCTGCCTGGTGAGTGATGCTAAGCAGAGTGGCCTGGCCTAGGACTTTTCTGTGAATGGACAGTCCTCATGAAGGACCTTTGTTTATTGAAGAAAACTTACTTGAGAACTTGAGGTAGAGCTATATATGATTTGTGCCTTATAAGACTAAATAGCTTTAGAATGCTAATAAGATGCTATTAGGAAAACAATATTCCATCTTTTATGCTCACCTCTGAGTTCAGAAAGCTGAGTTTAATCAAGCATGATGGAGACAGTAGTGGCCAGCAGCTTAAAGTGACCACAGCAGAGTGAGTGTGCCAATCCCAGGATTAGACTGAGAAGATAAGGCCTGGGTTCTGCTCATGGTTCTGGCACAAATGACCCTAGTGACCTTGGGAAGTTCCTTTGGCTTTTGGTGCTTTCTTTTCCTTCACTTATGGGGCCTGGTTTGGGATTAGATGACATCTAAAACTTTTTATAGTTGTAATATTATACAGTATAATCCCTTAAGAGGTATTGGTGAATATATATTGATAAATATAGGGGATGTTGGAGGAAATAGGCCCTCTTCACCTATTTAAAGTGGTCATAGAATGTTAGAATTGGAATTTAGTCAGTCACACATTTAGTGAACACCTCCTGTGAGCAAAGGACAGTGTGAGGATGGAGAGCTGAGCATTAAGAGAAGCTGATTGTGGTCCCTACCTTTCCCCGACTGGCACCACATGGAAGGGCAGAGGAAACCATGCCAAAGGCTGGTAGAATGCCAGCACAGATGAATGATTTAACAAAGGTTCAAAGATCAATGGGGGAATCATAGGGAGAAATAAAGATCATTTAACTCCATCAAGATGATTAAGAATGAATTTAGAAAATCTGTGTTTATTTCTTGAAGGTGTTGGAAGACATGTGTGTGGTGGTGGACTTTCTTGGGAAAGGCACCGTGTCCCTTTTGTTTGCAAACCTGATGGGTTAACTGGGCACCTGTGTTGTCTGGGTGCTCAATACATGCTATCCTTGACTGATTGCAGAGTAGAAGTCATTGTCGGTATTGCTTTCAAACCTACTCTATCCAAGAGCAGCATTAGCAGCGGTCTGGCACCTGCTGTATAGATTTGTCATCATATTACAAGGAGCAGAGCCATTTGGCGGTGCCCCGCTCCAGGTCTCTTTGCTGCACTGCACTGAAGTCTCACATTAGAAGTACATAACAATGCCAATGTGCTCGGATGGCACTTTCACAAGCCTAATGAGGGTGTGGTGCTCCTCAGACTAGAGTCTGGATGAGCAGCCTCCTGTACCTCACACGGCTTCTCTCTCGTCGTGGCAGCCACTGAGCGCTGGGGCGATGAGCTGTGTCACTGGAGTGTGATGACAATGCCAGGAAGGATTATAAACAGAATGTACCCAAAGAAGCTACTGGTGCTTGTGAGTGCCAAGAGGAACAGATGGTACTGCAGAGGGTGTTTAGGAAGGCCATTAGGACAACTTAAGTTATCAGAAGACTGTGACAAGAGACTCATGAGGCAAAACAGCAATCAGCTTAGTTGGGTACAAAGTCAAGATAAGGATAGCAAAAGCATATTCTGTATTTGGGGAATGTGACAAAGTCAGGAACTCAAAGAAGTGATACATGTTGCTTAAAAATGACACTTATGTGGGCATTTTTTTTTTTTTTTAAGCATAGGCAACCATTCAGGTTCCAGCTAATGGGGATACCCGGGTGTGGCCTTCTAGTTGATAAGGAAGGAATATTAACTGGAAGGAAGTGGATATGGAGCAGGTTGATTGTAAATAAGGACCCAGTATAAGCTTACTTCCCTCCTAATGTCTGAGGCCCAGGCATCAGAGTACAGTGTCTGTACATTTGGATGATATTAGCTCTGAGGCCCAGAACCTGAGTGTTGAGATTATAAACAGAAAGACAGAAGCAAATTTTGGAGGAATCAGAATCAGTTCTCACACTTCTCAAAGCTTCATGTCATCTCTTAGCCCTGATTCTGAGACTCCCCCCCGCTACCACCCACCCAATCTCATGTAGCAGAGGGACATTCACTGAGCAGATAGCTGCACAGCAAAGGGACTGATCCAGGTTACTCTGAAGTCTTTTTTTTCTAAGCATTTATTGTGATGCTAACTTTGAAATTAGGGAATCATAGGATGTCAGTGAGCGGCTATTATAAGCAAAGGCCATGTGTAAGTGAGGGTTTGGGATTGAACATAAAGAGGATCTAAATATGGTCTCTGTCTTTCCCAATGGACACCCATGGAAGGGCAGAAGCACCCACCAAATGGCCAGTAGAAGTCAACTCAGATAAATGATTTAATAGGAGTATAGCATTCAGTGGGAAAATGAGAGAGAAAAATAAGGTATTCTAGATCAAATTCTTCAATTAATGGATAAAGAATGGGATCCCCAAAAGCTAGTGGCAAAAATAGAATTGGGGAGCATTTCCCTCAGGGAAATCTGTCAACATAGCCATCACTGTCCTCTGATTTTGCACTGCAGCTTCCAAGATGATCACATTCACATTCACCAATTTATATCTTAAGTTTGTGTTCAATGCAGTCATTTAAAATGGAGTGTGGTGTGTGTGTGTGTGTGTGTGTGTGTGTGTGTGTGTGATTCAATTCATGTATCCCTTATCGAGTTTCCATCTGGAAAGGAAAGGAAAGGAAAACATGAAATAAAGCCAAACAAAATTATATTACATGCTCTAATCTTATTTCTCTGTCAGTTTATGGACTACCCTGGTTTGTCCATATCTGAGGCTCATTTCCCTCCAACATGAGAGACCCGATTTGAACAGTTTACTTCATTTTAGTGAGAGTCTTGTTGAAAGTGTTGTGCCTGGACCAGCAATTTGGCATCACCTTAGAGCTAGTAAAAAATGCAGAAGCTCTGCTCTCCCACAGACCCACTGAATTAGAATATGAGCGTTAACAAAATCCCTTAATGATTTCTATGCACATTAAAGTTTTAGAAGCTCTGCCTCAGATTCCTCCCTGACTCCAGATTTGTAGTCCCCAACACTGACTTTATGTCTCCATCTGGCTGAATCAGAGGCAGCTTTTATCCCCCTGAAAATGGAATTTATGATCCTTCTTCCCATGTGGCTCTTCCTATATTTTGAACTCAGTTCATGGTGTCATTTTCCTATCCAATCCTAAGCTCTCAACACCAGGGTCATTTTCCACTCTATTCTTTCTCTGCACCTTTGACATTCATCAGATCCAAATGGGATGAATCCTACCCCAGAAATGCCTCTTTAATCTGCCTAGACTTTCTTATTACCTCTATTTCTTTGGTTCAGGAAGAAAGTCTTCCCCCAAAAAGCCATTCCAATGTCTCTAATATTTCCCTTGCACAGTATCACCACCACCATTTCCAACTCATCCAATTTCCCTTGGAAAAACATTTCCACTCTATCTTAACTATAAGTCAATAGCCAAAACTGCACTGCGAATTTTGTGAGAGCTGTGGTCAACATCTGTTTTTTTTTTGTTGTTGTTGTTGTTTTGTTTTTTTTCTAGCAGTACACACACACACACACACACGCGCGCACGCACACACACACACACACACACACACTCTTTAACCCCACCCCCTCTCTATCTGTCTTTGTGTAGAATGACTATCTATTATCTATCTATCTATCTATCTATCTATCTATCTATCTATCTATCTAATATCTATATCATCTACATATATATATATATATATATATATATATAGATAGATAGATAGATAGATAATATAAATATTATACATGCAGCTTTTCAGAAATTTAAGACCCAAGTTAATGGAGAAGCAATTGTCTAATTACACTGCAAATTGCAAAATTGTCTTTTGCTCTATAACAGAGTACTTTAACTATGGTTGTGCCATCATATTAATAGAAATAAGCTCCGTTCACTTATGAACTAGGCAGTTTAATAAAATAGATTATATTTCCTAACTAACAAAAGGACCAAAACACAAACAAACAAAAAACCAGGAACAAACACATTTATGTTTTCCTTTTGGAAGATATGTTGTTATAAAAATTAAGGCTTAATAGCATTTTTAAAATGAGGTTATTCATTTAATAAAATTTAGTACTATTATATGGGAATGATGGCTTATTTATAAGGGCAATACATTTAGAATTTTATTTTTCCTAAAGAAATGGTATGACATGTGCTATATTGATGTCCCTGCTTTAAATTTTAATGGAACTCCTAAAATTTTTGGAAGGCAAAAACAGCAATACAGAGTTCACTGGGAAATCTTGGAGCTCTTGCATGAATTATGCTGTCTTTCTAGCTGTGAGTCACGCTAGTTTTCAGCTGGGTCTTTTTGTATGAAACCGACCGGAGGAATTATGTTGACTACATTACAGGCTTCCGAGGAAAAAAAGCAGCCACAATTTTCTTTACTTGACATGTCAAGGATTTTATTCCCTCTGTCTGACCTTTCTACCATTTCCCTATAAGTCATGTCTGCAAGTTCTTAAGTGTAGTGACAACATCGCTTTATTTTCCTTGCTATATGAAATCTGCTTTAAAATGGTTCTTTTGTTGTTCAAGTTCGGTGCTTCTTTATTTATTTAATGAAAAACTGCACTCTTTATTGTGACATACACATATTCATGTTTAATGCAGTGAACATGAAAAATATATCAAAGGTATTGCTTATGATAAAGCCTGAATCAGAGCCTGATCTGCTCAATATGGGCACTAATGACTCCGCGGTGGTTTTGCGAGGCCAGAGTGCTTGCTCCACAAGATTTTTAGCCCCGAGCTGAAAACCTTGGCCAAATGAGTTCATCACATCCCTCAGGATTTATTATATTAGGCTGGCTGACAACGAGTAAGGGACGGATTTGTTCAGACCAACAAGGGCACGATGTTCCAATGCAGTGAAAAGTAGCCAATACTCTCGACTTCATATCTCCATTTCCATTTGGCATAGCTTTTTATGCTTAAAACCTAAATGAAATTCCAATCTGTGGTTATGCATTCATTTTCTAACTGACAAAATACTTTTCAGGTCCCTTCCCTAGAATAATACCTTTTATTTGTATAGCAATTTGTGACCTGCACAGTTTTCACTTTTGTTATCCTTGCTGAGCCCCCCTTCTCCCCATAACCCTGGTAGTTATCATTCTCATTTTTACAGATAATAGAGTTGATGCTCAGAGAGCATAAGTGATTGTCCAAGGTCGCAGGTGGTAATTGAAATAAGAACTCAAACCCAGGTTTTTTGACTCCAACTACAGGGAAGGGCTCTTTTGACTATAGCCCATTTTATAATAAGCTGGAGTATCTTGACCTTACAAATTGTAAAAAGGTTTTCAGGATTTCTTTGGAACATGGCTTGAAACACAGGGACATTTGTAAAGAGTGTTTTTCTTTCAACTGGAACCAATAGTGAGTCATTTCACTGTTTTCCCTTAGAGCATTCTCATTTTTCATTCTGTACACAAAAATGCAGTGTTCATTACTTTTGTTGGTACATTGAGAAAACTTGTTTTTAATATTAACTATTTCACTGGTGAATATTCAAAGGGCTTAGGCCGGGTTCCATAGATAGGCTGTGGTGTGACGTTGGGGAGGTTACTGAATGTTTTTATGTCTCTGTAAGTTTAGGGTAAGATCTTCCTCTTTCTTGGCAATTGTAATGCATAATGAATTACAATTAGCACTGGAGTGAAAGCCTTTGATTTCACTCCAGTGCTGCTGGAGTGAAATCAAAGGCTTTTCCCTGAAAGCAAGGGAAATGCAGCAGGCAGTCTGACCCAGGTATAACCATGGCTGCGAACTGCTCTGAGCCCAGGACCATAATTTGGAGCTCAGATGAATTTGTTGTCATTGATGATAGTGGGTAAAACAATTCAGAATTGGGGCTATTTTTTTTTTAACCACCACTTTGCCCTTTTGAATGCAACTCAACACAGAAACATTCTTTTTTTTAAATATAGATTAAGCTATTTTTATTTTTTTATAATTAATTTCTTTATTGATTAAGGTATCACATATTTGTCCTCAACCCCCCATTCCAATCCCCCACCATCCCCACTCATGTCCCCACCCCCCTATTGTCCTTGACAACTGGTTAGGCTTATATGTGTGCAGATATGTCCTTTGGTTGATCTCTCCCTTTTATCCCTACCCTCCCTTTGAGGTCACAGAAACATTCTTAAGGAGTGATTATAAGATTTGTCTTTGTGCTTAGCCCCTTACCAACCTCTTCCACCTGTTTGTATTTATTATCTGGTATACTTTTTGAAAAAAATAGTACCCTCTAAAGCACATGTGTCAAACACAAGGCCCGCGGGCCAAATCCAGCCCGCCAGGCCTTGCAATGTGGCCCGCACTGCGCTGTCATCACTGCACTCCGCTGTCAGTTTATGACATTGTCAGTTTATGACTGTTCAGTAAACCATTCGGCCCGCGATTTAGGCTGGATTTTAGATTTTGGCCCCTTCTCTGATTGAGTTCGACACCCCTACAAAGGATATACCGTATTTTCCGGCGTATAAGACGACACCCTAATTTACAGTTAAAACATAGGTTTAGGCCTATATTCGCTGTATAAGACTACCCCCCACTTCAAAGAAAAGACTTACTTTGCCGTCAAGATCTGCAGGTAATTTTTGTGCAATTTTGGTCTTTTGCCCCCGATTTTCGGTTGACTTTTTTCCATTTCAAAAGTTGTCTTATACGCCGGAAAATATGGTATTTACAGTGTTTGCTGTCACTGTCTCATTTTTTTCTTATTTTTTGTCAGTTTGTTAATGGTTTTATAATGGTGGTATAGGTTGTGTAAGTTACTATTATTATTGAAACACGTTCACTAAAGAGTTCTCTGCAGACAGTCTGTCCCATCATAGAAATGGTTCTCAGCCGGTGCAGTGATTTTCAAATGCAATGTAGACACTGCAACTCTCAGAGTGAATTCTTTAGCCTTGACCTCTCTACTGAATGCTAGACTCATATATACTATTACTCTCAGACATTTCTCTTGGATTTTTATTTTATTTATTTATATATATATATATATATATATATATATATATATATATATATATATATATATATTTTTTTTTTTTTTGATTTTGTACAGAGAGGAAGAGAGAGAGATAGAGAGTTAGAAACATCGATGAGAGAGAGTCATCGATCAGCTGCCTCTTGCACACCCCCTACTGGGGATATGCCTGCAACCAAGGTACGTGCCCTTGACCGGAATCGAATCCGGGTCCCTTCAGTCCCCAAGCCGACGCTCTATCCATTGAGCCAAACCGGTTTCGGCTCTCTTGGATTTTTAATAAGCATTTGAAACTTAAGGTGTCCAAGATGAAATTTTTAATTCTGCCACTGATCCTTATGATAGTCTTCTTTGACTCAGAAAGTAGCTACTCCAGCCTGCTTTAAGGTGCTTTAGGCCACGAAACTTGTAGTAATCATGGGCTCTCCATCTCTTCTACTCCCACATCCAATCTATAATTAAATAATGTTTATTCTATCTTTGCAATATATCCATATAGTCTACTTTCACCATCCTCACACTGTTCTAAGCAATGGTCACCTCTCTCTTTCACTATTGCAATAGCCTTTGACTGGCCTGCTTGCTTCTCTTTCTCCCCCTGTAATATATTATTTTCTTAGCAGCTTGATTAATGCTTCAATACACAATCCATACCATATAGCTGCTCAATTCAAGATCCTCTAAAGACTTCTACTCTCATGTATTATAAAACTCAAGACCATCCCACAACCTACATGGTTATGCTTCTGCTCTCTCTGACTTCATCTTCAACCTTCTACCTTCATTTTGATCACTGTATTCTAGTCACACTGGCCTCTGAGCTGTCCTTCATTCCCACCAGGCATACTTGATTGCAGGGCCTTTGCATTGGATATACTTTCAGTTTCCCAAGCTTGTCTCTGAGACGTCTTTCTGGGTCATGCCTCCACTTCATTCTGTTCTCTCATCTGTGGGGCCTTTCCTCAGCATCTAGACCCTATCTAATATAGAACTCCTTCCAACTGATCTTACCAGTTCTTTACCTGTTTTACTTTCCTTTATAGAGCTTATCACCAACTTGGTGTGTGTTGTGTTTTGTGTGTGTGTGTGTGTGTGTGTGTGTGTGTGTGTGTGTGTACAAGAACAGTGCCTAACAAATAGTAAGTCCTTAGTAAATATTTGTTGAATAAATAAAGTTGCCTTATTAAAGTGCTTATTTTCAATTAAATTTTAAAATGTTATCATTAGAAAAGTCACATCTGCCAATCTTAATGTGGTGTTCCATGAGCTAGATTCAGTTTTATTTGGATTAGACTGAGCAACACTACTGAGATCCAATAAACTACATTCATTCCTTTAAAACAATTTTCCTATCATCCAGCCACCATTTAAAGTTAATTTGAGAATCTGGGGCTGTAGCTGAGAAACCTAATCTTACTACTCAAATCAGAATACCTAGGAGCATTGAGCTCACTCCATTAGTACTGACAGATTTCCCAAACAGTAGCTTCTTCTGAGAGAATAATATTCATACCAGGAGACTGTCAATTTTACATCTAAGGTAACAAGTGGAAACTATTCCTTAGTCCTGAATATTGCAGAATCTCATGTTTTAGAAATATATTTGATTTTTTACATTCCTTTTCAATAACATCTCTTAGCTCATTATTTCTACTTTAACTTGATGCTCAATAGCTATTTCATTACCTTAATTGGAATTTCTCTTTGGTCTTCCTACTTTGTGGTGTCACTAACATAGTAAGCATGGATGAGAAGTGTCATGTGTTTTGTTGGAATGCTGATACTAATGCGTACTGATCACAGTCTGGATTATATAAGTGAAAATGCTGCATAAGCCAAAATGCACTATATGCCAATGTTGTTAAGTTTGCTATGAGTACAATTATTATCATTGTTATCATGGGTATTAACCTCACTCAATAAATGCAGGAGTGCAAGAAATAATAATATTTCTCAGTTTTAAAAAAATCAATTTAAACTTATCTCAGCACTTTCCTCTTGCTTAGCTAGAGGGAATTCAATCTTGTCATTGTTGCTCATATTACCCTCCACTCTCAACCAGTATGCAAAGTTCTCAGGGTTTTTTCCAGAGTCAAAGCAGTGAGTGGGGTCCATTAGTCATTGGCAGTTAGTCAAACACCAGGAACTGATGGAACCTCGGCTTCCTTTCTGGTTGGGTTGCCTCACTGCTTCTGGGGCAGAGAACTCTGGGGAGTCTGGGAGCCCAAGTGCTTAGAGCATAACCTTCCCATCTCATAAAACATAAGAAGAGTCCTCTCCACAGGAGTCCTGGTATTTTAACAATTAGAGCTCAGAGTTTCTGGAACAAACTAGAGAGGCTAAGCACACTAGGTATATTATATGACAATAAGGAGCTTGCAGAATTTTCAGAGGGGTCAGGAAAGTGAGTTTAGATGCTTTGTAGCCAGATAAATGCCCAATCACATGATGGGACCATTCTGACAGGATAGGGAGACACTATTAGGCTATAGGGACCATTCTGACAGGACAGGGAGACACTATTAGGCTATAGAACAGTGGTTCTCAACCTGTAGGTTGCGACCCCTTTGGGGATTGAACGACCCTTTCACAGGGGTTGCCTAAGACCATAGGAAAACACAGATATTTACATTACGATTCATAACAATAGCAACATTACAGTTATGAAGTAGCAGCGGAAATAATTTTGTGGTTGGGGCTCATCACAACATGAGGAACTATATTAAAGGGTCGCAACATTAGGAAGTTTGAGAATCACTGCTCTAGAAGTTCATCTTTTGTTTTCCTGTTTCCTGGTGGCACAGTTACCTTCGGGGGCACATACACTGGTTGGCATTAGGGGAGCTTTTCAAAAGAGTGTGTTTATTTGCATCTATCTATATGAATGAACACTGAGCATGATTGAAGCTTTATTCCTGCTGACTTTCCAGGCTCCCTCAAAAGACGGTTGGGTCTATGCCATCAAATGTAGCTACCTGTTTGGGAGGGGAACAGAGAATTCTATGAGAGATATAGTCATATTAGGTTTAGTTAATAATTTGCCTCAAGTTGAGCTGACTGAAACCTTCGTGTTGCCTTTACTGATAGGAACCAAATGACTACTATATGCAGATGCTCTTTATCACTGGCATGGACAATTCCAAATAACTCTATTTCACGGTTCAATTCCCAGAGTCATCAGAGGGAACATTTTGTATCTAGCTGATCTTGGTTGGCCAATCAGCTTGAAGTTGGTTCCAGAACAAATATAGTCATAAGCCCTTTTAAAGGTGGAAGCCCCTGATTAGTAGCTACTACCCTCAGGAATTTTTAGGACAACATTTTCTGTCTTCTGGAAAACTGTGGCTTTAATGTAAGTTTTCATTTACATTATAAATCCGAAGCGGCTTCTTTAAGAAAAGCTTGGCATTATCCTCAGATACTCTTGACGATTTCATCTTGTAAAGGCGAAGTGACAACAGCACTTTACATAGTTAATTTTCTGTGAGAAAATACCAGCTTTTTCTACATAAGGACTTATTATCAAGACAAAATAAATATCTTTTGAAAACAACACAGAATATACAGTATACGCTTCAGATACTTGCCATTCAGCCACAGCTGTGGTTTCTTTTTGTTCGCTTTCTTGTTCTTCTGCACAGCGTTTTAAACAAATTTAAATCAGTTGCTGAAACTTAGGCATTGAGAAATTTTACACAGAATTATTCTCAACTTGGGTTTTCTCTGGAAGCTTTTGCAGTAACATTGCACCTGGCAAAGAAGACGGGAACTGACAGTTGATGAGCTTAGATGAGGTTCTGGCCTGGTTCACCACAAGCTTCATGCCTTCTTACCATATATCTCCCAGGCCTCTCTGTTACCTGCCTATCTCTTAGGGCAGTTGATTTTGTACCCTGTTTTTTTAAACCATGGTTGTCAAAATGTGGATATCTGTATTTTTCTAGGGAGAAAATTTATAGTTTTCATAAAACTTTTATAAAAGCTTAAGAACCCTTACTTTGGATGGTCTACGTCTCCCCTCCCCATATTTTAAAGTTCAAATTATGTATGTGTTTCAATGTAAATGTTTTAAGTGGCTCTCAGGAATTAGGTATAATAGAAATAATTTATAGAACTAATGCTAATAATAGATGATGTAGAAAAGAATATCATCTGGAAGAAGACTCGATCTCAAAGCATGTTCTAGTCTTATTCCACATCTGTAAGTCACAGAGTTCTTGGATTCGCCCTGGGACACTGGTGATGAATTATTTTTGTTCATATTGACCTAGGGGGTCCTCATAGTCTAGCACTGTTCACTCAAGAAAATGTCACTCCAACAAATTGTCAGTGACTTGATTTCTATAGGGAGGAATGCAGCACTCTCATGAGGGAGCCTGTGTGTAGCTGACCAGCCAGGCATAAAGCAGAGCTTAAAATAGAGAACTGAGGAGGATAACAGTGAATATATCCTTCACAGAATACCCAGAAAGGAAAAACCATAGGGGATCAAAGCCTCGTGAAGAATACCACCACCCATTGTCTCTGACAGCACGTGCGATTGATTTTCCTGAGGTAGCCCCTTACCTTCCTCAGTTACGTATGTGTATTCCTTTTCAGAATAGTAGAGTGGGCAAAAAAATCGTTTACTTAGAATTTCTAAATGGTAAGGTGAGTAGGGCATTGCTTATATAATAATATATAGATCCTTAAAAATACCTCCAGAAAAAGCATTGGTATATGTAGAAGAACAAATACTGTGATTTGCATCCCCCCCCCCCCTTTTGCTTATATCAGATGCCTTTCAGTGTCTCATTTTTTCTATGTGAGTGAATGCTTGGAGTCCATGGTAAATAATCTGGAATTTTGCCAATTTTTTAATACAAATTTAGCCCCAACATACCACCATAGTAGCTTTGGGCATTGTGCTTATGGAATGGAAATCCATAGTTGTGCAGAGAAAGAATGAGCTGGTCAGATGCCCTCCAGTATATTTTTGAAAACAGTCACCCTAGAGGAAACCTTTTCAGAGGTCACTTCAAAAGAATAGAGCAAGAAAAGGATAAAACATGACACTTTTCAAAAACAATAAACACCCAAGCTTAATCACTTTAGACATTTAGATAAGTTATTATTTTAACTGTTTTAGCTTTGTTAAATTCTGCTTTGTCTTTTAGCAGAGGTCCAATTCAATGTTATAAATATAGTTATAATTGGGATTGGAATGAGTATCAGCAAGTGGGGTTTCTTTAGTGATGGCTTAAGCATAAAGGTGAGTCACTCTGCTTCAAATCCTCTATAGTTCCTTGTGCAAAGACCTGACTCCGAGAGGGTGGGAAAATGATTATTTGTGCCATAAGCAGAGGATTTTGTTTTTCCAAATGGATAAAGAAAGTTTGGACAGGCAGGGCAGCAGAAAAGTGCCCTGGACTGCAGGAAGGGTACAATAGGCTGAGGCTGGGGCTGGGGCTGGGAACTCTTGGGCTCTTAGCCAAAGGACAGAAGCTAGTATACTACCTGGCTCACCCTCAATATGGAGTTGGGCAGAGAGCTCAGTCGATGTATTTCTCCCCATTTTCTCTGTCAAAACTTGGACCCATGCCCAGCACCAGGACATAGGGGAAAAGTCCGGTCTCTCATCTGTGAATGCAGTGCAGCTCATACTAGCAAATTCCAGAGTCAATTCTAGGGTGTAGTACAATGAACTTGACTGGCTTCAATAGTACTACTGACAGCTCTAACATTTAGGGAAGTATGAAAATTGTCTTACCATCTTAAGAATGTTTTTTTGGAATTAAAATTAAACATACAAATTAGTCTTCTTTTGTTTTGTTTTATCATAAGAAGGATTGTACATATCTATATATGTACATATATATAAATTGTACATATCTATATATCTATATATCTATATATCTATATCTATATCTATCATCTATTTCTATATCTATCTATATCTATCATCTATATCTATATCTATCTATATTTATCTACATCTATAATACATGTACATCTACATCTACATCTACAAAAGCCTAAGCAACCATCTCACTGTCTGACTGGTAGTTATGATGTGCAATGACCACCAGGGGACAGATGCTCAATGCAGGAGCTGCTGAGCTGCAGTGACTTGGCAGTGGCGGTTCTTGGGTGACGCACCCTGGAACCAGAGAGGAGGGAGCCCAATTCCAGGGTGCATCATCCCAGAAACACCCTCTTGCAATCTGTAACCCCTAGGGGGATGTCAGAGAGCTGGTTTCAGCCCAAGCCCCACATGTCAGGCCAAGGGACCCCACCTGCTGGAGAGACTCTGCTCACTCCACAGGTGTTCTTGGAGCCACAGCACTGGCCCAGGTGTGGCAAGCTGGGGAGGGGCTGAAAAAGGTTGGCTCCAAGGTATGTCTGGACCCATATCACCCAGTCCCACCCTGCCAGTCACCTTCTAATTAATTTCCTTTCAATGTGCACAAATTTGTGCACGAGGGCACTAGTATAATATAGAGATGAAGAACCCAAGATAAAAGAAACTAGAAATTAAATATGTTTTCCAGTTCTACTTGGCTACTATTTTACTATATTAGGCTTTTTCTATGTTAGTGCACACATGGGGGATGTTGTTGAAATACAGATTCTAATTCAGGAGGTCTGAGGTGGGACTGAGATTCAGTATCTCTCACAAGCTGCTGGGTGATACCCCTGCTGGTGGTCCCCAGTCCACACTTAGGGCTATATGATGGGAGTCAAATGCCTGACTGATCTATGTTAAGTTGCCACTTCAGTTCCCTCTGGTCTCAGAATGTCAGCTTCTCCTCCCTATCCCCTGGCTATGTTAGCTAAAATGGTAGTGCCCACTGTCACTCTGTCCCCTTAACTGCCTTAATTTTCTCCATTTCATTATAAATACTGGCATAATTATTATATATTTATAGATTGTCTCTTCCCAGAACAGTATAGGCTCCATGAGGGCACTGACTTTATTTATCTATTTCATTTTATTATTGAGTCCTCATGGTATGAAGCAGTGCCTCACAAGTAGAGGAGCATAACACTAAGTGAATGAATAGATAGATTGGTGAATGAATGAATTTTCTTTCCATCATGGAATGTGTGAGACCTTCTTTGGAGTTTAGGGCCTTTTTGAGGCTGAACAATCCCACCTTTGGATTACATATAGGCAAGAGGAGTGTGGGCCATATCTATAATAGATTTCACTTGTCACAGAATTTGCTAGAGACCAAAGGGAGTCTGCAACTCTAACTGGATAGCTCTTGATATTTTTCAATTTCCATATTATTGTAATAAAACTAATCAGAGTACACTCTTGCCCAGGAAGATCAAGCATTCTTAATTCCTCTGGGTTTTAAAAGACATAGTTTCTCAGGATTACATAGTTAATTCAAGCTGCTTCAGGAATGCGTCTTCCAAATCATATCAGCTAGTACCAGAAGATAGGACATTCTCCTGCCCTTTTTGGTTATATTTATCTTGTCTCAACTTAGAAGAAATATTGTTCAGGACAAATTGAATTACAGTTCCAAACAAGGAAAGCTCCTGAGGACACAGTGCTAATTGCAGCTCTCAGGAGTGGAAGCTACATTAAGCAGATGTCAACAAGAATTGTAAGGTGCATTTTCTGAAACACAACAACAGGCAAAAACCATTGTAACTGCAAATCAAGGAATTATTGTACTACTAGAGGCCTGATACACAAAATTCATGCAATGTGTTCATAACCCCGACTTCATCCAAAAGGTCGTCCAGAAGGAAGTCAGGAAAGTAGTTTGGCTGTCTGGTCTAATTAGCATATTATGCTTTTATTATTATAAATTCTGGGTAGAAAGGAGGCAGGAGGATCTATGGGATTGTCTCTACCACATCACTCTGAGCAATGGTAACTTTCATCAAAATGCTCATCTTCAAATTTTATTGATTTATGAAATTAATTGTGCGAACACATTTTAAATGACATTTTCATCACTTTCAGAACTTCATATTTTAAAGCATACCTCCCCCAAATAAATGTCCTGTCTTCTGTGTGTAGCACACAGCAGAAGGAGATAAGCGCAAAAATGCCCTAGATAACTAAGAGAATGGCTTTCTGTAATATCCTGACTCCAAATTTAAAACTAATACTTTTAATTAAATTAATCACATCACAAACTGGTAGGAAAGAAAATCTGAGGTTTGAATTAGCCTCTTGCTAAGGGTGAAAAAAGAGAATAAATTATTTTATTTCAGCTAGAATCTATCATTTAGGTCAATTAACAAAGCAGTAATTTCAGTCAAATTTTGTTCCTTTCTTCAAATGCACAACATACCTGCTAATTTTCTCATTCGTGGAAAGGCAAGTCATCAGATCTGTGGTGATATTGCTTCTACAACAGAAGGCCCTAAACCATTAGCGACAAGAAACTAGCTCTAATTTCCAGGGTATTTTTTGTTTGTTTGTTTGTTTGTTTGTTTTTGAGATCAATACAAGAAAGTAAAAAAAGAGAAAACCACAATGAGGATGCCAGCAAATGATGGGGTTGCTGTGGGGCATTTTCTGTTCTCTGAGACTCTCTTTAAACCACAGGGAATGGGGAGCTCTACCAGGCAAACCAGGATGATATGCATGGAAGTTTCTCCTACATGCCAGGTTATAAAATTCCCACACATAGAGCTATGTTCCCTCTAAATCTGAACTAGAAATGACATGGCATTGACATTTTTTCTAATATGCATTTGTTGAGAAATGGAAAAATAGATATCATGCTCTCATAAAATGACCACTTTACCAAGCATAATTGCATTTCACATATATGAAAACATTATTATTAATTGGAGAAATTAAAGATGTTGAAGATCACAAAGTGATAAATACATTAATAAGATTTTTTTTTTTCATTGTGGAAGTTATCAGGATTGTAGACTTGATGATAGAAGACAAGATGTAGAAGTGAGTTTCCTCTAATGAAGGAGGTAGTACACGTAAGGCCCAGACAATGCCATTGAAGAAAATGGTGATGTTGGTAAGATAAAACATACATACTCACATACAGACAGGCATATAAAGGAATTTGTTAAAAGTCATAATGACAAAACATTCTTTTTCTATTGATTTTGTTTTCAAAAACTATTTTCTTATCTTGAAAGTTTTATTGTACAATACAAACACAGCCATTGGGCTTTACCAGTGGTTAAGTCTTTAGTCATACGATAAATATTGCATGAAGTAAAATAAATAATTTCCACAAAACATTTAAAGGTCATTTATCTTCTTGGTTCACTTCATAGACTTGAAAGATACCCGATAAGAAGGGTGTTTTCCTGAGATACATGGCTAATAATGCTTTGCTCCAGCAGTGGTGGTTATGTAGTCTTGTCCAGGAAGCAGGAACCTTATTATGCCAACCAGAACTGAATAGTTCATGGGATTTTAAAGGCATGGTAACAGGTGGCTACCATATGAACGCTTATGTAATAAGAAAGGGACTCTACTATTTGTGAAATAAATTAGGGAATACTATTGGAATACCATTAACTACTGTATTTTCTGGCATATAAGACAACATTTGAAACGAAAAAAAGTCAACCGAAAATCAGGGCAAAAGACCAAAATTGCACAAAAATAACCTGCAGATCTTGACGGTAAAGTAAGTCTTTTCTTTGAAGTGGGGAGTAGTCTTATACAGCGAATATAGGCCTAAACCTATGTTTTAACTGTAAAATTAGGGGGTCGTCTTATACACCGGAAAATATGGTAATCGATAACCAACAGTCAGCAACAGTGCAAAAAAAAAAAAAAAGAATTTTGTAAGTTATTTCTTGTTGTTGACTAAAGTGGCTAAACTATTTCATCTATTTGGTTCAGGATCTGGCCAGTCTGTTCCCTACAATGACACCTTCTTGAAGAGGAGCAGAGCTGGTTAAAGTATTTTTCTTCAACATGGTGACAAGTGTTTCAGGATGGATATGTTATCTTACACTGAGTTTACAGAAAGCATATTTGGGGTATATAGAATGGTAAATATATGAAAATGCCCTTTTAGCTGAATGGAAAGACATCCTATTAGGTTGTTTTCAATAAATGGGCACAATCAAGTGTCACATCTGGCCTGTTGTTCAGTCACTTTCTAGCCAGGGTCCTTAAGTGATTCCTTAGTGCCATGAAATGCATGTTGAGAGGGTTCCTTTTCACTCTACTGTGGCCTCTCCTCTTGAATTGACATTACACAGTGCACATCACTGTCACTGTCACTGTCACAGCATGAGCTGCATAATTTGGGTAAAACCTTTGTTATATGGATAGCAGATAACCTAGCCAGTGCTGCATGTTCAGAATTCAGATCTTGGATTTTAGAAAGAATCTTTTCCCTATTAGTTTGTATTGGTTCTTTAAGATCTGCTATTAAGCTACATTCTATAAGCCCTATAATTAGTGAATTTTTGGAAAAGGCTAATGTAAAAAATATTATCTTATAGCAAATAAACAATGATGCCTTCGTTAGGGAATGATCCTTATGTTAATATCTTAGTATCCAAGACTTTTTACTTGCCATTAATTTATACATTTTGTGTGTGTCATGTGTGTGAATACATTTCACACACACACACACACACACACACACACACACACACATATATATGTATAGAAAATGGCTCAAAGTTATTTTTATATAGATACACATACAAATTTTGCATTTTTATATAAACATCTTTTATTCTTTTCCTTCTTTATTTTTAAATGTTTTTATTGGCTTTTAGAGAGAGGAAGGAAGAAGGAGAAGAGAGAGAGAGATAGAAACATCCATCATACCTCCTGCATGCCCCCTACTGGGGCTCTAGCCCACAACCCAGTCATGTGCCCTGCCTGGAAATGGAGCTGTGACCTCTTGGTGCATAGGGCAATGCTCAACCACTGAGCCAGACTGGCTGGGCTATTCTCTTCTGTCTTATATAGCAAATGTCTGTGTTAAGCATGTTATTTTCATATATTTTAAGAAAAATCAGATGCCTGAGATAAATCATCAGTTATAATAGATGCATTGAGCATAATTTTTTAAATCTTTCCATGCAAAGGTCAAAGTTCTTCCTACCAAGTAATAGATCTCAGAAACTTTGACTAATATATTAACTGAGTCTTTTTTCCAGGTCTAATATTTGATCATGCAATATCAGTTTTAGAGGTAAGAAAAATAAAATCCTGCTACTGGCATTAACCTTGGAAAACTCATTTGACATATTTGAGTTTTATTTATAATGTCTATAAAATGTTGGGTTTGGGAAGGTTAAAGGAAATATTCTGAAAAAATAAGCATTAACTATTTTTTAGAATATTTATAAAAGGAATTCAAGAAAGAAAAAATGTAGACTTCTTGAAGCTTTTTATTCAAGCCCAGGGTGGGAATTTTTATCCAGGGTAGAATTTCCTTCTGTGGAGGAAATTACTAGATCAAAAACATTTTTCCCACCCAAGCTTCCACGAAAAGGACTGACTGGTAGAGAATGTCACAAACAAGAAGAAATATGGTCCAGGAAATGCATGTTCCTATGGTTAGTATGATGGCACTTGGTATCTTAAAACATAAGTGACAGGTACCAGAGAGAAGTGTGGGTGGGCACTGGATATCAAGGACATCCAGCTTAGTTTATTGATGGTAGCAGGATGAGAATGTTTCACAGACAGACAGAGTAATCAATATTTAGAATCTGAAATCAGGCCACATTCTGGCATGTAGTCAGGCTGACACATAAAGCAGCAGGGAAGTATCATCTGGTTATAAGACTAAGTTATGATAACATGATAGGTGCTAAACTAGGGTGACTGGACAGTACTAGACAGTACTCCAGACTTCATGTGACGCAGGGAGAATACAAAGGTTGTATCTGAGGAAGGGAAAGATAAAAATCCTCTTCACAATTCTATAGTTCTCTTGTAATGCAGGTTGATGATGGACCATGCATATCATCTTTGTATCCCTGGCATCTGCCCTGGTGCCTGACATTCAGTATGTGCCTCAGAAACAATTGTTGTTAAAAGAAATATCAACTTATGGATTCAGATGAATGCTATGGATTTGATCTTGATAAACCTCAGCCAAAGAAGTACATCACATTTGATATTCTGAAAAGTTGTGATAAAATACAACACATTTTTACAAAAATAACATTCTCCAAAAAATCTGAGAGTAAAACAAATTTCTTTTTGTCAAACAATATTTTTTTTAAGTAATTGCAAACTTAAAAATTATTATGTTAAAAATGTGGGCTCTGAGTTGAATAATACTTATATGCATAAAAAGGAAAATTAATTATAAATAGAAAATTTAAGGATGTCATTTATTTTAATGTAATATCCTATATAATAAAAAGGTAACAGTAAACTATTATTATTGGTATTTTACCTAAGGCTTTGACATGCTTTATTTTACCAAAAGCTTTGATCCCCATGGCAGAAAGATCAGAATGACCACTGGACTAGTCACTGTGAGGTGCACTGACCACCTCTTGGTCTCTTTCCTTGGCTGGCAGGCTCCAATCACCTGATGGCCACCTGCTGCGGGGGCAGGGCCGATGGCACCTTCACCTGATGGCGAATGGGGAACTGGGGATGGGTGGCGGTGGGAGGCAGGGCCAGCTGCGGGCAGCTGGGGAAGATGGCCCTGATCACAGGCCAGGCCTAGGAACTGTACCTGTGTACGAATTTCGTGCACTGGACCTCTAGTATAGAATAATTTGTCACAAAGTTCAACTATCCTATTGAAATGCAATAGTAAAGACAAAGGCTTAGTCTCCCAGTTCTGAGTCCTTGGGAGAAGGAAATCCAGTCTACATGTAGCCTGATTCTACCTTGTATCTCTGACTTTTATCTACAGCACTTACATTTTTGTCTTTTCTTCTAA
Source organism: Pipistrellus hanaki (assembly GCF_964339955.1). Classification (NCBI taxonomy): domain Eukaryota; kingdom Metazoa; phylum Chordata; class Mammalia; order Chiroptera; family Vespertilionidae; genus Pipistrellus; species Pipistrellus hanaki. Next base: position 58,947,272 of record NC_140509.1, on the reverse strand, counting down.
TTGGGTTTGTTTATCTTGTATGATATTTCTCTATGGATTATTTAGTGGCTCTAGTGAGACCTGTTAGGGGTATTTGATTTGTTTGTTTAGCATACTTTTGGAATGAGAAAAGCAGCTATATTCCAACATAGGATATAGTTACCATTAGAAAAGGATGGTTATCACAATATATTTTTTTCTCAAAGTAAGGATTTTCCCTTAATGATTTTGCATTTTTAAAACTCATAGTTATAAACAATAAGGATAAGCCAACTTTGTTTAGATGCTTGCAGAGAATTTCCTATTTCTAATTTTGTCTAATATGAATTGAACATAATTGGCACAGGGACTGTAAATTTGCACTTCTGCCTCTCCTTCTAGTTGTAGTATGGTTACATTAATCTCTAGCTCATAAATAGTTATGCACCAGAATCAACTGACTGACTAATAAATAGTACTGATTACTTCATTCACTATGACAAAGTACTGTATTAGGTGCAGAAGTAAGGTGATGCTCTGAGTCCATGATACTAACAGATACTAATAAAGCTAGAGGATGTTTGCATGGGTATCCTTGCCCTAAGCTAACTCATTTTGATTTCATTTCCTTTTTATTCATTTTCATTTTTCTCTCTCTCTTCAATTTCTTTATCTGTAAAAGATTAATTTACAGTAGAGTTACAAAGTCTTGCTGAAACATTCTGTAATTTCATAAATCTGGAATTTCCATTCACTCACTCTATTTATTGACTTTTTAATTATTTACTATTATTAGTAGTATTTTACCAAAAGCTTTGCCATTCTTTATTATTTATCCTACCAGCTTACTTCCTTTCTGTAAAAATAGAGGGGACACTGACCCCTTCAAGGTAACTAGGCACAAGTTTGCTCAACTAGACTCTCAGCAAACACATACCAAATGTTTACCTTTGAAGCTCTGTACTCTTTTCTCTGGAGTGTATGGAAAGCAAACTGTTCACAATAATGAGGAATTTGCATTCCAGTCCTTTGGACTCCATCCCTTTAAAAATGAAGACCCCTTTTTTTTTCTTTGAAAACAATTAGTGTTTATTGAATACATACCATGCTCCAAGTACATACATACCTCAGATCTGTGCTAAATTCTTAATATGCATTATCTCCTGATGTTTTTGACTTACAGTTTTTTTTAAAAAAATTGCTGCATGTTCATTTTCTAAAATTGTGATAAAATAGATATAAAATTTACCTTTTCAAACATTTTAAGTGTATAATTCAGTAGACTTAATTTCATTCATAATCCTGTATAACCATCACTGCTATCTTCCCCAAATTTTATTCTACTCCAAATTTTCATTAACCCAAACAGAAACTCTGTTCTCATTAAGTAATTACTCCTCATTCTCCTCTCCATCAAGCTCCTAGGAGCTCCTAATGTGCTTTCTGTCTCTGCATTTGGCTATTGTAGGAATTTCAGATAAGAGGGATCATAGAGCATTTGTCCTTTCCTATTTTACTTAGCACAATTTGTTCATGACTCATTGATATTATAGAATATATTGGAACTTTGTTGTTTTTCATTTCTGAATAGTATTTCATTGTATTTATATACCACCTTATGTTTATCCATTCCTCTGTTGATGTTCACTTGAGTTGTTTCCACCTTTCTCATAGATCTCCTTTGTATCCTGATATCCTCATATCTTCCTAGTGCTAAATGCTGAATGAAGCTATTCTCTTTCCATATTTGCCTTAATCTTTATCCTATTCAGAATTAGCTTTCTAAATGCCTCTTTATTCCTGTTTTATTTCTTTCTGCTAATGACTATCTTAGCATATATGTATAACTATTTTTTCAGAAGGAATAATTTTTGTGTGCCAGTATGTTTATTAATTACTAAATATAAAGGATGGATGTATCAAAGTCATGATTAGCTCTAACTGGTTTTCTCAGTGGTTACAGTGCCAACCCATGGATAAAAGGGTCTCAAGGGCACATACTGAGGTTGCAGGTTCTCCAGCCCCAGTAGGGGTGCATGTGGGAGGCAACCAATCAATGTGTGTGTGTGTGTATGTGTGTGTGGTGGGTGCTCATGTCCCATCTTCCACCCTTCCACTCTTTCTAGAAATTAATGGAAAAATTATCCTTGGGTGAGGATTAAAACAACCAAAAAAGAAAAAAAGACATAAAAAACCCACCATGATTAATATTCATTTGAGTTAAATTTCTTTTAGAATTTATTGCAGTGAAACTATGAGTGTAAATTATTTCTTCTCAACTCATTTCCATTTCCCCCCAAAATAATAAAGGGAACTACAGGATATTTATATAGTTTGCTGAAATATTAGCATCAACCCTTGGAGTAATTGCTTAATCTCATTGCTATGTTTATTTTATATAAATGCATTTTAACCATTTATGAGATTATTCTAAGTATGATACATTTTATTAAATCAAATTGTGACATAAATGAATAAGGCTGTGCCCATATGGGAAATTATTCCATAGTGGTTGAAATTTCTATAAAGCCCTGTTACCTAACTAAATTTGAAGATTTCACTTATATGTGGAATCTAATGAACAAAATAAACTGGTAAACAAAATAGAACCAGAGGCACGGATACATGGAACAGGCTGACAGCTGTAAGAGGGAAGGGGTTTGAGGGGGAGAGGATTGGATGGAAATAAGGTAAAGAGATTAGCCAATGCTGAAACCAGTTTGGCTCAGTGGATAGAACATAGGCCTGCGGATTGAAAGGTCCTGGTTTTGATTCTGGTCAAGGGCATATACCTTGGTTGCGGGCAAATCCCCGGTAGGGAGTGTGCAAGAGGCAGCTGATCGATGATTCTCTCTCATCGATGTTTCTAATTCTCTATCTCTCTCTTCCTCTCTGTAAAAAGTCAATAAAATATATTTAAAAAAAGAGATTAACCAAATAACACATATACATAACCCATAGACACAGTCAACAGTGAGGTGATGGCCAGAGGGGGGGCCAAGGCTGGGTGGAGGTGAGCTGAGTGGAGTGAAATGGTGACCTCTATAATAGTGTCAACAATAAAGATAAAGTTAAAAAAAGATTTCTACTACTGATCAGTTATTAGTAAATTTGGTTTAGAAAAGACATATTCCATATACTTTGTTATCAAGAGAAAAATACTTTAGACCAGGAACATCAATGAATTAAATTTAATGCGAACATTTATGGCAATAATGATGGAGGGTCAAGGTCTCTAAGATGCCACATGCTGGTTATTTTTCATTCTCTTTAATTTACACAAGAAGGCTTAAAAAGCTGTGGCAAGCTGTTCCAAAGAAAAGAACATCACTGCTAAACCAAAGCTAATGCAAAATTACTTGAAAACTGGAGAGTTATTTTTTAGAACACAATAATGGGGAATGCAGAGCTTTTATGTATGAAAATATAAGCTTCTCTATAAAGGATTTTCCCCTCCTTACTGTTCGGATCGAGTACTCTCAGTACATTTTTATTCAGACCACAACTGTTAAGGCTTTGTAGATGATTTGGTTGTATGAAAGTACAGTGTAAAGAAATGACATTAAAAACAAGTCTATGTTAACAAGAACAGGCTGAATTGAGTTTAACATTTCTTCTATTTCCATTTATTTTGTGTATTGACATGCATAAAAACCTATTCAAATGGTATCTTTAAGAATCTTTGAGTGAATAAAGTAAGAAAAGGAAGGAGAGTTTAAGCTATTATGAACTGTAGTTGGAAATCTGATGCCTGGGAGTGTCTATATGTGTTATGGGAGCCAGCACAAAGGGCAGTTAGTTCATCCTTTTGATTGTCTCCATAATCAATACTGATTTCTGTGGTTTCATTGATCTGGCCACAATTCACACTGTGTCTTAGCTTGGAAAGAACCAGCACTTTATATCACCTTCTCTCTCTACCCGACTGCCTTGCACAAAGAAGATGCTCACTGAGTGTTTCTGAAAGGACAAGATGAGCGTAAGATGTATTAATGTCATTTCCCATAAAATATATGTCCAAATGGTACTCTACAATCCAATGCCATTTGGATGATCTATTCTCTTTTTAATTTAAAAAAAAATTGATTTCAGAGAGGAAGGGAGAGAGAGAGAGAGAGAGAGAGAGAGAGAGAGAGAGAGAGAGAGAGAGAGAGAGAGAGAGAGAGATGATGAGAATCATTGACTGGCTGCCTCTTGCCTACCCTCTACTGGGGATTGAGCCCGCAACCTAGGTATGTGCCCTTGATCAGAATCAAACTTGGGACCCTTCAGTCTGCAGAGCAATGCTCTATCCATTGAGCCAAACAAGCTAGAGAGGATGATTTATTCTCTTCTTCTTCTTTTTTTCTTTTTAATGAGATAAAGCACAAAACAACTTCAACATACTTTCATACTGCTCTGTGGATGTTCAGCAAATATCATTGCAAACACAGAAACTATGTTTCTGAGTTAATTCAACCATTTCTATTGTTCGTGATAAAATATGTACAGTAGGAGTTATGAACTGGGGTTCATGACCCCCACGACTGCACTGCAGGTCAGGGGGTGCTTCAGGGAGTCTGTGATGACTCTGAAATGATAGACAAATTTTGGAGTGTAATTTTCTGGGATGATAAGACTTTATAATGTTTTGTTTACAACTGTCCTAATCATCTTATGCGTTTTTACTCACTTGATCCTCTTGAAAACCCAAGGCTGTAAGTGTTCCCACTATCCTTGTATTATAGATGAAAAGAATAATGTACAAAGATATCATGTAATTTGCCTAGAGTATCACAATTACTATTGGTCAAGCCAGCAATTGTATCCAGAAGTCTGGCTCCTGGGTCTGTTAGTTAGCACACACACTGTGTTACCTTTTGATAAGGAATATGTTTATAATTTCTCTACTATAGTAGAGAAGCCAACCAGATCATAGAAATGCTGCTTTCATTAGAGATGCTATTGCTTAAAGTTCTGGGGATTTGCTAAGGAAAATCAGATGTGGTCACCTGGGGACATTTGTGAGGTTTGCTGATACATATCTCAAACACTTATTTATTTAGTCTGGCCACCTAGAGTGTCATATTGCACACTGCTTATAACAAAAATCGATAGAAGTGATGAGAATCAAGATTCTGACAATACAGTTAAAATGAATTGAGTAAAATCTGGGAGAAAGTTAAAATTTAAGTAGAGACCCCAGAGTAAGTAATTTACCTAAGCTGAGCCTAGAATTTCTGTTGATCAAAGCAAAATGCAAAATATGATTAGTTACATTATTCACATTGTTGCTAAAAAAATTACTTCTTCAATTTTGCTTGGTTTGAAGTCAGTGGTATTACTTTCTCTATGAGCAAATAGTGAACATTTTTAGTAGTATCTAAGAGTAACCCCAGTACTTACAAATGTGACTGTATTTGGAGATAGGGGCTTCAAAGAAATCATTAAGGTTAAATCCAGTCATATGAGTGAGCCCTAATTCAATAAGCAATATGTGTCCTTATAAGAACAGGAGGTTAGGAGAGATCCATGTGAGAGCACAGAGGGAAGGCAGCCATCTGCAAGCCAAGGAGAGAAGCCTCAGAAGAAATCAGACCTGCAGACCCTTTGATCTTGGACTTAAAGCCTCTGGAATTCTAAGAAAAAAATATTTTTCTTGTTTAGGCCACTCATAGATGACTAAAATTTGTATAGCAATTGGATTCATTTAATAATAATCAACAGAAATTTGGCACACTTTCTTTTCTTTTAAATATTTCACTTAAAATATAATGTCCAAGTATTCAACTACAATTGTATTTTTACTTGATATTTCTGGTAACTTTATGATCCTATGCAGTGTTGGTGTGATTAATCAGTCATTGCTTTATTATATCAGCAGTTGCAGCCAGACTAGCCTGTGTTGCTCAGTGGTTGAGCATTGACCCATGAACCAGGAAATAACTGGTTGGATTCCCAGTCAGGGCACACACTTGCCAGGTGTGTGCCCTGACTGGGAATCCAACCAGTTATTTTGTGGGTTTGATCCCATTGTGGGGCATGTAGGAGGCAGCAATGATTCTCTTTTATCATTGATATTTCTATCTCTCTCACCCTCTCCCTTCTCTGAAATCAAACATATATATATATATATATATATATATATATTTTAAAGTTGCAACCATTCATGCAATAATTTCTTAATAATAAAAATATGCACCTTTATTTGCTTTTTTGGGGAGGAGATTCTGTAAAATATTTTTTGTTGGAATGAGTAATTAAGTAATATCTTATAATAACCTCACTCTGAAATGCCTTAGACTTCCCTATGAACCAAATAAATCCTCAAATCCTCAGATGAATAGTGAAAATAAAAGATACGAGTATTTTGACATCCTGATTTAGAGTTTGTACTTGCTCACTGTAGATTTCATCCAATACAAATATTGCAATTTAGAAACTTTGCATATTTAAAATACCTTACATTTCAGACTGCCATCTGAGGAAGCCCCTGGAGAGTTAAGAAAATCCTCATCCCTCAGCATCACTTGATAAGATAGCATTGCTCTCTTCTTTATAAATGCAGTCTATGCTGCCCTTTGTGGTTAATGTCCAGTCAACAACAAAGAGCCCTGCAGGTAGGTACCTTCGGCTGTCCTTCAACAGCATCACAGGTGATGTGAAAACACACATATGGGCCAGAAAAAGTATTCCAGAAGGAGGAAATATGGGCTCACCAGAAAGTGTTGCACAAATGTTCACATGTGGTAATTAAGGCATGTATCACAGGCAAACTATGTTTCCTTAGATTAATATCTAAAACATTTATGTAATTTTGTTGTCTCCACTGTAGCTTGTCTATTTAACTGGAAAGCAGGTCTAGGAGGGAGGAGCAGTGAAGATTAGGCTGAGGAATAAAGTGGACATTTTCCTGGGAAACTGGGATGATAGCTGGAATGGGTTATAATAAAAGGAGAGAAAGAAAAAGGAGAATGTAGAGGACAGCACTGTGACTTTATCAGACAGTGGTTGCATGGCCCTTGTCGAGCGCGCTGGATCTGGGTCAAAAGTCAGCAAGACACAGTCCATATTAGAGGATGTTTGGGTCATCGAGTGCATGCAAACATGCTGGGAGGACTACACTGCATTCTTAAACCATCAGGACGTAGAATCCATAGATATTACTGGTCTCCCAGAGAGAGTCTTCCTGAGAAATTGCCACCCTCCATGTTTCTTCTCAGGCAAGGATGTCAGTGAAGTGTGTCATAGAAGAAAAATAGGAGACCAAGAGAGCTCAGTTGAGACACTCCTGGCATTCTAGAAGTAAGTCAGTAAAACTGAGGGGGAAGTATAGACTAGAGGGTCTCCATTATGTTAATGAAGGCCACATCAAGCGAAATTTGGTTTATTCCTGTGAATGCAACCCCTGTGAGGAAAGCCTTCTTACTCATCAAATTTGACCTCACTGTCATTTCCTCAGGGAAGCCCTCTCAGAATTCCCAGACTAGATGGGAGTCTCCTGTGTACATTCTCAGTGTCATTTTATTTCTTGGTATTTTAGAATTTGACTAATGCTTTGATTAATATTTATTTTTCTTAATGTTAGTCTCTCTATTAGCCTGCACGCTTCAAGAGAGAAAGGACTACAGGCTTGAATCATAGTAGGTGATTATATAAACAAATGAACAATGAATGAATAAATGCCACTTTTTGCATAAGCAGGTCCATGTAAAAATTGTTACTTCTTTACTGAATATTAATTAACTTTTAGAAAACCTGTTAGAAATTTTCTTTGGGTACTTCTTCTTTCATAGATTTTTTTATGTCAGTTTTTGTACCCATACTCATGGTGGGAAGCAGCAACTCACACTGAAGAAATAGTGTCACTATAATATACATATACAAAATAACTGGTAGAAACAGTGAGCAAATTCAATCAACAGATTAATTTGAATCAATGGTGCCAGACAGCCAGTTGGTTTGATTTTTACCCCTTACTGAACTGACTTAATTAAAAGCTTGTTTTCATACTGCATAGCTGTCTCTATCTATTGAAACACAGGATTATCATTACAGTGAGCAAATAGTCTCCCCAGAGAAATAGAGATGACTGACCTACTATTCCATGAACCTCTGATTAGAATTTCTGTGTTTTTTTTGTTTGTTTTTTTAAATACCACATGATTTAGTGATTTTTGTTCTTGGTATACACTAAAATTTATTAATTTAAATGTGTACACATCGAATCTAGAATGTTTTGTTTTTAAATTTTAACACATATGTATGTTTTACAATTAACTTTTGCAACTCTGGATATTGCAAGAATTTATATGTAGACAGCAATGATTTGTGAAGAATTAATTCTCTTAGTTTCTCATAGCCTTATAAAACTTGATGCATTATGCTGTGCTTGTCTATGAAATCATATTGTGTGATAAAAATTATTTTCCTCCATGTTATTTTTCTATTGTTATATTTCTTTTTTTTGTTTGATCTGATATTCAAGAATAATTTCCCTAACATATGTCTTATTTCACCTAAAGTTATAACAAAAACAGATTAAGGTAGTTTTATTCATCTTCTGGTGATGATTTTAGCGCAATTGATTTATAAGCTTGTAGTGTTTTAAAACAGCATGGGGTTCTATTTTCCTCTTATCATAAATGAGTATGAGGTGGTATAGTAGGGGCTGACAACTCTGCAGATTACCATGTTTATAGGTATAGTTCAAGCAGGTAATATAAATGAAGGCAGCCAGGAAACAGAACACTTGCCTTTTTATTTTATTTTTTAAAGAAATGTATCTTTATTATTATTGAAAGTATTACAGATGTCTTTTTCCCCCTCCCATTGATCCCCTCTATGGAACACCCACCCCTCTCCCAGGTCTTGACTATGCTTCTGTCTATGTTCATGGGTTATGCATATATGCATAGAAGTTTTTTGGTTCATATTTTCCCTTCTCTCTTCCCCACCACCCTTCCCTCTGAGATTCCTCAGTCTGTTCTATGCTTCCATGTCTCTGGATCTATTATTTTATCACTTTATTTTGTTCATTAGATTCCACATATGAGTGATATCATGTGATACTTATTCTCTGACTGGCTCATTTCACTTTGTATAATACTCTTAAAGTCCCTCCATGCTTTCTCAAAGTATAATAGAACCTTGTTTTTTACAGATGCATAGTATTCCATTGTGTAAAGAAACCACAGCTTTTTACCCACTCATCTACTAATGGGCAGTTGGCCTGTTTCCAAATTTTAGCCAGTTAAAGCATTTATCTTAAAGACTATCAAATTCGATATATTCAATAAATAGTGGTTGTGAATTGTAAGACTAGCACAATAGCTATTAATGGTAAAACTAGGGGAGGGGGAACAAAACAAGTTGGATTGAGTTCTAGCTTCTGTATTGCTCAAGATTTCTTAAGACAGCTGAAGCCGGTTTGGCTCAATGGATAGAGCGTTGGTTGGCCTGCGGACTAGAGTGTCCCGGGTTTGATTCTGGTCAGGGGCATGTACCTTGGTTGCGGGCACATCCCCAGTGGGGGATGTGCAGGAGGCAGCTGATCTGATGATTCTTTCTCATCGATGTTTCTAACTCTCTATCCCTCTCCGTAAAAAATCAATAAAATATATTAAAAAAAAAGATTTCTTAAAACAAAATGTCTAACAATATACTCTGATATAGTGTGAGCACTATGTATGCTCACATACATATTAGAAAATAAAAAAAGAAGAAAAGTGTTATTAGAATTTCTAGAGAGATATAGATTAAAACTGGGCAAAATAAACAAACAAACACACACACACACACACACACACACACACACAAAATAGAAAGAGTAATGACAATGAAGCATATTTTTTTGTGAATTCTCTAAACTTCCTACCTCAGAAATAAAGTGCCTAGATTGTACTATTCCATTGAAATACATTTGTTATTTGCCCATGGTTGGCTCCCTCAAGGGTCTTTCTAAGTGACTGAGACTAATCTGATGAGTTGAGGTTCTAATGGCATGAAATTGCTTAATGTTTTATCTCTTCTAGGTAGCTTTTGCATTTTAACCCAGGACTTTAATGCCTTAACCTAGTGGAGTGTGTAATAAGATTAGAATGACCAGACACAGGGCCTTGCACTGAAAGAATGCAGCAGTCAATGTCTGGAGATAAATGTGAACATTTCACGTACTAGTAAGGCCTGGGACAAAACACTTTTGAGAAGGAAGACATTTTAAATCTATCATCTATGGGTACTAGTTAGAACACTATACAAGGTTGAATATATTATGTCAAAAATAATTAATAATTTGTTTTCTAAATGTTTTTAATCAGCAGTGTTGGGATTACATAGGCAGATTATTAGAAGGGGGAAAAGAATTAATGAGACGATCTCTTTGTTAAGCTCCACTTTATGGTGATATTTTGTGCTTTTTTCAACCCCTTAAGGATACTTTTATAATGAAGATCTCATTAGCTTCAACAAGCATCACTCTCAATTGTAGGACCTCTCTCTTTCTCAAGAACCCCAAGATGTTTTGGAGTTCTTAGGGGATGCCACACACATGCTCCTAAATTCACCCTATGAGCCATATACATTAATCTTCTCTTCTGCTCTAGCTTTTTCTCTGCTGTTAAGGCCCCGATAGCTGTGAAGCTGTGTCTCACTATTGCTTCTAGCAGCCTACATCTCACTGGGAAGCATTTCCTTTATTGTGCACCAAGTAGCTTAATTGGGCACCGAAGTCACCTCCGTGCCACGGCTGCATCTCCTATGGGCACAGTATGTTGGAAGGGCATTGCTCACATAACTGCTCCTGAATTGGGGCTTCAGTGTTACAATTCTCTTTGGAGTCCTTGGACTTGTGATGTGGGGTTACCTTCTCAGCAGAGACAGACAGGTAGATCACTTCTCTCTTTGCTGTTCTGCTTTGTGCTCCAAAATATCAAAGAGTTTTATACAAAATAATTCCCTCCATTTTAATTACAGGCCCTCTTCTCCTTGAGCCCATATAAGCATAAATTGATGAATATACTCAAGTGAGGAATTATGTCTTATTTAAATAAATAAGGGTTATTTAATTTATAACAATAAAGGGTTTGTTTTGAGCACCTGTGTACACCTGACTTTTCTTTTTTTAGGAAATGTTTTCTCTCTAAAAGCTATCTGGGAAGCTGCTCTACTGACGGGCAGACACAACCACACCCTGGCACAGACACAGTTTGCAGTTCAACCGGCTGATACACATCTTCAATTGTGATTATTCTGGGGACCAGCATTGGTCTCTGGACTTAGATTTTCTAATTTGTACTTGTTTAACCAGAGAGAACTTTTGATAGTGTGGCTCTAGAAAACCAGACTTTCCCCATCCATTTAACAATATCTATATAGAATCATTTCCTACACTTTGCTGTAAATGTTCAAATAGACAATGAACAGCAAAATAAAATTATGTTCCTAAAATGTATGAAGTCCAAGACCAGGCATAAAACTTTAATGGAGAAGATAAAAGGAGTCATTTTAATATTTTTCAAGAATGAATCAAAATAGAATCTGACAGCCATCTAAGATCTTATGTTCTAATTGGTGAAACAAAACAAAACAAAACAGAAACAAACCTCTGTACTGTTTTGTGATAGATATTGATTGCCTACTTAATGGGCATTCAATCTTTATCCATGTATTAAATCTCCATCTTTTTTTCCAGTGGTAATAAGACCAGCCCCAAGGAAAAAATTGCTCTCGGTTAATCATGCCTACTTCATTCCCTTTGGCAATGATTGGCAAAGGATAGGCATATTATTCAACCTAAGGAGATAAAAGGAAAACTCAGGAGTCATCTGGGATTTTTTTTTCCTTCCTTACTAAAGATGAGTTGCATATGAGGAAGGCTTATCCTTAGTGCCCTGACAGTATTCATGCTTTCTGTATTTAGAAGTGGACATGTCATGATCAAGTATTTGGAACTATAACAGCCAATTAGGGTTGATAGAGGTCTAGAGTAGCAATTAGACCCAGTTGTTGAAAGATTCCTCCAAATTTTATTTTAAGTAAACAGGTCAACCTGTAGGCCAAATCCAGTCCACTACCTGCATTTGTAAGTAAAGTTTTTTTTTTAAAAAAAATATATTTCATTGATTTATCAGAGAGAGAAAGAGAGAGGAATAGAGAGCCAGAAACATCAGTGAGAGAGAGTCATCAATCAGCTGCCTCCTGCACACCCCCACTGGGGATGTGCCTGCAACCAAGGTACATGCCTTTGACCAGAATCAAACCCGGGACCCTTCAGTCCGCAGGCCGACGCTCTATCCACTGAGCCAAACCAGTTTCGGCTGTAAGTAAAGTTTTATTGGAACAAAGTTACTGTATGCATTTATGTATTCTCTATCTCTCCTTTCACTACAATAGCAGAGTTAAGTACTTGTGACAGAGGCTGCAAAGCTTGAAGCATTTAACATCTGCCTCTTTACATAAAACTAGACAAACTCTATATTGAGTCAGTATTATTAGAATTTTCTATCATTGTCACTTAAATGAATCTGAAGTGATAAAACCTAACTATGAACATTTATATTTATTAAACTAACAACCATATTTTATACCTTATATACCCGTTATAACTTAATAAATTATTTTCTAAATGAAAAGCAGATTTAAAAATGTATATATCAAGTATTTAGGAGCTTACATCTATGTTTTAATTCCAGCCAATATTTTGCAATGAAATGAGATCATCATCTTAATTTAACTTAATAGGATTTAAAATAACTTGACTTTCTCCCCCCCCAAATGTAATGTTTAATGGCAATGGTTTAAGGGCCTGAGCTATTGAGTGAAGCACTATTGTTACAGCTATTTCAAAATGACATTTATGCAGACTATGTAAAACATTCAAAGTCACTAAATAGCATCTCATGACCACCCATTTATCCTTCCTTAATCATGGAACAAAAGAACTAATCATGATGAAGTTCCAATTTCAAAAAAGATTGCCTTTTTAGCAGACTGCCCTGGAGCTTAAGTAAGTCAGGTTGCTGCATACTCTAAAAAGGACTTACACCAAATGCTATATCTAGGAACTAAAGAGTTGTGTAATGGAATGAGCTTGTGATATTTCCTGGGGGGATTCTTTCATATGAAAATAATTAGGGTTTAATGTCTCCCTCTTCTTTCCTAACGCATATAACACAGAAATATACATTTAGGACGAACGATATTAATGTGATAGGCATACGGCAGAATGGGGACTTATCCTTTTTTTCTCCTGTGATTGTAGAAGGGTGGAGTATAGATAGCACACTGGGCCACCTCCCTTCATGCAGGGCCTTCCTCTACTTAATCTCACTTCCACCCTTTATGATTAAACTGTATTGAAAGATTTCTTCCATGATTTGAGAAGATTGTTTTTCTAATATTTATTTTAATATGAAAGAAGGGTATGCTCATTCATCATCAGAAATGTTGTTAAAAACAGCATTTCTTATCAACCATTGATGATGAATGAGAAGTTCTTTCCTTAGTATGGGAGAGAATATTACACACATCTTCTTGAGTCTTACCACAGATCTCTCTTAATAAAATTCAGCTCATCGGATTGATGAATAAAAATATGTCTTCAGTCATAAAAGGTATTGTGACAATGGAAAATGGTTCCGAGAAGAACTCCCGCCCCCCCACTGTGCTTAGACTTAAAGTTGATAACAGGCATAGATAAAATCATATTTGTTTTTAATAGATAAAAATTCAGGCTGATCACATTTGTTTTAAGTGGACAGCCTGTCATCACATGGCATCTGACATTTATTTGCTATCACTTGAATGTGTAAATAGTTCTAGATATTGGAAGAAGTTACAATGAATGGAAAAGAAACAAAAAAACGATATTCTTTTGGGAGCTAGAATGAGGTAGAGTACGTGTTAAATAAAAAATAGTGTCACATCCATTGAAATAACTATATTCATGAAGTCCTCCAGCAGTTACTGAGCACCTGGTATATACTGGACCCTGATACACCCAGAGGTACAGCTGTGCAGAGCAATGCTCTTGCTGTTATGGAACTAACATTTAACTTTCCCCAGAGGTCTTCCATTTGTCATTTGAGAATCTAGCTAATAAATGAAGTAATATTTTCAAACATCAAAAAAATTATTTTTGCCAAAACCGGTTTGGCTCAATGGATAGAGCCTCGGCTTGGGGACTGAAGGGTCCTGGGTTCGATTCCGGTCAAGGGCATGTACCTTGGTTGTGGGCATATCCCCAGTAGGGGGTGTGCAAGAGGCAGCTGATCAATGACTCTCTCTCATCGATGTTTCTAACTCTCTATCTCTCTCCCTTCCTATCTGTACAAAATCAATAAAATATATTAAAAAAATTATTTGTAAGTTGACAAAAAATATGCCATTTTATTTTTATTAAATGTTATTCCTGCCTAGCTGGTGTGGCTCAGCAGTTGAGTGTAGACTCAGGAACCAAGAGGTCACCAGTTTGACCCAGGAACCAAGAGGTCCCGGTCAGGGCACATGCCCGATTTGTGGGCTTCATCCCCGTGCAGAAGGCAGCCAACTAATGATGTTTATCTCATCGATGTCCCTCTCTCTCTCTCTCTCTCTCTCTCTCTCTCTCTCTCTCTCTCTCTCTCTCTCTCTCTCTCTCTCTTTCTCTCTTTCTCCTCTCCCTCCTCCCCCCACCCTTTCTTCTCTCTCTCTTAAAAGAAAAGTTATTTCATTATCTGGAGGAAAAAAAGCGATGAGGAACAAAGTTTAATTAAAGACTATAGTCTTAATAATTTCACTGCTGTTAGGTCATCCTAACATAAGGATCTAGAAAAGTGATCTGGAGCCTTTAATGCATTAGTACTCATAAATAAATTCTGTGTGAGAATCTTTTAACATAAGAGTAGGTCAGTGCTTCATCATTCATTTAACTGATCTCCCAGTGCTATTATTTTGCAGGTCAGGTGTGCAGTTGGCAGACAACCATTGCAGAGCTAAGTTAATGTCTGATGACATTGGAGAGTAACTGAAAGCAATCATTATAATAGCACTGGCTGCACACCTTCTAGGGTCACCAACACTGACCTAGGGAAAAGACTGAGTGTCAATTTGCTGGTCTCTCTAAAGATCAGGATCATGAACTGAAAATCTCAGACATATTTCTGCCAGCTAAGCAAAAGTGCTTGAAAGTATAGGAGGCAGAATAGTTGAATGTTGTTAAACTTGCTGGGAAATTTAAGGCAATTCTAGTTTTCTTTAGTCAACCAACAAGATCCTTTGTGTACTTAGGATCAGCATGAGATCATCCTCTTCATTCTCCATCCTGTCTTACCTGTTTCCACTTCCTATAGTGCCATTTGGTTGGATGTGCATGTTGCCTAGAATCTTCACAGGTGCAGCATCTTGTCTTAAAACCTATTCTTTCAACAAAGAAATAGTACATGTTTAAAATAAAGATTATAATGAAATGTTTAGTGTGGTAGGAGTCCACTTAGATATACTATCAAATTTCTTTTCATGAGCTATACAATCTCTGTAATAGAAGGGAAGGGAAAAAGCCCCAAAGGATTCATTGAATGCAAACAAGTAAATGGACATTTATAAAAAGGTATATAACTTTGCATTGTCATGATTTACTTTTAAAACCTTGAGAATATTTATGAGGGATTTCTATTTATTTGAATAAGCCTTTATATGGCTTGTGTTGTGAATAATAAATGAAAGTCCTTCTGGATTCATATGGCAGCATATGAAAATATATAAAGTTCTATTAATCAAAATGTAATATTTAGCCATAGTTTACTACTTAAAATTTAAATAGATACAGTAGTTAAATAAGCTGGTTATAAATATTGGCCCATAAATTAATCTAGTTAATTCAGTGTTTCTTAAAGCTAGCACTTCTAACATGTGGGGCATATAATACTTTATGGTGACGGGCTGTCCTGTGCATCAGCAGCATCCCTGGCTTCCACCCATTAGGTGCCAATAAAACTCTTCCAGGGGTAACAACTAAAAGTATCCCAAATTATCGCTAAATATCCTCTGGGAGAAACACTACTCTTGGGTGAAACAATTGAGTTATTTAAAAAATATTTTACAATTGTCTTTTTATCTTTATTGTTGAAACTATTACAGATGATCCCTCTTCCCACCCCACCTTGACTCCCTCCATCCTGCTCTTGTCCCCTCCCCAGGACTTCCCTGTACTGTTTTCTGCCCATGGGCTAATCCTGAATTAGTATTCACATGCTACTATAGCAAGCATAAAAGAGAATAGGACTTTTGAATGGGGTGTAATAATTAATTACCTGTTTGCAGAAAATAACTGCAGTCTGAAGTATGTTAGCAGTTTTAAGAATGAGAGTACAACAAATTCTAACTTAATATTAAAACTAACAGGAGTATAACTATATTTTATTTCTGTTATTGGAATGGTACTCTGGGTTCTTGTAGACTTTAGGAACAGTAGTATTGGTAATCTGATCACCAAGCTGTAGGTTAGGTAAGGATTCAGTAAAAATAATTGCAGAATTGTGTCCCAAAATACAGAGATAGTGGTTTCACTGTCTTCTATACTTTTGTTTAAAGACATAAAAGCTATTATGGAGGGATTCTGGAAAAGCAATCAAATTTAGAATACTTTGGTAAGTAAAGAGATATTTCAGAGAAAGAACTCCAGTTAAAAATTCTTGAAAACATGACTAAAACATCATGTTGGAGAGGGAGGTGGGCCAAGGTATGACTATTTAGATAAAATAAGTTGAGCCCAGCCAGTGCAGCTCAGTGGTTGAGTGTTGACCCATGAACCAAAAGGTCAGGATTCCTGGATAGGGCATGTGCCCAGGTTGTGGGCTCAATCTACAGTAGGGGGCATGCAAGAGGCAGCCCATCAGTGATTATTCTCCCTTATTGATATTTCTATCTCTTGATCCCTCTCCCTTCCTTTCTAAAAATTAATAAAAACATATTTTAAAAATAGATTAAAAATTAGAATCTAATAATTTCTGTCAATAAGTTGAAACTTTCATGTGGGAGAATGAGTTTCTTATAGTCCAGAAAGTAGACAATTTGATATATGATGTTTCTATGATGGAATGAAAAATATTTTACTCAGCCTGGTTGACTCCACATCCCACAAGTATTAGTTTCAGTGTCATTAAAAAACAAAAACAAAACAAACAAAAAAAAACACCACAGACTCATCTCTTGATCTTTCATGTAAATTAGCTCCTCCATTATTATCTCTCATAACACCCTGTCTTTTTCTTTAGAGAGCTTATCATAACATGCAATTAAATAATTGGCTGCTTATTTAACATTTGTCCACTTGAATGCATGTCTTGAGAAGACAGGTGTCCTGTTTCATTTGTTCCCCTTTGCCACATCAGCACATAGCTCAGGATTGAGCTCATAGTCTTTGCTCATTAAATATGTGGTCTGTTAGTAAGTGACTAACATGATTAATGTGTTTAAAACAAGTTGTTTGATCATAATATGCTTGGTACAATGGTGCTTGCCCAATGGTTATGACTATTTTTATCATATTCCAAAAGTGAGATAAAAGTGTGTGTTGGAGCTGGCTCATGAGGCTCATGAGAACGAATTGTGTGAGTCTTTTCCAGACTCCAAATTCAGTGATGCTAGGAAGACAGTTTGAAATTGATTATGGAGGGAGTATTGACATCACAGAAATAAACAAACACTATAAATCAGAATTTTTTTCCTGGAGAGCTGCTTAAACATTTATCATCACGTCACTGATATTGAGGATATTTCTGTAGAAAATTGGCAGTGCTAGAATTCAACTTCAGAAAAGGGAAGATTAAGTTGTTTGGGACAAACACTACTGCTGAATACAATCAGGAAAAAAAAATACCCTGGAATAATATTTAAGTATTTAAATATTAAAGCAAAATGCTTATACTTAAAGACAATAGAATGCTACCAATGCAGTGAGAAGTTATGAGGACAAGACCATAAAGAGCAAGGAAGCCAAGAAAAGTAAATTGGCATTTGGTATTAGTTTCCTGAAGGGAATTACCAATTCCAACTTTTAGCTGAGCAGTTCAAAGGCTGGGCAGAGCACTATAACCAGCAGGAAGTATGAAGATTGAAGTCAAGGCCCTATCAAAGATAAACATTCTTGTCAGATGCCAATACTTTAGTTGATAAATAAGAATAAAGATAAAGCCAAAGTAAAGCAAAAAAGCGAAGCCTACTGTAGAATCATCTTAATTTTTTATTGAACTAAGGTGATCTGCTCTTAACCTAGCTGTCTGGCCAAAACAAAAGTTAATCTCTTTTTGAGCTTTACAGTATTTGTATACTTTTCATATACAAAATAAGATAGGTAAGCAAAAATATAATTTGAGTTTACAAGAAGACAGCTTGAAACGAGAGAAAAAGACAATAGAAATTGATTTTCAGGTATATTTTTGTGGCTGTATCTTATAGTTCTGGAGATCAGAGGTCTGAAATGGATCTTAATGGACAAAAATCAAGGTGTAGGCAAGGTTGTGATACTTACTGAGGTTCTAGGAGAGAATCCATATCTTTCCTTTACCAGATTATGAAGACGGCCTGTATTCCATGGCTAGCAGTCTCCTCTTTTTTTCTGCATAGCCAGCAATACCAGGCAGCATCCTTCTCATATGAAAATCTCTGGTTTCTTCTCTCTTACACTTAAAAGAATACTTGTGATTATACTGGTTCCAGAATAATAATATCTTCATCTCAAGGCCATTAATTTTTCTTTGTTATATAATGTAACATATTCACAGGTTCCAGGAAGTTAGATGTAGATATCTTTGGGGAGCCATTATTCTGCCTAACACTCAGGATATTCAGAAAATTAAGTTACATGACACATTTGAAATGACTATGATAACTATATTTAAACAATTCAAAGACAAGATAAAGAATTTTAGCAGGTATATTAAAACTAACTGGAAATTATTAAAATGAAAAATTACAGTAACTGAAATTAAGACCTCAAGGTACAAGCTGAAGAGTAAATTATGCAGTGCTAGAGACAAAACTGGTGAAGAAGAATATAGCAGAAATAAAAAAAATCCAGAATGAAATAGAGAAACACAAAAGCATGGATAAAAGTGAACACAATATAAATGACAAGCAGGACATGGTGTAAAACAGTAATGTATGTATTTGGAGTCCCAAAGGAAGAGGAGAGATACTATAGAACAACAACAACAACAAAAATACTGGAAGAGACAATAATTGAGAATTATTTTTACAAAATTAAAATATAGACAGCTAAGTTCTCATGATAAAAAATGGAAATCAGAAGATGATATAATGATATCTAGGAAATTCTGAATGAAAATTACTTTCAATATAAGTCTATAGTCAGAAAAAAATATCCTTTAGAAAATAGAGACAATATATTTTTTATAAAAAACAATATTGAGAGAAATGTTCTCTATCAGTGCACTAAAGAAAACACTCAAGAATGTTCTTTAGGTAAAAGAAAAATAACCACAGATGGAAATTTTGAGATGCAGAAAGGAATTAAGATCAGTAAGAATCACAAATATGTTGTTAATCTAAATAAATACCCACTATACAAAAACATTTATTTAAGGTTTGAATATATTTTTTAAAATTAAAATACACAACAAATGTAGCATATAAATCACGAGGACAAAGTTAGTATTTTCTGGTATGTATATTGTCTGGGAAGTAATAAAATATAGGGTGAATATAAGTCCTGTTTTGCATATGCCTCTTATCTAGGTTAAAGATTGACAAGATCTTGTTTCACTCTCAAAATGTTCTGATTAGGATGGTAAAGTATATGTTTGTTCTTTAAGACTGATAATTTTAATTAGAGTTGATAAATCAAGAGTTCATGTTATACTTTTTCATGAGCAAACATTAAAGAATAGTAACAAATTTATACTCTCAATAGAAGGAAAATAAAATAAAAAATATTCAGTTATGTTAAAATAAGCAAGGAAAAAGGAAAAGAATACAGAACATGTAATAAAAACAGAAATCAAATAATAATATGGTAAATTTATCTTATATATGGATTCTAAAAACAATATACAAATAAGTAAAACAAACTCATAAATACAAGGAATGGATTGATGGTACCAAAGGCAGGGGGAGGGGTGTTGGTGGGGAGAAATAGGTGACAGAGGTCAAAATCTAAAAAAAACAAAAACATGAAAACTAATGTTGTTGATTTCTCTGTAGAAGTATCATTGACTTACCCAGGGCTAACCTGTCCTCCAGAGTTTTTGAGTTCTTCAGGGGTAATGATTTAGTGGACACCACTAATGGAAAGGTACACTGAAGGGATGAGGGAATGATGGACAGAACAGTCTTTGGCCAATATAAGCAAAACCTATATTCACTTTTATTTATTTATTTATTTATTTATTTTTAATATATTTTATTGATTTTTTTTTTGCCCCCCACCCTCCCTCCCACACATCCCCTCCCTCCCCAGAGTTTTGTGTCCATTGGTTATACTTATATGCATAATAGATCAACCGAAGGACTTTTATATTCACTTTTAAAACGTCTTACACAGACTCTTTCTGGGTGACAGACTTGTGTTCTCTTGAATTTGAATCCTCCAAGTTCAGCATGGGTGCCAGACATCCCACTTTTATTTACTTTTCACTTGGAATAAATGGGTCAAAACCTAAACCAAAGCAAAAAATTAAAGTGAAAAAATGTATCTTTTTCTGAGCATGACTAAAGATATTTTATGCTGCCAATTAATCTAGATTTATATGCTTTAAAAACAAATTTGTGAGAAAAATATGGTAAATTTAAAGCAAAATTTATTGGAGTTGTGATTAAATGTAAAGGAGAGATATAATCCAATTATATCATTGCCAGACTGAACATAAATGCTAAATAAGTTTTATTTATAAACTGCCTATAAAAGATACTCATAATTAGAAGGATCCAGAAAGTTTCAAAGCAAAGGAATGTAGGAGAAAGTTGCTGTAATAAAATGGATTTTAAGTTTTAAAATGTTAGAAATAAGAGGCACATTGCACAATGATAAAATGTTTAATTCACCATGGATGATATTATCATTATAGATCCTACAGACATCATAAAGATAGGTGGAGAGAATACTTCCAAACTTAATTTATGAGGGAAATTTATGTATACCCCCAAAATCTGAAAAGCACATTTATAAGACAAAAATTAAATGTCAATCTTTCATGAATATATAAAAAGTCTAAACAAAATATAAACATATCAAATAGAAAAATATGTAAAAAGGAAAATACAGCAGAGTTGTGTCTATTTAGTAATTCAAGGTTAATTTAGAAATCAATCAGTATTATAAATAACCATATTAATAGACTAAAGGAGATAAAAATATTTGCAGTAAAGTCAGATTTAATAGTCAAACATTACAAATAAGTTAGCTATTTACCAATAGTAAAATTTATACAAAAACTATACTATAATTATACAATGTAATGTTACTCAGCAACAAAAATTAATGCATTGCGTCAACAGCAAAATAATCAAGCAATGATAATCTCAAAAATATAATATCAAGCAAAAGAAACCAGATTCTTCTGTATGGTATTATACATATGAAGTCTCATGCCAGACAATATTAATCTATGCTATTCAAAGTGGTATTGACAGGTAAGGGTCTCCTCTGATATTTTAAAATTCCATCTGTTTCCTTGTATGTATTTAGGTAGGTTTATCATTTTGTGATAATTAATTGAACTATACATTATAATTTGTTTATTTTCATCTATAAATGTTACTCCTCAGTAAAATATTTTATTTTAATACATGATAGCCTCATTGACTGGGTTACTTCTCATTTGATACTCTTTATTTTATCAGTTTAACTTCTATTATTGGCTTAATCTGGTCAAATTTATGGAAATAATTAAACTGGTTAATGTAGGTAGGCATGGTGTTAGCGGTAATATTACATCTTTTCTAATTTCTTAAGCATTTTACAAACCTAAAATATCATGGAAATCAGAGGGATATATAGCACAGAGGGATACACCTTATTGTAATGTAAAATTATTCAATAGTTATATTACAATAAATACCAATTTTAGGGGAAGGCATTTATTGTTGCAAATTACTTACCCATCCTTACAGAAATTCCATTATTTGGAACAATCCTAGAACAAAATTTACATAACAAATATTTTGGAATTTAGAGTGGATTTCTGAGCAAGGAGATCATTATTTGCTTCTCAGGAGATGTCCCAGTTTTGAAGAGTAAACCATGATCAGCAAACCAGGTTGTGCAAATTTGAGCAGTTATCCCTGGTAACACTTTAACTACTGTTTTTTGAAAATCATGACATGTTCATGTAATACCAGCTCATATAGGCATCTTTATTCAAAAATCTGTGTGCTAGAAGGTACTTTCTGTTAAAGAATTTTCAGCTCTGTGTTTTTCACTCTGGTATTTGTATTGTCAGGGCTGAGGACTGACAGTAGGTTGACAGTTAAAAACAGCAGCAATAAGATGGAGAAGTCAAGTGTTTGTTCCTTCAAGTAATATGGACTAAATTATTCCTCTGCCATGAAAACAATTTTTTTTAGTAAATTGCACACTAATCCTATTTTAACATAGAGCAGCAAGTATTGCTTTGGAGCTTCAAACTTCTATATCAATTATACCAAAGGACAATTGTTCAAAACTGCTCAGCAGATTGAGCTCAGTTCATACCTACACATAGAAAATGATAATCAAGACATCCCTCCAGAGCAATTTCAGTGACATGGCAGCAACAGACTTTCTCTGCTTACCGAAGGAAAGTCCTTTCTAGGTCACATACAGGAGACAGGCATTTATTAGTTTGGACTTTCAGATAATCTTCCCAATGCCTGACAATCCTATTAAGTGGTACGGTAGTCGTTTTAGCTTCCTGACTCAGGCAAAGGTGCTCCTGTCTGTGAAGGAGCATGTTTTTAAGATGCCTGTTCACTTGATTTTATGAGAAATGACTACTGGAAGAAAGCAAACATTCTTCACAGGGGGAAGAAAGCACTCTGAACTTTTTAAGCAATGGCCTCCTTCACACCATCTAGCATAGCTGACAATTATTTCCTGTTTGCCAGAGTACTACAATCATAGTTTATGATATTTTAAAAGCATAAAGCTAGGATTGGAACCTTTGAGGTGGAAACGCCAGCCTCCATCAGCAGGGTGTATGCTATAATTTACCTCATTTTTCACAAAGGTGGTTTCGGAAACTGGTTCCAGAGGAGGCTTGACACTGTTAATAGATCTGGCTAACATAATCAAGGCTTCTCTCCTAAGGCTTACATTTACCTTTTAAAGATCTACAATGTTTTGAATAAAAATCCAGCATTATCTTCATCTAGAGAAATTTACTTCAAGTAAAGAAATATCTCTAATGAAAAGATGCTGAGGTCTGACTACAGACCAGTATTTTTGTAAATGTCATTTTCATAGTAGTTTGATAGAGTACTCCAGACATGGACTTGTATCCTTGTCTCCCCACAAAGTCACCTCTTCTGAGAAGTGAATGCCCAAATATCTGGATGTTGTGATGAAATAAGATCATGTTTACCAAATACCTATTTAGTAGATACATAAAAATTATCTATTACTTCTGTCAGCTATTATTTGTTTAAGCTGGAATAAGCCATCAACACATTATATAGAAAGAAATGAAATAATTAAATGCCAATAAAAGCAAAGCTTTTTAAAAAATGCATAACTCCACAGTATTTGTTGACCTGGATTATCAATATACTGGAAAATACCTTGAATAGGTCCTGAAGAGCAACTGGTTACCCTTTTGAATAACAATATAACAACTACTTTATAATAAAACTACAGATTCGGTGCACAAAATTCATGCACTTCTGGGGGGGGGGGTGGAGGGGTTCCTCAGCCTGGCCTGCATCCTCTTGCAGTTCAGGAGCCCTCAGGGGATGTATGCTTGATTACTTAGGCCCACTCCCCTGGCCCTCAGTGGACATTCTTAGTGCTGCCTGGGAGGCGGGAGAGGCTCCTGCCACCTCTACTGCACTCACCAGCCGTGAGCCCAGCTTCTGGCTGAGTGGTGCTCTCCCTGTGGGAGCACACTGACCAGCAGGGGGAAGCTCCTGCATCGAGTGCCTGTCCCCTGGTGGTCAGTGCGCATCATAGTGACAGGTCATTCTCCCATCAGGCTGAAACCAGCTCTCCAACATCTCCCAAAAGGTCCTGGATTGTGAGAGGGTGCAGGCCAGATGGAGGAACACCATGGGTGCATGATCAGGCCAGAGAGGGACACAGGAGGTTGGCCAGCTAGGAGGGATCATGGGAAGGCTTCAGGGTATGTGTCGGTCCCATTTCGTTTATTCCAAATTGTCCGGGCCCAGCTGCAAGCTAACCTACTAGTCAGAGCATCTGCCCCCTGGTGGTCAGTGCATGTCATAGCAAGTGGTTGAGCAGCCTTAACATATCATTAGTATATTAAGCTTTGATTGGTTGAATAGATGACTAGACACTTAGCATATTAGGCTTTTATTATATAGGATATATTAATTCATTTATAAAGTAAGAATTGCCTAGATATAGTAGAGGGGCTCATTCTCTTATATTCATAAACCTGTTACTATTTAAAGTCACTGCCCATTTTCTTTCTTCTGCACCTTTCTGCACCTTCACTGACTCCACTTCCTCATCATCCTTTGGTCATGGGCCCTTTGACATCTATGTTCTGTTGCCAGCACTTTACTGATTTGGTTTCCTTCAGGTCACCAATCGACTACAAGTCACAAAATCTAACAGCTTCTTCTCAATCCATTTGTTCATTGATATTTCCTTTAGTTAGGATCCTTGGTTTCTAGCAGCAAAAACCTTACCAGGATGAGATTGAACAAGGGGGAAAGTGGGCATTTATTAGAGTGATTCTAGGGAAGTTGGCAAATTAAAAGTAGTGATAGAAAGTCAGTCTTAGGACTGTAGGAATGAGGTCAGCAATAGGGCCGTTGGATATTGTACTCTGTTAAGACTTTCTCTTTCCAACTCCTGTACTTCCTCTCTGAATATCTGACTTGATTCTCCAAACTGTGGGAGACAAAGCCATTAATTCCAAGTTTCAACCTCATATTTTCAGAGTTTTGTCAACCTTAAGGAAAACCCTTCTTTATTTTTCCTCCCAGCTGTATGGGAATCTTGGTTCTCTAATGGAATATTTGTGCAATGTGCAACGTTATAAAATTATTTGACTTCTTAGTTACTCTGGCCCTAAAGTGAAGATTATTATGTGGATTCATTTATTAAAGAGCTTATGTTATATTATTGTGTCAAAGTATTGTGTAATTTACTGAATGTATAATATCAGATAATGTATATAGAGCATAGACAGCAGTGCTTCCAAAGTAATAGCAATAATAATCATGAACATTTAATGAAGTGTTTACTATGTATTAGGTGGTGTTTTAAGAACTACTGATAAGTAGTGTTTAAAATGCTATTTAATACTAAAATACTATTGTACATAATGTTCCATTATGATTTCTTTTTTATATGCAGAGTAAATGAAATGCAGATATATTAAATAACTTTCCCAAAGTCATACAACTAATATGTGACAGGATCAGAATTCAAAGTGGCAGTCACAGTCTAAGCCTGTGACTCTTTCTACTTCCATGCCAATGGTAACCTATTATACTTTCCCTGTCTTAAATGTGCAATTACTTTGCATCTCCAGAATTAAGTGAGACTGGAGATGGGAATCAGCAACTCATTTTCATAAATCTTCAATGGTCTCTCATTGTTTGCAGAATAAAATTCATAGTACTTACTCAATGTAAAGTCTTTTGTAATCTGCCTTCAACCCACCTTTCAGCTTTATTCCCTTCCAATTCAGCAAGCACATTTTCCCTTGCTCCAGTTCCTTAATTTGTACCATGGGTCTCCTGGGAATGCCCCCCAACCCCAATATCTTTTCCTATGAAAATCTTTCACTTTCACTCTCTATGGCTTAGCCAAAATGTTCCCCAAGCTTTTATTCTTCTTACAAATAGCAACATTTTGCAAACATTTAATGCTGTTTATTTTAGTTATTAAAAGAACCAAGATTATAGCTTTTTATCCTAGTCATTTCTCTAGAGTTAGCATGTTTTGAGCTACTGAAGCATCCCAGAAAAGTCTTTTGTTTTCTTAATTGTTTTTACAGCTAAATGGACCAAAATAAGTTAGTGACCTGTAGAGAAATAGTTGTGTCTAAAACATCCGATCACTTCTTAGAGAAAATGCTAAAATTAACACCTCAATTTTGAAAATTTTTTGGAAAAAAATCTTAGCATAGAGTTTGAAATGATTGGGCAGCTAACTAATGGGATAGTAATTTGGGGAAAATTAGAGGATTTTTCCTTTTAAAAGATTGGATAGAGTATACTTTGACTTAATCCTGAGGGAACTGTACTTGAGTTAATTAGGGTAAATACATTTGCAATAATTAGGGGTCACTACTTAGGAAAGGATTCAAACATTTCTGGCAAAAAGATTCCCTCCTGGGGCCTTTTTAGCTCTGGGCTATTGATCCGATATTTTAATGCAGCTGTAGATATTGCACTACACATGGGGAATGCATAGAACCCATCTTTAGAGCTGTGTGAATTAGCCGGTTCAATTGCTGATAAAGATGTAGGTTTGGATTTATCTTATTAAAACTACACTGTTGATAACAATCTCAGATCCGCCTGGGTCATTGCCACTCATGTAAAACTCAGTCACCCATTCATATCTATTAGTATCTGTTTTACTTTTGAGAGGATGAGTTGCTTTTAAAAGGATCTCATTTAAAAATGTTGGTTTTATGATATAGAGATTTTCCCAAAGGATATCTAATCGTTTCCTCTTGAAGAAAGACTGGCCATCCTGAGTAAGGGATGTCTGTTTGCATTATGCAAATACACAGCTTTGGGAAGAACACAGGTGGGGAGATTCAAGAAAGGTGATTTCTGTAGCCTGTAGCGTTAGCCAAGGCAGATGAATTAGCCTTCTTGACTAGAAGAGTGAGAGGTTGCCTCACCTCTGGTGCTCCCAAATGACTATCACTTAGAGTAGCTAGATAATTTTTCCAGATTCATTTGGTGCTTTGATAGAGCTAAATAAACTCTTTTATTATCTAAGAAATACTATATAGGGATACTATAAATAATATATTAGAACATAGTTAGAAAGAAACATCTTGAGATGAAAATGAAGAAAAGTGCTGTACATTTTATAGACTTCAGAAAGTGCCTAGAGCTCTAACCAGCTTGGCTTGGTGGATAGAGCATTGGCCTGCGGACTGAAGGGTACTAGGTTGATTCTGGTCAAGTCTGTGTACCTTGGTTGTGGGCACATCCCCATAGGAGGTGTGCAGGAGGCAGCTGATCGATGTTTCTCTCTCATCAATGTTTTTAACTCTTTATCTCTCTCCCTTCCTCTCTGTAAAAAATCAATAAAATATATTTAAAAAAGAAGGTGCCTATAGAATGGGATGAAAAATAAAATAAACAGTTCCCCTTCTTAATTCTCTATAGTTCACTATTCTAGTTATATGTATGATTAAATACAAGGACAGTGATGTTAGAGATAAAGAATATATTTTTAACAAGCCATTTCTACAATATTATTAAACATAAAAAAACTCCAGTAATTATATACTTTCTAAAGTTGCATTCTAAATAGTCTGCCTTTAGAATAACCTGGAACTTATTGCAGCCGTTTCTGTGCCTCTGCTGTTAGGTACCTTCGGGATCAAACATGAAGTAGGATTGCTTTTTAACATCCTTAAACTTTCTTCAAAATATCATTAAAGGTTTATTTATATTAGCAGCATTTGGGTTGCTAAGTAAAAAATATGGAATCCTAAAATCTACCTCATACATACAATAATAATTTTGGAAGGTGAATTTGGGAAATAAGCACTTTTATCAAAGCAGCATTTTTTATCATTAAAGCCTTATTCTGAATTTTTGTAACCCCTTTATTTAAGGAAATCTATATGGTTGCCTAGGAGCTTAACTATTAAGGATATGTATAAACACAATCTTCTTTGGTTGAAAATAATGGATTTCTTTAAGGTTTTGAGAAAAGTATTCAAGGTGGTTCAGAGGAGAAATTATGAGTGATATTGGCCCTACTGGGCTGAAAGAGAATTCTCTCACTGTGAGGCGGGACTTAGAAGAGAAAAATCTATGTTTTTGGATTAGCAATCATTCTATTATCCCTGAATGAACACAACTTCATGCTAGATACTAGGGATACAAAGATGAGTATGACAGAATATCATCAAAGAGCTGATATCATTTTAGAAAGCATAGTTTGAAAACAAATAATGGCTGTTAGAACAGAATCAGTCACAAGAACATCACAAAGAAGGTAGAAATAGGGAAGAACCCATTAAATTAATTCTTGAAGGATAAATTGGAATTTCCAGGTTATTGGTAACGGAAGAGTATAGATGACAAGATTGAATTTTAAGCCAAGGGATGATATGTGTAACGGCTTTGACATCTGAATGTATTTGCTGACCTGTAGATAACTTGATGTGGCAGAAATGTCTAGAACTGTGCACTTGATAGGTTTTAGATGCAAGCCACACAATGCTTATAATTCAGAGTAGGCTCTGTAAAGTAAATACATTTAAGACAAGTCTTCAATATGCTCCTCCCCCTTCGCTGTCAGTAACTATCTTAAGCTCTTTTCTCTCTGCATTTATTCCTTTAGTGATCTTACCCTGCGCTATGGCTTTACATACTAACTGTTGAGTTCCAGATTGGTATCGTATTTCCTATATCCCCTCTCCTTTTGGTATCTTAAGGATAAGATATTCAAGATGAAACTCTCGATTTCACCCTTATCCATTAGTTTTTACCAACAAATATGTTCCAGAATAGTCTAGCTCTCTCCATTACTGTTGCCCTCTATCACTATATACCCATCACTAGTTCTGATCTTTTTCTTCTTACACTCTGATTATCTGCTTCCCTCCACTAGTGGTTGTTTTTATGACATGTGAACCAGAACACTCTCCTGGGTCTTAGAATCTTTTTTTTATTCACTTAGAACTACTCCTACAATCTTCAAAGCCCCGCTTGATCTAACTTTAGTTTACTTCTTTGATTTACCCTTATTCCCCCTTTCCACTACTCCCGGGGTTCAAATCACACAGACCTTTCTGGTTCCCCAGCAGGCACCACCAGATCCTGTCTCAGGGCCTTTTCCTTGTTCTTCCTTTCTGCCTGGGAAGGAGACTCTGTCTGAGCAGGAATGGGTTTTTCTCATCATTCAGGTCTCAGCTCAAATGTTACCTCCCCGGAAAAGATTCATCTGATCACCTTGTCTAAAATAATAATTCTAACAACTGTCTAATTATTATTTGTCACTTTTCCCTACTTGTTTCTGTATTGCACTTATTGCGTTTCTAGTTTTCTTATTATTTGTTTTCCCCCAACTAGAATGTAAGTTCTTTGTGAAAAGGTTCCTTTCTCTTTTATTCACCACTGTATTCTTTCCAGTTGGACCTGTGCCTGGCACAGAATATACCAAGGCGTGCTCTATAAGTATCTGTTAGACAAACCAAAAAAGAAGACAGTTTCAACTAAATGATGACTATCATCTCTAGAATCATACTCCATTAACCAGCCACCAACAATACGTGGCTATTTCAATTCAACTTGAAATTAACTAAGCCTGAACAAAATTCTAAATTCAGTTTCTCAGTTGCATTAGTCGCATATCAGTGTTCAATAGCCACATGTAGCTAGATGTAGAACCCAGGTATGGAACATACTATCTTTGCATAAAGTTCTATTAGACAGCACTCTATTCTAGAGAATGAATGTTGAAATTGAAATAAAGTAGATGTTAAAGGAAGAAAATTTCTAAGCAAGATAGTTTATATAGCTTAAGGAGTAAACTGAAAACCATGGTATTTTCTTTTTTAGAGCTCTCTTAAATAAGATAAATTTTCAGTTTTAGAGAAGGCTTAGAAGCCAGGTAGTCTGAATATGGATCTTTGGACTTTTGACCTCCCAGGGTCCCTTCTGAATCTACACATAATTATTCCCGAGATTCTAATTAAACTTGAATTGTGCTAGCCAAACACAAAACCTTTCACAGAATCCACAGAAGACATGGTCTTTGATTGCAAGGAATTTTTCATGACTCTTTTCAACTGTATTTAAGAATAGGTCACATTTTGCAAGAGCCTTACTAAAAAGACTCATGATGATTGATGACTCTTGAGAAAATGTGACAGAGCCCAAAATTTCAAAGCATGTACTTGTCCTGTTTCATTTACAAATGAGAAGAAATTGACTTGTCCTATTTAATTTGGAAAACCTCAGAAACTCTCCAGTTTAAACTTCTAACCATTGTAGCCATGTTTTATTAGATCTTTACCTAAGGACTTGTCAGAATTCTTCCATCAGGCTAGTGTGTATCTTCTAGCTTATTCTCAGATTGCTGTATGGCTGCCTCCCTTGTTATGGAAACCAGGGACAGGCTTTGGAATACCCCCTGAGACAGTGTTTTAAAGGAGTGCTTTACTGAGTCTGAATACAAATGTATCCATGAGGCTTGTGTGGTTTCAAGTCAAGTCAAGTGACAAGAGAGGACATTGCTTGTCTGAGGAACTGAGATCATGATGCAGAGAATCCTGTTTATATACAGCGAGGAAGCTGAGAAGAAAGCAAGAGGAAGAACAGAAAAATGGAAAATTCTTGGGTTTGGAAAGCCAGCTGTGGCCTAACTTTATAGAATCCTGTATCTGCATGTGGCTTCTACCTGGAGAAGGGCAGCTTACTTGATATTCAGATGAATGAAATGGCCACGGGAAAAGCTTTTGTGAGCTGTTTTCATCTTTGCTGGCTTGCAATGTCATCATGTATTTCGGGCAAATACAGTTTGCATCAGTTGAGATGACAGGACTTCATGCATTTTAATATCCTGACTCCATATTCATGTTAGTGTTGATGTATCCCTGCACCTTTTTCCCCTTCATTTTTTTTTTTTTTTTTTTTTTTTTTTTAGTTAAAAAGCTGGATTTGTGCCAGAAATACAGAACATGGCCATTCTATCATTCTATAAAGAATTTGAAACAATTAAATCAGGTTAAATGAAAAACCACATACCTTTGTGAAATTTATCCCAACAAAGTCATAAGCTGTCACTTAGGTGTTATTTAAATGAGTAAAATGGAAGATACAATTTATCATTTTGCTCTTAGGCTATTGGACTTGTTTAAATTTGGACTTCTTCACAAAACTCTCTCTTTTTTTAATTGATTTCAGAGAGGAAGGAAGAGGGAGAAAGAGAGAGAAACATCAATGATGATAGAGAATCATTAATCGGCTGGATATCCAGCCCACAACCTTGGCATGTGCCCTTGACTGGAATTGAACTTGGGACCTTTCAGTCTGCAGGCCAAGGCTCTATCCATTGAGCCAAACCAGCCAAGAACAAAAAACTTTTCCTATCCTCTGTCTTAGGTGTAGATAACTTGAGCATTAGTTTGTCATATCACAGTAAGATAAAAGAAAATTAAAGAGACCTGAGTTTGACAATTTGGAATGACGTGTTCACATGAGCAACTATGGTTTTCTATAATTAACATATTTAGAGTTATTATTGGGTCATCTGCATTGTTCAGTTACACAAAGAGGGAACATGCAAATTATAATCTGATGTTCAGAGAAATGTAGCACAAAAGGGAAAGGTTATGATGATAGGAAAAGATATACAAATTCACAATGGCATGAAAAAAGCAGTTCAATCAGCATATTTGTTTTCCCATTCTGCAGCATATTACCGTAGGGAAGACAAGACTTGTTTCTTAAATAGGCAAAGCCAGAACAAATCTCTATTCTTGCTACATAATAGATGTTATTTAGAGACACGGAAGTACATAAATAGCTGAAAAGTTGCAATTCTAGATATAATAATTCAGAAGATTTTAACGCAGGTGTATCATCGTTCTGCTTGGTATTCAGTTGCATTGTTGTCCTATCAAATTCAAGCCAGTCCTAGGAAATCCAGACAAAGCTTTTATCAACTTTCACTGCATTCAGCTAGTTTTTAGGTTTCCTGTGGGTTTCAGTACATTAAAAGTTATCTTACAAACTCAATATGTTCTCCTAAATGTACTGACTAAATAGGGTTAACAATGAGAATATAAGCATCGCTAAGGCTAACTGAATTTTTTGTTTAGAAAGAATAAGAATAAATTTTGATTGAGCAAAGCAAGTAATTAGGTTCAAGTTTTGAGTTTATACTAGAGAATACATAAACTTATACTCTGACTTTCCTCCAGAAAAATTATATTGGTATAAAAATTTCCTTAACTTTACTAAATATAATATTTTCAGCAGTGACTCTAAACATTTTTTAACCAGGATTCCTTCCAAAATGATTATCTAAAAATGATCATGTCAACTCAAATGTCCAGAAAAAAATAATAAAAATATTTCTGTGCTCATGGATAAAATATTTATTTTGAGAAAGGGAAAGCTGGAAAAGTATCTTCCCTTTAATCAGTTGTTTCAGAAATGACAAAGGCATTTGTTTGACATCAGGGTTCTATATTTATGAGTTTGAGGCTATAAAAAAAAGAGAAGGCTAATTAGCAAAGGGCAAGACCGGAATGTTAAGTAATGGAATAGTTAAGTTTAGCCATAGAACTTGAAAGCTGAGTGGGATTTAGAGAGAGATCTTTGTCCTTTGAATCTGAGCCCCTGAGGGAAAGGCTATGGCTATCTTACTTATCTGTGTCCCCTCCTCCCCTCTGCAGCTGGCACAGTATTGGAATGAAGTAGGAGATTGACAAACATTTGCTGAATAAATAAGAGAAACCTAGCAAGGAGAATTACTTTTCCAAGTTTAAATAGGGAATTTTACAGTAGTTTCAGAATCAAATCTAAGTCCTTTATAGTCTTCTGATTTCTTCTTTGAAGCTCCCTTTTTAATGCCGGAAACTTACCTTTTTAGAAGCAAACTCTTAACAACCTGACCACAGTCAAATCGAGCTGTGATCATTTAAGCAACTTTCTTTTCAGTGGAGTAAGTGCTTTCCCTAAAGAAAATAAATGCTTATTACAATAAATCTTTTTTTTTTTGGGGGGGAGCAACTGGAGGGGGGGTTATGAGAAAATAAGAAAGTCACCATTTAAGATGCAGTCATGAAAGGTCGAATGTTCAGGGTGACTAATTAGTACCAGTTTGCCCAGGACTATCATGGAAAATATCATGTGCCAGGAACCTCCTCATTCCTGGACAAATCAGCATGGCTGCTCACCCTACTCAGATTTAACAGAGGCATAATAGGACTGGAGAGGGTTTCTGTGCATGTGGAAAAAACAAAACAAAACAAAACAAAACAAAAACACAAGGTACACATTTTCTCAGAATATCTATCCCATTGTGACATTTGGAGGAAAATAGTATCATTTTTATCTTTATAAATAAACACAAGATGCCAAAGAAATATTAAAGATACTAGTGGATTGGTGCATGGATTCATGCACATTGAAAGGAAGTGGGGCCATGCTCCCTCCTCTCTGGTCCCTGGGTACATCACCTGAGAACCGTGGCTGCCAAGTCACTGCAGCTCAGGAGCTCCTGCGTTGACATCTGCTCCCTGGTGGTCAGTGTGCATCATATGTACTGGCTTGTCAGACAGTCACTTAGCCTTTTAGATAGATAGATAGATAGATAGATAGATAGATAGATAGATAGATAGATAGATAGATAGATGACAGATAGATTTACCTTACAATTTTTGAGGTTGTCTGCTGTGTAAAAATTATTTGATTGGAAATGTATGAGAAAGTTTGCTACCTTGGTTGGGCTGGAAGAGTATGGGCGAGTGCAATGATTATACCAGTTTCCATAGTTGGAAGATCTCACCTGACTAAATAAGGCATGCTCGCATCAGGCTGTAATAAAATAAGGCATATGGTAAAGCAGGGGAAAGAAAGCAAAGGTGGTTTTTGGAGGGTCCAATACTTAAGGGACACTGTTCAGGGACTTCTCAGTCAGGCAGGATAACATACTTTCTCTTTGGATTATATATATATATATATATATATATATATATATATATATATATATATATTATTGATTTTTTGCAGAGGAGGAGAGAAGGATAGAGAGCTAGAAACGTCGATGAGAGAGAAACATCGACCAGCTGCCTCCTGCACATCCCCTACTGGGGATGTGCCTGCAACCATCTCTTTGGATTATGAACCATACACGATATATAAGAGATATTTTATTTTCAGGAGTCTCAGACATTATTTTACTAAATGAGATTTTGTTTTGCTTTGTTTTGTTTTGTTTTGTTTTGTTTTGGTATAGTTTTGTATTCTGATAGTGGCACAGCTAAAGCTAGGTTGAGTAGGCAATGAAACCAGGTATAAAACATCAAGCAACTAGTATACACCGTAAACATTTCAAACAAACGGGTATAGGTCACTTCCAGGAGAGTTTTCAACTTTAAATAGCACACCAATGTACCTCGTACATCTCATCTCTATCTTGGCCATTCCAAGAGATAAGCATGGAATTACTCAAATTGTTCTAGCCACAAGTTAATACTGTGCATGCACAGAAGATATTTCCTGGAGATTACCTCTTAATATTTTCATAGTAAGAAGATGAGATTAGAAGGGAGTTATGATTAATGAATATAAAATAATAATTTAATTAGAGATTTAACTCTCAGAATCCCAGAACTAGGAGATAATTGTTGATAGCTGATTGCTAATTTAGGAGAAAATGAAATGAATAATTACTTTGTGATTTGGTAGTAGACCAATATAATTTAATTTACTATGAAAAAGTTTGAGGAAACCACGTGGATAACTTTAAAATGGGTTTAAATAACTCTGATGGACCTAACCTTGATGAGATTTAAAGGAAATTGGACTGTTTGTGGATATCCTTGAACATTGATATCAAAAGGTGAACACACATCTCCCTCATAGCCCTTAGATGCCCTTATAGAAAATGAGCATTCTGCTCTACAGATCAAGCATAACACTCAGGTGGCATTTCTCCTATTCTTAGTTGAGTCATTTTATCAAGACTCAGGATATGAGGGGTGGCAGCTAGAAAATCTGACAAGTTAATCTGTGTTAAACAGTTAATCTCATAATCAGGCTCACTTGCTTTTTTTTTTTAAAAAAAAGCTATTTATTTAAGCAAAACACACTACATTTCTTAGATAATTTTTATTGTGGTATAATGGACACATAGCATCATATTAATTTCAGGTGTACAACTTAATTCAATGTTCATATATATTCAAAAATGTTCACCAATATAATCCAGTTAACATCACTATATACAGCTGCAATTTTTGTGTGTGATAACAACTTTTAAGATTGACTGTTATAATTTTCAATCATCGCCATGACTGTCTGTCTGTCTGTTTTATCCCCTGCTATTCTTCATTCTTTATTACTTCATACCTATCCTCTATTGGTCCGCACTGGGTTAGTCACTGTTTTCTGATTTTCTAGGCTCTTCTTTACCTCCTTGCCTTAGAAAAACATGGTTCTATCTTTTGGGAAAATTGACAAAACAGTATTTGTAGTCTCCCTCTTTAACTGTGACATCTTCTGTTTCATCTTCTGTCTCTGTGGGGGCAAAACCACACTGTAGTTGACCCATGTAAGTGCTCAAAGATGATTGCTAAATAAATGAGTAGACATTTATGTATTTCCTCTTGATAAATGTACAGATATTTCAATGAAATAATTTCCTTACACATATGAATGGTTAAGTATATGTTTTATTAGGGGGAAAGTGTATTTAGTCACCTGGAGCCTTATACTTAGCTTCAAAAGGCACTCTCGAGAGGATTGCCACTCTTAGTTGCCCTGTTCACTTTTTACACTGTTGTTTAGGAAAATCGGGCAATGTTGAGTCACAGCAGGCTCGACTCTCAGCATCTAGCATCTCCAAAAGTGTACAGAAAAGATGTAAAAACAAAAGACTCCAATACTGTGTAAGCATAAGTTATCAACCTACTATGTGAAAATGAAAACTGGTCATTTCTGAAAAATATTGTACATATACCTATGTGTTGTTTTCCTAACTCAAGTGGAAATTGAAATAAAATGATACAATAAAATAGGAATTTAAATACTTAAAAGGTACAAAGATATAAATCTGGAGATATAAAGTAAAACATTTCAATTTTTAATGTAAAAACAGCTGGTTTAATTCTTTATAATACTTATTTTTTTTTCTTTCACAAAACCTCCATCATATCATACAGATACATTCATTCTACCATCCCTCTTAGATAACAATCCAGTTTCTATCTGACCAGCTTTAAGCAAAGAAATAGGACACATTTAATAACTTAAAAAAAAAAAAAACAACAACCCATATTTTCTCCTGTGCATCCCTATTAGGTCATCCACACGGAAACATCTCTCCAGCAGTGGGTAAAAAGCTTTGTGCCCAGATGCAGTGCACACCGGACTGAGCATTTAGAAAGGATGGAGAGGTTATCCTCAGTTCATCCCCATTGATTTTCACTATGGATTTGTTCACGCATTCTCTCATCCTTTCCTTTTGACAGATGACTTACCGCTAAGCATCAGCCAGGTGGACATCCTTGTGCAATAATGTAAAGATTTTCGAGAACCTGCACCTCCAGCCTGTACAGTCACTCACAGGAGAAAAATTTCAGCTTGGTTTTAGTTTTGTTTCACATTGATTCATTTCTTAAGGGGATGGCAGGGTACTTGGCATAGTCTTTTGGTTATTCTATAGGACTGTTTCCTAGACAATCGTGTTATAACCCTTGAAAAGGAGTGATTTCTTTCGTTTTTCTTTGCTTGCTCTTTATGGGTAATTTCAAAAGAATTTTTGAACATAAAAGTAATATATTATCATATTGAACACTTAAAAGTACAGAGAGAATTAAGAATATAAAGTTATCATCATGTTACCACCCAAGAATTATCAATATTTTTAAACATTGTTATTTTGTATAAAAGTGAGACTATGTTAGATTTAGTTTGCTTTTTTTAGTCATTATGCTATTTGCCCATCTTCTAACATGATGTGGAATACCTACGTAAAGTTCTCTTATGTGGGTGGTCCATAGTCACCTGGAGATATTTTTATGGGAAATTTGGAAACCAGGCCCAATTCTAGAATTTAAATTTCTTGTTAATAAATACGTATTTGTCCGTTTCCCCTTTTAATTTATGCTTCCCTCTTGCACATTGGATTCCCAGGGCACAAATGGTAGTCAATGAGCTGTCTGGGACCATTTAGTTCACAAGTTCGTGTAGAGGCATTGATCCAGGGATGTAACAACTCCCTAGCAAGAAGGCACCAGCCACTTGCCAAAAATCCACCAAAAGGAGGTGGTGCCAGAGTTCTCTATAACGGTTTCTGTTTCCACTTTTACTCTTTGCTCTACCCAACATTGTAACTCACAGGATGAACATGGTAGCTCAAACCATAGATAAGGGGTAAACCACTGGAAGTGCCTTGCATGAACCTGCGAGTAGGGAGGGTTGGGGTCTCAGGGAATCACCAGGGTGGGGAGAACTGTGTGAGCCAGGCTGATGGAGATTCAGATATGGCACAGCCTGTGGGCTCTGTGAGCTTTGTGATGGGGAGGGCTCAGCAAAGGAACCCTGGCCTCTGCTGCCAGCACCTTTATCTGGGAGAAAGCTGCCTTCCCAGCTCTTGTCCTGATTCTGGACAAGTTAGTTCCTCTCTGCATGTCCCAGGTCCCTTTCAAGCTGCTGCCCCTGTGCAGAGCTCAGAGGGAGGGAGCCTGCGGGGTTTCCAGCAGCTTCAGTGTCACGCAGCCACCATCCCTGCTGGTTTTTACAGCTTGCATTCACGAGGCTTCTCTTCCTGGCATTGGAACCTTGGGCTTGGGGTCTGCTGTGGAGCTGGGACCCCGTTCTCCTCAGGGAAACCTCCACATGTGGGTGCGGGACCTGTCCATTCCCTGCCACCACCCCTCCTTCCAGTCTCAATGTACTTTCTTATTTCATTCTCTAGTTGTTTGGCTTCCATTCAGATGGGGTTGAGGTGGATCTGAATGTATTTGTTCTGTATTTTAGTTGTAAATTTTGATGTGTTTGTGGGAGGTGGCAAGTATCATGTTTACCTACACTGCCATCTTATCAGGCAGCAAACACTGTATTTCTTACACATTGACTTAAGCATCAGATATATAGATCAAAGATACCACATCTCTCCAGATAACAAAACTTACAATCAGAGAATTGAAATACGCCCCCCACCTCCACCCCCGCACACAAACATACACACATAAACACCCAATACAAAGAAGATAGGATTCTAATTAGAGTCTGAATAACTTCAAAGTTCAGGGCTTATCATCTGGGCCAGAATAGTCAGGCAGTGCCCTAAGACTGTTTTGAATTTTTACAATAAATTAGCAAGGTTGAACTGCCAATGGTTGTTTTGACTGCCAAAGTTTATCATATTGATTCTGGGACCATTGGCTTTCATAGACAAAGCTCTTTCCCAAGTGATTTGGATCACGATGAACAGGCTATTGAGAGGAAAATATGGCAAAGGAACTCAACTCTCATTGTATGTTCCCAAGAATCCCACCAGCCTTTGCTCCTGTGCTTGCAGACAGTCCATGAGCATGGTTAGGACAAGGCAATCTGTACCTGCTAAACCTGCCCCTGTCATCCTACCTCCCTTGGTGGCATTTGTGGGTAACTGTAGTGACATTGGTGCACAACATTTCTTCACAGGGCACTTACCTACTATACAAGGTATTTCACGGGTACACTGAAAATAAGACTCCACAGCCAATGTGGTCACTAAAATGAGCTTCGAGTCTCAGTTTGGTTTTGTCTGCTCTTGCCAAGATCTTTCTGAACACCTCAGTGTTTTAATGTCATGGAATCCTTTAGAGCAAGAAACAATATCACAAATCTGCATGAAAAGCTACCAAGATGAGAGCTGAGTGTGTTTCTTTTGTTGAAGGCACGGCACGTTATTGCAAAGTGCCACTCTAGCTAGTTTCCAAACAAATTCATAATAAAATAAAATAAAAAAACTCCTCTGAAGATAACGCTGCAGCTGAGACTTGGCCAAAGGCCCTATTTTTTTGAAGCCCAGAAAAAAAGCCATATATTCTCACCTTCAAACACAGCAGTTACATGGCAGTTAAATTGATGATCTCCTTTGTTTTGTTCTGTTTTCACTCTCTAGTCCTACCATTACTTTTATTGTTTGCCTTACATGATAAATTGTCGGTGTTTGCAGATTTTCTTATATGATCCAAATTTCACTATTTGACCCACAGCTTATATCACCTTCACTGGGTATAGTCCTTGACCAGCCTCTTTAAATTCATATTGTTTATTGGCACAATCTTAAAAATGCTCCCCAGAAATTACACCTCCCATCCGTACTTTCATACACCAGTTACTCCATCCACATCCACATGCCCTATACACAGGGATGTATGTTCAAATTGTTTCAAAATTTGTACTTCTCTCTCAGCTTTCTTTTGTTTATATATCCACTCCCTTTACCAATCTCAAATATGACCCATCTCATAAACCTATAAGACCAAAAACACAGAGTAAATCATGTTAAAAACTGCATACTGATGAGTGAATTAAATATGATTCTTACTCTTGAGAGACTATATTCACTTGGAAAATATGGGCACATAGACAACTTCTATTGTATGTGCAAGATGGTAACTACAATAATGCAGGTCTCCAAAGTGTTTTGAAGGTGCCAAATAGACACAACTCACCCAAACTGGAGCTGAGGGTCAGAGGACAAAAAGCTTTCTGGATTTTGTATCTTCTCATTGCCTTACAGAGTGACAAGCAATGTACTGGAGATGGTGACATTGAAATACTGAGTGTGTCAGAACATTTCAAGTAATTCTGTATTGCGTTAGTGTAATATGTGATACAGAGAATACAGAAATGAGACTTTAGCAAGAAGAAGCTGGGCAACAAAGAGATTTGCCCATTATACTAAAAAGTTTAAATTTTAACAATTAGACCATGGGGATTCATTAGAGGTTATAATCAAGAAAATGACACCTGATATCATTCGGATAGTTTTGATTTGCATACCATGGGATAGAAAAAATAATTAAGAAACTACTGCAGTATGGAATGGATAAAAGACATTCTAGGAAAAAAAAAAGTGTGGAAAGATTAAGACCTGCTTGTGTTTAAATAAGACAACTCACATGATTGATTAGATGTGGAGGACAAAGTAAATGGTTAAGGCTGAAATTCAGATTATATTTTGTGACATTGATGTGTAGTAGTGATGTTATCAGAGAAATTGGGGTATCCTCTTCTGGTGCTGGGGGTGGGGTTATTAGTATCTCAAGAAAAAGAATTTTCTAAAACTCGCACAGGAGGATGGGTGATTTTCATCTGTGAGAATTACATTCCTGGGTTTCCAGAGCCCCATTCCAGTCATCAAAGAAGTGTAGCTGGGGCCAGTGTCCAGGCTTTCCATTCCCTCTTACAGCCGGTCCAGTTCAGCCTCAGCTAAAGTAGTCCGTTAGTCTGTGTGTGGGGGGGGGGTGGGGGGGCCTCTACAGGGCCATGGGCCACGTGGGAGAACACAGGAGAGCGTGTGCCCCAAGCAACAAGAAGAGTCTAGCAGTCCTGAAAGCAGAAGAGGGCCGAGAGAGTGGACTTCTTTGTTCATGGGATTAAGTATCCCAAATTTCTGAGTGCTTGCAGTGGCCACGCCCATTCTGGCCAATGACTTTTGTTCTCTGGTTTGACTGACAGCCAGCACCTTCACTAGTCCTCCCAACTTTGCTTGGCAGCATGTTTCCAATTTCCCTTTGCTGGAACCTTGGGGAGTGTAAAGTGTTAGCTTCCTAGTGAAGCTGCCTACATGACATGCCTATAATATTTGGCCTCCCCTTTGTTCCTTTGCTGTTATTAATAACTATGTTAATTACAATGGTATCAGGAGATGCCAAGTAAGATTGGAATATGATATGGAGGATATGCTTTGGCAAGGAAAAAAAATAAAAGAAACATTAGATTTGGGGCATATTCATACTGTAATACATATAAGAAAACTGGGTAAAAAGCATAGAATGAAATAGGTAGACTATGGATTTGTAGTTTGTGGAAAAGGCCTGGAGATATA
Organism: Pipistrellus hanaki; assembly: GCF_964339955.1. NCBI lineage: Eukaryota > Metazoa > Chordata > Mammalia > Chiroptera > Vespertilionidae > Pipistrellus > Pipistrellus hanaki. Next base: position 58,906,192 of record NC_140509.1, on the reverse strand, counting down.
GTATGCAGACCCATTGTCATGGAGATAATTATTAAAGCCATGAATATAGATGAGATTACCCAGGAAGAGCACAGAGTGACTGGCAAGAAAAATCCTGAGAGAGAGAGAAATAGGAATCCATGACAATACCAGGGAAAGAACAATGCCAAGGGGCCCAGTTATTTGGAAGGTGTGGTATCTGAAAAGGTGGGAAGAAATGAACTCAAGGGCAAGGGTGGAGGCAGGTATTAGATGACAAGTAGGCTAGTTTACATTCTGAGATAGAAGGGAGGGAGGCAATAACCTCACTGTTTCTGTTTACGGGGCTGGATCTGGAAGCGTGAAGGAAAAAAATGGTATGAAGTCTCAATTCCATTGGTGAAGTAGGATTTTCTCCTTGGCCTAAGACTTGCTTGCAGAATTTTCTCCTCAGAAACTAACACCTAACAGAGGCCACCATTGCATGCCAAACTCCAAACCCACTGTTGATTTCAATTCCCTTCTCTTTGTGCTGTTTCTTCAGTTCTGTGATGAGTGTTGGCTTAATAATCTCTTCATTTAAAGAAAAGAATGTCCAAAACGATTCAGGCTATTGAAGAAATATCATACATATTATTAAATATTAAACACCAAGTAGACTTTGTAAAATATTTAACATTTGTAAAATGCATGACAGTCTAAAGGGATAATTTTATTGCAAGGTTTTAAACAATAAAATGTATGCCGAAAACAAGGTTGTTATTTAGTTTTTAATAAGATACCTTTACAGTTTCCTATGTTCCTGGATTTATGACATAATACCTGCAACCAAGAAAAATATATCATTGTTGAGTTTTTTAAATGCCTATTTGTCAAGATTATTTTCTTTCAAAAATATCTAATTATTTTCTCATTTGTGCTTATTGGACGTTGAAGTGAAATTCGGGTTGGACCAGATCATTAGAATGTTAAATTAGGACATTATAAAAGAAAATGTTGTATAATAAAAATTGTTACAATTAAGTCTTCCTACATTCAAATTCCAATGTCATAAAGATGTGTTTTTTTTTAATTAAAAACTTTCCAAAAATGCTACATAAAATCAACCATTAAGTGGTGCCATAAATAGAAATGAACTGAACCATGAGGAGACTAAGAAGCCAGAGACCCAGATTTTAAAGCTGCAGCTGGTATAATCAATAAGTAAGTAAAACAAGAGTCATTAAAAAAGAGTGCTAGCCGAAACCGGTTTGGCTCAGTGGTAGAGCGTCGGTCTGCGGACTGGAAGGTCCCGGGTTCGATTCCGGTCAGGGGCATGTATGTTGGTTGCGGGCACATCCCCGGTAGGGGGTGTGCAAGAGGCAGCTGGTCGATGTTTCTCTCTCATCGACGTTTCTAGCTCTCTATCTCTCTCCCTACTTCAGGGTGAAAAATCAATAAAATATATTTAAAAAAAAAAAAAAAAAAAAGAGTGCTAAATGATAATACTTTAGAACAGCCTCAATGTCACATTTATGTAATAGGCATCTATCTTCCAAGGGTCTTCTAAGGACTTTGCACGCTAGCAAGGAATTAAACCCACACAAACTGAATATTGCAGCCGTTATGAAAGAATTAGCATCACACTCTGCAAAAATAGGTTCAAATACCATATTCTCTAACACACAATGGAAGAGATGTAAAAAAATTTAGTATATAAATCCACCAGAACAAATTTGCATACTTATAGTTTAGACTAGAGGCTCAGTGCATGAAATTCGTGCACGGGGGCAGGGGGAGACGGTATCCCTCAGCTTGGCCTGTGACTCCTTGCAGTCTAGGATTCCTTGCTCCTTACCACCGGCCTGCTCACTCCTTACTGCTGGGCTCGCTGCTCCTTAGCACTGCTGTTGAGGCAAGAGAGGCTCCCATGACCTGGGCTGTGCTTGCCAGCCATGAGCCTGGATTTTGGCTGAGTGGCACTCTCTCTGTGGGAGTGTACTAACCAACAGGGGGCAGCTCCTGTGTTGAGTGTCTACCCCTGGTGGTCAGTGTGCATCATAATGACTGGTTATTCCACCCTAATGACCACTTAGGCTTTTATTATAAAGATATGACTGTTTTTTGTTTGTTTGTTTGTTTTTTGTTAATGAATCAAGTAGGACTATTCAGTCTGCTGGTCACAGAAACCCAATTTGAACTAGTTTAAATGGAACTGATAGAACCAGGGCTTGGTAAATGAAGACATCTTTGTATTTCTAGACTCTTCATCTCTTTGCTTTTTTCTGTGTTCTCTCTTGCTGAAGACTGGCTTGCTCATGAAAAAATTATGACTACTGCATTTCTTGAAATTTTATATCTCAGTCCTACACAGTAGAAATGGATTGTGTTTTTTCTTGGTTCTATATTGAAATATTTAAGGAAGGATACATTGGCTTTGCTTAGATCAGGTGAGAGGGGGCTCGTTGTAACAAAAGGCTGCTCACAGAATAGCTCTGAAGATGGATTGGGGGACAGGAAAAGGCTCTAACTATGCAAACATTTCCACAGGTGACCATGCACTCACTGATTTCTGTCTCCAAAGCAATGGCATTGGGGTTTCAATGAAAAGTATTCATAGTGTGATACATATATGGCTTAAAAATAAATTTATCAAAGTTCTTATAATCAAACCAACTTAAATTACTTCATTTAGATGCTGGGGACACATGGGACTGTTGCATTAGTTATACAAGGGAAACTTAATTTCCAAGATTTATTTGTGATCCTAGTAAAAGAATTTAAGGCACACTTTTTATTTGAAAATGCAAATGCATTATCCTTTTTAGAAAATTATGAATCCCGTTAGATTTAATGAATGCATTTCTGAAATCTTAGACTCTTTTATTTTTAAGGCTGATTGGTTGGATGGATGAGGTTAGCTTTTAGTCAAGGGAACAAACAGCTCAGGTTAATTTAGGGCTTCACTAAGGGAGAGTGTGTGGCCAGCTGAATGTGGAAAAGGAATATACACAGATACATGTACTAAACACTTCGATGTGTCCCTGTGTGCTTATCAAAGATGAGGTCATTGCCCTGTAAAAGCAACTGATCTATATAGGGTGGAAAACACATATATAATTGATTCTACTTCAAAGAAGTCTACCACTTTCTCTTGTTTTTCTTCCTTTCTCTCATTTGTTGTGAGATCCTCTCCTGCTTATCTTAATTAGTTGTTTAAAAAGAGAAGTTATCAGTAAAGGTAGATCACATGTAGATTTTATTTTTAAATTAAACCAAATTCTAACTCCAAATTAAAAATGCTTGTGAAGCCACGCTGGGGTGGCTCAGTGGTTGAGCATTGGCCTATGAGAGACTAAGGTGATGATATTTTATCTGGCTCTAACTTGGTAGAACAGTGCAATGGGGAGTGGAGTGAGCTACCTAACTAAACATGGTAGTGGGAACCAGAAGGCCACTTCACTCATTTATTTTACCTATTCTGCCTTTTTCCCCTCTCCCTGCAAACCAATCCTAGCAATTCCAATGTCTTTACATCTCAGCATCTTCACATCTCATCAGCTTCCTCCTCAGAAATGTCTCCTAATTCTTGTTTCACAAGATATGCCTCCTCAGGAAAAGGACTGTTCTTACTTTTTTCCTGCATACACCCTACTGTTTGATCCCCAGTAGGGAGTGGTCAGGAGATAGCTGATGGATTATTCTCTCTCATCATTGATATTTCTGTCTCTCTCTTCCTCTCCTCTCCTCTCTGAAATCAATAAAAACATATTTTTAAAAATACACAATAGTTCTTTTTTTTTCTTCAAAAAAAAAAAAAAAGGAAATATTGCATTATAGTCCATCATGGATGGACTTGGAGAGTATTATGCTTAGTGAAATAAGGCCACTCAGAGAAAGACAAATACCATATGATTTCCTTATATGTGGAGTGTAATGAACAAAATAAACTAACAAAATAGAAACAAGATCATAGATACAGAGAACAAACTTACAGCTGTCAGAGGGGTGGTGGGTCCGATGGCTGGGTGAAATAGGTGAAGGGATTAAGCAAAAACAAAACAAAACAAAACAAAACAACAACAACAAAACAACAACAACAAAAAAAACCCACAATGATGATTACCAGGGGAAAGAGAGGTTGGGGGAGGTAGAAGAAGGTAAAGAGGGCATAAATGGTGATGGAAGGAGACTTGAATTGGAGTGGTGAATATACACACAATACAATATACAGATGATGTATCATAAAATTGTATACCTGAACCTATATAATTTTATTCACCAATGTCACTCCAATAAATTCAATAACAATTAAAAAAATAATGTGATGAACCTTTTAATGCTTAAATCTTATGTGCATTATGGGTAATCTCTTTGAGGTGAATAATATGAAAATAACTTAGCATATGTTGACAAATGCTGCTCCAGAGTATTTGTACTAATTTTCACTCCCCAATGAGAAGATTGTCTATTTTTTCATGCCCCAAGGAGAGAGATGTTTGAAAGTCATATGTAGTTAAATCATGTATGAATGATAATAAAATAGAGATTAAACATTAAGATGAAAAACTAGTTAATTATTTTACAAAGAAATATCAGAGTATCTTTACACAAATTGATATACCTGAATATGGTATTGATGGATTTGACAAAAGAGAAAAAAAGAAGGTACAGAAATTACTTGGAGTATTTACTCTTTAAAATCAACACAAAATATTAATTTATGATTGACTGATTAACTTAAAAATAAAAAAGAATGATTACCTTCTTGGGGTTGAAAGGATACTGAGTTGGCACAAATGCAGATGTTGATCAATGATAAGAGAGATAGGAAAACAAGCCATGAAGATAAGTAATTGTGTTTTTAAAATGTACTTTATTTTTGGACAACTCACATTATATGTATTTTTCTTAATATTCAAAGAAGAGGGAGAGAATAGACAAAAGGAAACAGACATTTGAGAGTACAAAGTTCATTAGTAATTGACAAGGAACGTGTGGAGGTGTTGAGGGCATTGGTCATGTGAAAATTACTTTAAATCCCATAGAAGTAAAATGTTTAAGATCAAATATGATAATGAATGTGAGTCATTTTGAAGAGTATAAAGCACCATGGACATATAATACATAATTATTAGGTTATGACTCCTATCATTAGATCACAGATTATTTGAGAAATAGTCTGTTGGTACACTTCTCTGACATAATTTATCTTTCATTAAATCCAGAAAAATGATCATAATGGAATATGTCATTTTACTAGTAGCCCTGTTTGTGTTATGTCGGCATTTATCATTAACCCTGGAGTTTGCCAAGCAGTTCTGCATGCCAGTTTTCAGTGAGGGACAGTTTCTACTATCATTCTTTAGACTAAATAAGACCTGGTAAAATGTATGATATGTAAACAAGATTGGACAAAAGAAGTACTAAGGAGCTGAGCAGTTAAATCAACTTCTAGAAAATAAGCCCTACTGTAGATAATATATTTTATATTTTCCCATTTACTCACTGCAAACACGTGTGGTGCAGGCGCTAAGTTTATAAATAATGGCTTCATGTTGAAGTAATTAGGATTCAGTGCCATTAACAGCAGGATGTCTGGATAATCATATTTTAGAATGAAATGTCTAAGAAAAGGCATTTCTATTCTCCATGACAATTATGTATGTGATTAATGGTATAAATGACAATATCCAATATACATACAGAACAACAAAAATTAACTGTATCTATCATGAGTGACAGTATGAAAATTAGATAAAATCAATAATCAGAGGTAAAGAATGACTCCTTTAATATTGTTGTGTTCTCATAGCAAGGAAAGTTGGGCAGGAGTCTGGGGGTTGGGTTGAGATAGTACATTTGTCAGTCTCTCCAGAGTCTCCATGAAGATCAGTCAGTAAATAGTGCTTTCAATTATGCACACTCAAATCTTAAAAATAAATGCTCCCCTATATTAAAAATACTTGAATGCTAAAGGAACAACCAAAGTGGAAATTTCAAAAATTGCTATATGCCAGCTGTTCAGAAGGAAAATGGTATTTTTTAGGAATTATGGTATTTTGACAGTGGTGTGTCCCAGGACAGTTACCCGTAAGATGAGGTGATAGGACACTTGCAAGGTAGGCCCACATCAGGCTGCAACCCTGGGGGTCGGTCATGTTCTTCCTCTATAGTCAGGAACTCTTCTGCTGATCTATAAAATCAATGGCTTGCAGTTTTGTTTTGTTTTTTATTGACATATTTATTAGGTTCTTCTTCACTCCCCTCCCCACCTTCCAACTCAAAGAGCCCTGTACATGCCTGCACTTGCACATACTGGTCCACAGGTATTTGAGTTGGTTTTATTTTGTCTTGTTCAGTGCTTACTTAGTATAAAAATGTGTAAGGACCTTCATCAACTTTACTTTCATTTTTTTAAAAAAACTTATTTTCTTGAAGTGCCTTGTAACTATTAATTCTTCCTTGCAAATCTTATGTGTATATCTTACCATCTCTACAAAGTAGACACCTGTCATTTTCTTTATGCTAAGCACTAAGCACTTCTTCCTCCCTATTTCTCTGCCATGCTATTAATACTGTTTCCAAGAGCCCTTAAAAAAAACTTCTTATTTTTAAAAGATGTTAGGCACATGTAAGACAGAGAAAAGTATATCTCTGTGTGCTTATAGCTTATTTTAAACAATTCTCAATTCATTTTATTCCCTACCTATACCTACTTCCATTCTCCCACCAAATTATTTTAATGTAAATACAAGTCTTCCTATCATATCATTTCTCTCACAAATACTGTATTGTGTATCTTTAAAATAGAAGAATCATCATTTAAAAACATACTGATAACATAGTTTATTTTACATATTATGTTAAACTACCCACCAATTTTTTTTTCTATTTTAAAATAATTAAAACAAATTCACTGCTTTATTTTTTCTAGAAGATCATTAAACAAAAAAAGTGTTTTGCTCCCATTCTACTGTCCTTAAAATAAAAGAATTCTCTTTTTTTGTAACCTGTTTTCCCATTATTAACAAAATCACACGTTCCTAATGAGCTCAGATTCTTATTTGAGGCACATATTTTTATTTTGGTCTTAAAGAAAATGATAGGAAATAGCCAGACAGGAGGGAAAGGACACTACAGACAGTAGAAATCGTATGAAAAAGAAACAGAAGCACATAAAGTGTATTTTGAGTGAGATTAAGTCTGGCAATTCTCACAGTGCCAGAGCCCAGGGAGGCTGTAGGATTCACAGAGGATAAGGCTGTACAATCTGCCTAAGGATAAGGTCAGGATTTTCCTGGGGACACAGTTGAGGTGTGGAAAATGTATTTGCAAGGAGATGCTTCTGGAAGCTAGTACACAAAATCAAGAGCCCAAAGAAATAGAGTCAAAGATACGAGGGTCCAGCAATAAACTAAGTTAATGATGATGAAGAAGGACAGATTTAAACTAGGAGAGGACACTGAAAGAGATTAATGGAGTTAGAAGGGGAAAAATCTTTGAGAACTTTACATTAGATTTGGGGTTTAACCCAGGCTTGAGTTACCTAGATAGATCTTGGTGCTTTAAGCATCTATACTAATAAAAAGGTAATATGCTAATTAGACCAGGATCAACTGGACATCTTCCAGATGCCTGACTTCCTTCCAGACAAAGCCAGGGGGGGTGGGCAAGGCAGAGTCCGTTAGGAGCAATCAGACCAGCGGGTGAGCAAGCAGTTAGGGGCAAGATTAGACCAGCATGGAGGAGCAAGCAGTTAGGGGGTGATCAGGTTGGCAGAGGAGGGCAGTTGGGGGTGATCAGGATGGCAGACAGGCAAGCAGAGGCAGTTAGGGGAAATCAGGCAGGCAGGCAGGTGAGCAATTAGCAACCAGTGGTCCTGGATTGTGAAAGGGAGGTCCAACTGCCTGTTTAGGCCTAATCAGCAGTCGGACATCCTTGAGGGGTCCCAGATTGGAGAAGGTGCAAGCTGGGCTGAGGGACAACCCCCCTCCCATGCAAGAATTTCATGCACTGAGCCTCTAGTAGGGACATAAAAAAACAAAAACAAAAAACAACCAAATTGAGATTGGAGCATTAGGAACAAAGGCAGGGAAAGTTGGTGATCCTAGCTTGGAACTTGTTGAGTTGGAGGGTTCTGTAGGGTATACAAAAAAAAAAAAAAAAATGTATCAAGTAGGCAGTTAAATTAATATAGAGCTAAGGGTTGAGTCTCTACCAGGGATTGGCATGGGGAGTTAACACTGTTCTGTTGATGGGGAGGCTGTGAGGATGCACATGGCAGACTGCCAGAAGGGCCCACCACTGAGCTTTGAAGTCTGTAACCCAGGCTGAGGCAATGCCATCCAGAGGCTCCTTGCAAAGACTAAGTGCAGAGAGAACAGGATGTCAAACCCACTCCTAGAATAACTGGGACTTTTTTATTGTCCAGCCTCAGCTGAAGGACTCCCCAAGGGGATTGTCAAGCCTTTCTTAGATGGCATGCCAGTCTGGGAAGCTTCTGCTCAACGTTTCTCCCAGCCTTCTCTGGCTCTTACTTATTTCCCCTCTTTGCAGCTCCCACTCCACCCTGCATTTTTCTTAATAAAATGCTTGCTTATTTAATACCATTTCTTTGGCATTTGTTTCTCAGATGACCCTGTGAAACACAGTGGGTTATTAAAGTTATGATGATAGGTAAAGTATAAAAAAGAACATCCTTAAACCTGAACACCTCAAGGGATATACAGAAGAGGAGCATCACAACAGAGGCTGGAAATGAACTGAGACCTCACAGGACAGCCTTTAGCCCAGGCATTTTTTAAAGATAGAAATAGAAGACTTTTTCTCAGCTTGTTAGTACTGCTGACTCATTACAGTAATTTGTCCAGTAATCAAAATAAAAAAAACCAAGAGGCATCTCTTTCTGGGATATTCTTAATCTAATATAACCATCATTCTTCTCTATTGACTAATTTCAGCTAGTGAAATCTACCCCCTTCTATCTCACACTGTTTGTATTGTAGAATGCTCCCTTTCACTTTCTTAATAGAATAATTCCAAAGTATAGACATAACAATCATTTAATAAAGGTTAAGATTTCTGATAAATAATACTGCCATTTACATATTGATCATTGATCCTGTGCCAGGCATTGTGCTATGTGCTTGGCATGTTTTACATTATTAATCCTGTAACATCTAGAAAGATAATTAATATAGCCATATTTAATAGGTGAGTAGAATTATCAGAATCTCTTGGCTAAAAAAAAAAAAAAAGTGGCATTCAAATGCAAACTAATCTTTCACTGTTTCTTCCATGTTCTCCAGTAGTACCACTCATATCTGGGGGCTACAGGTGGGATTAGACCTCTTGGAAAGATTCTTCCTTCACTGGGATGCATCCCTCTTTATCATATTCTCAACCTACTTCCAGCCTGGTGGAGAAAATGTCCAGATTCACTCCGGATATTTCCCTCACTTTTAATTTCACTTCCTTTGGAATCATAAACTTTAAACATTGATTGTAACTATCAATATTTCTTATTTTCTTATTTTCTCATTCTTAATATACCTAGCTTTTAATCTTATCACGATTTTTCACTATGTGGATTCATCTTGCTCTTCTAGTCTGGGTACCCTCTGCTTGTTTCATTCACTTTCCAAAACAAATGTTATTGTCATTCTGTTTCTATCCAGAATGAAGCTCTGTGAGAGGTTCATCAGTGTATAAAGTCTACCTAACTTAAATAAGAGGTCAAGATACCACCAACAGCTATTTTTCACAATCGTGATTAGTGTTTAAGTAGAAGGTATGGCATGGAGCAATATAGTGTACCAAGAATCAAAACTCTGGTAAAATAGTAATTCTTACCTTAACTTTGAAGACAAGCACAGAGGAAGGAAAATGAATGAACATTTTCTAAATAGTTCTTATCACATTATTATGTATAAACACAGTTAAGTAATAATAGCTACTATTTCAAAAGACTCACTAGGTCTTTATAAAGTATGGAAATCTTACTAGTAAAAATATGTTCAGGTATACATGTCCATTTGGGCAGGCCTGATTTTTTAAAATTGATTTTAGAGAGAGGAAAGGAGAGAGAGAGAAACAGTTATGTGTTGTTCCACTTGTTTATGCATTCATTTGTTGATTCTTGATCAGGATGATGCTCTAATCATCTGAGCTACCCGGCCAGGGCTGCCCTTCATAATTTATCACACATATGCACACTTCTACTTGCAGAGAACATCATTGCTTATGGCAATTTTACAGAAGCATAGGGGTTCTATGGGAGTCTTGACATTGGATGTTTGCTACAGGCTATGAAGCACACTCCTCAAAGAAATCCCTGTTAGGCAGCCTTGTTCCCCAGAATTACATTCAGTCATTCTTTCCTGTGATTTTTCCTCCAGATCTTTCTCTCTGGGCATGGCTGAGCTCCTGTGCTCCACTTCCTTCCCTCTTCTCTGTTGGTTTCTCACCTCTTTCTTTCTGTACTGCTCTCCACGCTTTAAATTCTTCTTCCAATATCATGCAGAGGACAGAAGCTGTGTCCCATTTCCCACCCTTGCACTGGGCAGCCTTTCGGAAAGCTTGAGACAAAAGGGCCTCTTTATTTACAAGGCTTACCTTAAGAAAGCAATTGTATTTATATATACATATTGATTTCAGAGAGGAAAGGAGAGGGAGAGAGAGATAGAAACATTAATGATGAGAATCATTGATCAGCTGCCCCCTGCATGCCCCACACTGGGGACGGAGCCTGCAACTGGGCATTTGCCCTGACTGGGAATTGAACCAAACTTCCTGGTTCATAAGTCAATGCTCAACCACTAAGCTATGATCAAAATTGTTTTTAAATAAAAATTAAAATGTCAAATCTTGAAGGACTGGGAATTTTGTGTTTTTTTGAGATGACTTCTTGCCTACATGATGTGATAACCTTTTCAACTTACTTTCAGAGAGGAGTATGATATCCAAGTTTTTGTGAGATATCTCCCTGTCACCTCTGTGTACCACCTGTAGTTTTATCAAACCCTATTATCAAACCCTATAAAGAATATTATGTCAATGAAAATCATGGGTAAAAATGAATGGTAATTTAGTGAATAGATATTTTCTTCTTGGCAAATATTACACAACGTAATAAATATCTCAACATCTGGAAATGTAAAACTACAGCCATGAATTTGTATTATTCCTAATGGGTCTCTATTCACCAGAATTTTAATCTAATCAGTGTAATTGAAAAATTCTAACTATAGTATAGAGAATGTCAAAGTGCTGAAAACTGTCATTCAAATCAATCAGAATCTCTGAAATTTTAATGTTTCAACTTTATTATTTTTTCTTTCTATTTCTAATGGTCTGGAAAACTTTTGAAGCAAAATATGCCTAGAGAATCATCTTTAGTTAATTGATTTACAATTTAATGACTTCAAAAGTGCCTCATTGTTCTATTCACATCAACAATTTTACTTTCACTTAATTGCATAATTTCTTTTCTCGGTCGCTAGCTGTTACCCAGGCTTTAAAATTATGGTAATAGTACTACATAGAACCATCTAGCTTAACACCAGAAAAGTCCTACAACTTTTAAGAACTCCTAAAGAAAGTTTCTTTCTGCAGCATAACTAGATAGGTCAATATTTTAACTCCTGCTTGTCTGTTGTTTTCCTGATGATATCTTAGCCAAGAGCCATAAAACAATTGTATTTCAGAGTTCTTAGTCACATTCCTCATGTTAACACTTGCCCCTGGAAGCCCGCCCACTAAAATCAATGTGTGTATTTGTCCCATCATCATACCTAATAGCTTCTGAGGGATCCGAAACCACAGGTAAGAACCAATGACATATTTCAATAAATTTGAAAATTGTATTTTAAAGTAATTCAATCTCCTTTGTAACCAATCTATAGGCCATGTCTACGGTGAGGACTAAGTCATACTTTACTGGCTCATGCCAGGCTTCTAGGATTCAAATCCCAGTTTTCTACTTACCAGCTTTTTGACTTGGGATAACTTAACAAAATCCTCTGTTTCTTAGTCTTTCCAGTGAAAAAGGGATATAATTCTGATACCTATTCACAAATTTGTGTTGAAGATTAAATTATCTTGTGCTTATTAAATTGCCTAGAATATGGAAAGCATTGAACATACTGTATTATCTTTCAATTATTAATGATTAGTACTATGCTTGGACTATTGTAGGTGTTTATTAATGTTCATTGAATTTATATCTTTTGAAATTGCACATTTAAAAGAGCTGAAAGCTCCATGCAACACATAAACTCAATGGGAGATAATCTATAGTTATATAATAAACTGAACTAGGGATACCTTCTTGTACCTCAATACATTAATAAAACAATGCTTAAAGGAAATGTACCAGTTTTTAGGATTATTTAGCTTTGTTTTCTACTATGATAAAAAAAAAGTAATCAATAAACCTAGATAAAACTTCAGGAAGAAAACAATTCAATAGGACATGCTGTTTATAATGTACAAACACAAAATGATTTTTTTTTATTAATGAGATGAGTCACTTATAGTTAGGGTGAGCATATACTTTAGTATCTCAAGTATAACCATTTTAAAGAGTGAAAGGATTTATTTCATGGAATTATTTATCAAGGTCTTTAACTTTGGTAACATCCATTCACACTATTCTTTTTCAAATATCACTTATACTAATATGTTTGTATGTAGAGAGTCATAACAGTTCCATTTACCCAAATACACAACATTATCTAGGCACAAGATAACGTGTCATCTATTCTGTCTTGGAATGCCATAGGTGTGGGTAACAGTTAATGTGTCTTCAAGATACTTCTTTAAGAAGCATCCCTAGGCCATCAGAATGGTAATCTTATGCAGAGCCTAGAATTTACACCTGATATTCAGAGATGCATGCCCAGTACATTACTATGGGGAAAACTGGGATGATGGCATCTCAAGCTGTGCAAGAAAAAGGCGTTTGGCCAGAAATGCATGAGTTCTCAGAGATGGCTCTGATTGTGGAAAATGCTTTGGTCTCAGCAATCCAGTCACTTCATCTATAACTGACAGCCTGAAATACTAACCAGAAGGTAATTTTGTTGTTGTTGAGAACCATAGTAATAACTAGTCCTGTAATTTGTGCTATTGTACTATTGGTGGTTTTGGTTTAGTTCCCAGTAAAATAATGCCATAGGGTAGAAATAGTTTATCATTTATTTTAGTGATTCAAGTAAAATGATATCTACAGGAACTTAATTCATTCACATTGGGGTTATTGGGAGAATGTAACTTTCCTTTCCTTCTGAAATTTGATTTCATTTAGATTTATGATGTCTTTATATATGTGTATGCAATATATACTTCTTTTTAAAAATATTATAATCTATTATTATTTGTCTGTTGTCTTTAATGGACAAGATTAAGGATCTTGCCCTAACCAGTTTGGCTCAATAGAGTGTTGGCCTGTGGACACAAGGGTCCCAGGTTCAATTCTGGTCAAGGGCATGTACCTTGGTTGCAGGCACATACCCATTAGGGAGTGTGCAGGAGGCAGCTGATCAATGTTTCTCTCTTATCACACCAATGTTTCTAATTCTCTATCTCTCTCCCTTCCTCTCTGTAAAAAATAAATAAAATATTGGGTCGGCAGCTAAGTAATTGCGGGTTTCACACATATATGGCTTCAGTTGAATTTTTAGGTTTGCAGACGTAGTACAAATGTAAAACACATTTTGTTATTTGATAGTTGGCTATTCAGCTGTTAACCAGTAAAAAAAGTTTTTTGATCTGTTTTGTAGTTTTCGTTTGGCGTTCGTTGAAAAATGGAAAATCAAAAGGAACATTTTCGTCATATTTTGCTTTTTTATTTCCGCAAAGGGAAAACGCATCGCAAGCTCATAAAAAGTTATGTGCTGTTTATGGTGACGAAGCCTTAAAAGAACGGCAGTGTCAAAATTGGTTTGCCAAATTTCGTTCTGGTGATTTTTCACTCAAAGATGAAAAACGCTCTGGTCGTCCAGTTGAAGTTGATGACGCCCTAATCAAAGCAATAATCAATTCAGACTGTCACAGTACAACACGTGAGATTGCAGAGAAGCTTCATGTATCACATACATGCATTGAAAATCACTTAAAACAACTTGGCTATGTTCAAAAACTCGATACATGGGTTCCTCACGAACTGAAAGAATCACAGTTAACGCAATGCATTAGCAGCTGCAATTTGCTAAAGAAACGTAATGAAAATGATCCATTTTTAAAACGACTGATAACTGGCAATGAAAAATGGGTTGTTTACAACAATATGAAGCGGAAAAGATCGTGGAGCAGGCCAGGTGAACCAACTCAAACAACATCAAAAGCTGATATTCATCAAAAGAAGGTTTTGTTATCAGTTTGGTGGGATTACAAAGGAATTGTCTACTTTGAACTCTTACCACCCAACCGAACGATCAATTCTGATGTCTACATTGAACAACTAACGAAATTAAACAATGCAGTTGAAGAAAAGCGGCCCGAATTGACAAATCGAAAAGGTGTTGTATTCCATCATGACAATGCAAGGCCACACACATCTTTGGTCACTCGGCAAAAATTAATGGAGCTTGGTTGGGATGTTTTGCCACATCCACCATATAGTCCTGACCTTGCACCATCTGATTACTTTTTGTTTCGATCTTTACAAAACTCCTTGAATGGTAAAAATTTCAATAATGATGATGATGTCAAATCGTACCTGATTCAGTTTTTTGCTAATAAAAACCAGAAGTTTTTTGAACGTGGGATTATGATGCTGCCTGAAAGATGGCAAAAGGTCATTGATCAAAATGGGCAATACATTACAGAATAAAGTTATTTAGTTCCATGAAAAAAATGTCTTTGATTTTCTTTAAAAAATCCGCAATTACTTAGTTGCCGACCCAATATATTGTTAAAAAAAGATTAAGGATCTATCACTTTCCTCCTTTTCCCACTTACTTCTCATACACATCACATGGAAAACTGAGATTGTGAGCAATGATGAGTTCAGTCACAAAGTTACTTATCTTCATGTTCAGGTGTGCACTGTGTTTTCTAAATAAAGTTATCATAATACTGTGATGCATGAGACACCTCCGTTTAGTGGTGTCTTTTAAATCAATACCTCATTTCTGGAGAACTTTACTCCCTCTCTTGCCCTAGGAGAAACCTTTTGGGCAGCAGGTTTCAGAAGACAGTAGGAAGCAGGGAGAAGAAGACTGTTAGATGGCATTTGGACAGAAGCAAGGCCTGAGTGTTTCCTGTAACACTTACATTCCTTTCCAAAGCTGAGAATTTGATGTCTTCTGTATTTGCTTGCTGAACACATCCATCCAGCTGTGCTTTTGTGACTTATTTTCTCTTTGAAGTTGCTATGGGAATAGGTGAAGAAGGGAGGGTAGAAAAAAAGGGGGGAAAGGCTAAGAAGAGTATACAATAAAACATGAAAAGGAGTACTAGAAATCCTAAACTTCTTCCTAAACTTCACAATCTTTCATATGTTTGAGTATCAGGACAATGTGAAGACTATTCTTGAAAACATTTTTTGCTAAAGAAAAGCTTATCAGTAATACAGGAAGATATCATTTCCAACTTCCCAAATAGGTTATTAAAGAGACATGGGCAAGAGACCACAAATATGTAGAACTATCTAGATTCTAAGACATGCAACTTTAGAAATTTTATGCTTATTATTCCTGGCATATTAGATTTGGATATGTCAAATTTATAAAGTTGTTAGCTTGTATTTAATAAGCAATGTGTGTCTTATAGACCTGCAGGTCCTCTGAAGGTAGAATGCATTACAGATTTCTAATGATAGTGTGGCTCAGTGGATAAGGTGGAATGGGTTTAATAATGACTTCAGCAATAACCACATATGTCAATGTCTCTGTTATCTAATGATGCATACACAGCAAACAATCCTCAGACTTGGTAATTTGAAATAACGGCCATTGATTATTTCCCTCAATACTGTGGTAGCCTGCGCACACCATAGTGGTTCTTCTGCTGGCCTTCTTTGAGCTCCTTTGAACATTGGAAGTCAGTTGGAATCTACACTGAGAATATCCGTGATGCTCTCACTCACATGCTGGCTATTGGTGCAGGCTGTCAGCTAGAGATCCTATTTTTCTCCATGTGGCTAGACCTTCTTTCCTATGACTTGGCCACTGGGTCTTGAGAGCATAAGTAATGACTCAAGATTTCTTAAAGCCTAGGCTCAGAAGGCACTAGGCTCAGAAGGCACACTACTCCTGCGACATTATTTTGGTCATCAAAACATTTGACAGGGTAGTCAAAGATCAGAAGGAAGGAAAATGAACCCTGTCTCTTGATAGAAGGAGTAGCAAATTGTAAAAGGGCATGTGAGATGGATGGTGTTGTTTAGGTTCTCTTTGGAAACAATCTACACATGGGTTCAGTTTCCTCATTTACAAAAGGGGGATTTATATGTTATTTTAATAATCTTCCAGCTAATATATTTTAAGTATATTTTTTATTGATTTCACAGAGGAAGGGAGAGGGAGATAGAAACATCAATGATGTGAATCATCAGTGGGCTTACCTCCTGCACACCCCACACTGGGGATCGAGCCCACAACCTGGGCATGTGCCCTGACTGGGAATCAAACCATGACACCAGCCTGGCCCAGCTAATATTTTGATTTAAGAAAAAATATATATATATATATGATTATCCCTGGCCAGTTTGGCTCAGTTTGTTGAGTGTCATCCCATGCACCCAGAGGTTACTAATAGTTTGATTCCCAGTCAGTGCACATACCCAGGATGCAGACTTCATCCTCAGTAGGGAAAATGCAGGAGGCAGCTAATCAATGGTTCTCTTTCTCATCAATGTTTCTTTCACATTCCCCCCCCCCTCAAAAATCAATAAAAACATACTTAAAAAAACTTTATAATTAAAATGATTATAGTTTTTTGGTATCTTTTACTAAATATTATACACTTGATTTGTTTCTAAATTTGATACGCTTTATGTTGAATTCTTAGGTATATTATTTCTACTTATTATTACAAAAGATTATATTCTTGATGAGTTTTCTAGGAATAGATAACAGTAAAAATTGAAGGATTCATCTATACATATCATCAAATTACAAACTTTTACAAAAAAGCAACATAATTAAAAAATAAATAATTTCCAAGAGATAAAAGTAACAGTGCAGCCTAAAAATGACTAAAAATTATCATTATTTTTAAAATATATTTTATTGATTTTTTTACAGAGAGGAGGAGAGAGGATTAGAGAGCTAGAAACATCGATGAGAGAGAAACATCGACCAGCTGCCTCTTGCACACCCCCCACTGGGGATGTGCCTGCAACCAACGTTCATGCCCTTGACCGGAATCGAACCTAGGACCTTTCAGTCCGCAGACCGACGCTCTACCACTGAGCCAAACCGGTTTCGGCACTAAAATTATTTTTTAAAAGTCTTTTTCTGAGTTAATATATGCTTGTATTTTTCTTATGGAGGGTACCAGAGAATGAATCTGTGTTTCTTTATGTAATTCCCAAAGGTCACTCTATAGTCACCCTTTTTCTGACTTACCAACGTCAGAGGAGGCAGCCCTGGATCCCATGCATGAAACATGCATTATTATTAACAAATAAATGAGCAAGATTCAAATAACCAGGAAAGCACCTTTCATAGAACTCACTTTAATGAAGTGAAAACTAATTTTGCAAGTGCTGTCTTGCTTAGTGTGCAGTGCAGGGGCACAGTCTAGGTATTGAGTTATGAAAGCTCAGTGATCTAGAAATGTAATTAATGTATATAAATGAAAAGTGTGGTTTAGTGTATCATGGAAAACACTCCCACACATAAACATCAGAGAAGACATTTAAGAAAAGATGATGTCTTAAATGGGTATTTATAATTGAAGTTTTGAAAAAATGAGAGTTACAAAAACCTTGAAGTTTCATGTTCAGAAAAAAATATATTTGAAATGGGTCTAATTATGATGTTGAGATTCTACTCCAGAATGATTATAACACTTATTCAAAGGCTTAAAATAAAAATGTCCTAATATGCAAATACTTAAACTGCAGTTTTCAAACAAGTAGAACTTGAAGAATCTGAGGCTATAAACAGTTTGGATACATCATTGCAAAATTGCTTCTATTATGATTTTTTGCCCTATTAACCAGCTTTAGTTTGCTTATACATTGGTGACTGACAAAGTCCTCTGTGTAGAGTTGTTCTGATGCTATTGTTTGAAGGTAGATGTTAGCAACAAGTTTGAATATAGAATGCAGTTGAAACTTATAAATGTTGAGCTACAAGGTTGTGCAATCCCCTTGATCTTGTTAGAGTTTGTTTCATATTAATTTCATGAATAAAATACTTACATACTTGCCATTTGGTGGATAAACATTATGGTCATCATAATTTAGTTCATAAAATTTGCAGCCTTCTTTTGGTTTCTTGAAAACTTGTTTTCAGTGAGGTGTGTTTTGATACCATGCTCTAAACTTTTTTGGATGGAAGCTATTAGAAATGCATTCATTACATAAGCCCACCAAATTAATACTACATTAAGTTTAAAGAGCAATCCTATTGAATAAAAGAGTAATATGCAAATTAACCGTCATATCTGTAAAGTTTGCTATCATGAGTTACTTGAGAATGCTATTGTAAAAGCGTTTGTTGTGATGACTGGAGGTCAAGTTTCTAGGTTAGAGAGATGTGGGTGTGTTTTGGGAAGGATTCTGCGTGTTGCTAGTACAGAGTGAGCTTATATGCGAGTTTGAACTGAAGAGCAGGGCTAGAGAGGCCAACACAGATGGGATGCTTTGAACCATCTGGTCATGAAGATTGGAGAAATAAAGAATTTCTAAGTAATAAGAAACAGGACCCCTCGAGGGATGTCCAACTGCCCATTTATACCCAATCCCAGTAAAATCAGGGCTAAACGGGCAGTCGGACCTCCCTCTCACAATCCAGGACTGCTGGCTCCCAATGCTTGCCTGCCTGCCTTCCTGATTGTCCCTAACTGCTTCTGCCTGCCAGCCTGATTCATGCCTAACTGCTCCCCTGCCAGCCTGATGGCCCTTAACTGCCCTCTCCTGCAGGCCTGAAACCCCTAACTGTCTTCCCCTGCAGGCTTGGTCCCCTTAACTGCCCTCTCCTGCAGGCCTGGTCTTTCCCAACTACCCTCCCCTGCAAGCTTGATAGTCCCCAACAGCCCTCCCTTACAGGCCTGGTCCCTCACAACTTCCCTCCCCTGCTGGCCATCTTGTGGTGGCCATTTTATGTCCACATGGAGGCAGCCATCTTTGACCACATGGGGGCAGCCATCTTGTATGTTGGAGTGATGGTCAATTTGCATATTACTATTTTATTAGATAGGATATTATACTATGTATTTAAATGTGAATAAATAAAATAAATTATCCAAAAAAAGACATCATGACAAATTGAAATAGAACCTGTAGAAAAAAAAGGGAAAAAAATTGTCCAATTTTTGAACAAATGGCTCTGATTTTCATTTTAAAATGAACCCTGCCAATTATTTAGACAATCCTTTCTGTTCAAGTTCTACCTTTAGGTGAAGACTTTTATGGTGAAGCAATTATTCATTAGCATTTAAATGTTAAGACTACAATTTTGAACATTTTCAGATGTGATCTTGCACATCACACACAATCTTAGTTTAAAGACTTAAAGTTTTACTTTTATCATGTATACATGCACTAGTTTTCTAAATTAGGTCTATTACTACATGATGCTACCATTTAAGTTGTATATCTTATTTTTTACTATTTTTCTTCTGGTATTATCTACATACACATATTCCTATTTCTTCTAAGTTTCTTCAAAAATGAAAAGTAGAAGTATGCACACACACATGCACACACACAACTGTTTTCCAGTTGTAATTAAGAGACTTCTAATTAGACACCTTACTATGTGCCTGCAAAAGAAGAAGAAGAAGAAGAAGAAGAAGAAGAAGAAGAAGAAGAAGAAGAAAAGGACGGAAGGAAAAAAAGAAAAAAGAAAAAAGGTACTCTAAGGTCTTAGAGAAAGATCAGGTGAACATCTATCCTTCTGCTATGTGTTTGGCTCCATGACTAAGTGACCAAACTGCCTCATTTACCTTAATAAGTTCTGACCCTGCATTTGCAATTTACTGGCCCCTCAAATTTTAGTTGGAGTTGACTGAGTCTTGTCCTTTAGACTTTGAAAGTCTAGGCTGAAGATCATAAAATACTTCTTAAAGGAAAGACTGTTAGAACATTACTTTCATCACTTAAAACAGGATTGTATGAGCATTGCGGAACATGGTTTACGGAGCAATCTTCCACTCTTTGGGGGATGGGAGCAGAAGGCTGGGTGACCTGTTACTCTGGTCAGCCTACCAAATGAACTTTGATGCAATAAGGGTTTGATTTGGATTTAGTACCAGGGCACTAGCCAGGGAAATGAAAAGTTGGCACCTATGATATGATTAAGGCCTTTCATTATCTTCACTTGGAAGTGAAAAGACCGTGTAGGCTATGAAAGAAAAGATCTTTTGAATATTTCTTGTTTCAAGACTTGACTGATTTAATATTTGAGAGGTCAGGATACAAGACACTATTCAAAACATGTGGAGCAAAAAAAGACAGACTTCCCGTCATATGGAAGTTTATAACCTAGTGAAACAAGATTTATAATATAAGGTGCTCTCTGTACTGATTTTTTTTTAAATTTCATTCTATTAGAAGATGAAGGACATGAAATAGAAAAATGAATTATTGAAATATTCTGCTTGATTGCCTCCTGCTCCCCCACCTCCCCTGGCAGGAAGAAGGAAGAAGAAACCTCTTTGATTCCCCTCCCATTTACTCCTGATAATGTGGCTATTTGCAGGCATCGCCTCTGACCGATTTAGGAAACTTTTAAGCATGATAGACAAATGTCAAAAGAGAACTACAAAGAGACAGAGAGGGCACACAGACAGTGATCAGATATACAAATCAAACAAACTGTGTTTATGTTTATGTGTTTGAAGAAAGTACTATGATTAACAAAATGACTGATATTATGGACATCACTTACCAGTAATACTAATAAGCTTGATATACTTTTGAGGCATAGGAACTGGTCCATTCTTGAAATTAAAAAAAAAAAAAAAAAAAAAAACCAGAGAAAAAAACAAAAACAAAACAGCACACAGCGATTTCTTTATTTTACCCTGAAACTTTTACTTTATGTCTTTATATTTTTCAACTTCTAGATGAAACATAAATAACTTTTCATTTTATTTTACATTTTATCTCCATGTTGCTTAGTATGTTGCTTATACACAGTAGTCATTTGGTCTGGTAATCTATATATTTAACAAACCACCTCAAACTCAGATGCATCAAACAACAACCATATTGTTAGGCTTGCATATTTTGCAGTTATGTATTTAGACAGAACACATAGGGACAGCTTTTCTTTGCTACATGTCTGTCCACGTGCCTTTAGCTTCTCAAAGCATGGCAACAGTGGGAAGAACCATATTGAGAGTGAGGGTCCAAGTGACTAAGGTGGGAACTGGAGGTTTTTCTGACCTACGTTCAGAAGTCATGCATTGTCACCACCTCTGAATTCTATTTGTTATAATTGAATCATTGAGGATAGATCAGATTCAAAGAGAAGACTATTAGACCCTTTTGATTCATGGATAAATGTCAAGGTCACATGGCAGAAGAGCATGAGGGATGGAAGATAGTGTTGCAATCATTTTTGTGAAAAAAAAAGTTACTATGTGAAATAAATTGTTGATAAACTTAATTGAATTCTTGAGCAAAGGAGATGATAATTCTAATCTTCCATGATGCCTTCACGCAATAGAGAGATATCAATCTTCAGACTTCTGCAGTTAATTACCTGTCCCTGTTGGTGTTCTTGAAGGTTAATTTTATTTGACCACATGTGGTCAAACATGATTTTAGATGTTTCTGTGAGGGTATTTTTGAATTAGATAAATAGTTATACTGGTAGATTTTGAATAAAACAGATTGTTCTCCATAATGTGGTGAGCCTCATCCAATAGCTGAAGGCCTAGCTAGAATAAAACACTGACCTTCCCTAAGCAAGAGGGAATTCTACAGCAACGGGCCTTTGAACTTGAACTGATCGTCCTGGATCTCTAGGCTGCTGGCCCACCTACAGGTTTTGGACTTGCCAATCTCTATAATCACATAAGCCAATTAAAAATAAATCATTTTATATATATTACATATGCCTTATATCGGTGCTTTTTCTTGTGAGAACCCTAACTAATCCATAACTAACACAATGGTATTGTTCTCAGGGATAGAAAGAATAAAATTATAGCTTAGAAGAGATTGGCCAGGATTTTCTCTATTGTTTCTGATTTAGCACTCTAAAATTTCCCAGGATGGTTACTCTTCTTGCTATTCCTTCCAAAATTGGAGTAGTGTTTGATCCAAATTAAAAGTAAATTTTGCTTAGTCACTTCCCACTTCAGGAATTCAGGAATATGATCTGTACCTTTAGATAATATCTGCAATACTTCCTATCTGGTTGACACTATAATAGGCCATGATTAAAAGTAAGCTTTAATATTACCCTCCTTGGAGGAGCAAGTCAATCAAATGTTCTTGGGCAGCTTCCACACTCTTCAATCAGTAGACGACTATTAAGTATTTGAAGGCTGACTTTAGTATTGGCTGATTAATGATGACACAGACATTTTTAACAGGGCAAAGGATTTTCATTTCTGGGGCTTAAAAAAGAGGCAAACTCTGAGGTTACCTTGCAATTTTATAACAAAAGGTATTTTTGTATAAAATGTCTTCTGTTTCTTGTCCAACTTTTCTTGCATTTCCACGTTGCCAGTGTTATTAACAGATTTTTTTTTTTAAATAAGGAAAACATGTGATGTCATTTTCAAAGTTGGGTTTATTATTATTCTTACTCTCTGATCCTCATTGTACTTTTATTTCAATTGGGTCACTGAAAATTTAAAATATGTAGACAGGAGACTTCCAGCAGCTGTCCACCATGCTATGGTCAGACATAAGTACCAAGTCAAGGCTTTTTGGACTGAACCCGTAAGACCTGAGAATTCTGTTTCACGTGCTGCTCCAGGGAGCCACAAATGGCTGACGAGAGTTGGCACGGGGGAAGAAATCCATTTGCCAACTCTGCATTTGGGGTAATTTGCCTTGAGCACTCTTTATTAGGTTTCTGGACTATGGGACAAATACACATTAGATACTTATTTTAGATTTGTTGATAGTGATACACTTGTTCTTCCAAGAACAAAAATATATTGGCAAAGGTTTAAAACACATCTGAGAGAAGAATTTACATATACAGTATAAGCAACAATGGTGGCATTACCTAAAGACTTCTTTCAGAGCTCTAATGATTCTCATGAAGATTAGTGACTTTTTGTGCTAAATATTTTCGATGAACTAGTTCACATTATTCTTAAAATTTATAATCGGCCCCCCTCCTTTTTTTTAGTTGTGAATTAAGAAGTATGTGGTTGTAGAACTATGTACAAAAAATGATTTTTCCAAAAATATACATGCTCACTATTAATTCAAGATAATTTTGATATTATTATTCATCTCTATTGCTGGAGGTCACACAAGAGAGGTGGCATGCAAACTGGCA
Organism: Pipistrellus hanaki; assembly: GCF_964339955.1. Classification (NCBI taxonomy): domain Eukaryota; kingdom Metazoa; phylum Chordata; class Mammalia; order Chiroptera; family Vespertilionidae; genus Pipistrellus; species Pipistrellus hanaki. Next base: position 58,882,607 of record NC_140509.1, on the reverse strand, counting down.
AGTATTCTAGCTTGTGTGTAGCAGTTCACGCTTCATAAAATTCTTTGTAGTCTCACACTACCCTTTAATCTTTGACATATGTAGAAAAGGTTATGAAATTTTTGATAGATGAAAACAAATTATAACCTGTTATGCACAAAAACAAAATCAATAGATAAGTAAAAGCCCAGTGGCAGATTCAAATTATCTGTGGCTTTGCAGTGTTAGGGATCCCTGTTAAAAAAAAAACAAAACAAAACAAAGACAGTGTTAGCCAGAGCAGTAGTGCATGAAACTGAAATGTATGTCACTATTCTTTGCCGTAATTCTCTTTATATTTTTTAGGAATGGTACACGCCACTGCAGAAGTTCTCACACACAGCCTTCCATCTGCCAACAGCTCAAGCTGGCAGGTATGGACAGCTTTTCAGGGGTGTGAACAGAATTGACGTATATACACTTTTGGGTCTGTTCCAGTGGATCATTCAACCAGGACCAAACACGGTGTTGCAAATGAGCTGTATGGTCGGCTTTTATCTGATGTTTACCAGGTGACAAATACCAAGTGCTCTTGGAAGCAAAGGATAAGAATGGGTATCACATCATTCAATTGATGGCAGAAGGAAAGAAATGACTGTCTCATTATGCAGGATGGACATTGAGTAGCTAAGCTTTATAGGCCTTGCTAAAGGTTGAAAACAATGGATTCAAACACAGCCATAGTTCCCAGAGAAAATTTAGGATTGAGTGAAATGAGAAGTGCAGAGAGGGGTACATGAGAGTGTGGCTGCAAATAAAACCTGCTCTTTTGCCAGCACCAAATCTCTCCTAGGAATTGATAGGGATAAAAAAAGAACAACGTATATATTACCCATAAAAATCACTTTATTTTCTGCAGTGTAATGATATAACCAAGTAGCCTGCTTATCTGTATGACAAATATAAAATACCTTGCAACACAGTTTCCTGCTTACTTTTTCAAATACAATAGGTTAAATATTAAATTGCACTAATATCATTCAGGTCACTAAGCTTAATAGTTTGAAGTTATTTTTTATGCATTGAATGTCTTTCTGTTAGTTGAAAAGGACAGTGTATTTTTTAGATGTGTCTAGCTTCTCATGGGGAATTTCCTCAAGCATGTGAAATGATTCTTATCATAAAATAATTTCCTATTAATTCTGAGTGCACATTGCATATTGTGATGCATTTGTTGGGGGAAAAACCTAAAAGTATGTTTAATTTATAATAGGAAAATTATAAGGTCATATAAATTCTCATATTTGGAATTTATTCTCAGAAGTAAATCTCCGTATTTATCAACTTGCCAATATACTTCAATTCTGTTTTGTAAGCATAACCACATTTTTCTTGATGACTTTTCATAAACACAAAAAACAATTACAGTTGTTGAAAAAGAACAGTTTTGAACAGTTAACTCTTTGGAGATAATGCAATGGATTTATAATATTTTTTTAATATTATTTAACCTTGTTGGAATATATTTTAGATTTTATTTACTAATGTTGAATCCAATTAAATAATGTACAGTCACACTAAGCAGTATAATTTGTAAAGACACTGTAACATCTGTGAACTCAAAATCAGGTTCTGGCTGACTTAGAAAAGGGCGAGGAACTGGAAGCCACTCTTGTAGGCATGGCAGCAGCCAGGGAAGTCAAGATCAGGGCTGAGATGAAGTTACACAGTGTTTTATTTCCAGGTCAAAGTATATGGAAGAATTGAAATACCTGGGTTCAAGTCTGATTATTCAAAGAAATCATGTTATGCTCCATTATTTTCCTCCACTTTAGAAAACAAATTATAGGTTATTTATAGGAGTTTAAAACCAGAAAGAAAGAAAGAAAGAAAGAAAGGAAGGAAGGAAGGAAGGAAGGAAGGAAGGAAGGAAGGAATTAAGGAAGGAAGAAGGAAGGAAGGAAGGAAGGAAGGAAGGAAGGAAGGAAGGAACGAAGGAAGAAAGCAAGGAAGGAAGGAAATCCTACCTTGATGTACTGCTCCTGATATGCACTTAAAAAAAAAAAACAACACACACACAAACCATTTAAAAACTATTAAAAATACTAACCAATACAATCAAAACAAAGTGGAATGAAAATAATCCTACCAGTTAATGTTTTCCCCACACTGCTTTCTAGAACTTGCCCATATGATCCATATTTTACATAGCCATATTTGTTATTCAAGCTCTGATCTTCATCTCATAGCACATCATAATATTCCCCCAGGGACTGACAGTATCTAAAAATTATCAAATACAGTGATTTTATGTTACATGTGTTTTTCTAGGTTTGAGTAAAGGGAAATGGTGAAAATTTTAGCAATTTGTCACCAATTCCAAAGGGAGTTTTTTTCTTTTTGCTTTATTTTACACAATCGCCTTATATAAGACAAAAGTAAATACTATAGGAAAATCTATTTCCATGATAGACAACTGTTACCAGTAAATCTAATCATTGTTTTAAAAGCCCCATTTCAGTGGTCCCATCCTCTTGAGTAAAATTTTCCTTACCATCTTCAAAATGATTAAATGAATAAATTCTCTGACTAGAGATTTAGACATCAGCTCTGAGAAGTAAATAGGAACAAAATATTTTTACCACAGGGCTATAACCTGACTGTAATATATAAAGTTTGATTCTATGACTGCCTTGCCAAAACTAAAGCCTCATATGAATATGCTTGCTTTCTTCGTATTCAACTTCTTTATCTGACCTTGCTCTTTCAATGATGCACTTGTTACAGAATGTCAGTCACTAATGAGGCCTAAAGTAATTGAGGCTGATTGAGTCAGCAAGATGCTGCCTAATTAGAATGATAAATGGAACTGGGTGATCAAGAATGGAGGAGTGAATGGCACAGGGGGCAACGGACAAGGTCATTCTGTCAATTAGGACCACTTATTTGAATCCCCTCCCTCAAATAGTGTCTGTCCTTCATGGTATGTGAGCCCAACACTAAAGGACATACACAGATCACTGTATTTCAAACTTTCTGACTGCTTTCTTAACAAAGAGTGGTGAAGGATTGGTGATTCCCTGGGTAAGTCTTTCTAGACCAAACATTGTAAGCCATATAGTCTCTGTCTATTAAGAATGAGGATTTACAAATGCATTAGTCCTCTAAATAAGTACAGGGCACCACAAGTTTGCCCTCTGAGTCCTAACATGTTAAACCACATGGGAAATATATCAAACAACTTCACATTTGAAGGACATGGAGACCATCCTATATAATAAAAGCATCTAATATGCTAAGTGTCCAGACGTCCAGTGTGCCATTCAACCAATCAAAGCATAATATGCTAATGATATCCTAAGGCTTCTCAACCACTCGCTATGACATGCACTGACCACCAGAGGGCAGATGCTCTGACTGGTAGGGTTACCTGACTCCTGGGGTCTGTTTGATTGGGACTGAGCGAGATGGGCCCGACACATTCTGGAGCCCTTCTGCGGTCCCTCCTGCGTCCCTCCTCAGTCCCAATTGTGCACTGGTGGGGTCCCTGGGCCTGGCCTGTGCCCTCTCACAATCTGGGACCCCTTGGGGGATGTTGGAGAGCCAGTTTCTTCCCAACAGCAAAATGACCAGTTGCTATGGCATGCACTGACCTCCAGGAGCAGACACTTAATGCAGGAGCTTCCCCCTGGTGGTCAGTGTGCTCCCACAGGAGGAGCACTGCTCAGCCAGAAGCCAGACTCACAGCTGGCAAGTGCAATAGTGGTGGTAGGAGCTTCTCCTGCCTCTGCAGTAGCACTAAGAATGTCTGACTGCCAGCTTAGGACATCCCCCGAGGGTTCCTGGACTGCTAGAGAACGCAGGCAGGGCTGAGGGACCCTCCCCCCGAGTGCACAAATTTTGTACACTGGGCCTCTAGTCTTATTATAATGTTTTAGAATCAGAGCTGCACATTTTAACTAATCTTTTCAGTTCTTAAATGTATCTACTAGAATCATTTGCATTTCATTATTTTAGCACTTTTTCCTTTTAAACAAAACATCAGCTTTATTATTTAAACTGTTATACATAAAAACGAATATAGATACAGAAATAGTTCAATGACAATGTAATTTGACTCAGCTTACTTAATAATGCCTTATTTATTTGCCATCATTAGAGAGCAAATGTTCTGAAAGGAAGCTGTAGTTATAACCACTAAGCCATATTTAAGTCATTTTTAGTATAAATTTATCTAAAATGTGCAATACTTCTGTCAGAACACTCATTCCCCAAATGTTATAAACATACCCCATCTTCTAGGATGGCTGATACTTGTAACTCTAGGCATCATTTTGAAGTTCGTATGACCTAAGAAACAGTGTTCAACTTCTCAGAACACCTAACAGATGTTTAGGATAACTGAAATTCTTAGAGCTCAGATCCAAGAATAAAAATAATCTGAAATAAAAATCAGATGTGGCCAACTTTTAAAAAGTAGGTAATCAGCAGAGTTTTGGGGAAAATCGTTAATAGAAAACATTAAATTGATGTAATGTTAAAAGAATTTAATAAATGGTATCTGGAAATAGTGATTACTTATTAAAATTTTATTTGTTAGTATATCTGTCACTTTTTTTCAATGGGGAATAAGCAGGATGTTTTTCTGGTTCAGTTTTATTAGGAGTCCTTTCTCTACCCTCTACCTCTGTAGTCTTCTCTAGCGATTTAGTTGTAGGTATAATCTATAGGTAAGCACATATTTTCTCTCTGGCACTCACAGATGTTTGCTCGACTCCCTGAATTACTCTGAAATTCACCATCTTTAAAAGAAAATGGTGAAGAGTATACTCCTTTGGGCTCAGTAAAGCCTGACCTTTAATATGGTCCCAGCCATTCATTAGTTGGGTATTTTTGAACAAGTTTCCTGACCTCCATCAAATGTGCAAATGGTGTTTACTTACCTGGCTTGATTTTTGAAGGTTAAAGGAGATAATGTATCTAAAAATCTCAGCATCAGTGGCTGATACATGAATGTACTCAGTAAATGGTAGATGCTGCTGCATGCACTCTTAGCAGAGGTGACTAGGAAATGAATGAAACCTCTTTCTGTTCTGCCACCCTCCATCTTCCACTGCTCCCATCCTCCAGCCCAAGATTGGCATCGTTCTCTTCTCTACATTTTTTTTTTCTGGCAAAGAGTCACTTTCTGATCTCTGTCCTTTGGCACTCTCCTTTTCCCTCAATCTGCAGCCCCCAACCATCTCTCCTCCACCCAGCTGTCACAGTGCCCCTCCCTTACCCCATTGAATGTCCTCTGTCATATTGCCAATTCTTCTCCCACTGACACGAGGCATGACTAAAACTGTCAGTCATCTCCTACAGACCCACTTATATTCACTTTATAAATGTATCAGTCAGCCTCTGCTTTATGAAACAGAATACATTCAGAGTCATGTCCATGAACACCAATTATTGTTCTGTCCTACCCAGTTAAAAGAACTATTGAAGTATATAGGTTGCTTGTCCTTATGCTAAATGGATTTCTATTAAAATTTATTGTCAGGAAAAAAGATGGACTCTTCAGACAAAAGTGGGTAGGTCCTGTTGTCTGACAATGAAGCATATCTACATTGCCCATATGTTATGCAAATGTACTCCCTCTACCTCCTTCACTTGCACTTCAGTGATTTTCTTTTTTGTTTGCTTTTTATGCTTGTTTGTTTCTTGTTAGAGGAAAGAATAAGGAGAGACCTATGGTCTAATGTCAATAGCCAATGTATTTATAATCAGAATATAACTTCTCCTAAATGTGATGATCTCCAATCTTCCATCTGATTACAAAATTAAAATTCTAACACTTAATTGATTTTTTATTCAATAGTTATATTATATACAATACTAGAGGCCTAATGCACAAAATCCGTGCAAGGGGCTTGGCCCTCACAGCCCCAGCTTCATCTGGAAGGTCATCCAGAAGGACGTCTGGCTGTCCTGTCTAATTAGCATATTATGCTTTTATTATTATAGATATTATAGATGTTATTTTATTGTCACTTCCTTCAAACCTCTTTTAGAATTAAATGAGATGAATAGTGTATATATATATATATATATATATATACATATATATACATATATATACATATACATATATATAGTAGATGAATAGTATATATGTGTGTATGTATGTATGTATGTATGTATGTATGTATATGTATGTATAGTAGACAATAGCAGTAGTTTTCTAAATATGCCAAAACAAATTTTAACAAAGTGATTGGCTATAAACAACAAAATTTTATTCTATAAAATCTCTGGAGACTTGAAGTGTGAAGTTAAGGTGTGAGCAGGACCAAGTTCACTTCAGAGACTCTAGGAGAGGATCCTTCCTTGTCTCTTTCTGGCTCTGGTGACTGCCAGTGATCCTTAGCATTTCTTGGCTTGTAGACACATCAATTTCAGCCTCCATCATACACATCTCCCTGTGTGTCACTCTGTGTGTGTGTTTTCTCTTATAAAGACTAGTCATTCAATAGGGCCTACTCTAATTGAATATGGCCTCTTCTAAACTTACTTAGTTACATCTGCAAAGACCCTATTTCCAAATAAAGCCACCTCCTGAGGTCCTGAATAGACATGAATTTTAGGGGGGCACTGTTCAATCCAGTACAGATACCAAATTTCTTTGCTTTTCTGATTGGTTTTATTTCAGTAGGCACCACCTGCTGTCATCTCTTTAAGGTAATTCCTTCGGCAATACTCCCTTCTATGTTCCCTTTTTAAGTCTTTGGAAGAGGATAAATCAAGGCAAAACAAATTAAATTGGTTAAGTTGGTTTGCCTGTTAGGAGTTGTTAACATCTGTTCATATTTTTTTCCTCAATAACATGGTTTTAAAAAGACAACTGCAAAGCAAGAGCCTATATTTGAATTGTAGTCCTTGGTGGTTGGGGATAATGGCAGAGACTTTCAGATATTAGCTAGAATCTGTAAGCAGTGAAGTATTGGTCTTTAGTAAGCAGCATCTAATCAGCAAGTGATAAAATCCAAAGGAAGAAGGGGTGTCTTATGATCCTTATTAGATATATTTATTTGTAAATATCATGCTCAGAAACACTCTTTAGTATAATATAAGGACTCATTATTAACTCCTTCTTCTGAATTTTTTATGGCAGTAAGGGAAACTGCTGTTCACTCATTGCTTTAATCGGAAACCTTAGTGACACAGATTCTTCTCTGTCCTTGATCCTCTGCAGTTTGTCATTTGTCGCATCTTCCCAAGTCTATCTCACACTACTAAATAGTTAATTTCCTGATTTTCCATCCTTTTTGTCACTCCTGTGATTCAGTTTTCCATTACCTCTCTTCTGTATCTCAGTGAGAGTATAAAACTCGTCTCTGTATTTCCACATCCTATCCACGTGATTCTCCCACCCCAGTATTGCTGAGATGTTCTTCAGAAAATGAAATTCCTCTCATATTGCTCATCTGATCATAACTTCTCAATTCCTTCCCAAAGACTAGAAGGAATTTACAGGGCATGAGAAAGCTGTAATGACCTGGTTATCTACCCACTTCTAACCTCATTTTTTAACATTACCCCCATGTGTTCTGAGCTATAATCCAGTAAAACTGCCAGATTATACATATTTTCTAGGTTCAGCTGCTCACTGTCCCTGGGATGTCTTCTTTCCCAGACAGAATCAAATACTGTGATTTTCCTACTCACATAACATCTTAAAGTATATACCACTAGTACAATGACTATGTGTCATTTTAATATTGTGAATGTGTATTTTTTTCTACAAATATCATAAGTGCAATAGTGTAAGAAGATGGGCTTTGGGGGCTTCATACATGGTAAGTCAAATCAGGTTCCTTCACTTTCAGCCAGGTGCTACGTAGGAGGGTGGGGAAAGGAGTGAGTAATTATTCCAAAGGAGAGAGTTGGTTCTGGGATGGCACCAGAGAAGAGTATTGGAGAGACTTTGATTCCTGATGAGTGAGAATGAAGATAGCTGTCATAAACAGAATGAGTGGTGACTAAATTAGCATGATCAAAGAAAATACCTGACACATTAATTCATTCCGCAAATGTTTTGATGTCTATATCTACCAAAGATACAATAGTGAATACAACAAACTGGGTCATTCCCTTCATGGAGGTTTTAGTTTGCTTTTGTGCAAATATCTATTTCCCATTTGCTATCTTCATTATCTCCATTGCTCAGCACAGTGCCTGTACAGTGATTTTTGTATGGCATTGGTAAACATGCACAAAACCCCTCTTACCCACAAATACTAGATATTTAGGTGACTTTTTTTTTCTAATACAGTCATTTATGAAGTGAATGCTCTTGAAGCATTTTTTTCTCTACTAAATTTTTTGTGTGCTGTCAGACTTAAAATGCTGGTGAGGCAACCCAAGGGAATCAATCAATATATACTGGTAATAGCAGACATCAAACTCTTTAGCAACTACAACATCTATTACATATTCCAATTTTTAAACTAATACAACGTTAGCAGAGGAGGACACAATGTGAACAGAATTTACACCTCATCGCCTAGGTTAAAACAACCTAAGTGTATTAGAAAAAAAGGCAGGATCATTTGGCCAGATAATAAGAGAAATAAAAATATTAGCTTTCAAGGCTTCAATATTATCTTTGTCAACACTATCATTTCTGCCAAGAACTAGTTTTGGATGAATAGCTACTCTGTGTGCATTATGTATTAATGTTATATTACTGATGTAAGAATCAAATGCCAGATTCATACCTAGATAAAACTTTTGATAGAGGGGTTGAAAAGTTCATTCCATTGATGCTGACAAAAATACTTGCACATAGAATAGGTAAATACTTCCAGTTATAAAATAAATAAGTCAAAAGATGAATATATAGCATAGGGAATATAGTTAATAGCCCAATAACTTTGCAAGCTGACAGATGGTTACTAACCTTAGTTTAGTAAATAACATCCATACATGGAAGTATCAAATCATTATGTTGTATACTTACAACTAATATAATATTGCATATAACTATCCCAATATATAAAAAGCTAGGGGATGACTCAATTAAAACAACTGGATGAGTGACCGAACAGGCTGAGTATAGTGACAAGGCCAGCAGGGGGATTAGTGAGGGATGATCAAATGACTTAACAGCAGGCTGCATGGGACAACCAGACTGCCAGAGGGGTTAGTGGGAGATGACCAAATGACTGAACAGCAGAATACATGGGGCAACCAGGCCAGCAGAGGGGGCAGTTGGGGACGACCATGCAGAAAGGGGCGACCAGGCTGGCTGGAGGGGGCAGTTGGGAGGAAGCAGGCCAGCAAGGAGGGTCATTTGGGGGCAATCAGGCTGGCAGGAGGCAGCAGTTGGGGTGATCAGGCCAGCAGTGGGGACCAGGGATGCAGGCTGGGCTGAGAGGATCCCTCATGTACAAATTTCATGCACCGGGCCTCTATTAATTTTTTATAAAAGAGAAATACACATATAAACATAAATGTTGGAGTCAATGCTGAAGTTAAGAAACTGATCCTTATCAACTGAGATATCCCTTACTAGAAGTTAGTGTTTTTATTGACACTCATGTTCTCAACCTAATGATTAATTTACCTATGTGTGGCCAGTTTTTAAGTGTGTGTTATGACTGAAACCAGGGTTGCCACATAACCTGCACATGCACTGCTTCAATTTGCTCTGCCCCTAACTTCTGCTGGAAAGCAGGCAGGTATTTCACAGCAGAGAAAGGATGAGCACATCAATGTACCAAAACATTCTCAGCACAGCAGCCAACCAAATAATGAAAACACGCCTCTTGTTAAAAATTAACCAGGAGGATAATGTTTATCTGCTAAGAAGGAAAAGGGTGATTTGTGATATTTAGCTGATACAACTCAATGACTTTATTAACAGAAAAATCTGAGCATTAAACAAATGAAAAGATACTTTTTCTTGGTCATGTTGTTAAAAACTAAGGAAAAATTCATTCGCTGGTTAAGTAAACCAAATCTGAACAAAGCATTTGGCAATGTTTTAAGAAGATTGTGCTGTGGGGACAAGATGAACTAACAAGCTATTGTTTCTGTCCTATGCATGTGACTCCCTTTCTTATGTTTCTTTTTCTGGGTAGCACATTACTTCAAGTTGATGCTTCTTTTACCTACAATCTGAGCTGTCCTCGGACCAATGTCATCATTGATGCAGTACAGTGGGTTTGCTAAGAACCATACTTTTGCCACCCATTTCTGCACTTAGGTGACCATTTTGTGTTGCTGCACAACCTCAGCCTTTGTGATTGTATTAGGTATTTCAAAAGCAGTAAATAAATAAATAAATATAGAGCCACCACTGTTTATTTCTAGTTGGCAGTGGTTAGGAAAATGGACGAGCAAAACTAGAAGACAGGAAAACAAAAAGGGGCTAACCAAATCTAGTTCCAGCAGCAATAATGGCATAAAATAGGTGTTTTTTTTTCTCCCTTCCTCCCCCCACAGGATTTGTTTGGAAAGTGTACCTGAGGAACCAGAAGGATTAGGAACACCTTGCCAGTCACTGCAGGGTACAACTAAAGCAGGCTCATTGAAGTTTCAGTTAAAAAATAATAAGGTTTAATAAATCTCTGTGGGTAGATTTATCTCATAATTGCAGATCATATTTAGAGGACTGGGCTAATTAGACTTGATTTGTATATGCTTTAGGCTTAATTGGAAGTCAGTTTTTCTTGTGTTACTTCAAAAAGATTCTTTGTTAATGTGGAAAGAGTTAACTTTTATATAAGCTAAATTATAAAAAATGATGTTTGCCTTTTTTGCATTTGAATTGCCTGCTGCTTTGCTATTTTGAAATGTAGTCACTTTTATAAACAAAGTAAATGTGCTGATTTTTTTTTCTTTGGTCTGTGATTTGTGATAATGAAATAGGATATTTAGAGATAAATCTGAAAAAGAACCCAAGAAGATATTTATGAGAAAGCAGAGTTAAATGTTAATAAAGGAAATGAAAGGATAACAATAAGAAAATTTCCTGTGCAAACCATCCTTTGTTTCACAAGGCCTCTCATGATGGCTGATTGTTTAAAAAAAAATGCTACACCTCATTCCAATAAAAATCATTGTACCTTTGAAGTATTTAAATGAGCATAGATACAAATATGACTACCATTATACGTTGGTTCCATTATTAGGCCATTATTATTTAAATTTCACATTAATATTCATCCATTCTGAAATTTTGTCTTTGGATTTCCATAATGTCTCTCTTGGTCCTCATTAGGGTATCTTCATACATATGCTGCTTATTGTTAATATGGCTACATTTTAGTGTCATCCCAATTATGTATGCAATCTACAGTCACTTAAATACATTGCAATAGCGATTATTATTTAATATAGTGAACTTCTTTGTGGTTCAGATTGCTTTTCAAATTCTGGAGGGGTCCAAGCATATGAGGAAAGTTTTGGTATTTTCTTTGTGTCACTCTTCCTGGGATTGATTATTTTTCCAATTGTCCTTTCCACAGCTAAACTTTTGAATTAACAGATCATGTGTACAGTTGCATGGTAAATTTGGAAGCCATTAGGATTATCTTACCTCAAAATAATCAGCTGTGGACCAAAGGGAGAAATCATATATGACCCACATCTGACAGTAACTTCGGTGTGTTCTAGCTCTGGATCATCAGAGCTGTTAATTTGGTAAAGGTGAGTGAGTAGGGGAAAGCTCATCTGTTAAAGGCATCATAGTATCACAAAGTTCTTGAAGCAAATAATAGGAGAGCAAGCCAGTGCTGGGGACTGTAGAAACGGAGCTAAATGGCCAGGTGAGGTGGGAGTTAGGAGACAAATTGTACAGTGACCTGTAGGCTTTGTTATAAATGTTACTGCTAGGGTTTTAAAGCTTGATAAGGTTTTAATCCAAACATATCCCCTACAGGCAGTGAAATTACACTGTTGTCTTGTTAGATTGTTTTCTGTTCGTGTTTGGATATTTTTCCTTCAGGTAACATTTACCCTTTGAAGTAATATATCTATCCCCTTGTTGTATGATGACCTTCTCATATTTGAAGATAATTAACTTTCAAGTCCTCCCTGATGTATTCTCTAATGCCTGATTTCTAGCTTTCCTCTGGTGAATTTCAACTGAAGATTTATGTTGTGGAATATATGTGAAAGTGAGCAAAAGTGGGATATGCAGAGAGGAATATTCTTATTACACTCTAAACTTTTATGGAAACTTTTTCTCTCTAGGGTGTCACATACCATTTTTCTTCCTTAATTGTTAATTATAGATGTTAATATCATTAAAAACTTGAAGATATACAAGAAAAGCTATAATAAAGTGGTATTTTTTATACTTGATGTTTTTATACAAAATATAATATGACTCAAAAGAGTAGCATACAGTTTTATTTTATTAAAAATGTTAATGTTGACACGATTGCAGATGTTCCCCATTGCCCCTCCCCCACCCACTTTTGCCTACCTTCACTCACCCCTTCATCCCCCTCCCTTGGCATTTACCACACTGTTATCTGTGTCCATAGGGTAGACATATATGTTCTTTAGTTAAACCCTTCACCTTCTTTATCCAGGCACCCCACCCCCCTGTCAATATGTTTCATGTATCCATGCATCTGGTTCTATTTTGTTCATCAGTATATTTTGTTCATTAGATTCCACATATTATATTAGTGAGATCATATGGTATTTGTCTATCTCTCAAGTGGCTTATTTTGCTTAGCATACTTTCTAGGTTGATCACACACTCAATTTTCTACCTAAATTATTAATAGTAACTCTCATAATTAACAAAATAATATTGTTTACATGATAGTAAATATTTTATATTCAAGAAAAATTTTTAATTTTAAAATTGTATAATCCTTTAACAATTGCAGCATGTGAATCTGTAGCTAGAGAAAGCTTTAAAAATAAGAAAATGCTATTGTTCTTAACAAAGCATTAGTAGTTAGAAGAATATGTAAAAAGAACGTGAATAAAATAACTAGGAAATCATTTAGACAATAGAGTTTTGTTCAATTTTTATATTTTTTGGAGAATGCCAATTAAATAATTTTTTAAAATGCAACTCAGTCTTTAAGTAAAATGCAAAGCTTATTAAATTAATGGATATTTTAAAATTCTGGCAAAATTAGTTCCAATATCTTTAAATATATGTGTCTTTTTCAATTAAACTCCTATTGACCACTAAATGTACCATTACATTTTGATATTCGAAAAAATTAATAGCAAACCTCCAATATCATCAGCTAACAATGAAGTCAAATAAGCTTCAGTTTAAGGTAAAAGATGCTAAGCCAGGGCAAATGGGTTCTAGTTGGAAACAATAAACATAGAAAACTTTAGTTGAAACCACTCTGTACCTACCTTTCTATCATAATTCTGAGTTTAGTAACAATCATATAGCATCTGTAAAGGAAAACACACACACGAACATACCCAGTTCTATCTTCATATACCAAAACATTGAGGGCAAAGTTTAACATTAAAGTGTTTTGAATCCCTTGTCCTCTAGACTTATTACATAACAACAACAAAATATTCCATTGACTAATTGAAGCACTATATCCAAATAATTCTATTTGTTTGGCTTTTTTTTTTTCCTCACACAAATTGAAATACTCAATTCAACCACATGGGAAAAAATCACAAGATCATGTATGTTTGAGTCAGAAATTTGTATAAATATTTTATTATTTTTTTATATTTATAAGAAATTTTGATTTATAAGAAAATGCTCACTATAACTAGACACTCCATAAAAAAGTAGAGAGAAATATAGAGAAGGAAACAATGATTGTTCATAATCTGCAACCAAGAAATTACCATTATAAACTTTCATAGATTTTGGTCATACATTTATTGAACTTTACTATACTTATTTATTCTCTAATTATCAATGGTGATATTTGAATCACTTCATATTGCATCAAATTACTTATTTAGACTCTCAAAAGATAATACATGAGATAGCACTTTATATATCCCGAATTCACATAGTGGTTATCATCCCTTGTTGGTAAATTTAATGAGCAGATTTTTTAAGATAGTTGTCTTTTGGCTCTAATAACTGGTACCTCAAGCTTATATTCATCACTATTTTTATTTTTAATATTCTACTAAATGTGTAAAACAAAATATCTCATTGTATATACAAAACCAAGAATTAAACAATAATGTATTTCTTCCCAATATTTTACTTTTTACATTACATTCTATTTCTTTTTAAAACTTTTTAATTTAATTTTATTTTTTCCATCACCATGTATCCCCTCTATGCCCTCTTCCACCTCCACCCTCCTCACCACAATCACAGCACTGATATCCATGTCCATGAGTTCTCTGTCTCTCTCTTTTGCTCAATCTCTCCTCCCCTCAGCACTCTATTTCCTATTCATAGAATTGCATGAGTATCCATCAAATTTCAAAACACAATGATATAGTATTTGCTTTAGTGTCTGGTGTCCCAATATTGTTAATATTCTGTTTTTGTTCTGTTTTGATTTCAGATCGTGCTTAGTAGTGCATTATCTACAGGCTAGCATTGTTAAAAATTAACAAGCTATTTTCTTTAGAGGTGGTCCTTATTTCAATAAGTATTAATATTATTTGAGTTATAACATTGCACATAAGGTAAAATGAAGAGCTGAAACCGGTTTGGCTCAGTGGATAGAGCATCAGCCTGCGGACTGAAAGGTCCTGGGTTCGATTCCAGGCACATCCCGGTAGGTGGTGTGCAAGAGGCAGCTGATCGATGTTTCTAACTCTCTATCCCTCTCTCTTCCACTCTGTAAAAAATCAATAAAATATATATTTTTTAAAAGATAAAATGAAGATGTTTCCAGTTTTCAATCTTCTCACCTACAGTTAGTCCGATTCTCTGGTTCAAACCTTTGATCCTATAGCTTTTAGAAACTGTCCCTCCTATGCAAGCTCATTTTCAAAAATCACTTGTATGGCCAACATCTTCTAAGTAACAACTCACCTACTCTGGCTTGCAGAATGCTACATTTCCTCAGCTTAGCTATTGTGAATACAACTGCAGTAAACAGGGAAGTCCAAATATCTCTTCAAGATAGTGATTTCATTGCCTTTGGAGGTATACCTATAAGTAGGATTGTAGACCGGAGGGTAGTTCTATTTTCAGTTTCTTGAGAAACCTTTATGATGTTTTCCACATGGCTGCACCAGTTTGCATTCGAAGCAACAGTGTACAAGGATTTGCTTTCCTCCACATCCTTGCCAGGGTTTATTATCTCCTATCTTTTTTATGACAACCATTCTAAAAGGCCTGAGGTGATATCTCATGGTGTTGATTTGAATTTTATTGTTAATTAGCGATCTTGATACATTTTCATGTACTTGTCAGCCATTAATGGAAAACAATTTCTATACAGGTCCTTTGTCCAGTGTTTAATTAGATGATTTTGTTATTTTAATGGGGTGAATTGTATGAGTTCCTTTGTATATTTTTATGCTTACTTTTAGGGGTTAAGTGGTTTGCAAATATTTTCTCCCATCCCATAGGCTGCCTTTTTCATTTTATTGATGATGTTCTTTGCCTGCACAGAAATATTTTAGTTTGATGTAGTCCATTTCTTTATTTTTTTTGCTTTAGTTTTATTTGCTTTTGAGTCAATTCCAAAAACCTACTTCTCCATCTCTGGGGAGGATTGCAGTCATTCCCTCCTGCCTGTTAAATTTGAAGCTTGACCCTCAGGCAGCTGCTTTTAAAATATGCAGATAAATCTCTTTTCGGAGAAAGACTGGGAGATCTTTGTGTTTGCCTCCTCTGCACTGAGCCTTGGAGGGATAGCTGACTGAGAATTGCTTCTTTGTGTGCTAATGTCCTGTGGGGCTTGTGAATGGAAGCCCCATTGGCCATGGAGCCAGGCAATCTGGTGTCCTGTCCTGCAGCAGCAGCAGAAGTTGAGATGTGGTCAGGTGTACAGCTCTTTCAGGAAGATACTGGTGATTTGGAGTGGGCTGCAGGGAGGAGGCCAGGGAGATGTCAACCTACAATATGAGTACCAGGTGAGCAGAGACCTTTCCTCTCATATTCTCTGCTGAATTCTAGTGCTTAGAGTCACACTGGCACACAGTAAACACTTAGTAAATACTTCTTGACTTACTGAGATAACCAAATGGATGGGCAAGAAAATGTTAGTCATCCAACCCTACTTCACATGCATATTTTGTCTGTTAAAAGAAACTTGAAACATTAGAAAAAGATGTTGTTCTCTCCCTCTAATATGAATACAAGTATGGGGTCATGGTACTTCTAATCTGGACATGGAACTTTTTTATAAGGCAAACATTATCAAGCTTGTTTTTTTTTTTAGATTTTTATAATTCTAAATATTTATTAATAATTATATACATAGTCCAAGGCAACTGTTATCTCTTAGGACAGTAGATTTTTAACTTTACTTTTCCTAAGTGGTATCTCTTGGAGTAGATCCCCTGATAGGCAGCTCCTTGATGGGAGGGATGGCTGCATTTTCAGGTGAGCTCTCAGTTCCCACATGCAACTCCCAGCCAGGTTAGAATGTGCCTTCTTTAATCAGAAGAAAACAATCATGGTTAACAGAGCATAACTAATGTATCTTACAATTATAGCTGGAACCCAATACTCTATTTCTGTCCCTATCATAGCTACTTTGTTATCAGACTGCAAGGTCCTGGAAGGAGGCACACAGATCACAGTTTCGGTAGCCCTTATGCTGCCCTCTTACCCCCCGACCCCAACCTTGCAGCATGTAGCCTGTATCCTTACCTTATTAATAAAAGCCTATGTGGTCGTCACACCCCATGCCATAACGCCCTCATACCACAATGAACAATTACCAGGAGGCTGCCTGGGCGGCAGGCACGCATGGGTTAGGGAGACTGCATGTGCACACGGGTGTGCTATGCAGAGGAGGGGCTTGCGGCTCCATATGGCATGAAGGTGGGATCCTGACTCTGGCCTACCACTTTAGGGCAATCCATTGAGGAGCCCCAGATGGGTGGGCATGGCCTACATCTTTGGTGTGATCAATCACAGGGCTCTTGCACTGTGAGAGGGTACAGGCCAGGCTGGGAGAACCCTCCACCCCCCAGTGCATGAATTTTGTGCACCGGGCCTCTAGTACATATATAATTAGCCAGCTAGTAGGCAGGTCAGAGCAGAATTTACATGATGACCACTGCTCTCTCCATACTGCCAGAATTATTGAAATAAAAACTCATATGATTCAAACTTGTCTCTGCTTAACTTGACTCAAGTAGTGACAGGTGGCCTGGACCTGTTTCATTTCCTTGGTGTATATGCACCGAGAGAGATCTCTCTATCTACCTCTTCTTATATGCTCATCAATCCTATCAGATGAAGACCCTACCTAATGACCTCATTTAACCTTAATTGCCATCTAAAAGGCCTATTTCCAAATTAATCACATTGAGAGTTTAGGGCTCCTATGTGTAAACATTGGGTGGACACAATTCAGTCTATAGCATATAGATAAATGAATAAAAATAATTATTATCTTAAAAAGTAGTAGCTCCAGAGTTTCTGACTTTGCTGGATGAATGCACAGTCACAATTTACCATCCATCAATCAAAGAGTCAAGAGGAAATGTCTGTTAACTGATAAATCTCTGTGGCAGTATATACATGAATCTAATCCAGATTCTTGAGAAAGTTATAAAAACTTCAGTTTGGCATTTATAAAGTTGAGAATCTATAGGTGGTTGACTCTACTCTTTCTTGTTTACTGGTGTGTATAGAGACAGGACTTGGCATGAAAAGGTCATGTTCCTTAATGGGAACTAAGAACTTTTTATACAGAAAATATACTCATAATTTTTAAAAAAAATATGGTTTTCTTAAAAAAGAGACATATTCTACCTGGGCTGGTGTGACTCAGTGGTTGAGTGTCAACCCATGAACCAGAAAGTCATTGTTTGATTCCTGGTTAGGGCATATTCCCAGATTGCAGGCTCAATCCCCAGTGGGTGGGAGGGAAGAGGAGAGAGGTGGTGGTGCAGAAGATGGCCGATCAATGATTCTCTCATCATTGATGTTTCTATTCCTCTTTCCCTCTCCCTTCTTCTCTGAAATCAATAAAATCATATCTTTTTTTAAAAAAAAGATATATTATAAATCACTGACTCAATTTTGTATGTATGTATGATAGAGACCTTATAACTGATAAATTTTCAATAGAGAAAATATATAGTGAATATATTGAAACACACATTCACTGAAAACAACCCACACCCTTTTATATTTGTTTATAGTTATACAACACAAGCATATTAATTCATATGAGTCATTTAGTATTTATTCAAGTACATTTTTAATATGTTCTATATAAAAAGCCATGAATGAAGTTGGAGGATCTTTCTTTATATATTGCACATAGTATTTGAATAAATGCATTTTGTGTAGAAAATTTGTGACTTTCTTGGTATCATTTGTCTACTAAATTTATTTTTTACTAGAGGCCTGGTGCACAAAATTCATTCAGGAGGAGTCCCCTCAGCCCAGCCTGCACCCTCTCTAATCTGGGACCCCATGGAGGATGTCTGACTGCCAGGGATCGAGCCTAAACTGGCAGTTTGACATCCCTCTCATAATCCTAGACCACTGGCTCCTAATCATTCATCTGCCTACTTGCCTGGTCACCCCTAATTGACCCCCACCCCTTGCTGGCCAGGTCACCCCCAACTGCCCCCTTCTTAACAGTCAGGTCACCCTTAACTTTCCCCCATCCCCGCTGGCCTGGTCACCTCCAACTGCCTCCCTCTGCCAGCCTGGTTGCTCCCAACTTCCTCCCCTGTCAGCCTAATTGCCCCCAACTGCACCCACCTGCTGGTCTAGTCACCCCTAACTGCAATCCCCCACTGGTCTGGTCACCTCTTACTGATCCCCTGCCAGCCTAGTGGCACCAAACTACCCTCCTCTGCCGACTTGGTTGCCTCTAACTGCCCCCCTTGCCAGCCTGGTAACCTCCAATTGTCCCCTTCTGCTGGCCTGGTTGCCCCCAACAAATCCCCCTGCCGGTCTAATCATCCCTCACTAACCCCCCTGCCAGCCTGGATGCCCCATGCAGCTTGCTATTCAGTTGTTTGGTCATCCCTCACTAACCCCCCTGCTGGCCTGGTTATAGGCAACCATCTTGTGAGGGCATGGTGGTTCATTTGCATATTACCTCTTTATTATATAGGATTTTAAAAAATATGTTTTTATTGATATCAGAGAGGAAGGTAGAGAGCCAGAGATAGAAACATCAATGATGAGAGAGAATCACTGATTGGTTGCCTCCTGCACACCCCCTACTGGAGTTTGAGCCTGCAATCCAGGCATGTGCCCTTGGTTGGAATTGAATCCAGGACCCCTTAGTGTGTAGGCTGATGCTCTATCCACTGAGCCGAACCAGCTAGAGCTATCTATCACGTTTAGAGAGTTAAAGGTTAATTGTGTTATCAGAAGTGTATATAAAGGTTCCATAAATAAATGAACTCTTTTATGTTATCATATATAGTGAGAATAACATAATACCTGAGTAGACAGGTACTAATAAACTGCCATAGACCAGATGTATTTCATTGCAAAGAAATACTGTGTTGTTAGCACAGGCACCTATCAGAGAAATATTTGAACTAGAAAAGATAGGCAAGTCTGGAATCTGGCTAGACATGGCATATAAGTTATGTTTCTTTGTTATAAATAGCCACGAAATTTCAGTGACATACAATAATGAACATTTACTTCTTCATGCATCTGCTATTTATTTGGGTGGATTTGCTTTTAGATGTGGATATATGATTCAGCCAGGGTGGCTGTGTCTCAGACTGTGCATAAAATTTAGCTTGGTTATGAAGGATATTCAGTGTTCATCTATGTGTCTTCATTCTTGGGGCCCAGATGAAAGAATGCCCAGAAGAGGAAGCTCTTCTCAGAGTGATCTCTATAGTGTAATCATCAGCATACATGTCAAACCTTGTTTTTGTCACATCCATTAGTATCCCATTGGCCAAAGCAATTGTGCATATCTAAGCCAACATCACTTAGGCAAATAAATGCAGTCCTTTCATGGCTCAGGAGGAAGAGGAATGAATATACAATGAAAACTAATATAATTTTCAGTGTGCCCTCTTCTTTGCAAGTATTCACTTCATTTCTTCATGAGCAATTACTTCCTCCTTAAAGAAAATATAGCAAATGTTTAATTCAACCATGGTATCAAGCTCAGAGTCTAGAATCTTATCATTTACCTTGGGCCTAAATTTACTTCCTTTTAAACCAAAAAAAATATGAATTTAGAAACCAAACTATTTGCTCCCTATATACCCAGCATAAAAGAATGGAACTTGGGTGAGATAACAACATTAACAATTCCATAAAAAAAGAAATGAATATAGCATTCACTGACCCATAAAAAATTCTAAAATTTGCCTGGTTAAATGTTACAAGGGCCTCTTCTTATAGTGTTAGATAAGAATCTTTGATCATGCTCCAATTCATTCCTAGCAGTGGCTTACCATCTATAGTTTTCCACAGTTCTTGAATTCACCTTCTGGGGAGTGCTTGAATTTTCATCATTTTCCTTGATCATTTATAAAGAAAGCATTGAAAAATATGTCATTCATTTGCTTTTCAACCACTTTCTGCATCTAAAAAAATTTTTATACCTCATACAATCTGTTTTAATATGGCTGCTTGCACTTTTGCCAATATAACTCACACAAAAATGTTGTGTTCTATGCATTTGTTTCTAGTGAAATTTAGTTGCTCAAAACTATACCCAAAGCTCTTTTATGAACTTGTCTTTCTTTCTAAATTTACTCACCAGTAATTTGGATATATTTGATTTTGTTGAACCCTGCCATCAAATTTTCTTCTAAAATCACCTTTATGCAGCCAAAGGAATCTACTAGAATAATCTTAATTCTTTCAGAGGTCTATAAGAAGTGTTACAAACACACTCTTAATTTCATCTTTGACACAGAAACAGGTTTTCTTTTTTTAAACTTTGTAAATTCTGGACTGTGTCTATTACCTCTAAACTGTGATGGACAATAGATCAATTCCTTTTTAAGCATCTTTTTTCTTATAGTCTTATTTCATTTTATTATTTGGGATTCTCCAAAGTAACAGGACATACATAGGTAAAGAAAAGAGATGTATTATAGGAATTGGCTCACATCACTTATTATAGGAAGAGGCAAAGAAATCCCACAATCTGTCATCTGCAAGCTAGATAACCAGAAAAGGTGGTGATACAATTCAGTCTCTGTTCAAAGACCTAAAGACCATGGGAGCTGATGATGTTAAGTTCCAGAGTACAAAGGTCTAAGAAGCTAGAGCTCTAATCCAAGAGCAGGGGGGAAAAAATGGACCTCTCATCTCAAGAAGAGAAAACTCTCCCTTCACCCACCTTTGTATTTCAGTTTAGGCCCCCAGTTGATTGGATCATGCCACCCACATTGGTGAGGGTTGGTTTCTTTATTCAGTCTACCAGTTCAAATGCTAATCTCTTCCAGAGACACCCTCACAGACACAGGCAAAAAAAAAAGTTTACCAGGTGCCTGGGCATCCTTTAGCCCTCTCACGTTAACATATAAAATTAACATCACATTAGTATACATACTTAAAAACAACCAGCATATATGTTTAAGAAACTGTCTTAAAATTGCCCAGCTCAGCACTGCCAATTCAGTACATACATTTTGTCCTTCATTACTACTAAAGTTGGTTTTACCAAGTATTTTGCCACTACTTTACATAGATCATTATTATCAAGTGCATGTAACAATTTCCTTATCATACTTGCCAGTTCCCAAATTACTGCCATATAGTTTAAGTTTTAATTATGGCAGAACCATACTTTGATGGCCAATTCTGTGTTAATTGGTTTTTGTTGCATAGCAGACAATCACAAATCTCAGTGGCCCACAGAAATAAGAACTCACTTCTTATCCATGCACCAGTGATTCAGCTAGAGCAGCTCGGCTTTAGACTGTGGAGATGGTTGCTTTGGTTCCAGAGCCAGTGTTTGGGCGTATGTCTGCTCAAGCAGGTTCATCCTGGAGCTAAGACAGGAAGCAACAGAAGCAATCGGTGGAAGCTCTTCTCACCGGCAGAATACCAGGCCCCAGAAGGTGTGCCTACAGGGTTATTATAAGTCTTGTCATGTACACAAACATACCATTGTATCAAGTAAGGCACATGGCCACAACTAACACTAGTGGGACAGGGAGGGTTTTCTTTCCATGGAGACCAAGGTTTGAAGGGAATGAGCGAATGTTTGCTAAGCAATAATCCAATCTACCAACCCAAGGGGAAGCGTAAGAACACAGTTATTACAAATCCTGCCAGGAAGGGGAATAAGCATGGACTTCTGTTTCTTTCTGTGTAACCTAACTTTGAGGCCTCAGATTTTTGTGGGAAATTGATGAATGTTTCAACCTAAAAAAAGAAAAAGACAGTTAATACCTTTTAAGAATAACAGGAGGAGATTAGTTGAATACTGGTGTTTCAGTGGGAGGGGGAAAAAAAGAAAAACTGGCAGCTCAGAGTAAAAGGGAGCAGAATACTAAGAAAGGGAGAGCGAAGGGGTGAGATGTTAGATGTCCTTTTTTTTTTTTTTTCTTTTTTTTTCTTCCTACCCATTCCTTCACATGGGAGGGGAAAACAACATTCATCACAGCATTAGTTCCACAGGCTACTATCAACCTGGCATAGGACAAAATTAACTATACCTTAGGATGATCAACTACTAAATAATACTATGCAGTGCTCAAAGTGCAGTTAAATAAAGGTGTGTGTGTGTGTGTGTGTGTGTGTGTGTGTGTGTGTGTGTGTTTCAAGGATTCAGGAATATATCTTAAATGCATTTTAGGAAATGGGGAAGATTAAAACTGGGGCTTAGCTAGAAAAGGAAATAAGTAAAACAAGAACCTGGCACAATTGATTTTTAATATACTATGAACTGAAGAGTATGTTTAATTCAAAGGTGCCTGAGATCTCCTGACCGTTTGAAAACTATAGAAGTCAGAAGCCAGCAGGAATTAATATCCAGAGTCACAGTAGATTTTGAGACTTGCATACTTAATAGAGGTTAATAAATGAAGAGCCCGGGAAGCTATGCCTTACTATAATGGTGACAAAGGTGAGGATAGGAAACCTTTAAATCCAGTGAGAGCAATGGATGCAGGCGGTGACCTGAATCTTCCATTGCCAGAGGTCTCCATTGAAAAAGAAGGTCTCATCATAAGGCCCTCTCTACACTTCTTTGTGGAAAATAGTCTGCCATCAAATGCTATCAAGAAAGGGCCGCACTGGTCAATATGGAAGAGGGCTCAGGAAAACAATGTTAAACAGTTTCAACTGTTAAAAAGCATTTTTTATGGTAATGATACTGTTATTATAAAGATGGGAAATACATATTACCACGATGGACAATTTACTGGCATACAAAACCACTTTATTAGAAACCTTTTAAAATAGCTTTGGCTGAAATGGAATTCTACCTGTGCTTGCACTTGATGAAAAGGATTTACTGGGCTGTAGCCACTCCTTGGGGAGATTTTTGGAGCCTATAGGATTTTTCTTCAAGGAGGAGCCCTGCTGACTGGAAGATGGAATAGAGTAAGAGAGTAAAGGTAGGGAAATCGATGTTCCTATGAAATGAGTAGCTGATTCTGGCAAGATTTCTAGGAGAAATATGACTGCGGCTAAAATGCAATCATATCGGAATTGATTTGTTGTGCCTGCCCTCATTGTATACCAATCTACCATAAACCGAATAGGGATTAATTTAAAGAGGTGGTGGGCTCACTAGAAAGCAAACTGTCAATCCTGACAAATGTACGGTTTTCTCCTGCTGGCCTCCTCTGCTCTTCCTGTCCTCAAGCCAGCAGCCTTGTGTGTTTGTTTGATGGCGGTCTGAGTGGGACATTCTTCTCTATGAATGACTTCATTGCAGCCCCATCTGCTAAGAGAGCAGTAGTGTTTTATAAGGTAGACCTCAATTATTTTTCAGTCTCATGCAGTGTGCTTCTAAACCTAGAAGGTGACAGGAATTGGTATAAATGCTACAATTAAAAATAATGAAAGGATAGAAATAAAGCATAATTTCTTTGTTTTTAAATAAATAAGAAATAGGAGGCCAGAAAAGAAAAACTCTCCTTTTTTGGTGTGATTCTTCTTCTTTACAATTTATACCGTAATATATCCTAGAGGCCCAGTGCATGAAATTCTTGCATAAAAGAGAGGGGCTTCCACTCAGCCCAGCCTGCACCCTCTCCAATCCAAAACATCCCTCTCACAACCCGGGACCTCTAACTTCTATCTGCTCATCTGCCTACCTGCCTGATCACCCCCAACTGCTCCCCACCTGCTGGCCTGGTTGCCCCAAACTAATCTCCCTGCAACCAGCCTGGTCTCCCCATGAAACCTGCTGTTCAGTCGTTTGGTCATCCCTCACTAGCCCCTCTACCAGCCTTGTCTTTCCATGCAGCCTGTGTTCAGTTGTCTGTCTGTTTGTTTCAGTCATGATGACCCCTGGCTTTTTATATATTAAAATGTTATCAAAATTAATTTCTCAGCCCTATTAAATAATAGAAAAAAGTCTAGATGCAAATAGAAGTAGTAGAGTTACTAATAAAACTAACCAAAGATTTTCCTTTTATCATCAAAACTAATTTGTAAACCATCCGGGTTATATACAAATATTGTTGCATCTTTCTTTCCTAAACACCTGGAATTCCTTAGTCAACAAAAGTGGAAAGAAAAAGAAGAAAGCAAAGCCCCATGCGTTAATGAAGAGAGCCAGTGACAGGATAGAGACAATGGATGCCCAGGGGAGACTTATTTTCAGCAAAGAGGCATGGCGACCTTTCAGAAGTTCTGCCTCAATATGCACAGTATTTTGCAAGCAGAGTCGTGTATATTTCTTTCTCCTTTCTGACTCTCCTCTGTCTATTTATTCCAATGCTTAGTCTACCTGAGAAATTTTATAAGAGGTGTAATGTATTCAGCCAAGTTTTATAATGTAAATTCCCTCAAAATACTTTCCTCAGGTATTATGATTTTTCTTTTCCCAAAATTTACTTTGTCTCCTGCTTTGTGGCTAATATCATTGGACATAAGTGAGGGAGTCTTAAAGATCAGAAACTATAGATTATTGAAATATGAATGAAGTCTTTAATAGATTTGGGACAGTAATGAGGAAAAGATAACTACCATTCTCTTTGATAAGCAAAAGCATTTTTTATTATGTGCCTAAGAATATTTAATTTATGCAAAACTAAAAACTCAATACTGTGTATTGCAATTTCAATCTGGGTATGTGCACTGACAAGGAATGGAACCATCAACCTTTCAGTGAATAGGACATGCCCAACCTAATGGCCAGTGCAAGACAGAAATATTTTGATTAGTTTGCTGAAACAAATTAAGCAAAGGTAATTTTTCACTGATAAAATAAATAAATAAGTGGTGATTGATGGAATTGGTGATTTTCTCATGTGTTTTAAAAGAAAATCTTGTTTTTAATTTAATTAATTCAACAAAAATGATAGTTTTGCCACTGTTATCAAATGTTATTTTTTTAAAAATTATATTTATTTATTGATATATGGTTTTACATGTTCCATATGTTCTTCAGTCAGTGATCAAAATTTTCTGTCACAATTTTTTCCTTTTTATTGAACTTATTAGGGTGACACTGGCTAGAAAAATTATATAGGTTGCAGGTACACCATTCTACAACACATCATCTGTGCACTATATTGTATTTTTACCACCCCCTGGCCATTACCACTCTGTTGTCCATGACTGCGAGTTTTTTTTTCCTTAGGAAATGAGATTTAAAATCACCTGCTTTTTAAAATGGAAACTGACTCATTCTTATAAAAATGAACTTTTATTTCTCTAACATTTTCCTAGAGGTACATTTTAAAAAGAACAGATACATATTATTACTCCATGCTTACTTTTCCTAAGCACCACGCACTTTTTTGAACACTACCTCTTTCAGACAAAAATTGGAGGTAGGTCTTACTAGACCCTTTTTACAGATAATGGGAAGAGGGTACAGAGAGGTTATGCCTTTTATAAAGGTAATGTGGCTTGTAATTTGTACAGCCAGGGCTTGAATCCACACCCCTGTGACTCCAAAGTGTATGCCACAACTAACCACTAAGACCTTCAGACTCTCCAATTCGCAGGCTTTGCAACCTATTGAAAATTTCTACATAACTCTTTATCTTATACCTAAAATATTGTCCCCTTTTCATTTTTTTCTAAATTATTTTTTAAGATAAATTTTGGGCAAAAATTTTAAACAGTGTGCAAACTCTTACTTATATCACATATTTGATTAGCGAAAAGCATTATGATTGGGCTCTGGCTTTGAGAGAAAAAAATTTCTAGATTTTTCTCTTATATGAAGCTAAATCTTATATGAGTTGAGTTGCATTTGTTCTCTTACATTTTATCACACTATCACACGTTAGGCATACATACATACTTTTATGCTGTTATAACACATGAGAAGACATGGGTCCAGAAACAGACAAGGGAAAGGAGGTTTCTTACTGTGTGCCAGGATTTGAAACCTGCTGCTGTTTTGCCACAAAAAAAAGGTAAAAATCTCAAAAAGAGAAATCTATGGAAAAACACAAATAACAAATAATTACCAGGGTTGATATTGACTGAATCTTCTTCCTGTGGGTCCTTTTGCTTATTCAGTCTTGTCTATGCTTTACTTCTCTTTAGGAAAGAGTTTTCTGTCTAAATTATGGCCTGCCTCCACCGGTCATTGTGTCAAAGCAGCCTATCACTTAACATTATCACATCACATCACATCACATCACTTCACATGACTGACTTTAATTTTCTTCACATCACTAATATTTACCTGCAATTTTTTCTTTATTTAAATGTAGTTTTACTTATGGCTTAGTACTTTCTGGTCTGACCTACACTGTTATGAGGCCCAGGACAATGGTCAAATGGAAGTCCATATATTACATGTCAAATATTTAAAAGTTAAAAAGGAACTAACAATATGTCAAGTAAAATGTTGCACCTTTTTCCTTTATTATGATGAAACAAAAAAATGGAAATACTATGGTTTTTACATGACTACAAGTTTGGACAAAATAAAGCCTGAATTTAATTTTTATTATACATGTCTCTTATGTGTTATTTTTCTATTGATGAATTAGAGAATTTTGGCTAAATAATTAAATGGAAGCACATGACATTATGTGCTTCCATTTAAGTATTATTTAGTTATTCCATAGATTTTTTTTCCTTCATTTTAGCCAACTCACTCAGTGTATTTTTTAATAAAAATTTGAAATAATTTGTGTTTTATTGATGGTCATGATCTAAAAGATTAAAAAGTAGTTATTTTAAAAGTGAACAAACTTTGAATATATTTTTATAAAGATGAAAGTATGGATAATATAAAATTTGAAAACAAACTTATTTTCTATTCAAAATTTTTTCTAGGATATTTAAAATTATCTAATGAATGCAGAATCCTATTATAACTAATAAATACAAATTAAAGTCAATATTATTTAAATGCAGTTAAAATTTTTGTTGAAATTTTAAAATAGTGAAATATCACTAAAATTTGTAAAAATATATTTTTATTGATTTTTTACAGAAAGGAAGGGAGTATGGAGTATTGCTATAGGCAGCCTCAGATTTTGTGACTGTTAGGTCCACGCCAACAGAAGCCAGGCCAAGAGACATTGTAAGAGTTTAAGAAATTTTATTACATTCTCTCTCAGTGGGCTGAGACCAGTGTGTCAGTGTCAGCACCGAGGGAGTGTTTGTGTTCTCTTGTACAGGGACTGGGTCAGGGTAGCACCAGCCTGCTGGGGGAGTTGCCTGAACAACAGGACATCTTGGAAGATAGCAGGATGTCTGCGGGCACACAATTCAGGCAGAGAGGGGCATCGCTGTCGGTTGTGGAGTGCAGGTGCAGGCCATTTGCTTCAAGCAAAAAACTTACAACAATATATTTCAGAGAATATGTGGAAACAGAAGAGGCCAGGGATAGTATAACCTTAACAGTGGCTAGGTGGTTAGTTCCCCCTTTTCACCGAATCATAGAAATTTTTATTCATAGATATGTGAGAAATTCCTCAATATGAGTGTAGTGACATCCATCATGAACCAGTTTTTCTCATCAGAATTCTGATGTGCCTAGAACCGTTAGGCATTTTATTTGGCTTAGGTTTGCCTGTGGGAAAAACACACATACACAAAAGAACATTGAGACACTTATGGGCCCACAGAGCAAATGAGTTCAGAAATCTCCTGCCTTTTGTTCCAGAGGAGTTGAGTTCAGTCTCTCTCTCCTATTGCTATAGTTTTGAGCCCCTTAAAATAATTTTGAATAAAATCTTTGCTTGTTGAACTTCATTAATGTATTGTTTCTTTGATACTCTCCATTTTATCAATATACAGCTGTTTAGCATCATTAAGAAACATACTGTATCCAGGCACCAGACATCATTGATCCCATGCTATGATGCCCATCAGGGCCTAACGTCACTCTAAATCTCACAATATGAATTGTTACTAAACTTCCTCCATTTCCGGCAGCTAGAAGCAAGATGAACTCTAGAGTTTGGAATGGGGCTAAATATCCAGATAAAATGGAAATAGGAGTCTGGGGAATCTTGATATTGGGATAACAACTCTTAGGACTAAAGAGATTATAGTGTCTTTTAACAAGGGCTCAGGATTTAGAGTCAGAATGACTCAGTGTATCGATTCTGTTCTGGTGCCAATTTAAATCACTTAGCACACAGCAATCATTAAAAAATATGTAGATACAAAGAAGTTTGCCTTGGTGCCTATGGTAATAGTCTTTATGAGAAATGTCTTGATTCCTGTTGTAACTACAGCTTTTCTTTGGTTTACAGGGATTGTTGAAAGCAGCATGTTTATGCTGTGGAGTCTATTGTTTCAGTTGGAAGGTTTACAAGGCACTGCCTGCACAGTAATGAGTTTGCTTAAACAATGCTGCTTGAATGCCATCCTTTGGGACCCACTAGAAAAGGAGCCTCTTGTGAGTCAGTCTCAGCAGTGAACAGATTTACAATGAAATTCGCTTCCGCATTGTGTTCAGTGCGAATCCACTGGTATTAGGTGAGCTGATGCAGGATATCAGTGTGGGTTCTCTCTAGGGAAGTCCTCTGGAGATTTGTAAATGAAAGGATCCCTTCTGTCAATCCCAAGGGTGCCTTCATTCATTTCTAACTGAGACTCCACTTTGATGTTACAATGCTTTCTTATGCAAATTATAACTATTGGCTTTGTATCGAAGAAGAAGTGATCTATTCCTCCACAGATAATGGTAGTGAATTTTATAGAAATACGGAAACTTCCTAAATGTACTCTTTACTTTTGGGCAAGTAAACATATTTTTCTCTAGCCTTGCTCAAGGATAACCAAGATGAATCAGGAGAAAAAATGTATTCAAAACTGGAAAAAAACAAAAAACAAAAACAAGTCATCCTCTCAATTAAATAACCAATCCAAAATGTTGAATATGTCTACCAGGAGCTCTACTGAATTTTTGGGTGCATATCTATGACGACGACTGCCTGCTGTGTACACTAGTTAACTCCTGAACAATGCAATGGGATTGGTTCTGAAGTATTGATAGTATTGAGTTGGGAGAACCAAAAGGATTTTTACAGAATTACTTTTTCTCCCCTATATTTCTAAATTTCAGAAGCTAACCCTTGAGAGTAAAAGGAGAGATGTAAGCAAAACTTTGCTACTGATTCATTCCATTCCATAATAACCCAGAATTAGGTTTATGATAGATATAGGTGACTTGTATGGGAATAAAGCAAAATTGTATTTGTGAAAGTGACTAATTTCCAATGTGGATTATATATAGTTAATTTTAAAATAATTAATAAACTGATAGATCTTCCCTTCCTCCAACTGATGGACGGAGAATGATGTAAATTCCACCTGTAGTCAGACATTCCTGAGCACTGAACCACCAATCAGCACCTGCTAAATACCCTAAGCCCCTGATTCCTAAGTCCCTAGGTCCCTAATCTTATGCCTTACATGAAACCACCAATCAGCATGTGCTGAGTGCCCTAAGCCCTGTCCCCTCTTTTTCCTCCCCTTAAAAGGTGCCTGCACCCTGGCCCTCTCTCTCTCTCTCCTCTGGAAGGCAGCCTGCAGTGGTACTCTTCTCTTCAATAAAGCCTGTATCCTGGTCCCAGTCTCCCAAACTATCAAACCAATCAAACAATAAAAGAGTAAATAAAATAAAATAGCTGGGGAAGCTTAGTAAGAGTTTGAGTTTATGTTTGCTATTCTTTTATTTTTAATCGTTATTGTTGAAAGTATTACATAAGTCCCATTTTTATCCCCATTGACCTCTTCCAGCTTGCTCCCAATCTCGCTCCAGGCCCTCACCTCCCCATTGTCTTTGTCCATGGGTTGGGTTATGCATATATGCATACAAGCTCTTTGGTTGTTATCTTAATTTATAAGGGAAGAAGCAGCTCCCTTCTACCTGTTCTTTTGCTGTAGGTATTAGACAGGCTTGTTCCGTTTATGTGACTACTTAACTCATTAGACCCCAGCAGGAAATGGAAGTTCTCTTATTTGGAAGAAATGGCTTGTCCTGTCCTGCTTTTCACTCGTTTTGTTTTTCAGATCCTAGCCCTAAAAGCAAAAATTTGAACTCAGCAACCTCTCTTACAGGATCCAGCTGGTGGCTGATCATAATTATATTAATATAGCAATTGCAAATTATCTATGTCCATGTGTGTATTTGTATATATACACAGTTGTTTATATGGAAATACAATAATTAATGAATAATAACTCAAGAATAAACTATGTTTCCTATACTCACAACTGTAAACATACTTTTGCCCATCCATATAATAAACTACATTATATACTGGAGGCCCAGTGCATGAAATTTGTGCACTTGGAGGTTGAGGAGTCCCTCAGCCCAGTCTGTACCCTCTCACAGTCTGGGATCCCTCACTTCTCACCACCCCCCTGCTCATTACTCCTTAGCACTTGGCTTGCTGCTCCTTAGTGCTGACTTGGAGGTGGGAGAGACTCCTGCCACCACTGCTGCACTTGCCAGCTGTGAACCCAGCTTCTGGCTGAGCGCCACCCTCCCTGTGGGAGAGCACTGACCACTAGGAGGCAGCTCCTGCATTGAGCATCTCCCCCTGGTGGTCAGTGTGCATTGTAGTGACTAGTAGTTCTGCCATAAAGGGTAATTAAGATTTTATTATATGGATATGAGTGAAATTATATGTCTAAACTAATTAGAGCTATGTTTAATTATATGAGATTTATAATAATGGTAGGGTACCTTTACTATAAAAAATATGAAGAGTATATTGTAGTTTGAGATACATGCAGATGCTAGCTGACATGCCTGAGCTCTGTCAGATTTGGCACATCTACAATATATACAGTGACATCTGAACAGTTGGAAGCATCTAAGTAGATGAAAGACCTGTGACTGATATACCACTGCAACAAGGAAATTTTCATTAATTCTGAATTGTAAACTTGCACGTGTGTTTTCATGGCATAGAATTCAATTGTGAGTGTTAACCCCAGAAGCCTGAATCCCTTTTGAATAACTCTGCTTCATGCTGCCTCATGTTTAATGCAGATTATGTTTTTGCTAGAATTGCCATTGCTAGACTACATTAAACTTTTATGCACTTAAAGAAAAATGAGATTATAAAAATTACTGTTAATAGCATCATGTCTATGTAAAAAAATTAAAAAACTTATTTGAACTTTTAAAAAAGAGAATTAGGAATGAGGAGAAAGATGAACAATAGCAGAGACGAAAATGATTATTTCTAGTCTAAATATAGAATCATTTGATGCCTGATGTAAGAATTTAGGCCAGTTCTTCACAATCAGCTTCACAATCAGATTCACATTCAAGAGTCACTCTTTACTTCTGCTTGGAGTGAGCATAGATATGAGTCAGTCTCTAAGTCATATTCTTCTTCAGGAATACTTGTAGAAATTTCCTAACTAAATAAAATGATTATTATAATTGCATAACAATATATTATATATAATTATATATATATTTATGTGACTATGAAGAGTGTATTATTGTGTGTCTTGCACTTTTATGCTTTCTATATTTGATTTAGGCTAAATTGAATCCTAACAAAAAAAGCTTTCTTATAGAGATTTGAAATTTCACTAGGATTTTCATAATTATAATTTGGGCCTTCCAATATTTTTATCTTAAATTAGTGCAGGTTATCCTAAAAAGGGTAATAAAAACAATTTTTGGTAATTTTCTAATATATTTTATAATATTATATGTACTATATTATATATGTGTATGTATATATTAAAGTAAGTTGTATTCATTCAAGAAAGTTAGTAATTAGAATAACCTGGGAATATTGGAAGAAATTGGTAATGGCTTATTGAATTAAGTTTCAAGGTTTAATTCCAAATGAATGTGTTGGACTACAGAAAAACACTCAGGAAAAGATATGGACATAGGGCCATATGGATTGGGTACATAGATGTAATATTTCTCTCTTGCCTTGTTAAATATTTTATAGCTATAGATAGTATTTAACATTGATCCACTTTCAATTTCTAATATGTTTATTGCTTGCATTAGCTTTGAACTTTTATTTGGTATCATTTTCCTTAGTCTGAAAAACTTCTGTTAACATTTCTTTTACTTCAGATCAGCTGATTATAAATTCTGTCAGTTTTTGGATTTTTAATGTAATCTAAGTTCTCTTCATTATTTGGAGGATAATTTTGCTGAATATAAAATTTTGGGCAAGGAAAACTTTTTTTATTTCAACGTCTTCAAGTTGTTAAACTATTGCCTTCATACCTGCATTGTTTATGTTGAGAAGTTTGTTTAGGTTTATATTGGTCTTCTAAACAGACAACCATTCATGCAATGTATCATTTTTAAAATATATATATTTTCATTGGTTTAAGAGAGAAAGGGAGAGAGAGATATAGAAACATCAATGATGAGAAAGAATCATTGATTGACAGCCCCACACAGGGGATGGAGCCCACAATCCAGGCATATGCTCTGACCAGGAATCAAACCATAACCTCCTGGTTCATAGGTCAACACTCTACCACTGAGTCACTCCAGCCAGGCATGTCTTTTTAATCTGAACACTTCTAAGGTTTTGTTTTTTTTTTCTTCTTTACCTTTATATTAAGGAATTTGTCTCTGATGTGTTAAAGTATGACTTTATTTATATTACCCTGCTTAAAATAAACTGAAGTTTTAGAATGTGTAGGTTGAAGTTTTCCACGACATTTGAGAAATATTCAGTCACTATTTCTTCAAATACACTTTTCTATTTCATAGTCCTTTACCTATGTTGTTGCATCTATCAGTAGTTCATTTATTCTATTGTTGAGTAGTATTCCATTGTATGGATGTACAACTATCTGTATATCTAGTTACCAGTTGATATACATTTGTTTTTGTGTTTCAGTTTTTTATTATTGTAAATAAACTAGGACAATTGGGAGGCAACTGCACTGTGTCTTGTAATTAAAAAGAAGAATCCTTGGCTTATAAAGTATGTGATCCTCTAAATTTCATATGATTCTATATCAAATAACTTTAACATAAAATTCTTATATTCATGGCTTTGAAAATATTTCATTGTTGTGTCTTAGGTTCACAGTCAAGGGTACACTTCCTAACTTTTCTTAAACTTCCAAACAATAACCTAAGAGACATAATTCATAGAAACTTTAAATTTTCATTAATTCAATAAAGGTTGGCTGTAGATGTAGAATAAGTACAGTGTGGTAAATTTTTATCTATTTTTGTTAGAGAATAGTAGAGCACATGGCTTTCAGTATTTCTTTCAGAATTTTCAAGGTCCAGGTGTTAAAGGACCTTACTGCTTTTCATTTCTACAAAGAACTTTTTTCTCTTCAAGGACAGAGGTACTATTGTTGCCCTGAGTCACAGTGAGGATGGTGAATTTGACTTTCACAGTTGTCCTGAGAGAGCTGGTACCGTAAACACATTTGTAGTCACGCAGTCTCTGAAGTCAGCTTATGGATGTGGCAAAAGGTAGGAAAAGAATAAACAAACTCATTAGACTCCTCAGCCTTAGTTGTGAAACCAGCAGTCTTTCTCTAGCTTCAAGTAGACAATTGTAGAATTTTTCATAATATATACTAGTATAATAGCTTTGAAACCTGTTATCTTCCATAACTTTATGGTTTATGGAGCAATTTTTTTTTACAGTTAAACCACAGTAATGTGAATACACACTAGGCCCCCTGTGAATATTTCAAAATACATTCTGGACTTTGTGAAATTAATCTACTCAAAGAAACTAGAAAGGAACACATAAGAATTCCTTTTATTTCAAAATAAATAAGTAATAAATTAATTATTCATCTACAATTTTGATACAACTCTGATATAAATTTGACATAAATTATATTAAGACAACTCATTCCTCTTCTCATCACTTACTCATGTGCCATCTTGGATTACTGGTATTCAGAATAGGGACTTTTATGGCCAATACCTCTGTTTGAGGTATAGAAATACACACTTATTACACAAATTATTAAGCTAAAAACCAAGAATTAAAAATGACCTATGCTTGCCGGGACCGGTTTGGCTCAATGGATAGAGCGTCGGCTTGGGGACTGAAGGGTCCCGGGTTCGATTCCGGTCAAGGGCATGTACCTTGGTTGCGGGCATATCCCCAGTAGGGGATGTGCAAGAGGCAGCTGATCGATGACTCTCTCTCATCGATGTTTCTAACTCTCTATCTCTCTCCCTTCCTCTCTGTATAAAATCAATAAAATATATTAAAAAAAATAAATTAAAAAAAAAAAATGACCTATGCTTTTGTGTATACTTGTGGAAATGGAGTTCTTGGTGTGCTGTCGGGAAAATAATTTCCTGAGGCCCCAATAGGAAGATGAGGTATCATGAAAAGCTTTATTGATTTTGTAAAATTAGGGGGTTCCCTTCCAAAGTCCCATATTTCATGGAAAACATGTCAATTTGTGCCTTCAGCAGGGCCAGGATGAAGGTAACTGCCCCAAGTCTCCGTTCCATATGGACATGGTATACTGCAGCCCAGCATCTGGCTAACTTGGCTTGTGTTTCCAGTTGCAGCCCATTGCATGTGGGGTTCACATGGCCATGGGCCATGAGGCTTCTAAGGCCACATGGCAAGCTAGCATAAAAACAAAAGTTGGTCACCAAGCAAGCGAGAAATGGTAGCACAACAGTGGGCAAAGGGAAAGGAGAGAGAGAGTCCTTTTTCCGGGGATTATAACCTGAGTTTAACCAATTAAACTTTCAAGATTTCGCCCACTTGCCATGGCTCTATCCATTCAGCCAATTATCTTTTTTTCTCAGGTTAGACTGACAGACAAGGACCTTCCCTGTGGCACCCCAACTTACTGTGCATGCACCTGTCTCGCCTTTGTGGGTCCCCTTTCCACAGGGATTTGCAGGGAATGGTCTGGTGGTTCCCTGGGAAACCTGAAGTTGCAGGTCCTGGTGAAGCTGCCCAGATGATCATGCTTATAGTGTCTGACCTCCCCATTTGCTCTCTTTCTATTATTAATAACCAGTTATGATGGTAATACTACTGCTCTTCAGACAATTCTATTGAAAAAATAAAATGCAATGTTACCCTCAGGTCCAGGTATGCTTGTAATGCTGTTAATTATAGTTTCTTAAATGTATTTTCATAGAATGATGTGAGACTATCCCAGGCTGTGGATAAGAAAACAGTCGCAGGGCTCTGAAACGAGCCTGTTTATTTTTGATTGGCAAATGAGCCACATCATTCCATACATAGCAGTTTGTCTGACAGTGAAAAAAATTCATTGCATGGCATGCTTTGTGCCAATTGCTAGCTGTAGTTAGAAAATGCAGTATAGTCCATCATGGTTTTTCCCTTCCTGCATTCACAGCTCATAATCAAGTAGGAAAGAAACATATAAACAAACAAATTAAATATAGTACAAATGCATAAATATATGTTTATTCATTTTATATGGTAGTAAAGTATAGTGATTTATTCTTATTTATGATTACCAAAGAAAAAGAGGGATTAAGTGACCTCTCTTTTTTATTTTTTTTAAATATATTTTCATTGATTTCAGAGAGGAAGGGAGAGTGAGAGAGCTATATAAACATCAATGGTGTGAGAATTATTGATTAGCTGCTTCCTGCACACCCCCTACTGAGGATTGAGCCCACAACCCGGGCATGTGCCCTGACCAGGAATGGAACCGTGACCTCCTGGTTTATAGGTCAATGCTCAACCACTAAGACACACTGGCTTGGCATGACCTCTCTTTTTTAATGAAGAAATAAATAATGAATAACATAAACTGATGAACAAATATAATAGACTGTCCAACCTCAGAGGGATAGTGGGGGTGGGGGTAAGGTTAGAGATTAACCAAAGGACTTTTATGCATGCATATAAGCATTATCTATGGACAAAGACAGTAGGGGGGTGAGGGCATGATCTGGGGGTTGGGGAAAAAAGGAGACATATGTAATACTTTAAACAGTAAAGATTCTAAATTTAAAAAAATAATAAAAAAAGTCTTGTGAGAAAAAAATAATTAGAAAAAACATACAAAATAATTAGAAACTAAGAGTGTATCTATATATGTGGTTTAAACAATAATAATTACAAGAATTTTGAAGTGCATGTGATCCATTTTTGCAGAAGTTGTGAAAGCTTGATGGTGGAAAGTCATACTCTATCTATCAACAATACTTGGTTTGGTAGAAGAGAAAAATGAGCATTACTTTCCAATAAAGTTCTGGCAATGGTAATGATCATGACTCTTGGAGATGTAACAGGCTGGCTACAAAAATGAAAATGTGATACATTTAAGATAATAAAAAAAAAATAAAGTGAATGCTTATGAAGGGGGAAACATAAATAAAATAATTGAGAGAGAAAAAATAGAGCCATATTCTGACTGAGGAAAAACTCCATGATTTGACTATGTTTGATAGATAGATCATCATAGTTGAAAGTAGAATCAGAAAAACTTGCCTTAACTCCCATGTGCATTTCCTAATTTTCCTTGCATTAAGCTCAATTCTGTATTTGCTACCTTAACTGGGCCAAATGCTTCCCGAAGCCATATTAGGGTTAGAGAAAGGGTTAAGATTCCTGACTAATGCTAATACTGATGTCATGAAAGTGTATATTTATAGCATTTCTTTTCTCACTTTACAGAGATGGTAACAGAAATTCACATAGGGGACTTGCTTGCTGGAAGTGGTAGAGTATTTTCTTACTTTTGTTACTATGCCCTCTGATATACTACTATACCATGCCCAAGGTAGGAACCTGAAAGCAAAGTGACATGATGAATGTGGGAAGACATTGATCTTGAAACAGTGTTGCTATGGAAACTGAATAACTAACTGCCTAGGGGTTTCTGCAGAGAGAAAAATGTCTCTCCCCAAAGCAAGCTGCCTCCTGCATGAAGACTTCCTTGTTTTCCCCTGATGGAAGTCATATCTTCCTTCTTGGAGCTCCTACATCTATGCTTACTCTCTTATGAATACTTTTACTTGCTGTTTTGCATTATACATATTTAAATGTTTAAATGTAATTATTTTTTCTGTATTTAAAAGGCTCTGGCTTACCATATTAGTCTGTAGTATGTTTTAGTCTATACATGTTTACGTGTTATAGCTCCAGTAGACTATAAACTCCTTGAAGTAAGGAATATTGCTATTGCATATTTTTACAATTTCTTACAAATGTCACTTGCATTAGTTGTATTTTTTTTAATATTAAGGGAAATTTAAAACAAAGTAACATGGTATGATAGGCATTTGGAACAGAAACTTTTCTATAATGCAAATCTGGATTTAATTTTTTAAAAAAAATATATGTTTTATTGATTTTTAGAGAGAGAGGAAGGGTGAGGGATAGAGAGATGGAAACACTGATGTAAGAGGAACATCATGAATCAGATGTCTCCTGTACACCTCCTACTGAGAAATAAGCCCAAACCTAAGCATATGCCCTGACCGGGAATGGAACCAGTGACCTCCTAGTTCCTGAGTCTACACTCAACCACTGAGCCACACGGGAAGGGCTGGGTTTAATTTCTGACTCTTGTTACTTTGAAGCTGTTTGACGTGGGAAAACTTAGTCCCTTAGAACGTTAGTTTCTCTATGTGTAATATGGTAATGAGGATGGCGACCATTGGTGATGAGGATACCATTTGTGGAGTGCTATTTCTGGATACTCAGCTTAGTGCTTTTTATAGATAATCTTACTTAACATCTACAAAACCCTATTGAGTATGTGCTATTATTTACAAAATGCTTTGATGAATGATTCTGAGCATCAAATGAATAATGGGGAAAACATGACATACAAGAGATAATCATTAGTTGCTCATGACAGTCTGTTTAGGATTGTCATAGTAGCAGTAGAGAATAAAGTACATATTTGAGTTATATTTCAAAAAATTGTCATAAATGGTTAATGGTTGGATCTATGAGATGATAACAAGTAGGATTTAATGTTAATTTTAAAAGACCCATGTGTATAACTAAATATTAAAATCCTACTTTCAATTGGTCCAAATGAATGCTAAATTATCCTAAAGACTCATTGATACCAATTAATAAAATAACTTTTATAATGACAACTGAGCAAACAATTTCAGGGTGATTACTATGGAAAACCTCACTTACTGCTACTGGCAATAATCGTACTGGTTCAAGGTTGGAGGCCAGCTATGACTCATCCTATATAATTAAAGGGTAATATGCAAATTGACCAAACAGTGGAATTACCAGTTGGCAGAAGATGGGGCCAGCAAGCAATTGGCACCAGGCCAGCCAAGGTGTGTGCCAGCAAGCAGAGGGAGGGGACAGCCAAGAGGGGGGAGAGGGTGGAGGCGACCAGCAGTGGCAGAGGGGTGATTAGGGTTGGGGCCAGCCAGCGAAGGCACTGGAGGCAGGACTGGCTGCTCAATGGCTAATACTTTCCCCTGATTGGTCTGCCCCATCGCCTGCCTCCAGCACTGTCTCCTGATTGGCCCACTAGTCACCTCCCGCAGAGGGAGACCAGACTTTGGCTTAGGCCTGCTCCCCACGGACATCCCCTGAGGGCTCCTAGACTGTGAGAGGACACAGGCTGGGCTGAGGGACTCCTTCCTGAGTGCACAAATTTTCCTGCACTGGACCTCTAGTCACCATATAAATTCAAATATCCATCTAGCATTTGATAAAGAGCATTTCCTCTATTGAAAATATTAAGCATATTAAAATGATTTTGGCTTAAATAATTTAAAGATAAAATATAGGAAAAAGCCCTTTGTTTCTTAAACTTTATATGCAAAGTTCCTTTTTTCCTCAGTCAGCACTCATGTTTAAGATCAGCACTGCGGGGGCCACAATATCAAGAGTGCCGATGGTGCCATTGTTAGGCCCCACAACTCCTGGCTGCCTGATAATTCTAAAACAGTCTTGCAATGATTTTCCTCAAAAGAATGATATACTCCTGAAGACCTGACTGCCATATAATGAAAGCAAATTAGATTCAACACCCTTACCGGACTGAAATTTGTTGTGAAAAGAAACGCTTTAACTTCAATAGTGTTCCAAATAAAGTACTGAATTTTTCTCTTAAATCACCAATAAAAAATGAAGGCCATTCTTAGCAGATTTTATTGAGATGAGTTTAGTTATGATATAAAGATGAAATTCTAAAATATTAAAGAAAAAAGTTCCTTAGAATATGCCTGGAAAAGATGAACGATGAACGATACTTTCAAATGGGGAAAAAAAAATAATTGATAAAAAAAAAAATCTCCATGTTTTTTACTATTATTTGTGTTTAAAATGTGTATTTCCAAATTAATATTATTGTTTGAAATGGCTGCTTTATTCACCATTTATCTTTTCCATGCATAGTCTAAGGAGCTTTCCTTAAGAGTTAACATTATATTAAATTCTGTTATACACCCTTTTACTAAAAACAAAAACAAAAAGCATACCATTAAAATAATAACAAAAAAGTTATTAAAAATTAGAAAATAGACGGGATTTCTTTAGCATATAAGATGGGTTAAAAGGGCCTTAAATGACCAAGGCAATGAAGTTGCCCATCCTATTTATAAAACATATTTCTCAATATGAATAAAGATGATAAATATTAAAATGTGAAAAAGTAATAACTTATGCCTTTTGCACAAAGTACATTAACTTTCTATTCATTAAGGAGGTCACTATTTCTAGATAGCAAGTGTCCTACACTTGCTAGACCTGATGGTTATAGTGCCTGTTTAAAAGCAGAATAAGAGTTCTAAGCACATGGTTTTGTTTGCAGAAGTGAGATATGTTCCTGGAAATGTATGCTTTCTCAATAGTTCAAAACACCCTTTATTTTTTCCTTAGCCTAACAGCTTCCAAAAAATTTGGAGCTCACATTTTTGTTATTTTGTTTTTATATCTTTCCATCTTGATTTGGTTTATTTCTCACACATGATGAGAGGGAAAAATGGTTTTTTTTTCCTTCCAGAAAACTATACAACATGAATTTTAAAGTAATAGTGGATTAAAAAGTAAGCTTTCTAAATCTAAATTAATTCAAATTTGGAAGAAACTTCCTTCTTTGTTTTTGAAAATATTTTTTACTATCTGTTGAAATATTATACCTTAGTTTTATGAATGATGGATGGACCTATTATTATTCCTCTGGGAGGCATTCCATTAAGCATTGATTAATTAAAATGTGAATACTGTAATATATACTCTGATATTTTCATTGTCAAGACAGTGCTTTAGAGAAAGTGCAACTTGTTGGTAGACAGTTAAACAGTTGCCTATTCATCTCATATGTAGAGTATTGTGAAATTTTAAATCTACTTATCTGCTATTTAAAAACATTCAATGAAATTACATCATTCAGCACATCCTCCTGAACCTTGGAGGGTCTTTCTGGTCTTGCAGTCACTGAATTCTACTTTGGGGACTCAGGGTTCCTGCTTTATAAACACTGTTATTACCAGCACTCTGTCCTCGGACGTCTTCCTGGCTAATTCCCCTGTTCGAACCCTCAGTTTAGAAATCAATTACAAAAACTCTGCAAAACTAACACAGCTTAGTGCATAGACAGAAAACTAAAACTAGAGTAATTGGAGTGGTCAGATGCTGAATTAGGTTGTGTAATTCCAAGGTTCCTGTCCACAGGTTTTCATGTATCTTTAGTGCATTTATTCTCAACTAGAGGCCCAGTGCACCAAATTTATGCATGGGGGGGGGGGGGAGGCGGGCCCTCAGCCCAGCCTGCACCCTTTTTTCAATCTGGGACCCCTCAGGGGATGTCCCACTGCCAAAGTTTAGGCCTGATCATTGGGCCTAAACTTTGGTAGTAAGATATCCCTTTTGCAATCTGGGACTGCTGGCTCCTAACTGCTTGCCCCTAACCATTCTGCTTGCCTGCCTGATTGTCCCTAACTGCCTCTGCCTGCCTCATCCCCCTAACTGCCCTCCCCTGATGGCCTGGTCACCCCTAACTGCCCTATCCTGCCAGCCTGATCTTGTCCCCAACTGCCCTCCCCTGCAGAACTGATTTTGTCCCCAACTGCCCTCCCCTGCAGAACTGATCTTGTCCCCAACTGCCCTCCCTTGCTGGCCTGATTTCCCCTAACTGCCTCTGCCTTGGCCCCCACCACCATGGCTTTGTCCAGAAGGAAGTTGGATGTCTGGAAGATGTCCTCTGGTATTGTCATATTTGACATCCTTGTCTTTTTTTCTGACTTTAATAAAAATGCTACTTGTTTTTTTTTATTTTTTATTTTTTTTATTTATCAATTATAATACTATTTTATTAAATCAAGAAGTAATGTTGGTTTCTGAATATACATGGTTAACCAATCATTCCAAATAGTTTCCACATCTATTTACATAGAGTAAGAAAATGATTCTCTCGTCTTTTCTTAAAATCTATAATTATTTGTGTTATGAACTGAATGTTTGTATCCCTCCCAAATCACAGGTTGAAGCCCTATCTCTCTCAACGTGATGGTTTCAGAAAGTTGGGCCTCTGGGAGGTAATTAGGATTAATTGACTTCAAGAGAGTGGAACCTAATATATAGGTGTTAGTCTCCTTATTCAAATCACAGGAGAACGTGCTTCCTGTTTGCTCTTCTCCAGGTGACCAGGTGAGGATATTAAAAGTCAGCAACCTACAGTCTGAAGGACGCCAAAATCTGCCCGGGCTTCCAGTCTTCAGAACTGTAAGAAATATATTTCTGTTCTTTATAACCCAGCCTGTTTAGATTTTGTTTTGTCAACCCAACTGAAGACAATTTGCAAATACATCATTTTAACACTGTGTGGGTTTGCGTTGCCTGTATTTTAAAGAAATTATACAAGCTAGCATTTTTATATTTTGTTCTGTTTCCTTTTTTCAGAGTCTGCTCTTGGATTTGTAGTTTGGTTTTGTTTTCTGTTTTTCAAATAATTAATTTTTACTTTTATCTTTTTGAGTTCAATTTCTTTCAATAGTCTTAGTTGTAATTATTCCTGTTCAAGTTTTTTTTTATTTGGTACTTAATTAACTTTACTTCATTCTTTATTGTCTGAGCATTTAAGTTCTGATTTCTTCTGCTAGCATAAAGTTTTTCTTAAATTATTTTTTTCTAATTATTTTACAGTTTTTGTCTTGATTCTTCTTTGGATAATTATTTATAAAAGATAAATTAAATTTAGAGAGTGTGAAACTGTACTTTATTTAGAGAATATGACATATATGCTAATGTTTACAATGTTATTAAAACTTGCTTTATTTGCTAGGATACTGTTGATTATATTATCATTTAAATAATTCCTAAAAAGAAATTAAGGTTGAGAATGTAATGAGATGCAGTATTTTTTCTCTTATTGGAGTATGGAGTTTGATATAGATAAAGTCATCTTAACTTGGTACTGTTGATATCTTGGGCAAGATGATCCTTTACTGGGGAAAATGAGGACTGTCTTGTACATTGAAGGATGTTTAACATTCCTGGTCTCTACTCACTAGATCCCAGTGAGAGAAGTTAGAAACACGGTTAGGCAGACAGGGTAAGGGGTGAAAGGAAGAAGGAAATGTGGATGGGACCATTCGAGCCAACTGAAACCACAGAAATGCTGGTCTTGCAGAAAAATAGGTGCCACAAAACAAGAATACTTATCTTGTACCTGCAGAAGGTTACAAGGGATGGGGAGGAATGGGAAAAAGGGGGAGAGGGAACCCCAGTTGGGTTTTGAAATTGTTGTTAGGTGAGGAAGGTAGAAGGAGCTAATCAGAAAGTAACACAGATAGACAGAGCAGGCTCAGGAGGAAAAAAAAACACCTAGAATAGTGAACTTTGGTGGCAACCCATTCTTGGGCCCCCTCTCTGTGAGGGGAGTATGTATCTGCTTAGAATAAATTTCCACGTTTTTGCTTAAAGCTCTGGTCTGCGAATTTGTTTTTCAACTTAATGAGACACGATCCCAGGAAGAACTTTGGCTTGCTGTTTGGGTATCACCTGCTATTTAAAGTTGTTAATGTAAAAAACCATTGAAACCTGTAGAGAATTTTTGGGAGTTTATTTGAGTCAAACTGTCGACATACGTCAGGAAGCAGAACTTCAAGGAATTGAGATAATGCTCCCGAGAATGGTAAGTTACATTTGTATTTATACATTGCTATCAAAGGAA
Organism: Pipistrellus hanaki; assembly: GCF_964339955.1. NCBI lineage: Eukaryota > Metazoa > Chordata > Mammalia > Chiroptera > Vespertilionidae > Pipistrellus > Pipistrellus hanaki. The sequence goes on along the minus strand of NC_140509.1, from coordinate 58,838,851 downwards.
GGGATGTAGGTACATGAAATCCATTGGTGATAGATTTGAGAGGCTGGAGAAAGCAAAGGGGTTGGGGGAACCCCTGGGATTGAATAAAAAGTAAAATGATGGACACATACTTAGGTGGATGCAGGAACAATTAACATGATAATGAAGGAATTTGTTGTATCTGTCCTGGAGCCCAGCATATTTGGTTGTGCCCCAGGGGGGTCCAGAAAATGGGAAGTTACAAGTTACCCAGATACTTCAAGGGTATATTATCATAGATGCAAAAAGACAGATAGGCTCAGTTAAAGTAAAGGTTAACCTTGTCAGCGAAGATACCAGCCTAGGACTTAACTGCCCACCATAACTGCTTTTAGTTAAAGTTTAATTTCAGACCATCCTTTGTGGTTATTTTAGGTCTCTGAGTTTGCAAGACTGCCATGTAGGCCTCCCCTGAGCTTGTCAGGTTACTACATGGCTCCTTTCGTCCACAAAGTTAACTAATATTAATATTAAATGCCTTGTTTGTTTTGTTCAATTAACTGATACATCTTTGCCAGCTAGTTAATTTCAGATTTTTAGATTATACTGATCCAGCTTTTGCATGAAGCATATGGTTATCTCTTGTACAATTTGATTTTTAAATTTAATAATTTAAAAATATGTTGTTTATTATGATTGCTCTTTCTGTTCTGGTGGAAATATTGTTTATCTCAGTAGCAATGTAGATTACATGGGCATATGTGATTTTTAAATCCATAGAACTATATATTAAGTATATATGCATTTTTATATGTAGAATATGCATTTGAAAAAAATTCACTCTAAGCGATATGGTTTGTGACTGGCCCAAAGATCCTTGACACATCAGGAGACGCCCGGTGACTGTTGGGTTGATGAACACAAGTTGCATTTCTGTAGGCTGTTATTCTCTCCCTTTTGCTGTTATGGAACTGTGGCTATTTTAGCTTAGAGGAAAACATTGCCTGTCTTATGTTTAAACATTTACATCCATGTCTGCTTTTCTATAATTGCTTTTTCAACATAGTCATTGTCTTTAATACCTGTTTGCATAGACCTGCATTATAAGCATTTTCTCATGAGTAAAATCCAGTCTTTTTATTTAATAAAATTATTGAACCAGGATATTATTAGTCATAGGAATGTCTGAAAGGAAAGTGAAAGAAAATGTGTTAGAAACGAGAGAATAATAATTTATTTTAATAAAAACATCAATAGCACATGAATGTGGCAGACTTTTAATGAAGAAGAAAAATATAGTACTATAATTAGGTGTAATCATGAGATAATATTGAAAGCATCTAATGAGGTATTTTTAAGAGCTCTTGCATTAGAAATACCTTCAATCTATTTTCTTACTTTTTATTTAAAAAATAGAATTTTCTTATTTTAATTCTACTGAGTTATAGAAATATTTAAAATGCAAACCTGAAATATAGTTGATCCAAACAAATTTTATTCTTGTATTATTATTTTTCATTAATTACTGTATTATTTTCCATTCAAATAACTGTAAACCTACTTTTGCCCCACTCTATATTTAAAAATGGATAGAATAGCCAACCCCATCAAAATGATAGGCTGGTAGGATGATAAGGTGCTGTTTAAAGTCTCTTCTGATAAAAACAGTTTTTAAAACATTAATCACATAGTTTTTTATGAAATTTATTTCAGATTCATGCTTAGATTTGAATGTTTTAACAAGAGAGATATATATTTTTCTCCACAACATAGTAATACTTTTAGGAGATCAAGAAACAAATTTTAATGAAAGAAAAACATGGCACAACAGAATAGAAAATGTTATATGCATAGATTTTAAATGCGTTTTTTTTGGGGGGGCGGGTATAAGATATTGGATAGACTTTAATATTGTACCATAGAATGTTTCTTCCCATAGTTTTTTATTATTTTTATCTTTTATAAACTTTATTTGGAGACTCTATTTGTCTTTTGTAATTATTATTGGAAACAGTTGTTTTCAATATGTTAACAGGAGAAGCCATTGGCAACACAGAAAAGAAGGAAATCAATATTCTCTTCTTTTTCTTTGTGGTTTTCCCATGAACCTTCCAACCATTCCAGGTTCCTGGGCTTCCTCTTCTGGGCACTCAGGACTAATGGCTCGTTCACCTTTCCTTCCACAACACCGTGTGTCCACCTCTGACACTGCCTGGCTCTGTGAGGAGGGAGGATCCTGTGGTGGTGCTCCTCCATTCAGTTCAGTTTGGTCAGGAGCTCAGGGTGGGACCCCCTGGTGTTCCCTCCTCAGCCAACCTCTCCCCCTCTCACAGAGACTTCAGTACCTAGTAAATACTCAGAAGGTGTTTGAGGGGATAAAACAAACTTCCACCTTAACAGCAGCAATCTCCACCTGACCTGCAAGTTAGAATCACCTGGGGGAGCTTTAAGAAAATCCCCAGTCCTGGCCACACCCCAGATAGATTAGATCAGAACCCATGAGGTGGGCTCCAGGCGGTTTATCTGAATGCTCCCAGAGGATTTGGAGAGCACATGATCCAGACCCACTGAACTCGAGGCTGTGGCCTATGTCAGGGGTGATCAGATGAAACAATGCATGTAACACGCCGCTATTCTTGAAAGAATGCCTACTTTTATATTTGTATAATGCTTTGAAGTTCCCAAAGTGCCATGAACTTTTAAACATTTAATAGAGATCTTATAATCTACTGGGGGATAGGAATATGTAACAAATAACACAGGAATTTAGCTGTGTGTGTGTGTGTGTGTGTGTAGGGGAGACAGGCAGAGCATGGAGTTGGGGAAAGTGCTGAGCTTGTTGTTTGATGGAAAGGAAGCCCAGGATGGAGCGTAGGGGGAGGAAGTAGCATGTGGTGAGGGAGTCACATGACCTGCAGTGCCCCCCTGTGACTTGGATGACTTGGGAGAGCTGCTCTTTGCTTTCTGGAGGAGGGGGCAGTGCTTCCTGGGTTATGTATGTGTGGGGTGTAGGGGCATCATTGATGGTGGCAGATATCCTAGTGCGCTGGGACCAGTGTCCCAGGTATGGCAGCCTGTGAGTGTGGCAGGGCCCAGGAGCTAGAGCAAGGGGACTTTTCCTAGGACCCAGGCCGAGGTCCGAGGAAAATGAGGTATTTTTAAGAGCTCTTGCATTAGAAATACCTTCAATCTATTTTCTTACTTTTTATTTAAAAAATAGAATTTTCTTATTCCCCTGGCTTTGGCAGGCTTCAGTATTGAAGGTCTAGATGTTGATTTTGGAAACAAGGCCATCCCTGTGGGAGCACTCCCAACCTCTCCAGCTTCCTCTTCTGCCATTCCTGTCCCCTCCACCCACCCCTTCACCCTCACCCCCCACCTTAGCTCCAGGTCCACACCTTTTGCAGCTCTGTGATGCCTCAGAGCCTCTGCTTCCTCCTTCCTTCATCCTGGCCCTTTAGGACTAGCTCAGGCTCCACCCCATCAGGGCTCCCTAACCCTCAGGGCCAGGGACCCTCCTCTGCCTTTGATATTTCTGTTGCGGGTCCTCTGGATTTCTTGAAATTCAGTATTAAAGTTGAAGATTGCAAACACCTGGCAATGCTTGGGAGATCAACTCTTTACAAAAGTTAACCATGTACCTTTAGTAGCCATATAAGTACTTAGAGGCTTGCATAAAACTAGGATCTGGCCCTAGCCGGTTTGGCTCCATGTACAGAGCATGGACTGAAGGGGTCTGGATTTGATTCCAGTCAAGGGCATATGCCTGGGCTGGGCTCGATCCCCAGTGGGGGCATGTGAGAGGCAGCTGACCAATGATTCTCTCTCACCATTGATGTTTCTATCTCTCTCTCTCTCTCCCTTCCTCTTTGAAATCAATAAAAATATATTTAAACATACAAAAAATAGCATCTGTTTTATGAATCACTTTTTATGATGTTTGCAGTTATGAAAGAAAAAAGTTCTCCATAAAATATATACAGTATTTAAATTCAAGACATTTTCTTTTCTTCATATTAAAAATTAACCTTTAAAAACATGTTTACATTGATTTTGATGTTTTAAATTATTGAAGTGTGTTAAGCCTCAAATATGTAGTGATTTTTTTTTTCCTGAAAAGTACAATGGGGAAGGTAAACATTTTAAAAATTAAGTTGCACACAAAATTTTTATACTGTTTATATTACTCAAGGTAGAGGACCTGATGCTGCCTTCTATTAAAATACATTGATGCATTAACCTAATTGATGAAGGTCCACAAATAGATATCCTTAGAGACCTTGGTGATCATACTTGAGTTTTGGTTGGGCAGAATGTACTAGTAATAAAATCAAATCTATTGCTGGTGCCTAAAGATGGTTAGGAAGCATGGAAAATATCCTGCTTTGATAATCTTATAATATAAAAATGTAGGTTTTTACTTACTAGAAGAGATTGGTAATATAATCTTATTCAAACGGGTCCTAACAAAATGACTACTTGGAAATTTAAGTGGAGTTGTGAGTTAGAAAAGTTTCTGGGTAGGTCATTACTACTTAGCCTCATAATTTCTCCTCCTTTTTAAAGAATCAATTTAGGCAGAGAAAGTTCTGGTAAGATATACTATGTCAAATATTAACGTAGCACATGTTAAGGGGTAGAGGGCTTAAAAATAACCTTATATTTTCAGTACTCATTTAGATTAAGTGGATTTCGTCTCCTGTTTGCAACTAATAACTTCTATTTGCAACTAGTAACTATGGTATATATCACAGAGCAGTTATTTTGAAATGACCTTTCATGGACATCTGTCTCCTTGATTGCATTATGGGCTTTTTGGAGGGTGGGAGTGGGGAAAGAAAACATGCCATAAACAATTTTGTATTTTTAAATCTGCACAGTTTCTAGGACAAATTTGTATGTCATAAATGTTGATTTATTTTATGCACTATGTTTACATTTGGAGAGAGAAAAAAGAACCAACCAAAAAGCTCATGCATATCTTTTCTTAAAAGAACAGAACATATAGACATGAATAACATTTGGTGTGACCACTGTTGGATATCATCATTCCTTTACCTGCCCCAAATAGTCTGATCTGAGTCATCCTGAACATTTTTCCTCCCCCCTCCTCGAGCTTTCCTTGCCAACCTCTGGCCTTGATCAGTCCACATATACTCATGGACAAAAAACCATTTGGTTTCTTAGTACTATTTCTATCATTCCAAACTCCCTTTCATCCAAGTTCTCTGCTTCTTCACAGCTGCTCCTGTAGTTCAGCACTCGCCGTATTTCAGCACCTCGCTCCACCTCTCGCCTGGAACACTGTAATAACCTCCTAGCTGGTTTTCTACCTTCAGAGTCTCTTATATCCCAATCCGTCATCCACAGAGCAAGCAGCTTCATAATTTAAAAAAATAGTTAGTGGTATATCTGCCATGCTTAAAATAAAATATTTGTTCCCTGTTTCTTACAAGACAAAATCCAACCTATAATAAGATGGAGATTCTTAATATTTGGTTAATACTTATGGTTAAAATCTTTCATTTCCATAGATGACTCATAGATGCCTGAACTCTGTTAGTTGACTTTCATATTTAGAGTAAAATGATGGAGATATATTTTAAAAGAGGCTAACCTGTTTAGAATTTGTCTTGACTATAGAATTGTACTGAGTAAACAAATATTATTTCTCTCCATTATAGTGATTTTTGCTATGTTCATATAATCTAAAATCTGAACTCAAGGATTAATGATATGTCAGGTCTCCTTTAAATCTAGTCTCAGTGGCAATACAAACTGGAAAAAAGAGTTCACACTGTTTAAGTGGAAATACATCAATCACAGAAATGAGCAGGCTGCAGGGCCAGGTCAATACCTTCCAGCCCATTAAACAGAGGGAAGGAAAGCAAGTGTGCCCACATCCAATATGCCAGGGAGCAGGGATGAATAGCAATAATGCCCCTCTCTGATTGCAGCTTGCCAATATTAACTTGAAAAATTACCAGTCATTATTCCATCACAGTCCCAATTATTACTGAACTGCATTAACAGGAAAGGAAATTTAATGAAATAGGTTAAAAAGCTTTGATTTAAAAAGCATCTTATTAGATTACATCTAAAGACCCATCCTAATACAAATGAACCTAGATATTGAAAATTCTGTGGCAAGTTAGGAAAGAAGTGATGTTGTTGAAGAAATGAAACATTCTAAAATCCACACATTCCCTAAAAGCAGGTGTCTTGTTATTCTAATATTTATTCATATTTAAAGCAACGAAGGAAATTCTGGAGTGTTTTTATGTTATTAAATATGAACAATAGAGGAATGGATGCTATTTGGTTTTCTTTAAACAAGTAAGACCCAGTGACAATGAGGGGGGGGGGGATCTTATAATCAATTAAGATAATTTGGCATTAGCATGAACGGCATTTTAGTTGAAAAGTTCCAATGATGTAAAGAATTCTGAGAGTGAAGCTTGAGTAGTTTAACCAGGAAGCCAGGCTGTTCAATAGCAAATGTCTATGACATTAAAGCTGGTCCATCTGTCATTGTTACCTTTTCATCATTTCGCGGTAGAAATAGGGATGATGTTGGTTGAATCCTTGAAATATGCCTGTAGAATATGTGCAGAGTTAAATATGCATGAGGATGCTTCACCAATTAATTTCATAGTGTGCTCTGAAGTCTTTACCAATCTTTACCTTATTTTTAGTTCAAATTACTATGACATCTTTGTGGAGCATTTTATATTTTTAATACATTATATGACTATAAACTGAACCACCTATTGAATAGTTTTTATATTGCATCTTTAATATTAGTGATTATTCCAAATTTCCTTTTATAAAATGTGAAGTAATTACCATTAGCCCTGAGAGCTTAGATGTCCCTTCCCAGTCATTGGCATGTTTGGGGGGATCTTATGTATGACAAATCAATAGAGTATGGTCATCTATTGTATAATCTCTGGAGAGTCAGCACTCCATGGCAAGCCCAAGACACGCCTCACACAAAGTCTCTATTGCTTTCAGTGACCGGACACTGTATAACAGTGAATAGGAATACGTCCTGAAGCACTTCTGGTATTTTTTGCAGGAAGATATCTTCGGAATAGTCAAAGACACTTAATAGTTAACTAAATATGAATTAAAATATATAAAAAAGACAAGATGAAGTAACTGCATTTGGATGCTTATGAAAAACATTTCTATGATATATTCAGAACCTTTGCAGTAATTCTGTAGTACTTACCTTTTTGGTAAAAATGATTGATTAAAGACCATGCTGTATTTCCAAAAAGATGAAAATTTGGAATATTAGTCTTGTCTTTAACCTTATTATTTTATCCTACTTATTTTAAGCTTTCAGTGCAATCAAACTCTACCCCTTAAATTAATTCTGCAAATCTTTAGATACATTTTTAAGTGTTTAATTTCAATATATTGTATTGTTAAAGCAATGTTTTTATTTATATGGGGCTTGTGAACCAAACCATGTATTGTATTTGCCCCCAAATTGCCATTCTTGTCATGATTTTTAAATTGTTTTGAAGCTGAGTAAAAGTGGCAAACTTAAGAAGTAAATTAAATCACTCAGAATATATCTCATTATAAAAATGGGCTAGAAATAGGCATTTTAAAAATACATAAATAAACTCTCAAGAGAAAAGTGGGAGAGAAGAATAGTTAGCAAGAAAAATATACTTCCTAACCACAAAATGATTCATTTGCATCTCAATTAGGAAAATATTTTGCCAGAGCATTTAGATTCTGTGTTTAAGAAAACAATGCTGTTGCTGAATATATCAATGTGCTGTTCTTTTATGTGCACTTGGTTTAGTGTGCACACTATTCTTTTTACAATATTGTCCTCAGTTTTCCATCTTAATTTTTTACTTCTTAAAATTATGCATGAGGGTAGTGTTAAATGTCAAATAATTCTGCAAACTTATGAAGAAATAGAGCAATTCCTCCCTCCCTGAAATTCTTATATACCATAGGCTCTTACCTCTTTTAGCTATTTTAATGAATTTTTAATTTTTTTTCCTGATACTTGTCTATATACTTCCAAATAGGCTTATAATAAGTTGATTAATATTTCCATTTAAGTTACGTATAGGATTCTCAATATGAAAAATGTAATTCTATAAATACTTTACCATTTGTAGACTTACATTTACCCAGTTTTCAATAAAACCCTCCCGCGATCTATAAACTTTGTGATCGGGCCTAAACCAGCAAACAGAGATCCCTCTCACAATCTGGGGCCAGTGGTTCCTAACTGCTCACCTGTCTACCTGCCTGATTGCCCCTAACTATTCTGCCTACCTTCCTGATTGCCTCTAACTGCTCTCCCCTGCCAACTGCTCTGCCCTGCCAGCCTGATCACCCCTAACTGCCCTGCTGGCCTGATTACCCCTAACCATCTCTGTCTCAGACCCTGCCACCGTGGCTTTGTCCGGAAAGATATCCAGTCTAATTAGCATATTACCCTTTTATTAGTATATATTATATTGTATTAATCTTACTCATGATCAGTAATACCACTGAACTCTATTAATCACATAGAATGATCATTTTATGTTTTTAAATGTCTATGCAAATGTCCATGCATTAGTCCTCCCTCTAGCCTTGTGAAATAGTTGGCCATGGGCAACCTTTTGTAGTTAGTTATATGTACAGATAGAATGTCTGAGCCACTGAGGGACTATGGAATTCTTGAGACCTAAGCAGAAATCAGTTTTGGTAATGGAATAGAGTACTTTTGACCTCTATTCTTTTAATCCTCACCCAACGTATATTTTAATTGATTTTAGAGAGAGAGGAAGTAAGAGAGAGAAAGAAGCATCAATTGATTGACCCTGTATGTATCTCAACTTGGGATCCAATCCCCAATCTAGTTATGTGCCCTGACCAGGAATCCAACCTACAACCTTTTTGTGTACAGGAAGATGCTCCAAGCAATTGAGCCAACAGCCAGGGCTGACCTCTGTTGTTTTAACATAACCATGAGATATCATTCAGTTCTTCATAGTTAATTCATCTAAGTACAATAAACACCTTCCAACATAATCGATCTTCACTATTGCCCAGAAGTATTTGAAGAAAAATTAAGAAAATTTACACATTACGGATAGCAAAAACATTTCACTGTGAGAAGGCCTACTCATCTGGCATATATATTTTCTCATCAATATTTGTCAAAGATTCAAAATAATGGAATACTCTCTTGGGCAACCCAGACACTTGGTTATCAAAGATGTGAAAAACTATATGCATGCTGTCTTTCCACTCAACCGTATAATGCAGCACTTTGCCTTCCCTATTAAAAGACCGACTTTGTACCATACCATGCATTTTATAATATTTCCATCTAAATGCAGATTTCTACATTCCATGTGTACCATGTAGTCAGGTTTTCCATAAAAATACCAGCAGGAGAGTACATTGGAATTCATTTTGCATATTAAAGAAATCTCGCTCTGAGATTCCTTCCTTTATTTGTTTTATCAACTCAAGCAATAAGCAAGAAAATTAGAGTTTCAGCAATGATGGAAAAGCTATTTATGATTTTATCAGCCTTGCTGCCTTTTTCCTCTACTTAGACAATTTACAGACTCTTAAGAGGGAGCCAGTTTAAAATGTTCCACTGGAAAATGAAATACGTCTATCTGTATCATTTCACCCAAGTGCTGGAGTGCTCTATTACCTGGTGACAGCCTCACTTTGAGTAACATGCCTCCTGAATGCTTTTCTTCCCAATATCTACAGCACACACATAAAATATGTCCCACAGGGCTATGTTCCACTTGAAAACATTATTACAAATGCCATAATATTTTCTAGCATATATCTTACTAGCATGGTTAGGTCAGGAATGCAGTCAGAGCCTGACCAATAGAAAATAATGTCTCTTCACACTTCTTGCAACATTTTTAACAGAGAAAACACATTTGAAAACGACTGTCACTGGCGTTATGACAAATTTTCAACTAACTTATTATATCCAGTGTCTGAAGCTTTCCATATGCCCACAGGCAATTTAGTATGTAAGGAATATACAAAGATAATAAAGTATACATGAAATTAAAGAAACACTACTTCTAAACCTATAAGGATGGATATTAAAGTTCAAAAAATTTTTCCATGTTTATTTTAAACATTTATTTTCTGAAATCCATTTTACCTTTAAAAATATTATGCTATAAAAATCAAGATAGATCATAAATACATGTATACATTTATATACAAATAAATATATCTGATGTGAGCCTTTTATTTAAACTGATGGCGGTAACTTAGAATGTTTAAACAATTTGAATAAATTGACCAATCATTTGAATTGCTGCAATGACCTGGAAACGATTTATTATTTTATATGCATTGTTATTTTGCCCTTGTGAAGATAGCTTGCATCTATAGCATAAAAAGAAATAGTTTTCTATTCTTAATTTGTTGTTTCACCCAGATTTTACAACTTCCAAGATCAAATTATCTTTTAATTCACTTACTCTTCACATAAAAACATTATTTTCTATTTAGAAATAACAAAAGCTTTTTTCATTATTATTATCTGCAGCAATGAGAAACTGGTTAGAAGAGAGAATATTGCAATTTATTTTTCTAAGTCTCAAAAGGGCTAAATTCATATCACAATGAAGCATATAGATATACAGTATTAAATATTCACAAATTTAAAAAATAATATCTTTAAAACATTTTGAATAAGAGCATCCAGCGCATTATTCACTTATTTGCTAATATTTTAAAATTGAAATAAAACTGAAGATAGTTTAGATGTTACCAATTTTTGATAAGCATTATGGTTATGATTCAAATTTAATCAAGATGGTCAGCATTTGGAGGAATTGGAGGCTTAATCCATACTATTACATTACTATGTCATGGTCCAGGTCCATGAGGTATCCTGAGTTCTCAATGATCTGGAAAATGGCATTAGGCAATATGACTCTGCATATATTGTGGTAGAATGAATATTCTAATTACGGTGCGTATCAGCTATTACCAGGATGTCGTTTATGTTTTTCAGTGCATCAACTATAAAAAATTGCTTGCTTACATTCACCCTCATATTTCCTTCTCTGCAGAAGCCCAATAACTAAAATGCAATTGATCTGTCTCTTGAGTTACTGCATCCTAATATTTTATTCTATTCAGCTGGCAAAAACAAAGGCAAAATGCTCTATGTGGCCTTCTGTGGAAAAACAAGAAAAGGCACTGTTATGGAGAAAAGAATCATGTATGTCAGAGAGTTTTGAAAGGATTTAGAGTGGAATTCACTAGAAAGAGAATGATTTTCACTGCTTTGAAGGAAGAAGTTGGGAATACTAAATCGAAAGAGAGCCTACTGCAAGGCCAAAGAGATAGCTATTGTTGGCAGATTCAAAATGAAATGAAACACCTTGCTTCCAGCAGAATGTTGCATATCATCCCTGGTGAGACAAAGAATTAAATACTTGTCACAGGTGATCTATGGCTGACATTCTGAACGATATGGCAGCGCCAGGTTGCAGACCTCTCTGGTAGCTGTTTTCTCCCAATTGAGCAATGAAAAGCCAAGGACAAAGCTTCAGTTCAATGGTTCTTTTCCCCCTCAAATTACCCTTTTCAGTTTATCCACAGGAATACATCTGAAAAGGAAAACAGGTTAACCAAGTTACTCAAAAGAGGTTTGATGGTATCCACAGTTTGTAGTAAAAATATCCTTTTGCTTGAAATTCTAATAGGGTAGCACTATTAACCCAAATATTAGGCATTGTGACTCCTAGAGCTTAGTCCCTGAGAGCAGGCATTCATCAGCACAGTATAATATAAACTAAATGAAATTTTACTGAATATCCTTAGTTGAGCTCCAACTCACTTTAGCTGGATGTATGTCTGAGTCAGGGCAGGCATTGTTGCCTGCATTGAATGGGAATTTATATGAATGAGAAAAAGCATAGTCTGTTCAAGTGCTGCCTTTCCATTTGTATGCTTTCACTTTATATTTTCTGACTCTTTGCTGATGAAGGGAGATGTTTAGAAATTCAAGTCCTAAAGTTGGAAATGATAGTGATTACAAAATTACCGAAATGTCTCACTATTTCACAGGGAACAGAGCTACTTTTTCCAAGAGTAGATTTCTATGAGGTCACATCTCCAATTTTCATAGATCAGTGTGCAGTTTTAACTTGTTACAGAGTTTGAATCTAGAGGAACAAATGGTTCACATATCTCTTGGACCATTCCTCCAGAATATTCATAAGATCAGACAGGCTGGTGCAATTTAGTTTTTCTTCAGAGAAATGACCATGATGTAATTTAAGTTTAGAAATACTAGTGGAAACTTCAGTTACCTATAGACATGCCTACTGCCAACTTGACTCTCAACTGAGATATGGCTAAGAAATTATATGGCAAAAAGAATTAAACTATCCAAGGATATATATATATATATATATATATATATATATATATATATGCACAAATGAGTACATTAATGGCCTATATATTGTATATGCATTGTATACAAAATACACACTCATACAAGTATAGCATTGCAAATGAATTTTAATACCCTCACCATTTCACTGTGAATGATATTTTCAAATATTTAAAGTGAGTCATTTGAATCCTCTGTGATTTCTACAATCTCCTTCAATTTATGGCACAGAGGAAGCAATGATAAATAAAATGAAAATGTATTAGGTCATACTTATTAAATATAAGTATATGTATTTTACTTTTAGTTTGGTTAGAACTTAGAATTAATAGCTATATGTTACAAAAGAAAACGAGACTGTGTCTGTGCAAAAATTCACATAAAAACCCAGTATCTATTGAGATTTTTTCCAATAACATTCTCAATATTCTCCCCCATTCTGAGTATACATGATAACCAGGTTACTGTCTCTGCAGTTGAAGGTAGTTTTCTCCTTTAAGTCTTTAAACAAATGTCATTTCTCAATGAAGGCTGCTATAAACACCCTATCTCAAAGTTAAAACCACCAGACTTCCTGTCCTGATTCCTCTTATTGCTTAAATGATTTTTCTGTAGCATTATCATTTTCTGGAAGAACATAATATTGATATGTATTATGTTTACTGTTTGTTGTCTGTTTCCCACATTAAAGTGCAATCTTCACAAGGCTAGGTTTTGCTCCTTGTGTTTATCACCTAGCTGGGACCATGACTCACACAAGGCAGGTGCTCAGGAAATATATACTGAGTGAATTTCTTCTTATAGCTCTGAAGTTGAGATCTTAGAAATGCTCTTTGCCCATCTATCTTTCTAGATAAGTGGGGTTATGTTTCAGTAACAAGAAATTCCCAAGTCTCTGCACATTAAAACAGGAAAGATCAAATTTTCACTCATGCTACCTGTAGGTCATAGATCAAGTGGGGGCTTTGATCTATATTTGTTCTCTCTCAGGTACCCAGGCTGGGGAGGCTCCATCTCAATGCTTAGCCTATTGTCAAAGCATGAAAGGCAAACATGACAATTAGTAGGCTGACTCTAAAGGTTCTTGTTGGAAGCGACACATGGCTCTTCTATTCATATCTTATTGGCGAAGGCAAATTGCCTGGTCACATTAACTCCCCACAGCCAAATAACTGTAATCCTGCCATGTGCTAATGTGGAAAATGGAAATATTTCAGTGAGTGCTTAATGACCAGCACACATCACGATAACATTTGTTAACTATTCCAATAAATCACTGGTTACACTTATGTATTGAACACATATAAACTGAAAAAATATAAGTGTAGTTATGTGAAAATGGAATTTCTTTATAAAAATTTCATAATTTATGACATGAATGGCTCTTAGGCCTCTTGGACAGAAATCTTTGCCACAAATGTCTCAGAGGAAAGGTCAAGGGGAAAGCACTAAGTAGAAGGGAAGGAGATGCAAATGAAAGATTTGGTCTTGCCTGGTTCCTTCTCTGTGTCTTAGAATGCTGAAATATTTTTTTCGATAACATAAGTCAAAATCAATAAGCTGGCTTTGGTGTTATTTTTTCCTTCTTTTACATCTACTTCTTTTCTAAAACATTTTAGTATATTAGGGTTACATTGGTTAATAAAATTATCTAAGTTTTAATTTTACAATTTTGCTCATCTATTTATTAGCATTTGTTTTTACCATTATATATGTAGTTTTATCATTTCTTTCTTGTTCTCTCTTGCCACTTCCCCTTCCTATCTCTAAAATCAATAAAAAAGATATTTTTGGGTGAGGATTTTTAAAAAACCCCACTTCATTCTTTTTATGGCTGAATACTATTTCCTTGTGTATATGTACATCATATTTTTTCATCTGTTGATAGACCTTTGGTGTTTCCCTATTTTTGGCTATTGTGAATAATGCTGCTGTGAATATTTGTGTGCAAGTATATGTTTGTGTCCTTGTTTTCAATTTTTGAGTGGTATATACATAGTAGTGAAATTGCTGGGTCACATGGTAATTCTATGTTTAACTTTTTGAGAAACTGTTCTCACAATGGCTGCACCATATTACATTCCTACCAGCAATGCCCAAAGGTTTTCATTTCTTCACATCCTCTTCAACACTACTTTTCTTTTTTAAAATTTAGCATTTCTAGTACATGTGAGTTAATATTTTATTATGCTTTTGATTTGCATTTTCTTAATGACTGAGGATGTTGAGAAGCTTTACATGTACTTACTAGCCATTTGAATTTCTTTTGAAAAATGTCTATGCAAGTCCTTTGCTATTTTGAATTGGGTTGTTTATCTTTTTTATATTGAGTCCCAGTAGCTCTTTAGGTATTCCATAAAGTAAATCTTTATGAAATACATGATTTGCAGAAATTTTCTTCACTTTGGTGGGTCACCTTTTCATTCTCTTGTTAATGTTCTTTGATGTGCATATTTTTTCCCCCCTCACAGCTTACTTAAGGATGGTTAGACAGTGCCCATTTCCCCCCAGTGTTAATGACAATCTTGTAATAAGCATTCATGTCCTTGCATCTATGCATGCTATTCTGAATTTTGCCTTATAGAAATTAACTAGGCCTACCCACTTTTAACAAGTTTGATAAACATTAAACCATCCTCTCTATTCAGGTTGCTATGAGTAATGTATAGAAATAGCTAATCACCACCACATTGCCACATTAGTCGTCTTCAGCCTTTCACATTAAAAAAGAATCAGTTTTTAAATGACGGTGTTTTTAGAAGTCAAATAAATGTGTATAGGGGGATTTGAGTCAACAATGCTTATAATAAACTGATATTGAAATGCAATAGGTAAGCTTGTTAACAAAGAAAATTCAGGAAAAACTTGAATACCAAATTTTAAATGAATAATATTTAATTTATCAAACTGAACATAATTTATAAAGTTATTTTTAAATTCAAATATAAATTTTAACCTTGTCACTTTTTCAAAAGGAGGTATATCTAATAAGTAATTCCTGTATATAAGACAAAGACATTACCATATGGAAAATATTTGCTAAATACTTCTCTATCTCATAAAAGAGTAATATGCAAATTGGCTGTCACTCCAACACACAAGATAGCAGTTCCCATGTGGATACAAGATGGCTGGCATGGGAGGCCAAAAAGGGAGGGCAGTTGGGAGGAACTAGACATGCAAAGGAGGGCAGGTGGGGGCAATCAGGCCTGCAGGGGAGAACAGTTGGCGGGGGGGGGGGGGGGGGGGGGGGGGGGGGGGGGGGGACCCAGGCCTGCAAGGGAGGAGAGTTGGGGGGGACCAGGTCGGCAGGGGAGGGCAGTTAGGGGCAATTCTGGTGGCAGGGGAACAGTTAGGTGTCTATCAGGCTGGCAGGGGAATGGGTTAATTAGGCTGGCAGGCAGAAGCAGATAGGGGCCATCAGGCAGGCACGCGGTTTGAAGCCAGCAGTCCTGGATTGTGAGAGAGGTGTCCAACTGCCTGTCGAGGCTGATCCCACCAGGATCAGGCCTAAATGGGCAGTCAGCCATCCCTAAAGGGGTCCCAGATTGGAGAGGTTGCAGGCTGGGCTAAGGGACACCTCTCCCATGCACAAATTTTATGCTCTGGGCCTCTAGTATGCTAATAAATAGTTCTGTATCACAATTTTTGTTTCTCACATATTCTAAGATTTTATGTGAAAATTATTAACATAAATAATAAGCACCTTAAACTATAACTATTATAATATTATGAGTAATTTAAAACCAGATAATTACCTGTAGTAAATATTCATGAAAAAAACAAACTATTTAGAGATAAACTGTCAATGTTTCTTGCATAAATAACATGTGGTTTATTTCATTTCTACAAATGCACCAGTTTATATTTATCACACTAGAAATATGTACTTTTAAACATTATATAATATATTATGATAATTTGAGATTAAGAAATCTCAGTCTTAGCTTGTTTGGCTCAAAGGATGGAGCATCAGCCTGCAGATTGAAGAGTCCTAGGTTCTATTCCAGCCAGGGGCACGTGCCTGGGTTGTGGGCTTGATCCCCAAGTAGGAGGCAGCCAATCAGTGATTCTCTCTCATCATTGATATTTCTATCTCTCTTTCTCTCTTCCTCCTTCTCTGGAATCAATAAAATATATTAAAAAATAAATCTCATGATACAGAGAAAAGATCATGAAGCTTTGCACCCAGATAGTCCTATTTTCAAACTTGCTTTGGGCCTTTCTGTCTGTGAGTTTGGGCAAGTTACGTGTATTTTCCAGATTTCATGACCTTTCTCCACAGATAAAGATAACATCAGCTTTACTGGGTAATTGTCAGGATTAAATACAATAATGTGTGCCTCTCCTATAGGGCCTAGCAAATAATATATGATCAGTACATATTAGTTTTGCCTTAAAATAGGTAGAATACATATAAGATTCATAACACATGGACATGAATGCTCAAGCCTTTTCCATATGCTACTCTTCCACAAAAATATGTGGATGAAATTGTTTGCAGTCTAGTTTGGAGTCTATTAGTCTTTGATTATATGTAGTTATTTGGTTTTGTACAAATGCTCAACAGTAGCCTGTGGTGTAGTTTATGAAAAATAAAATATTTGTCTCTGAAGTTAGAAGCATCTTTATCTCTAATTCTAAGACTGGCATTAATATCAGTGGGAGGTTGATGTGGCTATAAACATAGGGAGGCAACAATAGGAATTACTGCTTAGCAACTAGCCAATGGGCTCTCTTGGAAAGGGAATCCCATGTGTCCCTCCTGTTGAGATGCTTTCACTCAGCACTGCTGACTGCCTGTGCTAATTAGCATGTGGAGCGTTTACATAGACTATGGGATGGACATTGTTTGTTTTTGAAAAGGCAATAGAGTCAAGATTTATGTGATAAATAAATCTACCCTCCTAGATATTGTGTACAACTATTGTTCCTTTTCTGTGAGTACCAGATTTTGGGACATGTGAACACAGACCTGGCATATAGTAGGTATTTAATAAGTGTTTTTTTAAGAATGATATTGAATAGGTAAACATGGCTGTTGTCGTTCTGTGGGGTCCATGAATTGGTCATCTGTTCCCACGATTAGTGTAAAGCATGTGAATTTTCCCAAAGAAACCCTGATCTATTCATTAAAAAACAAAACAAAACAAAAAACAAACAAACAAACAAAAAACAGGAACTCTCACTCTATGAGGATGTCAGCACCTCTTACAGAAAGACATGCTTTCTTCTGACCTTATTAATTATTGGCAGGCCCACAGTTATCTCTGCTGACTGTGGCCACACTGGTTTGCTGAGTCTGATTACCTTGCACTAACAGCTCTCCATCTTTTAAAGTCATGATAAAATGTATAAACAAATGGAAGTATTGATAACATGATTGTTCTTATTGCATAGTTGCTAATAGAATGTTTGAAAAATACATTAAATATTACCAGTATTTAAATGGATGATTTAGTCTCCATTTTTTCCATTACTATTCCAGTTTTATTCGTTATTACACTTTTCATTTCCTTTTTCTGAGTCTATTTACTTCTCCCCTTTCCATTCCTTCTGAGAGCTGCCCTCACCAGCTACAAGAAGTGGGACTCTAGAGGGACACAGAAATGGATCTTTGCAAGAGCCACCTCATTTGGCCCCATTTCCTGCAGATCCTTAAGAGAAAAAAGTCTAAAAGTAGCATCTATGATCCTAAGAAGAATGAGGTGTGTGCTCATAGGTGCTTAATGCTCTGCAAGCTTATTTTTTAAAAGCACCATTTGGGCCTCCAACCAGTTCAGCTCTGGGACTTGCTTCTTGCTGCTTTCATGTTAAAAATCTCCTTTGTCAAAGCCCTCAGGCCCAGTGGTGATAACTGCTACAGAAAAATGCTGGTGATAGAAAGATATATTTTCAATAACCCTTGACTTTTATTAGTGCAGCCACTGCTAGAATAAAGGGTAAGTGGGCCCTTGATATTTTAAATGGTGCATGTCCCCCTCCATATACTTTCAGGTCAGCATTCTTTACTGATAAAAATTCTGGTCTGGAACTTGGTGTGCTGTCATGGGGAGAAGTGTCTGCAATATTATCTACCTCTGAGCATTGATTGTTATCCCCAAAGCCTAAGATCAATAATGGTAGCATGAGTTTTGTAGTGGTTTTCTTATCTTCATTATGTCAGAAAACCAGGCTTCAGATTAATAAATCTCCAGGAGGGTGCTTGGAGGGTGGAGGTGTCTTGAAATGGTAGAACAGCATAGTCTTGTGGGCTAAACATTTAAACATAATCAAGAAGACTTTAAAAAACTTTATAAAACTATAAAAGTTTTTCAGAAGAAATCAGTAGTTTCAAGGTGAATGTTATGGATATAATTTTAAAATTTTCATTACCCAGAAAACTTTTACTAGCACATCATTTTTTTAAATGTCTAAATTACTGGTTCTAGCATAAAATGCATTCTATGACAAAAAGTATTTAGCACAAAGGTGTATAGAACTAATGTTATTATTTGTAGTATAACATCAAATTAGCTCAAATATTTTAATCTGACCTAATTGTTCATATATCCTGGGATACCAGAAACATACAAAGGCTTTCGATCAAAGGACCAGTTCATAGAGCTGGAAGAGCACCAATATGAAAGGACCAAGTGGGTTCTAGTGAGGACACTAGATGTGGGCTATGCTAGTTCATGCTTCCTGATCTTCAGAATGCTTACCTATGAAATTAAGGAACTTGGTTATGTGGTCTCTGAGGATTTTTTCAATTAGCAAATGTTCATATATTGAAGTAAATTTGAGATGCTATTAGTTGCAAACTTCATTTAAAATGTATTTTTATTTATATAAATTTTCAGATATAGTCTATTATTTTGGCATTGATAGTATATCATTAATTCATTATAAAATAATTTTAAATTTTACATTATCTGCTTTCCTTCTTAGGTTTGTGATACAATGAAATAAGGTTAGAAGGAAGTCAATTATTTTTGTGTGTGTGTATTATACCTTATATATTTTATTTAAAAACTTTCTTATATTTTATCTGACATGGCATGCAAAAAATACCATAAAGTATGTAGAATGAAAATTATGTTATGTCTGAGATAAATAAGGTCTAAACATTATTTGTTCAAGTTTATATTTTTAAAAAAGCAGAAAAATGTTTTTATAAAGAGTAAGATTTATATAAAACTAATCCTCTGTATAAACATGGCAATCTCTAAGAGAAACAAATATAAGAATAAGCACACAAACAAATAGAAAATTATAAAATAATATTAAAATTCAGCTGTTAGAAAATCAATTGAAAATAATCCAGTGCATACTTTTAAAAATTAATTTAAAAGATACTCAGTGACCTACTAGAGTTTCTAATTTGAGAATATCTTTAGATATCTCTCTTATTATTCAACTATTGCCATTTATTATTAGGTAGGACTCCTAGACACAGAAAACGGACTGACAGTTGTCAGAGGGAGGGTGGTATGGAGGCTGGGTGAAAAAGATGAAGGGATTAAGAAAAAAAAAATCATAGACACAGATGACAGAATGGTAATTACAAGAAGAAAAGGGGGGTGAATGGTGATGGAAAGAAACTTGGATGGTGAGCACACCATATAATATACAGATGATCTGTTATAGAATTTTACACTTTCAACCTATACAATTTTATTAGCCAATATCACCCCGATAAATTCAATAAAAAGAATAATAATACATTTGCTTAACAGGAATGTCAGCTTTAGTGTTTGAAAGTCAAGAATCAGTGGTTCTTTGAAATCTTCCCACTTAGTCAACTTGTGCATTCTTCTCTGTTGAAAGACTTAAATGAAATTTGAGAGATTTGATGAAATAAGTCTGATTTGGAGAAGAATTTGTAACAAAGTTGGTGACAGACTTTTGGAGCATAAAAATAGTATTTCAACAAGCATCACCATTAGGTTAAAAATGAAATCTAACCCTTCTTAATTAAATTTGAAGGTATTAAAACAGGCTTTGAAATTCCAGAATCAATAAGCATGCTTGGATAAAGATTGTCATGTTGATTTATTCAGGTGCTGGATTTGATGTGTTTAAACACACCAACAGAACCTGCCATTGGGGAGAGTCCAGTGGTTCAATACCACAGTAATGTTAGGTTTATGTTTCTCCAGGATTGAAAATATCCATATTTTCTTGTTCACTTGTTTGAGATTGAGAGTACATATAACTATAAGACAATGTATCATGTTTAAATTCAGCAAATGAATGCATAGCTCTATATCTGATGATACGAAAGGGAAAATGACTGTTGTAATATATGTTAACTTTGTGTTTTTCATACTGTCATTCTATTAGGGTTCATTTTTTAATAATGAGTTTATACTTATATGGGGCAGGGAGGGGGGAGAAACACCTTTTGGTCCAATGTCTTTTAGAGTTTGTAAATAATAAATTTGTTTCATATGAGATATTCATTTCAGCAAGTAAAGGGAAATACTGTATACCGTATTTTCCGGCGTATAAGACGACCCACTAATTTTACAGTTAAAACATAGGTTTAGGCCTATATTCGCTGTATAAGACTATCCCCCACTTCCAAGGCAACACCAGTTCTTTTTTTAATTAAATTTTTAATGAATGACATTTTTCAAACGTACCGTAATATTCCGAACATTGATATGATAAATGGAAGGTCTCTTCACAAATGGCAATGCCATGAACTTGACCGAGAAACAAGAAATCCAAAAGAGAACATTAACAATGATGGCATCATCTGGAAAGAAAATTACATGAAGAACTTGCAGAAAACGCTTGTTTGTGACTGACTGGGATGATAAGAGGTTTTTCTAGGCAGAGGAGCATTGTGAACTTAAAATCCTTCAAAATCCTCATCATGTTCTTCTGACATCATAAGTTCATCAATGACCTCTTGTGGTACATTTGTAAGACAGTCATCATATGGATCAAATTCCGAATCAGATGATGTGGCTTCAGCTACGGCTTCCCCTTCATCTTGCCGCAAAAAGTCATCCTCCATACCTTCCAAAGAATTTGATATGCCACACTTCTTGAAAGACCTGATTACTGTTTCTTCAGTAATATCATTCCAGGCTTTTATGACAAAGTTACACAAAACATCCAATTGTGGCCACTCATGTTTCCTCCTTTTGTGAATAACTTTTTGCCGCTAACCATCCACTCATTCCACTGTTCTCTAATGCGATCTTTAAATGGCCTGTTTAGGCACACATCCAGTGGTTGTACCAATGATGTCAATTCTCCAGGAATAACTGCCGCATCTGTGTTTATTCTTGCCAGCCTGTTCTTTGTGCTGGTAGTTAAATGAGCCCTGAACATATCCCACACCAGTAGGCTACGTTCTTGATGAAGTCCACCTGGTCTCCTACTCCATACACTATCAAGCCATAGCTTTACCTCTTCTTCATCCATCCATCCTTTTTCATTCACATGTACAATAGCTCCAACAGGGAACTTGATTTTCGGCATTGTTTTTCTTTTAAAAATAATCATTGGTCTTAGTTTGGCACCATCAGCTGTACATGCTAGTACTACTGTAAATCTGGACTTCTCATGTCCTGTTGTTTTAATTAACAATTTTTGCACCTTTTGGATTAACAGTTTTATTTCCAACCATATCAAAATTCATAGGAGTTTCATCCATATTTCCGATCTGACTTAATGCATAGCCATGTTTCTTGTGCTGTTGTATTACATATTGATGGAAAAGACTTACTTTGCCTTCAAGATCTGCAGGTAATTTTTGTGCAATTTTGGTCTTTTGCCTCAGTACCAGATTGTGCCTTTCCAAGAACCTAGTGCTCCAGGATACAGTGGCCTTAAATCCTTTGCTGTTATCTGGGTTAGATTTGGCCCACTGAAGTGCAAACATACATATTTTGTTTCGTGTCACTACATAACCATTTTGACGATGCTCAAGAATCATGTCTGCTACATGCTTTTCGAGTTCTGGCCAATAAGGGGTGCCTCTTCTTAATGCACACTTACTCCTTGGCATACTCTTTAATGCATCTTCATTTGCTTTCCAGTCTTGGACCATCTTTTCTGTTACTCCATATTGTCTTGCCACAGCACAGTTATTGTGTTCCTTGGCAAAGTTTACAACTTTCAGTTTTAAACTGGCTTCAAATTTCCTTCTTCTTGCTGGAGCCATGATGGGTTCTTTTCTACCAGCCATTTGTTGTACACCCACTAATCTTTTAGGCCGGGGTTATACAGTACTGTAGCTTCAGCTACACACAGAATGTTCTATTACGGTACCTTTTAACTCACTGTATGTGTCCTGATACAGCAGCTTTGGCTACACAGAACATTCCTGTGCTGCAACTGTATGTACCACGGTGAGCCAATCACAACAAGCAAAGGTTCAAAGGTTATAATAGACCGCCTCTCTGACTCTGGCCAATCTGAGCAGGCTTTTTACTAAAACATAGTGTAGCTTTGGGTACAGAACAAATATAAGTTGCATGCATAAAAAGCCTGCTTGGATTGGCTGAGTTAGAGAGGTGGTCCAAGCAGCCTTGCAGTGATTGGTGTGGAATCGAGTTGGAAAATTCGTTTAGCGGCATATTGAGATGTTTTTCGGGACATACTCGGCGTATAAGACGACCCCCGATTTTTGGTTGACTTTTTTGTTTCAAAAGTCGTCTTATATGCCGGAAAATAAATACGGTACTTTTCTGAAGAAATTACATACATGAAGCTCTTAGAAAATGCTTCACTGTTCTACATTATCAACATCAAATTGCACAAAGTACACATCACTTTCCAAATATTCATGGATATTTAATAACTGATTTGAGAGTTAATTTTAGAAGTCATTTCACAATGATTGGATTGTGAGGATGCAAATCTTATGAGATTGATAAGACAAAAAGCATATTATTGAGGAGGACAGAACATTAACCAACTTTATCATTTAATGACTTCTTAGTGGCCAGTCACAGACCTTTCCCTAGTTGCTGAAAAGAGTAAACAGCAACAATACATTCTAAACCACCACATAATAGGCCCATTTGAATTGGGTGCTATTTTATACCTGTATGTGAATTAATTAGTTAACCTAAATAAATAAACAGCTTACTATATGTTAAATGCTTAAATTCATTATAAAATAGTTTTATAAAACAATATTAGGTACAGATTATTTCACTAAAGTTAAATATTTTCAAACAAACACTCATTTAAATACCTTGTGATTATTTTTTGGCACCAAGGAATGCAAAATTATTTTTTATTTTCTTATTCCATTTTAAATGAGCATAGAGAAGGATCTTTTAGTCTTTTTAAAAGCACAAATTTTGTATGAAATAATTATCTCATTTTTGTCATTTATATATGTATTATTTATCCTATCTGCTATTATTTTGGTACCTAATGATGGAAAAATTTGCTCAAGAAAGATTATAAATTTCTCATTTAATAAAACCAGCTGTACTCAGAGCAAGGTTCTCCCCAGAAATGATAGGTATTTCATATCTGCAGTCCAAGGATAATCATAAATGATAGGGCAAAATGATTTTAATATTTATTTCAGGCAAATATATTTTCCTTGTAAATTCAATAGTGTATAATTATAATAATATATTGACTTTTTATTGAATTAGAAATTCCAATGACACATACTTAAATCAAAAGGAATGCACTAAGATTCTTAGCCTTCAGTAGATCAGAGGAGGTATAAACAATTGTGTCAATAAAAATTTAACCTTCATCTATAAACATTAGAAAAAAAATTCTGTTGATACCAATGTATAGTCAAGCTTTTTCCTCAGTAAGTTTAAGACCTAAATAATTATTTTTTATATTTGCTCAAAGAAATGCTCTAAGTATGAATTAGCATAGATTGTGAATATAGGATTTATATATATATATATATATATATATATATATATATATATATATGTGTGTGTGTGTGTGTGTGTGTGTGTGTGTGTGTGTTATATATATTATATATATATCTTAATCAGAGGTCATGAAACATTCAGAATTAAAACATCATTAGTATTTTTTAAGTGCTAGCACTATACCATGTATTTTAAGATGCATCATCCTGTCTATTACATTGATAGAACCTAGAGCAAACACTAAATCATTTCTATTATTTACCATTAGAGCTCAGCCCAGGCCCAATCTGCTGTGGAGTGTTAATCTTCATAAAATTTGCCAAAGTTTTAATAGTTTCTAATATGAATATTATTATTCTAATGCCATTTTATATCTTAAGGTAGACTCCAAATAGTTTTATAAGTTCAGTCTCTCAGTTCACTCCCCCCCCCCAAAACTGATTTTTTTTTTAAATTGAATTTTCAAAAGTAAATGAAAGGTTATTAACACCTATTGATCAACCAGAAGATTTGTTCCTTTTGGCCAGAATCTGATCATTTCCATCAGTAAATATTTTTTATAAACTTTATATTTTAATTTACTTAATTCATATATTAATAATCTGTAAAAATGGTTTTTATTTGGTATCTCAAACTTTAATCTCTGTGGCTATAAGAAATTGTTGATCTACTTTTAAAACTCGGACCAGGAAATAATAATAAATGTTTGAGTATCTTTATTTATAGCAAGTCTTGTAAAATTATATAGCGATAGGGGCAAAGTGGAGTATTCAGATTTATTTCCTATATAAAAGGTATTAGGATGTATAGATATCAAACTTCTTTAAGCTTAAAATATCATGAAAGTAGCAGCCTTTTCAATTATTCTTGCCAATCACCAATAGTAAATTTGTTTTGATTGCATCAGAAACTGCCTTCCTGTCTTGATATTCTTTATAGCTGCTTAAATAGATGTAGTTCAGACACTAATTCTTATTTTCATCACTGCCAAATGCACTCTACACTTGGATGGATAAATTTAGATGACAGAATAATGTTTCTTTGATTACAGTTTTCACAAAAGTCATATTCGGTTATGTGTCCTCCTACCTGACTGTTGATTGATTATATTCTGACTCCTCAATCATCATCACCTTTATTTCCTACTCAATATTTTTCAAAACTCAATTTGGATAAAAACTTCACTCAAAAAATTGTTACTGCTGTTCAGTTTATACACATGACTATGCTAAGGGGCAGAAAGTGCCCACAGGCCTTTTTGTCAATAATGATTGCTTACACAAATTGCCTTGTTTTTTTTAACAGTAATAAAAACTTCAGTTACTTTCTTCAAATCAGCCATGGGACTTTTGGATTTTCCTGATTTCTTAAAAGAAAAATGTCTCTTTGCCATTTTACTTATGCTATTGGACAGGAAATCCAAACTTCTAATTGTAGAAATTTTTTTAAAAATATAGCTGATCTGTGTTAAATTATGATAATAATTAAAGCAATTACACATATAGCACTTTCCATGTACTTGGCACTAGTCTATGATTTTACTTACATCAACATATCGTTAATACTCCCCCAAAAGTATAAGCTTATCTTTTTCCATTTTTTAGGTGAAGACATTGAGGCTCAGGTCTGTATATACAGTGGCAATTAAAAGGCATTTTCAGTCTCAATTGGTTAAGCATCATCCTGTGTTCTAAAGGGTTGCCTATTTGATTCCTGGTCAGCACACATACCTGGGTTGCAAGTTTAGTCCCAGGTGAGGGTGTGTATGTAGGGAAAAGATACAAATTAATGTTTCTCTCTCACATCAGTGCTTCTCTCTCTCCCTTTCCTCCACCCTCTTCTCTTCTAAAATCAAATATATATATTTGATTTTAGAAGAGAAGGAGAAATATATATATATATATATATTTCCAAAGTCACACATTTACTAAGTATCAAAGATAAATAATTTGAATCTTGGCAGTCTGAGTCCAGACCTATATTCTTATATACAATATCATCTAACGTGTTCGACACAGTGACATAATCAATATATATGTTCTCTTTCTTTCTTCCACCTTTAGAATTCTATGTAATCAAATATTATACAGGTTGTTTTATTAATCACTCTCACTTATTGTAGCCTATAAAAGTTCTGATACTAATGGTCACATTACCCAGGCAAACAGACTCTGCCCTATGCCACCAATGGGTTTGCTATAAAATAGTCAGAAGCCCAACATATTAGACCTTCTATTTGCAAATTTCTCAGCCATCAGATACATCAAAATCCTGGTGGGATAGGTACAAGATTTGGCAGAATTTTACCCCATGAGGAAAATTGGTAACCTGAAGAAACCATTTTGAATTTTTGTTGAGGCAAGAGAAATGTAGAAACTTGTGATTTTCATAAGTAGATTTCTCTTAATGTATCTTTTGTGATAAGGGGAAGTGATTTCCAAGTAACATTCCTATTTGGTATAGTTTTTCCCGGAAAAGGCTTATGAAAGTGTGGGAAGGCAAGAAAACGTGAATTTAGCTTTATAATCATTAACAAATATTTAACTGTCTCTAATAGGCCTTATTTTCATTTATTTGTTAAGCAAGAATTTCTTAAGTATTATCAGGCACTTAAAAGTAGGTATGGAGATAGAGTAACAACTAATATACTACCACTATTCTTTTTATTTTCTTAAAATTTTTAAATTGATTTTAGAGAGAGAGGAAGGGAGAGGGTGAAGGAGAGAAACCTCAATTTGAGAGTTAAACATGTATTAGCTGCCTCCTGCTGGGGGATCAAGCCTGCACTTTGGGCCTATGTGCCCTGTCCAGGAATCAAACCAGCAACCTTTCAGTGCAGGTAATGATGCCCAACCAACTGAGACACAACAGCCAAGGCAGTACAACTACTCCTAAGGGACTATTGGA
Source organism: Pipistrellus hanaki (assembly GCF_964339955.1). Classification (NCBI taxonomy): domain Eukaryota; kingdom Metazoa; phylum Chordata; class Mammalia; order Chiroptera; family Vespertilionidae; genus Pipistrellus; species Pipistrellus hanaki. The sequence goes on along the minus strand of NC_140509.1, from coordinate 58,811,707 downwards.
TATTAGAAAAGACATATAAATACATAAATAGCATGATTATAATGTGATAAAGACTATAGTAGATGCTATGGTTATACAAATAATGGATATCCCCCTGATTACCTGTAAGAGGAGGTAGCAAGCTAAGGTGAGAAGTGTTGAGGGAGTGGAAACAATCTATGCAAAAGGCCCTAAGTTCAAAAAGTTAAAAAATGTGTGACCTTTAACTTCTGAGTGATGCACTTTAATTTTATTTTTCTTTGGTTTAAACCTGGTCTCTAGTAAAACTTCCATATTTAGAAAATGAGTGACAATTCTCTCTGTGTACAAGCTCACACCCTTACAGTAGTTTCTTCCTATCCAGATGTTATGTTCAGGATGGCTATACTTGTTAACACTCAATATTTCAGCATGTGCTCCCACAATTCCCTTTGCAATCTGTAATTTGGCATCAATTTTTAAGCCATGATTTAATATGTTAGTGCTACAATTAACTGAAAATGATTGAAGCACATTGTTAAATGTTCTTAACAAATAGAGGGAAGCTTGCCAGGGTCAAAACTGACAAAACATGTAGCAATAAAAGAGACAGTTGAGTTGTACTTGGCAAACCTAATACCATTTATTGTTTAAGAAATTATATGTTGATTCTCTGTTATTTCTTTAGATTCAAATGCCTCATGTATTGTTTGATAGTTATTAGAAATGGAAAACAGTCTCTTTCCTGCTCTGAAAGCCTGGTCATAAAATATCAATGGAGTTAACACCTGAGTGTGTATTGAATGAGACAGAATTTTACTACCTGGCATTTGGGTGTAGTATTAGAATCTGTGAAAACTTGACCATGAGTCTTTGAAAGGTTAAAATATGTTTCTGATCACTTCAAAATGTTCATAACTTGACTACTATAATAATATCTATATATAGAAAAGCCTAAGCCACCAGCCAACCACTGATGGTAGCTATGATACACATTGACCACCTCCTAGAGCAGACTCTCAATGCAGTAGCTGCCAAGCTGTGGTGACTTGGCAGCTGCAGTTCTTGGGTGACACACCTGGAACCAAAGGATGGGTCTCAATTCCAGGGTGCATCACCCAAGAACTACACTGTTGCAATCCGGGACCCCTTAGGGGATGTCAGAGAGCCAGTTTCAGCCCAATCCCCAGAGGCCAGGCCGAGGGAACCCACCAGTGCAGGAATCCATGCACCGGGCCTCTAGTTTTGTTATAATTTCCTACTAAATCATCAATTGATTTTTAAAGAAAATGTATTTTTCCATTCACAAAACATTGAATTTTCATGTAACTTTACTGTCGGTGATTCTAATAGAGGTTTCACTTTCTCTTTAGTGGGACTGATTTAAATTCCTACCACTCTTATCTATGTTTCTCAATGCTTTTTATACACCCATAGTTTTTTCCTAATAGCATTTTACCTTTTATTTGACTTTGTGTTTTGAACCAACTGCTTGATTAGAGGCACATCAGTACTTAGGATGTAGAAAAGGAGGAGGTATGAAGGGACACCTGGACTGAGGCTAAGATTGAGCAGAAACAGGGTGTTATAGAGATTACTAGTTTCTTACTTATTACTTATTTCTCTATTTCTTCTTATTAACAGAACTTTAACATAATAGAATGGTGGTAATACACTGGACTCAAAAACTATTTTACACAGTCTTTCTCATAGTGAGATATGGAGGAACAAAGTATTGAGTTGGGCTTCAGAAAGTGCGTTTATCTTTTGCCCTTCCCATTTTCTTCCTAAAACATTAAACTTGATTGATAGAGCTCTAGAAGGAAGATTTTGTGCAACTTTGAGGAAGGAAGCAATGCACTAAGGGTAGCAAAGAAGAAAAGACAGGGAACTAGGTCCCTGATGGCTTTTCATAATTTCTATATGAGCTTAAACCTCTCTAAATCTGGACTTCTTCTAGAATAATACTCTAATTTAACATAGATTGTTCAAGTGTTTGTTACTAGCAGCCAAACAATAATTCATAAGGGATACACAGAACAAGAAGCTGATCAATAAGCTACTTTGGTCAGTAAATCAACTATCCTCATCCCCACCTTACACTTCCATACTCCTCATCCTGTGTCATTACATAAAAGGGTCATTGAAACTTATGGTTTCTGAAGCCGAAGTAGATGAGAACCATCTCAATCCACACAACATTATTAACCTAAGAAAGTGACAAGTACTTGACATGAAATAAACATGTATTCAGTAATACTAGAGACTGGGAACTGTACTATAAATCTCATTTAATAGAACTACTCTGCAACATAGATATCATTACATCAACATAGATATCACTGGGTTTTTCAGAGAAGGAAACAGAATCAGAAACATTAAGTCACTCCCAAGGCCACACAGCTTATTACTTTTAGAGCCAGGATTCAAATCTTGATGGCACCCCTCCAAAACTTTTGCATTTTAGGCTTTATTAAATTACTAGATGAAATCTTCCCCCCCCCCCCCGAATATATATGACAAAGTTTGTCAGAGCTCAAACAATTGGAGAGGATAGGAAATCCTATTTTTTATTTCTCAACAAGTGGCAACTTCTGCACTTCATCAGGCCTGCTTATAGATCATAGCATCCTGTATAAGCTGTAATGGAATTAGATGAGGAAGAATCTCACTGAAGTGGAATAACAAGGACACCAGATGTGCAGCAACTGGAGAAATGAACAAATGAACATCTTATCCCTATTAGTCACGCACCTCTAGATTTGCCAAGAAATGAGGTTTTTAAAAGCCAAGCAGATTCTCTGACATCTTGCTCCTGAACTCACAGAAAAGTGCTAATACTTGAAAAATATAAAAACCAGGTCCTATATTTATCAGTATTGGTAAGAAAATAAAATAATAAGGTCAGTAGGATATGCTGACTTGTGGATAAAAATATGAACATTTATTAGACTTTGTCACATGTAAAGACATGCTTAAATATTGGGACAGGCACAGTTCCACAGTTAATGGTCATTGTATTGAAGTCCATTGTTTCTCAACTTTCTAATGCTGTGACCCTTTAATACAGTTCCTCATCTTGTGGTGACCTCCAACCATAAAATTATTTTCCTTGCTACTTCATAACTGTAATTTTGCTACTGTTAACGAATCATAATGTAGATATATGTGCTTTTTTGATGGTCTTAGGCTATACAGCTTCGGTTCTCAACCTGTGGGTCACTTAAGACCAACAGAAAACACAGATATTTATATTACAATTCATTAACAGTAGCAAAATTACAGTTATGAAGTAGCAACAAAAATAATTTTATTGTTGGGGTCACCACAACATGAGGAACTCTATGAAAGGGTCACGGCTTTAGGAAGGTTGAGAACCACTGCATTAAACAGTTCCCCTGCTGTTTACTCACATCTTTTAAAAAAGTGGTTTGTATGTAACTTGTCTTAGGTGATGCAAATGTGGAAGAGTATTTAGTGGCTGTACATGGGTGGGGTAGGGAGCAACTCTGAGATCTTCAGAAATGTTCCTTGTAATAGGTTATTAATACACCTTAAATGGCGAGGGCTTAGGAGGAGTCACTTCTAGGATTGATCCTGAATCTAGAAGTGACAACAGTTACAACGGCCAAAGATGAAACACAAACTAACTATAGGAATAAGTTGAAGGTTTAAGTCACTTTGTTGTGCTCATAATATGGCTCCAACCTTATAAAGTTCAATAATCTCAGATGTAGCCCATAAACCCTTGATTAACTCAAGATGGAAGTGAAAGTCATGCTGAGACAGGCCTTTCCTGCATTTACAGAGATGACCATATGATTTTTGTCCTTCATTCTCTTAAAGTGCTATATCTCATTTATTGATTGGAGTATGTTGAACCATCTTGCATCTCAGCAATAAATCCCACTTGTTCTGCTAAATTTTACTTGCTAATATTTTGTTGAAAATTTCTGCATCTATGTTCATCAGAGATAGTGGCCTGTAATTTTCTTTTCTTGTAATTTCCTTCTTTGGCTTTGTTATCAGGGTAGTGTTGACCTTTTTAAAATTAGTTTGGAATTGTTCCTTCCTCTTCAATTTTTTTGGGAAGAGTTTGAGAAGGGTTGGCGTAACTTTTCTCTAAATTGTTGATAGAATTTCCCAGTGAAGCCATCTGATTCTGAAAATTTTTTCTTAGTATATTTTTAATTACTGATTCAATCTTTATATTAATTATATGTCTATTCAGACTTTCTATTTCTTTATTATTTAAATGCTACACAGCAAAAGAAACAACATTTTAAAAAACAACCTATAGGTTGGAAATATTTGCAAACAATTTCTCTAAAAAGGGGTTAATATTCAAAATATATAAAGAACCATACAATTAAATAGCAAGAAAGAATACTTGGATTTAAAAATTGGCAAAGAACCAGAATAGAAATTTTTCAAAGAAGGCATAACAAATGGCAACAGGAACATGAAAAGATGCTCAGAATCACTAATCATCAGGGATATTCAAATAAAAAAAAAGATATTATTTCACCCATCATAAAAAAGAAAAAACAACTATTGGCAGGAATGTATAGAAAAGAGAATCCTTGTGCACTGTTGGTGAAAATGTAAATTGGTACAGTCATTATGAAAAACAATGTATGGTTTCCTTGAAAAATCAATACCAGAATTGCCATAGTGTCCAACAATTCCAGTTCTGGTATATATTTGAAGAAAATAAAATCACTATCTTGAAGGATATATGTATCCTCATGGTTAGTCAGGCATTATTTATAATAGCCAACTTGATCCTTGAAACAATCTAAGTATCCATTATCAGATAAATGTATAAATGTATTCATTGGTATGGATATATATGTATACTGTAATATTGCTCAGTCATAAAAAAATTTAGAAAATTCTACCATTTGTGATATCAAGGATGAACCTGGGAGACATTATGCTATGTAAAATAAGCCAGACAAAGACAGTACTCTGTGGTTTCACTTATATGTGGATCCTAAAACAAAAGAAAACAAAAAGTTTTATACTCCTAGAAGTAAAGAGTGGTTGCCAGGGCTGGGGATGAAGAAAATGAGAGATCTTGTTCAAACTATATAAATTTTCAGTGATAAGTTGAGTCAATTCTGAGAATCTAATACAGAACATGGTAACTCTTGTCAATAACACTGTATTGTATACCTGAAATTTGTGATAAGAATAGATTTTAAGCATTTTTATCACAAACACAAAAAGTAATGATGTGATGTGATAAATGGATTAATTAGATTGTGGTAAATATTTCACAATGTAAATGCATGTGAAAATGTCTTGTTGCACATTTAAATATATAATTGTCATTTGTCAATTATATTTCAATAAATCTGGAAAAAATAGTGATATATAGCTAAGAAATTTATAAAAATGTAATATTAATAGATATTATACATATGATAAGGCTTTTATGACTAAAGAAGGGAATGAACAGATAGACTAATGAAACAGAGGGGAAATTTCAGACATAGACTAATGTGAATTTGATAAATTGTGAAAAGTTTATATAGAATATTAGTAAGGATAAGTTAATATTTTTCATTCTTGGATTAGGAGTAACATTTCCATTCAGGAAAAAAAGATAGAATTAAACTCATCTTACATTATATAAGAAGTTAAGTTCAGAATGAATTGGATATATAAATATAAGAAAGCAAAGTTATATAAGTACTAGAAGAAAGCATGGGTGAATTATTTTATGTCTGGATATAATGAAACCTTGCCAATCATGATTAAAAATTGATGATTAGATAAGGACCATTATTAATTTTATTAAGTGTGACAGTGGTATTGGATTACTCAAGAAAAATTGTGTTTTTGAGATACATAATAAAATATTTATGGGTGAGTTGACACTGTGTATTAATTTTGCTTTGAAATAGTCCAGTAAAACAATTTCAAAAATATATTTTTAAAATATGAGTTGAGGCTAGATTAAGCAAGAACAGAAAAATACCCCTTTCATCTAGCTTCAAAAACTACCAACATTTGGCTCTTCTTGTTTTACCTATTCCTCACCACTATTTTTTAAATTTTTATTGTTCAAAGTATTACATATATCCCTCTTTTTTCCACCATATTGTTTGTGTCCATGGATTATGCATATATGCATAGAAGTTCTTTGGTTGATCTCTTCTTTTTTTAAAAAAATTTTATTTTATTTATTTATTGTCTAAAATTTTACATATGTCTTCTTTTCCCTTGCTTGAACCCCCCCAACCATTTCCTCCACAGGCAAGCTCTGTGTCCATTGGTTATGCTAATAGGCATGCATATCAGTCCTTTGGTTGCTCTCTATCCCCCCTCCCCTGCCATTTGTCTTTGGATCTATTCTTGTTCATCAAATTATGTTGATCATTATGTTCTCCATATATGTGAGATCATGTGGTATTTATCTTTCTCCAATTAGCTTATTTCGCTTAGCATAATGCTCTCCAGTCTCATCCATGCTGTTGCAAATGGTAAGAGTTCCTTCTTTTTTATAGTGGTGTAATATTCCATTGTGTAGATGTGCCACAGTTTTTTTTAATCTACTCATCTGCTGATGGGCACTGAGGCTGTTTCCAAATCTTAGCTATGGTGAATTGTGCTGTTATGAACATAGGGGTTCGTATATCCTTTCTGATTGGTGTTTCTGATTTCTTGGGATATATTCCTAGAAGTGAGATTACTGGGTCAAATGAGAGTTCCATTTTTAGTTTTTTGAGGAAGCGCCATACTGTTCTCCACAGTGGCTGCACCAGTCTGCATTCCCACCAGCAGTGCATGAGGGTTCCTTTTCCTCTATATCCTCACAAGCACTTGTCATTTGTTGATGATAGCCATTCTGACAGTTGTGAGATGGTATCTCATTGTTGTTTTGATTTGCATCTCTTGGGTAATTAGTGACTTTGAGCATGTTTTCATATGTCTCTCGGCCTTCTGTATATCCTCTTTGAAAAAGTATCTATTTAGGTCCTTTGCCCATTTTTTTTTTTTACTGGATTGTTTATCTTCCTTTTGTTAAGTTGTATGAGTTCTCTGTAAATGTTGGAGATTAAACCCTTATCAGAAATATCATTGGCAAATATGTTCTCCCATGCAGTGGGCTTTCTTGTTATTTTGTTGATGGTTTCTTTTGCTGTGCGGAAGCTTTTTATTTTGATGTAGTCCCATTTGTTTATTTTCTCCTTAGACTCCATTGCCCTAAAAGCTGTGTCTGTAAAGATATTGCAACAACATATATCTGCTATTTTGCAGCCTATGGAATCTTGTAAGCTTTTTGTGGTTTCCCTTTTTACATTTAAGTCCCTTAGCCATTTTGTTTGTTTTTGAGAATGATATAAGTTGGTGACCTAGTTTCATTGTTTTTTGCATGTATCTGACCAAATTTCTCAACACCATTTATTGAAGAAACTGTCTTGACTCCATTGTATGCTCTTGCCTCCTTTGTCAAATATTAATTGAGCATAATGGCTTGAGTTGATTTCTGGGTTCTCTGTTCTTATTCCAGTTCCAGGCAGTTTTGAGAACTGTGGCTTGGTAATATAGCTTGATATCTGGTATTGTGATCCTTCCTCCAACTTTCTTCTTTTTCAGGATTACTGAGGCTATTTGGGGTCTTTTTTTATTCCAGGTGAATTTTTGGAGTGTCTGGTCTAGATCTTTGAAGTATGCTGTTGGTATTTTAATGGGGATTTAATTGAATCTGTAGATTGCTTTGGGTAATATGGACATTATAATTGGCTGATTTCATCTTGCCCACCAACTTTTCCACCCCTTCATTCTGATATTTCACAGTCTGTTCCATGCTTTTCAGACATTTTGTTCATTAGATTCCACATATGAGTGATATCATAGGATACTTGTCTTTCTCTGACTGGCTTATTTTGCTTAGCATAATACTCTCCAGTATTTAAAAAATAATACTTTTGTGCATGTTTGGTTATTTTCTTAATATTTATTGTTTTATAGGCAGTCAATAAATGATCTAGTAAATCTTGGGATCATTTTGAAGTAGTTAATTATTTATAGATCATCTTCTAAATGTATTAGAGTAGATTAAACAAGTTAGTTTGAGAAACATTTTTCTATCAGGTATGTTTAGTAGGCTGAAGAAACCAAGGGAGGCCCCTCAAAAACTTTCCTATGAATTATTTAAAATGAGATCTTATAAAACATGTAAAATGAAATGTGGAGAAGAAATCTCTATGGGCAAAGAAGTGTGTTGTGAATAATACTACATAATCTAGCATGAAGCTTCCAAGGTTTTATTAGGTTTATTGCTTAGAAAATATGTCCTGTGTTCTCACACCAGTACATTCAAATGCCAGGAGTTTTGCCTCTCAGCATGGACTCATGAAAATTCAGTCTACAACTTGGTAATGTCTCCTGAAAATGCACCCCTTACAGAGGAACCAAAGGACTAGCATGGCACATTAATCATGTTTGAGCTTTGTGACTTAGAAATTTCTAACACTCTTTTCTCTATCTTCCTTATCAAATCTATATCTTATGGGCTGTCAACACATTAATAGGTGAAATTTGATGATTTAATGTTTGAAGACAAAAAAAAATGTTGATTATGGATTTTGTTTGGGGCATTTTTAATTTGTAATTTGACAGTTTAACATTTTTATATCATTTGGACAACATGTCTGGAGGGTTATTTTATTCTCGTAATTATTACATCATCAGGCTGTTTGAATCCACATTGTTTTAAGAAGCATCATACACCTGTTGGCTTTTGGGAGAAAACATGCTTTATTGGGCCTTTTATCCTTCACAAAAATATTAAGTTTTAGTAGTAGTAGAACTAATAGATAACATTTATTTAGCTTTCACTATTGATCCCACCCAGTAGTAATAAAGTTACATGTCGATTCTCATATAATAGAGAAATTCTGCAAACTAAATATATTATTGCCCTTTGCGATTTACATAGGAACATCACTGTTGGATAGTGTTTGTGAATAAATGAATGAATACTTTGAAGTGTGTGGAGGAAAGCACATATAGAAAAATTTCTAAAACATACTTCATCTTTTCTAAATAACTTTTTATCTACTGACTGTACCAAAGCATATGCCCCTAGGCTGAGAATGAAATGAACTTGTTGCAGTTATCTTGTTTCTGCACCTTAAATCACAATTGAGTTGAGTGACAGATGATCTTCACTATTTGGTTACTTGTGAAAAAGTTATATGGCAAAATAATCAAACTTGGCTTTGTTTTTGTAATTTTATTCTTAAAATTGTGATATTTTGGTTTCATAAGGTGATGAAAATAGTGTTATTCTCTTGTGTTTTCTTCCATACTCTCCTTCCCTTTTTCTCTTGACATGGAGGTTTGGATTCAAATTTCCAGTTATCCTACAATTGATAAGCATAAATCTCTAGGGTAGGAACTATATAGCCTTAATCTAAAATTAAATCTCCCTTGGAATTTTGTGATAAAAGTGATCCAGCCCTTTTAAGTTAGGTGAATAATATCTCTCTACTAACTGCCTTTCAGGTCTCTACTCAGGTTTATCATTTCTGTCAATGTTATTCCAACTTGTGCAACCGATTCCTTATGTGGCAAATGTAAGATAACTCTTTTCCAAATGTTGCTGAAGATTTGTTAGTATCTATGTCATATTAGTTTTTTTTTTAGTTATAAAAGTAATATCTGCTCATTGTAAACAATTAATAATTACAAAATATTATATTCCTAAAATTAAAATAGCTACCATATTAATGCATAGACCTCCTGTTGTTTTTTTTCTGTGTGAGTGTATGATTGCATTTATATGAGATCACATTATACATATCATTTTTGTTTTTTCATTTAACATCATGAACATTTCCTGTCGTCATTAGTATTATTCTCCAGCATGATATATAATTATTGTATAGAATTATGGTACTAAATTGTTTGGTTATAAAATCCAATCATATAAACTTGTACATTTACAGTTTTTCTCCACTTTACTTGTTTAACACTCTAATGAACAACCTTGCATATACATTTCTATGCCTACAATATTTATTAGAATAATTTCTGGATAAAAATATGAGAACCATATTCAGGCTTTTGTACAACCACCTTTAAAGAACATTTTCCCCCAATACAGAATGAGTACTATTATACTCCTGTATAAACATTTGATATATGTATACAGACAGCTTCAGATGTTTGGATCAATGAGTATGTTGGCTTGAATTTCACCTTTTCTTGGAAAATTCTTTTATTCTTGTCTTTCTCATATGCTTTTAACCTCATTATTTATAGAGTAATTCATTCTAGAGATAACCATCTCTGTTTTCCAGGTTACCTTCAAAATCTAGTTTGAGATATATGTTTGCCAATGTCCGGAATTATATTCTGGCTTTCAATCTAGAAGCTTTTAGGTTCTTGTCTCTATTCTATTTTGGTTAATATTCTTTAAAAATGGCAAAATAAGACTTTAATGAACATGTATATAACAGATCAGTAAAATACATATATAGATAACAAAACAAAAAAAAAATGAAAAGGAAACTTTGTAGGTGATTTTTGCTTCTGTCTAAATTTCTGAAATTTGCTGAAACCGGTTTGGCTCAGTGGATAGAACGTCTGAAGGGTCCCAGGTTTGATTCCGGTCAAGGGCATGTACATTGGTTGTGGGCAAATCCCCAGCGGGGGGTGTGCAGGAGGCAGTTGGTTGATGTTTCTCTCTCATCAACGTTTCTAGCTCTTTATCCTTCTTCCTTCCCCTCTGTGGAAAATCAATAAAATATATTTAAAAAATAAATTTCTGAAATTTTTTAGTTTTTATAATGAACTTGGTTTAGTTTTATAGATTAGTTTTACCTTTTATATTATGGCTTAGCAATATAGATTAAACAATTTGGTTGTATCTGTAGAGAAAAAAGTATTTTTAGTTTTCACAAAGCATTATCTTTTTTTAAAAAAAATATCTTATTGTTTTTTTTACAGAAAGGAAGGGAGAGGGATTGAGAGTTAGAAACATCAATAAGAAAGAAACATGGATCAGTTGCCTCCTGCACACCCCCTACCCTACTGGGGATGTGCCCGCAAGCAAGGAACATGCCATTGACTGGAATTGAACCTGGGACCCTTCAGCCTGCAGGCCTATGCTCTATCCACTGAGCAAAAAACGGTCAGGGCACAATTCTAGCTACACAAGTCAGGATATTTTGGAGATTCTTAACAGACTTAAGTTCCAATCTTTTGTTATAAATTTTCCCACACTAATAAATCAATGATAAAATAAACCATGTTTAACCCATCTAGAATGAGGATTATATCATTTCAATAAGATGTGATTAGCTGTGGGTTATTTTCTGTTCATCCTCCAGGGCTTTCAGCAAGTCCATTCAATCAGGAAACTTCTACCTTGAGGCTAGGCAAAATTTCCTTTTCTCAGTGATACCATCAGCATGCCAATCTCCTTTGCTCTCTCTCTCTGAAATTTCTATTAGTAAAATGGTTGCTATCTTCAATAAATAATTTTATTTATATTTTATTTAATATTTTTTTCTCTAATCATATATTATATTTTGGCTTTACAAACATTTATCCATTTTGAAGATGGAGTTGGTTTTCCAGTTTCTTATTTTCCTTGAAATTTTGGAATAATTTTAAAATCAAGATTGTCAAAATTATGAGATGCATCACTTTCAGTTGACCATTTTTACTTCTCTTGTCTCCAGGGCCTGGTAAATGACATTAAAAATATTTTTATTGATTGCAGAGAGAAAGGGAAAAGGAAAGAGAGAGAGAGAAACATCAGTGATGAGAGAGAATCATTGACTGGCTGCCTCCTGCAAACCCCTCCACTGGGGATTAAGCCCGCAACCCAGCCAAACCAGATAGGGAAATTATATTCTTTATTCAGTGAAAAACTACCTCATTGCACCCTATATTTCTTTATTCCAGCAATAATCACAACTCGGTTGTTATTATTAAAATGCTTGTCTAATAAAAACTTGTAGACCCCAGGAGAACAGAAAGAAAAACTTGCTGTATTTGCTGATGCTCAACTAGCACAGTATCACTCAGAAATATACATGTTAAAAGGATTAATGTGTGTGTGGGTGGGGGGGGGTTAGTTTGTTTTTTTGTGACCCTTTCCCTCATCCTCACATGGACCATTAGAATTAGAGAGGAGTAAGGTTGATGACTCTGGGAAGACTTTCTGTCAGATCTTGGATTCACACTCCCGAAAGGCAATGTAAGAGCCAGTTAGCCATGCCATCTCTGCATATGGCTGTCACCCTATGCAAAAAGTACCAGCTACAGACACACCATTACTTCTTTCTGGGGTTGTAGCAGTGCTCATGCATCTGTCATTGCTTATGGATTTATTGTTTTGTTATTATAGAATGACCTAATTAACCCCTAAGAGAAGATCCTCATACATATTATTTAAATTGGACATTGTGTCTATTTTTATTTATCTACTTCATTATCTTCTTTCACTTGTTAAACTTTTAATGCTACTTAAAACAAAAACAAACAGACAAAAACCCCTCGCTTGCTTCCTCAGAATTTGTTTTTCTCTCTTACCCATCTTCCTGGAACATTTCTCCTATCTAGTATAATAACTGTTTATTCTTTTAAATAACTCAGAGTATAGAAATGTTTCCTAAATGCTTTCCCCCTTTTTATGCAGGCAGGAAGTCAGCCATCATTTACAGTATTTTATAAGAAAAAGCCGCAAGTAGGAAGATAAATATAGTAGATCCTCTATTTTCCAGAAACACTTGAACCTGTGCTCATGTGAGTCTTGATGACAATGCATGTCCACATGGAATGTGGCCATATGGCAGCAAAGAGGTTTTTAAGTCTTTCTGTCTCACCTTCCCTGTCCCCCTAACCCTCCTTAATGCATTTATGAAGACTTGTCCGTGTACCCTCTTTCTTTCTTCAACAGACACACTAGCATACATGGCCTTGCAGATCTGTTCCAGCAAATTTAAAAAAATTATCTCTCACCTCTAACGGTCCCATTTAGTTGTGCCTACTCACCAGGGCATTCTAGTGGGTCACCTTTTTCTTCTATAATAAAGGGTGAGTGTAAAAACACTCACTCACCTTGCTGCCTCTCTCATTGGGACCCAAACAACTTTAAATTATGTGATTTTTTTTCCACCCTTTGAAAGCTGAGTCTGAAAAACAGAAAGATTTACAATGAATGTCTATTGCTATTTCTTTGTCCTGTCCCATTAAAAATGAAACTGTAACTCACAAGGATCATGGATTTCCCCTTTGGCACATTTACCTGCTATAAGTCATCACTGGGTGAGGGTATGGACAGGTGCTCTCCTCAACGATTTTCAACCTGCCGTTAGAGGTCTCACAAGGAGGCTTCTAAATAGACCCAGAGATGATTAAAGATTTATCCTCGATAGCATTTTTCTCATTTCTCCCAACTAAGCCAGAAATGAGTCATAAGAAAGAGAAACCCGGATGAGTAACATAAACAAGTATGTTGAGTGTGTGTGTTTGTGTGTGTGTGTGTGTGCACATATGTAAATCATCTTCTTTGCTTCACATGATCACCTATTTATTATCTAGAAAATGCAGGGAATGTAGCCATTTGTTCTCACACATTCTACAAATGAGAACCCCAATCAACAAGGAGAGTGAAAAGTCTTCAGATGAAGGAAGCTGGCATTTGTCCTTCCCCTTTTGGGTCCTCGCCCTTCAAGGCCATTAGCCAAACCAGTGCTGATGCATCAAAAGGAAGCAAAGAAGCCCCAAGTGCCACATCTCTGCTGTGAGATACTTGTCAAGTGCTGCAGGGTTACAAAGGACAAAATACCTTCCTGACCTCTGCAGAGTTGAGTATATCTTTTAAAGCGTGAGATTTGAAGTTGAGCTCTTTTTCTGTTTAAAGAGTCAGCCAAGATTTTTAAAACTGATTTTCACAGGGCAATTACTTTCTGAGTGGTATAGCCCTGTTTTCCTACCTGGTCTGCTTGTTATTGCCTCTGTTGACCAACTTTGCTCTTACAGTATGATCCACTCTCTTTGGGGCCAAATTAGAAAGGGTTGTGTAGGCACAAGAAAGGTGGAGCAACATTTTGCACAAAATACTTTCTACATCTTATCCTATTATCAGCTATATTATATTGGGGGTAGGAGAGATGGGTCTTAAACGGAAATTATTCCCTCTCAATCCATGTTTTAACATGAAAATTATGTATATTGGCTTTGAAAATCATATAGAACTATACAAATAGTCAGGGGTCACTGGAATATGGTTGGTGTTAGTAAGTGCTAGTGTATTCTATGGGTGTTGTAGTTGGTATTAAATGTGCAATGCTCTTTGAGGGATTTGGGATTCTAGCAAAACCTCACCAGACCAGCAAACTCTTTCACCGGGAAAGTTATTTATACACCATTCAGTAAATTCTTTCACACCCCCTCCTTCCAGTTTTTTTTTTACACAGTTTCTCCCTGATTTTGTCATAAAAAAAAGGAAGCCTATTACTTTTTGAGGCAACTAATGAAGTTGTGGATATGTATCAGTCATTACTAGTTCTTTGATACATTGAGCCAAATTTACCTCACTTTTACTTCTACACTAGCCTCTCACCTTATGAAATAGTAAGCAACAAGTTTCTCCCTTTACACACTGTGTTACTACACTGAGTGGCCAGATTATTATGATCTCTGAATGCATAATAATCTGGCCACTCAGTGTATATCCTATATAATAAAAGGCTAATATGCAAATTGTCCCCTCGACCAGGAGTTCGACTGGCAGGTAGGCCAGCCAACCACCTATGTCCCCATTCTCTTGGCGAGGCTGGCTGGACCCCATCCATGCACAAATACACACACACACACACACAAACACACACACACACACACATACGCACACATACACATGCACATACACACTGTACACACTGAGTGGCTAGATTATTATGCGTTCAGAGATCATAATAATCTGGCCACTCAGTGTATATATTCAGAGCCAAATCACCTAAATCTCATATATATGCATAGCATATTACAACTTATGCAATGTATCAACATAAAAGATCTTATTGGACCTGCACAAGGATCTCAGGAAGACGATGGCATTTATTTTACCAGTTTTATAAGTAAAGAAATTGGGCTTTAAAGAGCAAAATGACCTGCCCAAACCTGCTCAATGCTCACAAAAAAACTTAACAGGGGTTCAAATCTAATATTGCTGAGTCCACTTCTATAATTATGAAGAGTTTCTGGATCTTCATGATTATTGCTCCTGTTTCCTGGGTGATACCTACCACTTCTCATCTGATAATAATGTGGCTTGCAGAATCAAACATTCATTTCTGGCCTGTCCAAGAATTGAGTGAGGTGATCCTTTTTCTGCCCGAATTGAGAATGGTATTATTTATTCAGTCCAAGGTCATATTACCTTCCTTAGAATCCCTTCACATTATTGACTTATGCTGACCCTGTAATTATCTTAGAGCTGGCTATCATGCAATTACTAACAATTTATGTCTCCTTTTTGCTGAAGTTGCATAATTAATTTTGAAATATAAATCCATACCAAATGCATTTTCTTGATTTTCCCAGTGTTTCAAGAATTTTTAAAATTTAGTTCTGTGTTTTTTAGTCATGCTACTATTGAAATGAGAGGCTTTTTATTTGACACAGTCAGTGTGTTTTCCAATGGCTTGAAAATTTATCTCCCAAGAACAAATGGTGTATTTTATTTTTTGAAGACTTTCCAGTGTGTAAAATAAAAAGTTGAGAAATTTTAGGCATTCTAAGTAGCCAATGATAGAGATGTATTTGATTAGGATCATTTTTCCAGTTTATTGCTCAGCCTTCTAGCTACTCTGTTTATCAATAGAATGATCGGGTAAATAAAAATACATACATGAGATAGCAATGAAAAAATTATAATCAAAGCTATATTAAGTAATTGTATATAAAAATAAATGTCTTTCTTCTACTCAAAAGAACTCATTATTGCTTATTATTGGACTCACATTTTTGAGAAGCAATTGGGATCATTGGAAGCAACCCAGTACTTGGTTTCAATGTTATTAAGTGGTATGAGATAGTTGTGGTATAAAAAGAAAACATGTTTTTTATTAGCTCGACTGTTTTATGCCATTTTCTTAATTTAAATTCTATTTTCTCCCATTTCTTATTGACATTATATTTAGCACATTCTGCCTGTTTCAGCTGTGCTAAATCACATTGAGCTTAACATTGGCTTGGTGAATGCACACCCTTCCAGCATCTGGCCTGTCCAGGCTCTGGGGAAGGGAGAGAGCCAGTCCTAAGGGGGACTGAAACTCAAGGGAAAGTTGAGGTCATTTTGGCAAGAGCCTAACTCCTCCTGGACAATCTCCTCTCTGAAGATTTCTGTAAAACCTAGATTCTGCTTCACAAAGAGGACAATTTTTATGTGATATTAAACCAGTTTCTACAAGAAATTAGCACCATTTGTGGATCATAGCCAGGATTTAGCATCTTTTTAAAAGTATTTTATAATTCCTTAATTTGATTACCTCTAGCTCGCTGTGGTGAGCACCTAATAATAATAACAAATACTGAATCAATCCTCTTTCTGAGGAATGGCATTGCCTGTCATCTTGGTTTAGTGCCAGGGGTCTCCTGTGTGTGATCCTTCTCCAAGTAGATGGATCCCTATGTGCACAGACAACCCTAAAGTGTGCAGATATCATTTCTCTTTCTTATTAACTTCTCAAAGAGCCAAATGGATGGGCAAACAAGAGAAACCAATTATCCTGTGAAGGTTGTAATCCTAAATAGTAGGAAATTAACTCTAACTAATGTTGACAGGGGTTGAGCACCAGTTTTGGGAATACCCAAGAGTGTGGTGTGTTGATTATTAAGACCATATTATGCTTTCCTTAGTTATCAGGGTGGTAATGTTGTCTGTGCTATCAGTGGAGCACTGACTCTGCACATGGAGTGGATCAGGGTGTGGGAAAATTCAGATTTTGCCCAATCGGTGTTTTGGACAGTTTACGTAGCCACTCCAGAGTAGTAGGTAGACTCAAACACAACTCCAGATGCACTGTGATAGATAGCTCCATTATATTTCTTACAATATCTAACATCCCACAGGAAAACTTGACATACCAACCATGTGATAAATCATCCTAAACCTGAAATGTCATCTCTCCATAAAAGTTAAATACCACATAATTTTCTACTGGACCATTCCTCAATTCTTAGCCAGTGTCATTGAGAGATTGGGTTCTAAAGAACAGAAGACATAGCATTAGTTTAAACATATAAAATAAGCTCTGTATCAGAAAAACTAATACCACAAAGTTCATTAAGCTAGAATAGTTGTTGTTGTTTTTCAAGGTTGGGTCACGAACATCAAGCAAATATGAATGTTGCATTGTATGCCCAGGTGAGCTGTGATAGCTCAGCATCTCTTTTGGTTTAATGAGAATGTGCAGTCAGGCCAATAGTTGTTATTTTTATACAGGTAGTATATGCACATTTCTAAACTAAAGATAATGCCATTGGAATAAACTACAATTGTAAAAATGAGCTAGTATATTTCAGATTAATGATCCATTAGATCAAGCATGGATTTTAGATACCATTACCTCTAAGTCCTTATTTTCTCAGTGAGTAAATCACCACAGTGTTTTGAAATGACTATTGAGAATTATGAAATCAATGAATAGCAAAACTAGAACTTAAATCAAGTCCCCTTAATTACTAATGTGTAGATTTGAGACCTCAAGAAAGGATATCTGATCCCCGATGACATTTCTATGATAGTTTAATAGCATGGGCTTTGAAGCCAGTCAGACTTGTTTTTGGATATTGGCCTGCTGCTTACTACAGATGTTATCTGGTAAGCTGCTTAAGCTCTCTAAGCTCCAGTTTCCTCACATCAATATGTCTGAGAGACACAGAAATAAAAACACCCATCCTAGAGTGATGTTTCAAGCAGTACAGGAGAATGACTCTCTAGGACCTACCTTTAGGTTTTTCCTTTTTTAAAAAAATTATTTTTCTATTCCCAGGATGAATACATTTAAAAAACAAAATCCATATCCTAATTTAGCAGATTTGCTCAGAAAGAAGTCTAATATTTATACTTTTCATTTAACAGTTACTTAATGTTCATAAAACTTACAATCTGGGGAGACATGGCCTCTGCTTTCCTGAAGCTTACAGGTCATGAAAGTGGGACTTCTTAGTGCACAATCCTGAAGCACCCATATCTCTCCTCAGGCCCTTTAGTCTGCTTTCCCCAGGATAGAGAGGGCAAAAGAAAAATTCTATATGTGTAGTAGTAATTTTTTTTATTAAAGTAAATTTCCTATGTTCAGTGTCTGATATTAGCAATTAACTTTATGCTAATGAGTATAGCTTCATATGCATTTGAAATGAGAAAAATAGAAACATTCAAAATGAAAAAATATTGCCCTGGCCAGTGTGGTTCAGTTGGTTGAATGCCATCCTGTGCACCAAAAGTTGCTGGTTCAATTCCCAGTCAGGACATATGCCTGGGTTGCAGACTGGATTCCCAGTGAAGGGCATGTTAGAGGCAGCTGAACTATGTTCCATTCTAACATTGATGTTTCTCTCTCTCGCTCCCTCTCCCTTCCTGTTTCTCTAAAATTCAGTAAGAATATTTTTTGAAAAATATTAAATCCATTCAGTATGATATCACTGATAATAAGTCCTATTAACATTTTGGTATAATTCAATATTTATCTAAATATGCAACACATATATATGTATTAGAAACTGGAGTATTGCTTTTTTATTGATCAAGGTATTACATATGTGTCCTTATGCCCCCATTGCTTCCCCCCCACTCATGCCCTTACCCTTCCCTCCAGGTGTCTGTGTCCATTGGTTATGCTAATATGCAGGCATACAAGTCCTTTGGTTGATTTCTTCCCCTTATCCCCACCCTCCCCTTCCTTCCCTCTGAGGTTTGATCTGATTACTGTTTCTCTGACTCTAGATCTGTTTTTGTTCCTCAGCTTATGTTGTTCATTATATTCCACAAACGAGTGAGATCATGTGATATTTATCTTTCTCTGACTGGCTTATTTCACTTAGCATAATGCTCTCCAGTTCCATCTATGCTGTTGCAAATTATAAGAATTCCTTTCTTACCACAGTATAGTATTCCATTGTGTAGATGTACCACAGTTTTCTAATCCACTCATCTGCTGATGGGCATTTAGGCTGTTTCCAAATCTTAGCTATGGTGAATTGTGCTGCTATGAATATAGGGATGCATATATCCTTTCTGATTTGTTTTTCTAGTTTCTTGGGATATATTCCCAAGTGGGATCACTGGGTCAAATGGGAATTCCATTTTTAGTTCTTTGAGGAAACTCCATACTGTTCTCCATAATGGCTACACCAATCTCATTTAAGAATATTCATTAAAAGAAATATGTTTACTCATATTTTTATTAAATATCAAAGTGGAAAGTTCTCTTTTGACAAAATTAACAAAAATGTTTTCATATTTTCTTTGAGAAAGTTCTATATAAAGATTTCACAAATAAGTTTTAGTATGGTTTACTATAAAGGTAACAAGGATTTTCATACATGTGATTTAAGTAAAAGGTATTTTACATTAACAAAATAAGATATTAGTGTAAATTTACTTTACTATCCCATAGGACATTTACACAGTGGTAGTTCATGGTTGTTGATATTTATTGAAGCCATTAATGTAAACAGTGAGGGAGAAAATATTTACTTTAAATAAGGCAGCATAATGAGAAACATGATCAATATGTAACACAAAAACATTTGCTTCTGGAGTTTTATTGGCATTAGAAGCTTTGATTATCACAGTTGCCCAATTACAAAGCAATCAGGTATATGATTCAGGGAATAAAAAGTGATTTATGCACACATATTTCCTTTCATTTCTCAATATTCCCTTTTATATTCCCATGATAGTGACAAAAATCACAAGTCCCTTAAAACGATCTCTGTCTCTAATATAGGGAAATTTAATCTCAGTTTTTAAATGTACCCATGTTTCACAAGAGAACCAAGGACTTTATTTTTGTATTTTAATTAGAAAACCTTTCTATTGTTATTTCTCTAGTAAAAATTAAGAATATTTCCTTTAAATATATTCCAATTAAACTGTATATACAATATCAAGTCCATCTTAAAAGCATAAATATAAAAAAAGAAAAAATATATATATTGTGTCTATGCTTTTTATCAATAAAAATAATCTATTTGAAGTTAATAGATTTAAATTCAAATACCTGCTTCTTCAGATACTACTGCTGTGACCATGGGGATGTTACTAAATCTCTTTGAACCTTACTTTCCTCAAATTAAAGTGGCTTTATATCTAATGATATTATGATATTTAAACTACCAGAAGTATAACTTAAAAGCTGAGAAAAGTGCCTTGCACACATAATAATGTTAACTTAGACTTATGTCAGAAGCATAATTAAGTCCACAAACCTATTTATCTACAAAAAAAGTTGAGTAAAGGAAAAGCCTGAGAATGTAATATTGTCAATCTAATAAAAACTTATAAACATCATGAATTAACATTTTTGCTTAAAGTCATTGAAGTAATAGAACAAAAATCAAACCTATTGGAAAAGAAAAGTTTAGCATTGTCAGCAGATAATAGGGTAATAGAAAGCCGTACAGCAGTATCATCATAGAACATTGGCAATGATGGACGTTCAAATCCATTCATAAGGCAGTGTTTGAGTTCAGCTAGTGGCTGCCCAAAGCACTAGCTATTAACCACATAGGACTTAAGTATGTGTGACCAATGGTTGAAAATTTAATTTAATGTTAATTTAAATACTGTGTGGATAGTGGCCACTATATTGAAAAGCAAAGTCCTAGCGAATTAATTAAAATTGCTTAGGTTTAAAAGGAACACCCAGCCAAATAGCAGATATAATATCAATATTTGCTAAATGACTTTTTTCATACACCATCATTAAGCAATTGAAATTCTAATTTTAACTTTTTCCATTTATTTCATTAAGATAGTAAAAACTTATATATTATAAACTAAATAAAATAATTCTCTTAGAACTATTAAAACTTAGCTGAGAATTTTGAGACTTGAATAAATGAAGAGAAAGATGTATGTAGAATATTTTAAATATACCAGTTTCTGCTGATTTATGGATTTAAGAACATTTGAATCAAAAGTGCAATGGGATAATTCTTGGGAATTAATTCAATTTTTTTAAAAAGTTGATTTATTGTAGACTTCTACCTTGCATTACATTGTGCCTTTTTCTGCAGGAAGATTATAAAATCCCATACTTTCTGGATTTAGAGAGTAAAATATAGGCACAGAAAGCATTCTAGAAGCCACCTCTGGTTTTATTTTTATTTTTATTTTTTTTCTGAGCCTGAAATCTGCGATGTTCCAGAGTAAAAATATCCAGAACAGATTGAGCTAATCCTGAATAGACATGTGGTATGAACAAGAAATGAACCTTGGCTATTGTAAACCTCTGAGATCAATAGAAATATCTATCATGATTTCCTTTATTAGACTGGAGAGATGGGCACTGAACATCAGAAGCGTGAGCCCTTGCAATTGAAGAGAGAAAAAAAAAAGACTGAAATCTGGAGATTAATTAGCCATGGTGGCTGGTCTTTGCGGTGGCAGCCAGAAAATCTAGTGCATAGTGGCAAATTTAGCTGTAGTTCAGCTGGCATTGTTATCCCATGAGATGTAATATGTTGGAAGAAGTCAAAATGATAGCCAAGACTTGAAATTCAATGGAGGGCAGGAATATGTTCCAGCTAAACTACACATTCAAAATAAAACTAGTGATAGGCAAAGTAATGTAGGATAGTTAGAGTTAAACTGGCATGAAGACCTTGAAGACTACATGGTTAACCTATAGGCTTGCTGTTGTCTGTGGTCCAGTTACTCTTAGTACTTGGATTTAATCAACAAAAATAATGCTAGATAATAACAGCTGGTGGGCTGAAGAAGCTAATGGACTAAATCATTGCTTTCTGCTGGGGATGATATGTCTGAGCATATGTAGATTGACTCATAATTCCTGGAGGGAAAGCCTTGGCAAATGTTAATAGTAAGAGGAAATATAGCAGGGGAAAGATTTCACATTTGCCAAAGGTAGCATAATAAGAGACTTGAACTACATTAGTTTTATTTAGTACTAGAGGTCCAGCACACTATTAAATCGTGCAGGTAGAGTCCCTAGGCCTAGCCTCCTGCAATAAGGGCCATCTTCTGCCCGTTCGCCAGTCCCCAGGCCCTATGCCACCTCTACTGCTGGGTGCCATTGGGATGATCAACTCATCCCTGGCTGCTGCGGGGCTCAGGCCTGGGGGAAAGCAGGCGCTGGAGACTTCACCTCCATGCACTTGAGGCCGGCCGCTGATTGAACACTCTGCATGCTCAGGACCACTCAGCAGGCACTGCCACCGCTGCTGCCACTGCTGCTGGGTCTTGACGTGCTGATGGAGGCTACGGGGTGTGTCCTACCCATCCGGCATGAGTGGCCCCGAGCGGGCAGCATGTGGCCAGCCTGGCACACGTGCATGAAGGTGAAGTTGCCCACAAGCCTGAGCCCCCAAGCAGCCGGGGATGAGCTGTTGATCCCAATAGGCTGACAGCCAGCCCAGTTCTCCTGCCACCCATCCCAATTCTCCCGTTTACCATTGAAGCCTGCGGGCCAGGAGGGGAAGGTACCAAAAGGTCAACGGTTCAATCTGCTTGCCAGTTGCTAGTCCCCAGTCCCTCCCCGACTTGCGAGCAGGGGGGTGGGGAGGGGACTAAGAAGTGGTCAGTGCCACCTCATGGTGATCAGTCGTTTGGTCATTTTGGTCGTGATGCCTCTTGGCCTTTTATTATGATGACTGGTGAATGCAGGATACATTTCATTATTGTTGTTTTCATATTATAATGGATGTGATGATGAGATTCAGAACGTTAGGTAGGGGCATAACTAATATTTACAACTCAGCATGTCATGATTTTGAAAGACATACTTGGACTCATACCACGAAGCATCCACAGCTCATATATTGAGAAGAGCCAAAGGTGAATGTTCTCAACATACTTTTACATAATGTCATTTGACTACAGAGATTGGCTGTACATTTATTGGAGAGTCTGTAGTGCTTTATGGAATTATAATGAGTGGATTACTGAACCCTGTGTATGGACAGTCATCTAGATGCAGAGCATAATAGTCTGTATCACATACCTTTCAGTGAATTCAGAGGGAGGACTTCTTTGTCATCGAGGTGGGAGGCATACTGGATGAACGCACAGATTGCCCTTTAACCTGTCTTCTCAAACTGCAATATGTATTCATGAAATTAGGATTGAACCTGTCACTCTGAAGAAAAAGATGAAAACCTATAGATCCTTGAAAAGGAGCTTAAGAACTTACATTATAGTAGAACTATACCTGGTTCTTTGAAGGCATTAAGCTGCAGAAGAGTATGCTGATAGCAAACGTGAGAGGACAACCAGGTGTACACAAGGAGATTGAAATGCCGGTTACAGAAACAAATGACTTCAAAAGGGATTAAATTAAGACATAAAAAGCAGAGGAATCGGTGCTGCTCAGGTTGTTGGAAGTGGTGAACGTTTCCTTCAGTAATGTGTCAGCCTAAATGTAGCTTAAGCTTAAGCTGTTTCGGGCAAAATGGATACTAATAATCACTGTTCTTTAGAGTGGTAGCTCAGATGTTAGTGAATGACTTCTGTATCAGTAAATACCCTGGAGGCTCTCAAGTTTCATCCCCTCGGTGTTCTGCAAAGAGGTTGGCAATTGGTTAAGCTTTCTTTAGGTGGCAAATGCATGTTTAATATTTATTCAGAGATTTGCCCAAAATATCACAAGGAAATAATCTCTCAAATCAAAGCTATCCAGCAGAAGAACAATAAAAGTTAAGGAATCACATCTTTTTAAGTGCAATTAATATTTATGGAGTACTGATTACCTACTAAGCACTAGAGTAATTGCTAGGCAACAATAATTCATGCCCTTGTTGATCTTAGAGTCTAGTTTTATCAAATAACCACATACATAAATGGAAGACTGTGACTATGGTAAGGATAGTGAAAAAGAGAGAGTGCTTATGGACCATTTTAAATTGATCTTATCAGGTGATTAGGGAAGGTGTCCCTAATGACAGTTTTCCTTCTTGGATCTCCTGAAGGGTGAGTTAGTGTTAACTAAGATCTATACAGGGGATGCTTTGTGCAAAGGTCCTGGGTAATCCAAGAAGTCAAGAAGCAACAGGATATACTAAACCTTCCTTTCATACTTCTCAGCCATCTCACAACTTCTTTTAACAGACCATGCAGCTTACAGCAAGGCTCTGTGGTGTGACAGAGTTAAATTTAGGTCACACACCTTGTAAGAACTGGACATTTAATTGACTGGAAAGGTGGAAGACTCATATTTTGAGTGCTAAGAGGGATGCCACGGATCCCACAATGTGCTTTCATTATTTTCTGGATATAAAGACCAAATGCTGAGGAGTTCCCATGATTTGTTGGTTAATGGCAGAGAAAGTTCTGTTTCTGCAACTATTTTTTTTTCTGCTTACACCACGTTACTTCCCCAGGGTGAGAAAAGTAAGACTTTTCTGGACTAAAACTTTGTAGTAAGCAGTTGTATGAGAAATATCTGTGGAATTGCCTAGCCCAAAGGCAGGCAGTATAGAAGTCTGCTTTATCATGAAGGAGGGGAAGATTCTCACTAGGTTTCTTGGCACAACTTTAAAAGTATATTTCTTCAACATTTCTTGATACTATTGCAATATATTTTGATGCTATCTGTGAGTTGCTCAAAGAATTTAAAAGCAGTTTTAAATTTTCTTAGCCGCAAAGAACTTGTCAAGGACTGCTGAACAGCTATGAAAATGTGGAAACAAACACTCCTGGTGAATGAAAAAGCTCACCAATTCGGAACAGGTTTCAAAAGACAAAACTCAGCATTTCTTGTTGAGGTAATATATTCCTGATGTTTCATTCTGTTCTCTCATTCTCTTGCTTTATTTATTATTTCCATTTGCTTAGGTAGACTCAAAATTTCCATTAGATCCCAATATTTTCTTAGGGTGAGTATAAAATAAAATTTACTTACACGAATAACTAATTAATTACAAATGTAATTAAGAAAGATTAATGATATGTAAAGCAAGTTTTTGCAAACTTATTTTAAAGGGAATGATGATCTACACTCAATTTAAAACAAATATTTTCAATTTAAAATATCTTGTTTTTTCATTACATATCTTGAGAGGAAATAGAATCTTTAATGTGTATAAAAACAAAATATAATTGAAATTAGTTCTTGCATTTATGTAAGTACCCAAAACATGTGGTGCTTTTTTCTAAGTAAGCTGCTTAACTGGTGACATACAAAAACAATGCCAGCTCTTTTAACTACTTAAAATATAAAATGTGGCAAAGTGAGTTTGTGATAAGAATTTATTTGATAAGAGCTGAGAAAGGAGTTAATGGTTTCTGTTGAATATTAATCAATTAAGCGTAACTATAGAAACACATATCATGGCATCAGTACTGTAAATATATGTATGCCAATTGTGACTGAATATTATTCTACAGCCATAAATATTTTCTTATCCTTTAGGGCTCTTGAAATAAATGATCAGTGATTAATGTTAACATGACTGAGAATGACATTTATGCCTCCA
Source organism: Pipistrellus hanaki (assembly GCF_964339955.1). NCBI lineage: Eukaryota > Metazoa > Chordata > Mammalia > Chiroptera > Vespertilionidae > Pipistrellus > Pipistrellus hanaki. The sequence goes on along the minus strand of NC_140509.1, from coordinate 58,786,054 downwards.
TTGCTGACAAATTTGATCATCCCCAAATATTTTATGTGTCACAAATATGAAGGCTAGAATTCACATTTCTGTTTTAACTACAATAAAAGAGAATTTGAAATTTTCAGAAATTAAACTTTGGAAAAATAATTTCAACCTTAACAGGACAGGTAAATTTAGAAGTGATAGTTTTATTTCTTATTATTCTTAGCATGGCATTTATTGATATTACAGAGAGTCCCACCCCCAAAAAAGAAAGTTAAGTTTATATAGTATAAGGTAATAAATACTATATACTGCTACTTTCATTATATATTTTACAATTTGATGTAAAAGGGGGGAAATGTACTCATGGAAGTCATTGGTTTTATATAAACTTGACCTTTGCCAAAGAAACATGCTTTGAAAAGTAGAAATGTATCCAGCTAGGTAATAGGCATTAGTCATTAAAATTAACTAAATTTTCAGGTAAACAATAATTCTCTGGATTCTATAGCTAGGAGTTAATTCAGTAGAGTGGTTATCATCAACTCCAAGCCTTGGAGTTTTTAATTGTTCTGTTCAAATGAAAAGCTTTATGCCAGCTTTTGTTACCACCCAATTAATTCTCAAAACCAATTAAGATAAAATCATACACAATAATCTCCTACTTATTACTAAGGGCATACAATTTTGCCTCCATCACTTAGTTTTTTGACCCACCGTTGACCACCCCTGATTAGTGGAACTCCAGTACTCTGTGCTTCTTTGCTTATTAGCATTAACAGATATTCGGAAAGAGACACCCACTTCAATTTGCTAATTCATATCGACACTGCACATTCTCTATAATTTGAATAGCTCCATAATTGCTTGTCTTTGAAGATCTGACTTCACATTATTTGGTTTTTTAACATTACTCTCGCTTGAGAACATGATACTAACCCAGTGTGATGTAATTAACATGGCTGTTGGCCGGTTATCATTGTTGTTCATATAAAATTTCTGAGAATGTAAACCTAACCATTAGAAGAAACATTTTTATTTAAGTTTGTAAAATCAAGTGTGTAAATTATATATCTGATTAATTTTTATTTGGACAGTTGATTATTGTGTTCCTCACTTTGGATAACATTTATACATTTTTAGAGACCAAATCAAGTCTTTTTTTTTTTTAATTGTAGAGTATTAGGGGATCAAAAAAAATGTTATAAATTGTATTTGATGATAATATTTTTCCATATACATTATTTATAACTATATAAATTTAAATTTACTGCAACATCATTGTGAAGTTTAATGCTGAGATATTTTTGTCCTCTAAATTTAAAAATAGTAAAGTTTATGTCAGGAAATTAACAATATTTAAATGTATTTTAATGCTTCATCATTATAACTAAATTCAGTTAAAGTATTTTAAATATGCATTTTAAAGATAAAAAAGTAATGAATTTGTGTTTGTGCAAAACTCTGGTGTAAACCATAAATGTTATTAGCTCTATGAAATTAATTTGTCAGCTTAACACACAAAATGTCAGTAAATTAATTCATTTTATATCCATGTTTATAATGCTTCACTAGTGAAATATTTCTGAGTTCTGATTAGATGTGCATATAAGATATCTCATGTATCTAATAAGCTTTTCCCAATGACAATAGCAATAGTCTAAATCAGTGATCTTAATAGGAAAGGGGAACATTTCTATAATTTTATGAAAGATATGATAAAGGGGAATTAAAGATGTGGCTTGACTTTGAAATGTCCTCTTTGAAGCTATCACATATTTTCTTCATGTTGCATATACTTTATTGCTTTTTTTACAGAGAGGAAGAGAGAGAGATAGAGAGTTAGAAACATTGATGGGTGAGAATCATGGATCAGCTGCCTCTTGCACTCCTCCTACTGGAAATGTGCCCGCAACCAAGGTATATGCCCTTGACCGGAATCGAACCCAGGACAATTAAATCTGCAGGCCAATGCATGCATAATGTTCTTGCAATTTTAGTATTATAATTAAAAATTAAAATATTTGATCAAATGTTGATGAAAAACTACAATTCTTTTTCTAGCTCTGTAATTTAAATACTGTAGGTAAAGTTTGACAAATGAGATGTCAATGTCTCTAGTCACCAATCATGCAAAAATTGAAGGAGCAGGCACAAAATTGGTTAAGAAATTAGCCAAGGGTTAAAGGCAGAGTAAAATCACCGAGTCTTGGAATTAATAGGTTATACAGTTAAATAATAGGTTAAAATAACAGAAACTATGAACAAAAGACAGCCTCTATTTTCTTAAAGATTTAGGCATTTGTTTATAAATGAAGAATCTGGTGTGGTTGAAGGAGGGGGAAGGTAAAAAAGGGGGATGGTAGTGGAGATATTTAAAATGTAAAGGTGCTTGAGAGTAATCTTACTCTCAGGTAATAAGCTACTTTCTTAACTTTGTGCACATACTGGTGTTTGTTTTAAAAATGTATATTCTGCCAGACTGATGAATTCATCTCAGTTGGAAAAAAAAAAATGAGTCAGACTATGCTGTTGTTTTTTTTTGTTTGTTTTTTGTTTTGTTTTTTACTGAAACTGCCAGCTGCCCTCAAAGTCTCTTCTCTGAGTTGAGAAGTAGGAAGTTAAACAGCTTAAAATAAATCCAGGTATTGTTTCTTAACTCAAAGTGAAGATAAAATATGAAACAGAATTTCAATGATATCAACAGAAACAACAATCATAAAACAATTTTAGACAGCTGAGAATAAATTCTAAAATAGAAATCTGTAACTCCATCATAACTGTGAATTTTAACTACATTTGATTTAACTTTGATCAACTCAGAAGAGGCACCTTTTAAAAGTAAATTTTATCTGAATTTGCAGCCAATTTTTCACTTGGATACATTTCACTTACAAAGACATTAATACATTTTTAAAATAATATTTTAAATGACCCTCGTGATTTTGTTTCCTTTATAGAGTAAGAACACACATGCCTTGCCCAAAGCTGCAATTTTTTAAAGCCTTCCCATTTAGAATTGGAAATGAAGGAATCTCTTTTCCTCGGTCTTGGTTTGTTTTTTAACTTTGATACTTTATAGGCTCCACTTTAACTAAAAAAGATTGAGAATTCAATACCCAAGAGAGATGATGAAAAAAAGCATCCTTCTGGTAATGCTACCTTATCTACATTACAGAATTCACAATAAAATAATAAAGTATATTTAATAAATTTATAACAGTGCATGTTTTAGGTTATTTTCCTGTGATAAAGGGGAGTTGGAAAACTCCATTTCCCTCATACTCAATTGACAGATAATAGTGCCTGAGAAATTAACAGGTGTTTTCAACTACCATGTTTTATTATAATTCAAGTTGAAAATACTTTTTGATAAATGACTGGAAATAGAAGAATAAGCCATACTGCAATGTCAAATACTCTTTAACCTTTCTTTGAGTTATGCTTTGGAAAACCATGCTAATCAGAGAATATCTTGGATTTTTACCATAAAATAAATAAAACATAGCTTTGTGAGGTTCTATTATATCTAAATTCAATATGTGGTTTTAAGAAATTGCTCTAAAAAGTTTTTGAAAGGTTACCACATGGAGGCCAAATAATTGGTGAAATAAAATACTATAAAGTACACAATAAAAATAGTTTTGTTGACCTTCTTGAATCTATTACTGATGGAGTACTCAGCAAATCTTATTAAAGGCCTTTGCGAGGAAAACTTTCTGCTTTAAATTCATTTACTAACCACCTGTCCCAGTAGGGTAACACAATAAAACTATTTCCTGGGAATTCAATGTAAATTGAAGAGAACCAAAGACCTGGTCTCCCACCAATTGCTTTATGACTGGGGAAATGAGAAGGGCCTAAAGACTACAAAATTTATATTTCATCCAGCTCTTATGTTTTGTATTTCTGTTCATTTTAAATAGAGGCATGTTTTCCTTTTCTATGTGAAGGTATAGATGTGACCTAAAACACAAGGAAAATTATAATTTCAAAATAGATAACAGTTAATACATAACTGAGAAAATGTCACAAGACACATACATACAGTTTATCTTAAAAATCTCTTCTAAAAATTATAATATTTGTAAATCATCTTTTCAAAAAAAACTGTATTGAATATGAGCTCAAACGTTTAGTATAAAATGAAGGAAATGGTAGAAAATGTCATGTTTATGAATTCTCTACAGAAAGTCATTATTGTTTTGGCACTAATCTTGCTGCTCCCACACCACAAAGTACACTATTTTTTAATGAAATTATTAGATGTACCACAAAGTAGATGGAAACTTTGAACATAAATAAATAAATAAATAAATAAATAAATAAATAATAAACTGCCAAAATTTTGAAGAGGAAAAAAAATCCTCATGTACCTAAGAAATTAATTATAATTACTGATTGTCAGTGGTAAGAAAAATATGTTTCTTCCATCATTTATTTAAAGCTGCCAAAACTATATTATAGAGACATTGATAAAAAATAAGTATATTTGCAATTTAAAAAACCCAAAATATTTCATTTTCAGTTGTTCTCCTTTTATTTCTTGGGCAAATTCATTCCCCTTTTCAGTTTGGCTGTATTGATTGCTCGCCTTCATAATGTACTTTTTAGAATGATTTAAATGCACTTCCTTAAAACGGGGTGGTGGGGAGAGATAAATGGAATTTTTATAAAAGCCCACATACATTGGTATGTTTTGACATGCAATTCTTCATTCAAATTTATTATATTTTTATTTCAAATTATAAGCTTTAGAACTTGCATATATGGGGAAAGAGAGAAGTAAGGTTCTGACTTACAATATGAAATAGGATGTGTCTTCTAGAGAAGTCTTCATGGGTTTCATTTTAATTAACCTGCCTTCATTTTTATTGTATTATTTTATTTTACTTTATGGTGTCATTTAGACAGTAAACTTTTCACATATCTGCAGGGACTGATAACAATGAGTTTCATTTAAATTAAAACTATCAGTATAATTTAAATATACCAGTGCTGCTAAAAATATTTGCTACGATTGCATATGTCAGGGTATCCTTTTTTTTTTCTTTTTATTAAAATATATTTTATTGATTTCTTTACAGAGAGTAAGGGAGAGGGATAGAGAGCGAGAAACACCAATGAGAGAGAAACATCTATCAGCTGCCTCCTGCACACCCCCTACTGGGGATGTGCCCACAACCAAGGTACATGCCCTTGACCAGAATCGAACCTGGGACCCTTCAGTCTGCAGGCTAACACTCTATCCACTGCGCCAAACCGGTTTTGGCCCTTTTTCTTTTTTAAGAAGTCTATAGAAATACTGGTGGTCGTGCTGATAATATTTTTTACTCTTTTTGTTTTAACATCACACTGTTCATATATATTTAGATTTGGATATTTTTTAAGAAACTAAGCAGTTCCTCTTGATTCTGAACTAATTTGTTCCAACTTCTTTATGACTAAGCTAATCCTGAGTTGTTTAAACCATACTGATTATTCGGAATTTTCAGAGTTTAATTTGCTTTTCATTGAAAAATAAGACTTTTAATTATCTTAAAAGAGCATTATTTAAATGGCTTTAAGCAGTAAATATATAATCAAGTAGGCACTTAGCAAAACAAACAAAGTATATTTTCAAAAAAAATGGAGACATAAAAAAACAAATAAGTAATACAAAACACCTCTGGGGTAAAAAATAAAGTACTATAAGGGCAGAGTTCAAGTTGAAGTATTGCAATTGTAACTAAGGTTTTTGGGAAGAACCAAAACATTTTAACATAAATTCTGAATAAGGTAAAATAGTAAGCCAATGGATGTCTGAATATTCAAATAAAGTATTCATTATGCAATATGAATGAAATGCAAAACATATTAGACATGGAAGAGTACCCTGTTAACAGTGACATTTTAGAGGACTCTAGAAAATAACAGATTGTGGATAAATGAAGAAGAAAAAAAAGGACAACTTTCCATGTGAAGAGTAACAAATCCATAGAAGTCCAGAGTGAGATGCAAGCTTGTGGGGTGGAGTGACCCTTAGTTTCACAGAGTTTCACTCAGTGATCTGGTAAGTAGGATATATAGAAGCCAAGAAGCCAAGTGATAGATCCAGAACTCATGGGAAGAACCAAGGAGGACGTGTTGAACCTCAGACTTAACTTCATCAGAAAACAACCATAGCCAGTGGCAAGAACTGAAGGAGACTGGAACAGATGGGAACCAGACCTCTCCTAAGACAGTTGATTTGCCCTCCTTTCAATGATGAGACTTGACCTCTCTTCCAATGCCCTGTCTTTTGAATCTTTTTGAAAAAGAAAATGCTTTAAGTGAACGGATTAATGAATTTTTGTTTTTGTTTTTTATTAATCCTCACTCGAGGATATTTTTCCCATGAATTTTTTTGAGAGAGTAGAGGGAGGGAGGGAAGATCCAAAGATAGAATGAGAAAAAGAGAACATATAAGAAGCTAGATAAAAAAGAGCAAGCAAGATTACAGAAAGAAAAAACTATCTTGCAGCAAAATCTCAAAATGTTCTTTATATTTTTTACATATGTACTGTATGTGCTTGCATGTTTAGGGTAGATATATGGTTTTAAAAGATTAAAATAGGTACCTGGATAGTTGAGAAATCTATATATATTATACATACACACATATCCCACAACAGAAATAAATGTGCATCCCATGAAATATTTTTTTTAATATTTGAATAACACAAGAAATAATTTTATTGTAAACAATTAATTTAAAAATATTGTGTTCTGTTAGATGTTGCACATCTGGCTTTTCTTAAAAAAATGGAGAAAATTCATCCTATGCTAATTTTCATACATTCAAGTTTTTACTTAAACAAAATTCCACTTTAATCTGACTACCTTAAAAATGCTGTAAGAGTACACCAATCTTTCTAATCAAGAACTTGTAGAGAAATACTAGTTATGTTGTTTCATTTGCTCTTATTAAGATTGCAATATTATATTGACTAATTTTCTCTGATTTGATAAAGCATACCTAATTCTGTCAGTTTTACTAGTATAATTATTATGATTAGGAGATTTATGGAGGTTAGTAATTCTTAAGCACAGAATTTATAATGCAGGAAATGAGTTTGACCAGGTCAAGGGATTTACAACACAGGAACTCTATCACTTTATAATGAGCAATGAGGCAGATGAGTTTTATAGATAGCACTAGTGGCCTGGTCCATGAAATTCATGCATGGGGAAGGGGGGTTCCCTCAGCCCAGCTTGCACCCTCTCCAATCGGGGACCCCTTGGGTGATGTCCACAAGGATTAGGCCTAAACCAGCTGTCAGACATCCCTCTTGCAATATGGCACCTCCTAACTGCCTCTGCTTACCTGCCTGATAAGTGCCTAATCCCTCTGCCTGCTTGCCTGATCATCCCTAACTTCTCTGCCTGTCAGTCTGATCATGCCTGCCTGATCACACCTAACCTCTTTGTCTGCCTACCTGATCACCCTTAACTGCCATCCCCTGCCAGCCTGATCTTGCCTCCAACTGTCCTCCACTGCTGTCCTGGTAACCCCCAACTGCCCTCCCATGCAGGCCTGCCCCCCGCAACTGCCCTCCCATGCAGGCCTGCCCCCCCCAACTGCCCTCCCCTGCAGGTCTGGTTGCCCCCAACTGCCCTCCTTTGCTGGCCTGGTTGACCCTAATTGCCCTCCCCTGCTGGCTTGGTCAACCCCAACTGCCCTCCCCTGCTGGCCATCTTTGACCCCTATGGGATCGGGCCTAAACTAGAGCTGGACATCCCCTGAGGGGTCCCAGATTGAAGACAGTGCAGGCTGGGCTGAGGGACACCCCACCCCACAGTGCATGAATTTCATGCACAAGGCCTCTAGAGATTATAAAAATCCACTTACCCATAACTTGAAGATTAAAGAGTTGCTGTGAAAATCTGATTGACTTTTAAAGAACACAGTGAATCAGATTCATTTAAATAAAACTCCAGTGACAGAGTAATAATCCTTGTAGATTCAGAGAAGTGCTAGCTATAGTGAAACTTGGTTTTAACAAAGGTTTGATGCTATAATCTATGGCAAAATTATAAATTAAGTGAGAGAATTTGGTACAAAGCAAAAAAAGGGATACTTAAATGACTGAAGCTGAGTCTTGGAGGCAGAACTTTCAATATTTTTTCTCTGTATCTTTTAATCAAACTAGTCAACCTTTGTGATTCTACAGGTTGTTGTCATTGAAATATCTAATCCTCTCGGGTGCCTATACTTACACTGTCATGCAAATTATTTATTCCTGATTTGTGGGACTCATGGTCAAAATTATTTTCTAATGATTCACCACAGAGTCTAGACAGAGCCCGAATAGTGCTGTGAGCACTATACAATTATTTCCACACATGCCAAGGCTCAGGAGGCAGACTTTACCATACCTGACTAGAACTCTATGAGTCATTTATGAGATGCACATGAAACACAATATAGTGCAAGTTCAAAGGTAAAGTCTTAGAGGATCTCATAATAATGTTCAAAAAAAGAGTAACTACTCTTTTGAAACAATGTAAGTACCCAGAGTGGAATACTGTAAATTCACAGGGGAATCAGATTTACACCCAACTACTTTAAAGATCAATGTTTAAGAAAATATAGATACTGTTTTCCAGTTTAAAAGTTCCTACTGGAGACATAAGCCATAGCACATTAAGTTCATAAATTTAAAAAGAGAGATTCAATTGGCAAATGTTTAAGAACCAGATTAAAAATATTAGCAGTAGTGGAGAATTTCTTGCAGATAGTGTAATTTTTTTCATGCATATGTCAGTGATACAGAGCTTAATGTATTTTATTTCTTTGGGTATAGCAGGAGAAGGAAATTATGCAGTTGTGTAATTAGAAACCTACCATTATTCCTATGATTGCATCACCATTTCTGCTTCTTAGGCTAGGGTGCTCTCTTGAAGACTGGAAACAATTAGCATTCTGGTTATATAGCATCTTTGTACTTTCTGGCAATTTATCTGTCTATCTTACTACCTGTCTGCCTGTCTGTCCAACTATTTACTCTCTCCTGTAATCCAGAAAAGACAGTGTGGTTCTTTGATTCACTTTAGCAGTCTGTAATTTGAATTGGGTTCTATTGGCCTATCATAAAAATAGTTCCACCTTGTTAAAACTGGTTTGGCTCAGTGGATAGAGCATTAGTCTGTGTACTGAAAGGTCCCAGGTTTGATTCCGGTCAAGGGCATGTACCTTAGTTGCAGGCACATCCCCATTAAGGGGTGTGCAGGAGGCAGCTGATCAATGTTTCTCTCTCATCGACATTTCTAACTCTCTATCTCTCTCCCTTCCTCTTTGTGAAAAAAAAAAATCAATAAAATATATTAAAAAAAATAGTTCCACCTTGAAGAGGCTATTATTTTTTGAAAAAAGAATAGATTAAATAATATTGAGTAATTAGGAGATTTAAGGAGAATAACTAATAACATCTTATCTAATAAAAGAGTAATATGCAAACTGACCATCACTCCAACACACAAGATAGTCATCCCCATCTGGACACAATATGGCCACCACAAGATGACCAGCAGGAGAGGGCAGTTGTGGGCAACCAGGCCAGCAGGGGAGGGCAGTTGCAGAGGGGCACCAGGCCATCATGGGAGGGCAGTTAGGGGTTACCGGGTCAGCAGGGGAGGGCAGTTGGGGGCAACCAGGCTGGCAGGGGAGGGCAGTTAGGGGTTACTGGGTCAGCAGGGGATAGCAGTTCAGGGTGACCAGGCCACAGGGGAGAATAGTTGGGGGCAACCAGGCTGGCAGGGGAGGGCAGTTAAAGGTAACCAGGCCAGCAGGGAGGGAAGTTAGGGGTGGCCAGGCTAGCAGGGAGGGCAGATAGGGGCAATCTGGCTGGCAGGGAAGCAGTTAGGTGTTTATCAGGCTGGCAGGAGAGTGGTTAGTGGTGATCAGGATGGCAGGCAGAAGCGCTTAGGGCCAATCAGGCAGGCAGGCAGGTGAATTGTTGGGAGCCAGCATTCCTGGATTGTGAGAGGGATACCCTGTTTCCCTGAAAATAAGACAGTGTCTTATTTTAACTTTTGCTCCCAAAGATGCACTAGGTCTTATTTTCAGGGGATGTCTTATTTTTCCATGAAGAAGAATACGGTACACATTTATTGTTAAATGAAAATAAAGGAAATTTATTACCTGTATACAGTATGGTAGTACGGTAGTTGTCAACACAAACCAGACAAACTGTGAATCCTACAGTATCAAGAATTTACTCATTTATTCAATGACAATAATGTCATCATCTTCTGGAACATCATCAAAACAATCCAATTCCTGAATTTCCTGGTGAATTTCTTGTGACTTCATTTCTTTCAGAATCAGTGGACCAAATCTCTCATGTTTAGCCTGGAGGGGGGATCATTTTCGGGGGAATGCCTTATATTTCACTCAGAAGGAAACCTGTAAGTAAGTCTTATTTTCGGAGGATGTTTTCTTTTTGGGGAAACACGGTATCTAACTGCCCGTTTAGGCCCAGTCCAACTGGTATGGGGCTTAAACAGGCAGTCGGACATCCCTTGAGTGGTTTCAGATTAGAGAGGGTGCAGGCTGGCCCAAGGGACACCCCCCATGCACAAATTTCATGCACTGGGCCTCTAGTTTTTATTATATTTAACTAAGAAGAGTGATAACACCATGCTGGGCTATTCTAGTGAGACTTGTGCATATCCTTCCCTGCAATGGGAATACCATGCGTACTGTATTCCCCTCCAGGATTCTACACAGAATATCCATTAACTTTTCTAATTGCTATTACATGTAGGACAAGGGTTTTCCACTCTCAAACAGTTTGTTTAACAACAATTCACTCAAAAAGTCATCCATGTGGAGCTCTCTATAACAATGTAAAGTTCTCCCTAGTGTGTAGCAAGTAATTATTTTTCTAAAGTTGAGTTGGACAATAATCTTTGTGTAAACAAGTCATTCCTATACAGTCTGTTGATTGTTAATTAATTTTTGCCCATTGATGTAATGCAAAAATTCATTTAGAAACTGTAAATTATATGAAATATTAATTACATGCTACAAGTTTTAGAGCACCACAGAATAACGTAAGTGGGCATTGATAAGCTTTTAATTGCAACCAATTCAACTGAGCTATTATGTTTTAATAATCCTTTATTGTTTTATTAGTTATCTGTCAGTTCAAAATGTAGTTATTAGTTGAAAGAAAAATAGAAAGTGTGAACTTTGTTTTCCCAGTTGTATGTTTGTGTTTTCCAGGGAAAAAGACATACCCATAGTCATAATTGTATTGCATTTTCCAGGCTAACAAAGCCAACAAGATGGAACCAAAAAGAGAGAAAATAGGATAGAGAACATGACATATTCTCAGGGAGTAGCCTTTTCACTACCCTTTATGAATAGGGAGAAGCCAGATGACTCAACTGACTGCCAGATGCAGAAAAAGCCCAGAATAATATAAGTTTGTGTCTATCCTAATATATAAAGAGCCAGGGTCCATAACATACAAAACGACTGAACAGGCGACCAAATGGATGACTGAACCCCAGGGTGCATGCGCATCTGGCTCGGGTAGGTGGGGACTGGTGAGTGAACTGAACTACTGATGTCTTGGACCCTCCTGGTTCATGGTCACCAGGTAAACCCAGTACTGACTGCCACCGCCAATGCAAGTGCAATGTGACTGGTCTAGGAGGCCCAGGCTACCAGGCTGGTGTCAGTGGGTGGGGCCGCCCTCTGTGGGGTGATCAATCGCGGGGCTCCTGGACTGCGATCCAGACTGAGAGACCCCCCCTCCCCCCCGAGTGCAGTTTTTGTTCAAGTATAAAATAAAATATTCAAAAGAAGCTTTCTCCCTGCTTTAAAAAAATCCAACTGTGAATGAGCCTTACTATTGAAACTACTTTATTACTCAAAAAATACTCATCTGTCCATGCAAGTGGCACTTACTGTCATATATTTTAAGGTCTGTGAAAATAACACATGGTAATAGAATTAGAAGAAAAATTTTATACCCTGCTCCTAGGCAATGAAAATCCATTAAGAGAGAAATAATCCATCAATTTTGTTTAATATATATTTGTATACTTAACAATGAGCACACTTTTACTTGTATACTTGGAAAACCATATTAAGTTGATTTTGTTTATCAAAGACACTAAGAGAATTTATATGAGAGGAGGAAAGAGGAGAGTGAAAAGCTGCACACATCTTGAAAACAACAGTTTTCTTTTTATAGGGCAAGGTGCTGATTATCAGGTAGCTAGCAAAGAAGCCAATTAGAATACTCTGCCCTGAGACAGCTGGATACTCACCCAAGAAAAGAATTTTGTTTTTGGTTTTTCAACTGCGGTAACATTATTATATGAGACTATGCATATTTCAGGTGTACAACATTATAATTTGATATTCGTATACACTGCATAGTGTTCACCACTGTGAATCTAATTACCTTCCATCACCACATAATTGAACCCCTTCCCAATTTCATCTTTCCCCCATTTTCTCCTCCTGGCAACCGCTGTTCTCTGTATTTATTTATTTTTCTGTTTTTTTGTTTGTTGTTAATTGTTTTTTAAAGATTTCACATATAAGTTAAATCATAATTATTTGTCTTTCTCCATCTGATTTATTTAACTGAGCATACTATTTTTAAGGTTCATGTTGTCAGAAGTGGCAAGATTTTTTTCTTTTAATGACTGAGTAGTATCCCATTGTATCATATACCACATCTTCTTTATCCATTCACCCATCAATGGGCACTTAGGTTGTTTTGTGAATACAGCTGTACCTCAATATACACCTCATAAGTCTTTTTTTTTTTTAATCTTCCTTGTTCAAAGTATTACAGATGTCTCCTTTATTCCCCATGGACTCCCTCCACCCCCTCCCCAGGCCTTTACCAAACTATTGTCTGTGTCTGTCGGTTATGCATATATGCATGTAAGTTCTTTGGTTAATTTCTACCTATCTGCTGAGATTTGTCAGTCTTTTGTATGCTTCCAAGTATCTGGATCTATTTTGTTCATCATTTTGTTCATTAGATTCCACATATAAGTGAGATCATGTGATACTTGATCTTATCTGATTGGCTTATTTCACTTAACATAGTATTGTCTCTCCATGCTGCCTCAAAGGATAGCAGCTCCATTTACAATAGCTAAGCTCTGGAAACAGCCCAAGTGCCCATCAGTAGATGAGTGAATAAAAAATAAGATGTGGTACATTTACCAGTACTCAATGGAATACTAATAGCTGTAAAAAATGAAGGATCCCGATGCTTTTATACATATCATACCTTCTGCTTGATATCCCCTCTACTTCTGCATTTCTGGCAGTTATCTCAATGGGTTATGGAGTTAGGAAGAGGAGGGTGGTAGTGGTCAGGACTATTCATAAATGTCAGTTCTATTGCTATAAACACATGGTTAAGACTTTAATCTGCCATATTCTTGAAACCACGCTCAATCATGTGACTTACTTAGACCACGATAATGTAAGAAGAAGTGATATATCGTTTATTTTTGGGGTATAACTTAAAAACTACTATACAGCCACATCCTTCTCTATCATTTCCTCTTAACTCCCATCCCCAGTGTGTTTGTTTGACTCTACATGTTTTTCACATGTAAGAAGCGTCCCTAATTTATTCTTTATCCATGAGGGATCCAATCAGATATCAGTGGTAATGTCTGAATAACTATTAGTTCTAATAAAGATTTCTAAATTTAAAATGACACCTGTTAGTCTTTGAGATTTTTATAACCAATGTTTGTATCAATAATAGTTGGAGGTCAAGTGCTGATGAATAGTAATGAGATGGGATCTTTTCTCTAAATTGAGATGAATAGTAATGAGCTGGGATCTGTTCCCTAAAATCTGAGTTCACATTTCCTTTACCTTCTTGTGTCTTGAAAAGAAACTAAATGTATTCCTTGGTAAGAGAATACTTAAAAGAACCTTGGTTGAAATTCAGCTGTGTAGCTGTGAGCAAAAAGAGACATAGAGAACTGTCATGTTTGGAATACTGATGTCATTAAGCAACCTACCCTTTCCTTGCTGTTTTGCTTATACTAAAGGAAATAGATATATTTTATTCAAATATCATGTAGTCTTTCAGGTTATAGTAGATAATATCACAAGTGCATTGTTCAGGTTTTATTGTTTGCGTTGACTGGTATACTTCAAAAGTCAATTAGTAAGCCAAATTACACTTATTGCATAGAGATATACTCAGGCAATTTCCCAGGTCCTACTCATGTTAATTATATCTCTGTACTGCTAGAGAACTCAAAACACCAGGAATCAAGATAAAGTGGGCAAAGCTCTAACTCCTGCCTTTGGTGATCTCTCTTTTTTTGTCAAGGTATTCTTTGGCAATAATTTTCCGATAATTTTTTTTGGTGCAAAAATGACTTTAACAGGTGTGTGTGTGTGTGTGTGTGTGTGTGTGTGTGTGTGCAGTTGCAGTATTTCACCCCTCTTCACCCTTTGGTGCAAAAATTAACAACAGGTGTGTGGGTGTGTGTGTGTGTGTGTGTGTGTGCAGGTGCAGTATTTCACCCCTCTTCACCCTGTGCCTGTCTCCTATACACTTTCTTGAATCCATTGATTAAGAGAATGGTGTCCTGACTACCTGGTAGCCATTTTTACTCTAACCTATTTGCTGTCCGCAAAAGAAATTAGCATTTCCAGGGTACTTGTCTGCCACTTTCACTGGTTTACATCTCAGCATGTTCTGTTTCTCTGAAACTTGTAGCTATGGAAACAGTTATCATTTTTCTTGAAATAGCTGGACATAATGTTTCCTTTTATTCAGTGACATTTAGTGGTATTAGATGGTGGAAATGAACTCAAACTTGAATGGAGACTTAGACAAGTTCTTGAAAGTACTACCTGGAACTGTTAATCATCAAGATAAATGGCCCACTGTGAGTTAGAGGAAGAGGTACAATGGATCATCACTAGCTGCCCTTTTGAATTACAATTGCTTTTTGTAATGTTAACAGTTACCTGACCAAATGCCAAAATGAAGAAAATTGGAATGAAGGGACTGGTCTGCCTTTTTCTTGTTTTATCTGATTGATACAAAATTCATGAAATATGCCCAAATAAATTTATTTTGAAGTTAGCCCAATTTCAAATCATTCTATACCTTTTTTCCCCTTTGGAACAATGTGGCATGTGTATCAATAGCCCATGAAAACATTATAAATATAAAAGACATCTTTTTAAAAAAAATCTATAATACTCATGAATAACTCACCTAGAGTGTAATAATACCTCAAGGTAGGTTTACTATTGACAACAATTCTAGGTAGAAAATGGTTATTCTCAGTTTTACCACGTTTTTATTTTTTCCTTTATCTCCTAATTAAATTCTTGCATGTATTTAATTAAGACTGAACACCTAATCACAACTTTCACAAGTACAGCTCTATAAAAAACTTGTCACTGAACATATAAAAAACTGGCATACCCTGTTTCCCCGAAAATAAGACAGTCTCTTATATTAATTTTTGCTCCCAAAGATGCGCTAGGTCTTATTTTCAGGGGATGTCTTATTTCTCCATGAAGAAGAATACGGTACACATTTATTGTTAAATGAAAATAAAGGAAATTTATTACCTGTATACGGGATGGTAGTACGGTAGTTGTCAACACAAACTAGACAAACTGTGAATCCTACAGTATCAAGAATTTACTCATTTATTCTATGACAATCATGTCATCATCTTCTGGAACATCATCAGAACAATCCAATTCCTGAATTGCCTGGTGAATTTCTTATGACTCCATTTCTTTCAGAATCAGTGGACCAGATCTCTTATGTTTAGCAATAGCATTCTGAGACAGAGCCTGGGGGGGGGCGGGGGGGGGGCTTATTTTTGGAGGATGTTTTATTTTCGGGGAAAATAAAAAAATTTTCAGGGTAGTTTGAGGTCTTTAATATACCTGTATGAGTGATGTACCTGTGAATATGAGAATTCTGAGTAACAGTTGTTTCAAATCCCACATCTTCATAATCTTGAGTCATTCTTTTCACTTTTATACATTTAACTCTAATGAGACACTGTATACCATTTTTTTCAAGGTGAAATCTCAAGATAAGAAAAAAATATTTTTAAGTTACATCAAAGTGCAAATATTTTCTGCATGAGGCAATCATACAAACTAACTTGTCAATTCTGTACCAAATGATCTCAAGAAAGTTGCTTTGTAAGTTGGCACAATTGGCCAAATTCCAAGTTGTCTCTCTGGTCTAACATTCTCCAACTTTAGGGGACACAAGAATTAGAATAAAATATTATTCACAATAAAGATTTTGTAGTTTTCCTCCCTCAAATTTTGGCTTAGTGGATTTGCTATGGAAATAGGAAATCAGTAGTTTTACCAGTTGTCCCAAGTGATTTGATGTTTAGAGTGTTGGCTGAGAACAGCCCTGAGAAGTCTGGGTTAGTTCTTTGAGAAGCTTTGTGTAGCCTGGATTTACAAAGTCACTTACTAACTTTAATCTCAAATATGAAAGAATTTAAGCACCCAAATTACTTTCTTATATGATCAAGTTTGTTTAGGCAAACTTTCCATTCTTTCTGAAGAAAAGATGGATAGAAATGTATCATAAACAAAGAAAGGTAAAAGCTAAACTAAATCTTAAAAATATTTTCTTCATATTAATGACAGATAAGAAATATACAGGGACGGAAAGTTCTACAAGCAACAATGAACCCTCAGTAAAACAACCCGATGCTTGTTTCTATTTTATTCATTCTCATAACCTAATTTTAAGAGTATTTAGTTAAAACAAATTTTAGCATGTAGAATCATCTAGAAGGATTCCTACAATATAAATTGTTTGAATTCAAAGTTCTAATTCAATAATCTATAATGGTATCCAAAACTTTCATTTCTCAAAATTTCCCAGTTAATATTGATAATTCTGGTCTGGAACCACACTTGAAGAACCACTGAGTTATACTAAGAAAAAGGTATTGTTTCAGATCTTTATCTATTTTGGCCTGTGTGGTTGTTTGTTGTTGTTGTTGTTTTTTTGTTTTGTTTTGTTTTGTTTTTGTGTGTGTGTGTGTGTGTGTTTTTGAACTACCATACACTTTTTTTTCAAAATCTCAAGTCAGAAACAGCAATATCTATTTTTTTGCCCTAACTTTAAGACCGTTGAAGACATAAATTTTGGCAATGACACTAAGACATAAACTATAATAAAAAGGTAATTTATTTTAGGCATAAGAGCTCTTGCAGCCTTTGAAAGTCAAGAAGTTTTATTCTTAAACTCAGTGAAACAGAAATTAGTGGATTTTGACTTTATGGGGCTATAACTCTTGCAGCTCACTGGCAAGTGTGCTGAAATCTCAGTGGTTGGGAGGGAGGGGGAAATGCAGGAGAGGGATCTGAGAAACTCACCTGGCTGCAGATGGCAACTCTTGGAGAGCACCAGTGAGGTAATGTTTTGATATATAAGCTGAAGATTCTTTATCTTCAATACATCTTACTTCTCTGTGAGTTTTCACACGTCAGGTATTAGGTCATCAAGGAATACTGGCTCAAGGAAGGGATGATGCAATATAACAAAATATTCAAAAAATGTGTGGCTCGTGAAACAGTAGAAGTGTGAGAATCATCAGAGTGAGGTTGTTTTATTTATTTATTTATTTATTTTTAAGCAGTCTGTAAGCTTTCTAAATACACTGTTGCTGAAGAAATACCAGTATGCTTGTCAGGGGGGATATGTTAGAGATGACTCCACCTAAGTCCTGGGCATTCTAGAGAGGAGAGAATGGAGTAAATCTTTTGAAAAACTAGCTTATGGACGCCATATTACAGGGAATGAGTAGCATGAAATGACCTTAAAGAAAGGATGAGGAAATTCATTTATGTGGATGGATGGCTGAAGACCAGATGACAGGAAAAACATCTCACTTGATGCCAAGGAGTACAAGTGACCACAGGACCAGATACATTCAATGGCACTCACTATGCACCTTAGGACAAATGTATACTCAAGGTAGTGGCAGAGTTGTATAAAGTTCTAAATGGATTGAGACTTAATTCTTGTCAACTCATGCACAAAATGATTAAAAATAAAATTCAAATGTAGAAAAAAATGAAAACAGTTTAAGTCTTGCACTCTTATCTTTCTAGCTGACATTTGTGTGTGCTCTTTGGAGGAAAAGCTGTTCTCTCCAGCATGGGTATTAAGAAATGTCTGGTGGTAACCAAATTTGCACATCATGAGGGGTGTTATTCAGTGCTAGCATTTCTAGTCCCACCTTCAAGGACTTTAAGGGTTATTCTAAAAGGAGAGGATGCAGCTTTAGGGGGAATGATATGTAAGAACTAAGAATATAAGAATAGCCTTAACATGACATAGCTATTAGAATTAACAGTTAGGCCTCTCTGTAAACCAACAAACACCTCATTTTTGTTTCAGTTAATTTCTGCAAATCAATTTATTTGAGACAACCATCTAGTTAACCAGGACAACAGCTCAGTCATCAAACAATAATCCATTTAATATAATTCGTTTTAAGACCTTGCCTTATTATTTTTATTAGCCTATAATGTCCCATACTTTTCCTAATTTCAATCAGTTTCCAATCATGGAAGATTTACATTAAATCACTTGATCTCAAAACCCTGTACATACTGTCAACTGCCTTTCCTCTTCTGAGACATTGCCATGACTGCTAAGGTGACATTTTCTCTAATTGCAGTGTGTTTTGACAAATGTACAATAGCTTTGCTTTATTAACTGGTTTTCTGGTAACATTTTAGGGAGTTCAAGAGAACAATGTTTTCATTTGTTCATTCAAAAAGCCCTTATTAAATACATACTATGCACCAAGTATTATGCTAAATATTAAAGTTCAGAAACTAAAAGGTAAAAAAATAAGTCTCTGTTTCAGAATTCAAAGAATCGTTGTCTATAAAGACAAAGCAACAAGTAAACATAATTTGCTTAATGCCTAGAGAGTGATTAGATGTGAGTAAATTGCAGAGTGCTTTTAGGACACAAAACAAAGGCTTCTAACTCAAATTGGGGTACATAGAATCAAGACTTCATTTAGATTGAGGTAACCAGACTAAAAGGAAGGCAAGCAGAGGAAGCCAAAAGGGCAAAAATGATGAGCATGACACATGAAAACTCAATTTAAAATTTTTTTTACACTCAACTTAAATTAAAAAAATTTTTTTTCAAGTATAGTTGACATACAGTAATAATTTTAGATACATGAGGACTTCTAATTAAATTACTGGGTTGAAGAATTGAATAAAGTTGAAAAGTATAAAAATGCAGGAGAAATAAGTTGGGAGAAGACTTCTGGAAAAAAAAAAACCTTGAATGCCACTAAAACCTTGGGATTTACAAAGAACAGGTAAAGTGAGGAATTTCAATGTAGAGAGTTTTGTCCTTAATTAGCATCTTAGGAATGTGAACTCTAGGAGAATGGATGGGATGCAGATTGAAAGCAAGTAAATCACTCAAGAGGATGCTGAGTTCTACTCTCTCTCTAGCTGAGAAACAGTGATGGTCTTCACTGAGCTGGTGGCAAGTACAGTATGTAGCAGAGGGGGAAAGAGGACGAAATTGTAAGGACAGAAAACCAACAAGAATCAGTGACTGAATATGAAGACTTTGCTAGTTTATGGAGGCAGATGGAGAGACAATAGACATCTGAGGTTTGAACTCACGTTTAAACATTTCAACTTATTGTGACAGTAAACAGAATAAATTTAGCCCAAACTAAGCAGAGACAACAATGTCATGTCGTGGTGGAAGAAAGGTCACGCTACGTTACTTGTGTGTTCTGGTATATGGAGTGGAGGGCTGCACTCTCTAATGCCCCAAGAGGGCCCAGAAAACCTCTGCTGGTGGGGGTGGAGCCGGTAGAAGCTGTGTCTGAATGCAACATGTCAATTGGATTATTGTTTTCTTAGTCCAATATTTATTTTCCTAAATCAAACTACTGTGTGTTTAACGGAGGAATTAGTTATATATCTATATATCTAACATGATTTTTATCACAAAAATTGGGAGATAAACTACAAAAGGAAACTCTACATCTTCTTTGTGGCTGAATAAAGGAAGAGGGAAATGAATAAACAAATTACTTTTTTAAAAGATACAAAATAAAAAGACTTCCTTTATACCATCCAAATAGCTAGTCTCTCTGTGAAACTAAAATTTAAGAACAGGGCTTTTTAAGCTGCATTCTTATAGTTAGATTGCCATATTTACAATTTCCTTTCTCCTGTGAAATGCTGAGCATATGTTCTGTTATCTCCTGTGCCTCCCAGATGAACAAGGTGTAAGCCTTGTAGTAAATGTAATGGAGATTTGTTCTCAAGTTTTTATAGAAATGAATATAAGAAAAACACTATTGCCAGTCTATGAAATTCTGACAGTTGTTTAGCAGTTCACAAGAAATACTATTTA
Source organism: Pipistrellus hanaki (assembly GCF_964339955.1). NCBI lineage: Eukaryota > Metazoa > Chordata > Mammalia > Chiroptera > Vespertilionidae > Pipistrellus > Pipistrellus hanaki. The sequence continues at coordinate 58,765,646 of NC_140509.1, read as the reverse complement.
AAAATATATGGCCTAGACACTTCCCAATTGCATTATTATTTTAAATTATGAAGATGCAATAATGAGAAACTTTGAACACTAGGGTCATCAGAAATTTAATAAATATTATATACTAAGTTCTAAAGTTTGAAAATCACAAAGGTTAAATATTTACACATTTAAAAATGTATCTTTATTCCAAGTGGATATATCCCTCATTCTGGTGTTATAAATAAAATTTTAGAACGTTATGGACTATATGGAGGCAGGTAAAGTATATGAGATTTTCTTTTGCAAAAAGAATGGGATAAATTATTATTATTAATAACAACGTTGTTATTCTAGGTGTTCTGTGAAATTAGAGATTAAACAGTGGATTTCTCATAACACTTTTGTAATGGCTCCCCAGATTCTTACGTTATATAGGCTTAAATATTTTCCATTTCTTTAAGAAAGAGCAATGAGGTAAATAGAGTAAATTGGAAGAATTATGTGCAAAAATAATAAAGGATATATTACTTTCAGAATATTGAACCCTGTTTATTAATAGAATTGCAAACACAATGGTCTAAATGAACTAAGAACCACACAAATGAGTTATTCTTTTATAATTGTCAGTACTTCTAAAATTTCCTACATATTCTTGAAACACTTTACTATCACTTTAGATTATTTAAAATGAAGGGGGGCCCTCACTGGTTTGACTCAATGTTTAGAACCTCAGTCCAGGGATTGAAGGGTTGTGGATTTGATTTCAGTCAAGGAGCATTCCTTGGTTTCAGACTCATCCCCAGCGCTGGTCAGACCACATGTCAGGGGCAAGCAATTGATGTGTTTCTCTCTCTGTGTCTCAAAATCAATGGGAAAAATATCCTCAGGTGAGGATTAACAAAAACAAAACAACAACAAATCAAGTGAAGATGGGGTTGCTAAACATTAATACTAGAAACTGTAAGTAAGTCCACTTCATCTGTCATACTAAAAGATCATCCCCACACCACATGCACAGGGAATGTACACTCTCCGCCCCACCTCTGTGGTCATTTTGTCTTTTGCTTCTTCCTCTGGAACTGCAATAGATCCCCTTCAGTGTAAATTTCTATAGATTTATAATTTATGGAAATTGTAAATATGGCGATCTAACTATAAGAATGCAGCTTAAAAAGCCCTGTTCTAAATTTTAGTTTCACAGAGAGATTAGCTATTTGGGTGGTATAAAGGAAGTCTTTTTATTTTGTATCTTTTTAAAAAGTAATTTGTTTTGAGTAAGCATTTCCCTCTTCCTTTATCCAGCTACAAAGAAGATGTAGTTTCCTTTTGTAGTTTATCTCCCAATTTTTGTGATAAAAATCATATTAGCTATATGGATATATAATTAATTCCTAGAAAGGGCTTGCAGTGGGACCAACATGGTCCACATTCTAGTCCTCCTGGTATCTCTCCTCATGGTCCCAAGTGTCTTGGGATAGTCTTTTGACTTCTTAGAACTTTTGGGGATTTTTTTGTTTGTTTGTTTGTTGTGTGGTTGTGATTTTTGCCAAAAAATGAGAACGTTGGTTAGAAATTTAGCTCCTTTCTAACTCTAACCATCAAAGCTTCCATGATTCCCAGACTCTTCCCCCTTGTCTTTTATTCTGGTTCACTTGAGTGCTTATAAGTGGTTACTATCTTTTCATTGCTAATTTAGATTCATTAAAAAAACATTGTTTTTAATAATTAATATTTCTCATATTTCCCAGAACAGATTTAATAAATTTGAAGGGTTGTAGACAACTTCAGGATGTGTTGCTACATGTAAACAGAAAAGAAACTGAAATAATGAGGTCCCATGAAATAAATGTGCTAGTGTGTTCATGAATATGTACACTCCAGGACGGTGGAAGAGCCATATGGCTGGCAGACTCTGTGGAGTGAGAACATTGAAGTCCTGCTGCTTTTATGTCCTTCTTTTTAATTTCCAGTCCCTGCCCTCTCAGCAGCACAGTGTGCAACAGAAGCTCGAGATGCTCAGGTGACTTTGCCTTCACATCCACACTCTGATCACCTGCCTGCGAAAAGCCAGGAAAGGAGCCAGCCAGCTTGTATTTGTTATCAGATATGTACTTTCTAGCTTGCCTAGGTCACAGTGATCTGGAGCAGAATAGGCTGTGATGACATTCAGGGCATTAAGCTCCTCTCCTGCCTCCTCCTGCTGGGTGAAATCAGAGAAATAACTTGGCGAGTTCCCACATGCCTCTTCTTTCCCTCTTGCCGCCTTCCCTGCCCAACTCTAGACTCTCACTAAATTAGCAAGGGAATCTTGTGTTCCTCTTAAATGCATCAGTTCAGATGAAAAGGATAATTTAGGTCTGCCAAAGCACTTGAGATTTCACATGTACACAAGTACTTCACATCCATTGCTATTGTTAGGAAGATGGAGGCTTGTGTCAAATACATTGTATGCAGGGTGGGGCATACAATGTGTTTGTATGCAAATTGCAGTTGTTCATATGGAAAATGATACAATAACTAATAAAAAATAATACAGGAATTCACCCTGTTTTTGTGTACTCACAATTATAAACCTACTTTTTCCCCACTTTGTATTTATTTACTATTGATTCAAATAATATAAGGGCAACAGAGAAATTTCATCTATATCCACCTAGTGCCAGAGAATAATTAGTTGAAAACCTGGAAAGTAATAAGATTGATTCATAAATCGTGTGTGTGTGTGTGTGTGTGTGTGTATGTGTGTGTTACTCAAATTCATAGCTTGGATCTTCCCAATCCTCTATACCACCCTAGCTGTCTGACTGAATACATCTTGTTCTTGATTCATTTTTTTTTTCATTTCTGAAGGAGAAATCTAAAGAATATTTTTAAATGGACAGTTAAAAAGTCCTTGATTTAAAAAGTAATTTTGATTCTAAACCAAAACATTGCCAAGAGACTGTTTTCCTTTTTATATAATCAAGTATAAAGATTCAGTAATTTTTTAAATATAATATTTCTTTCGTCAATTAAAAATATATCTTCTTTCTACACAATTTGCAGATCCTCCATGTCCACAAGAATTTCCATTTGGTCATGAGAAAGCCTGCTAGATTGGGGTAATCCTTGCAATTCTTGTTATACTCTACATTGCAGGAACTCCAGCATTCTGAGCTTCTACCCAAATTCTAGTCATGTTCCAACCCAAACTGCCCCCACAAATATCCAAAACACCCCTTAGTGAATGTTTTCTCCATTGAGAACTCCTGTTCTACACTCTGAAGTGGGGGTGTGATTTTCCTAATGGGGAGTGGAGATGTAGCCTGTAGCCTTTGAGAATAAAATATTCTCAGAAACAAAGTCAGGGAAGTGGAGTTAGGGTCTTGCTGAAGCACCCAGAGGAGGACCATTTTGAAGGGTTTGCTTCTATTGACTGTTTTTCTCTTAAAATCCAGCAATGAAATGGGATGGCAGGCAGCCATAGTTAGGGAATATTAAGTTCATCCTTTGTAGTGGTGACTTTCTTTAGTCAACTCAAATTTGAATTAACTACTCATAGCCTACTAATTTGAATTTTCTCCCTTTCCACTAAAGATGGCTGCATATGACTAGGCTAATGTAGAGGTCTGTGGGAAAGACAGGAAAGAGGAAGAAAGGGGTCTAGTTCCACTTTCTCCCTATTCCTGTGGCTCAAAGGAGGTGCCTGCATCTTGTGAAGGACCAGTATTCCAACATTCTACCCAGTGACCAGTACCAAATGTGAGGTGACTCACGGAATTGGAAACAGTAGGGAGGAGCATGTGGTCAGGAAAGGAGTTGGCAGGTGAATGTGTCTGGGCAGATGGGGGATAACTCTCTTCACTCCCAAGATTCTAGGTCTGATGCTCCGTCCAATGAGGTAGCCACCAGCTATGAAGTTTTTGAGCATTTAAAATATAGCTAGTTTAAATGGAGTGTCTTTAAAGTGTAAAATAGACAACAGAATTTCAGACTTCCTATGAAAATGGAAATTATCTTAACAGTTGTCATCAATTTCATGTTAAAATAGCACTATGTAGATATATTGAGTTAAATAATAGATATTATTAAAACAAACATATTTTACCTGTGGTTTTGTACATTTTAATTATGACTGCTAGAACAGTTGAATTTATCTATGTGGCTCACATTGGACAATGCTGATCTACATGGAGGGAATTTCTGAAGGGAAATAAACATGGGGTTAGAATTCATTCAAGGACCATTAACTGAGCTTCTTTATGGCAGGCGCTGAGCCAGGTGTTGGATAATAAGCAGGGGTCAATGGAACAGACTTAGTTCCTGGAGCAAGGAAAAGATGAATAGGGCCAATGTGTTAAGGTGGTCCAAAAAAGTTGACTACAGATGTGGAGGTAGAGACAGATAATACCGAGATCATGGGTGACCACGTTAACACTTTTAAGAAGGCATTTAAGCCACAGAATAAAAGTGATTTGCTTCATATTTTAAAAGGTTACTCTAGCATGGAGGTGGACAGTTAGAGCACAGCAGTAGGGAGGCCATTGCAGATAGCCCAGGTGAGAGACCAGGGCTTTGGTCCACGCAGAGTGGACAATGCTGTTATTCTCTGCCCTAGAACACGCTGCTTGCCTTTGTTAACTTAGGTCTGATATTCTCTTCCTTGGGTAGCAATTGTTCCCTATTATACTTCTTTCTGTCCATTTTTATTAGTTTTGGAAAATTACTCCTAATTTTCCTCATTGGATTTTGACAAAGACCGAATGCAACTTTCTGATTCCCCTGACTTATACTTGATTAAAGCCTCTTCCCCTCTTTTTTCAAAAGTGGCATGTGAAAGGAAGCATATTTTTTTCCTTGTTGTTATTGGTAGAACCTATGAATTTCATGGGTTCAGAACATCAGAGGAAATTATTGAAAATAACCAGTGCCAGCCCTGCCCCGAGATTCTTTTTAGGTATTGAAAATGTTTGGAGATATTTTATTGTCTTAACACTAAGTTGGAAACTTTTTAACTATGTACCAAACAGTGGGAGCAGTGTGGAAGGAGTCAGTGGGAGGAGGTTAAGGGGGACATCTGTAATACTTTTAACAATAGAGATAAATGTAAAAGGATATGTACCAAACACATATACTCATTTAGAATATATTTACTTAGCAGTTTATTGGGTAATCTCTTCTATTTTCTTCATACATTGAGGCATACTATAAAAAAATTTTTCTGTACAGTGCTTTTGTTTTTACTTTTGTTATTATTGAGGCATGATTTCCACATGGTAAAATACACAGATCAAAAGTGTGCAGCTTATTGAGTTTTGAAAATTGTATAAACCTGGGTAACTCACAGACCTACCCAACCCATTGTAAATGACCCACCTTCAAATGCCACCCTGATTTTGACAATATCTCACTAGCTCCGCTGATCCCTGACCTGAGCTGCCGTCATCTCTTGCCTGGGTGGAAAATGATCATCTCATCCATTCTAGGCTCTCTAAATTTATTTTTCTCATGGTTCTCTCAGTCTTCTGGTTTGTTTCAAATTGCCATTCAACATGACCTTCCCTAAGGCAAAGGAAAGGACTTCACATGTGCCCAGAACCCTGCCCCACTACTGAGTGTGCTGCCTGCTCCCTGACTTCTTAGTTCCCTCCCACCCCTCCCCACCAGCTACAGGACCCAAAGGCCACGCCCAAGCTGGGAGCAGAGAAGTCCAACCTGGCATGTTCCCTCCCCTCCCCTCCCCACAACAGCCTCACTGCCCCAACCCACAACTGATAAACAGTGGCCAAGTGTACTGCAAACCCTGTACCTGTGTGCCTGGGGTACTGGGTAGGAAATGGGCAGAAGTCTCCCACCACTGAGCCTCTAGATGCTCCTGGCACTGCAGTCCCTGGACTGAATGCCACTGCTGTGTTCTGCCTTGAGACACCTTAGAGTGTGCACATTCAAGCATGACCCTTTCTACTCCCTCTCCAGGCCCTTTCTGCCCCCAAGGTGGGAAAGAAAGGAGGCCACAGGAGCTGGATGGCCCATGTACTGGGCCTCCAAGCTTTACATTGTTCCATCAACATACATGTACAAAACACAGATTCAAAGATAAAGAAGGTAGTCATGGAGCATTCAACCCTAAGCTCAGGGCCCTTCTGCATTCAGGGCCCAGTGTAGCTGTCCAGTGAATCTGGCCCTGTCGGACTTAACTCAACCATAATCATAACGCCATCCCTTTCCCTCTTCTCTCGCCAGCTACACTGGCCTCTTGGCTGTTCTCTAAACTCCTTTCACTCCTTCAAGTCTGTACTCAATTGTCACTCTCTCAAGAAGACATTTCATAACCAATTAATTTACATTTAACACTCCCTTAGTACAGTATCCCATTTATTCTACTTTTGGAAAGCATATATCATCTTCCAACATTCTATAGAAATTATTATGTATATTGCTTATCAGTTGCATCCCCCACTAAAAGGTAAGTTCCATGAAGGCAGGGACCACTTTTTCTTTTGTGTACTAGCATATCCTAAAGGTGTGTTATATTGACTGGCAGGTGGTAGATGATCAATTAATGTTAGCTGATTAAATGAATAAATAAATTAATAAAAAAATCTATTGGGAAATAAAGTGAACAAACTGATATAATTCTCCTAGGAAAGTTTACTGTTGTGTGTGTGTGTGTGTATGTGTATGTGTGTATGTGGGGGCCAAGGAAGGAGGTGAGACGAGAGGGAGGAGGAGGTATCGGTATTTCAAAAAAGAATGCATGGTAGAGGGAGAGAAGCTATTTGCAGTTAATCAACAACAGCAGGTATTTTCCACTCTATGGAAAGGAGCAAGTCTCTATAAAAATCAATTGATAAATAGCAGCCACTTTCCCAAGGTCACAGGAGTAGTAAATGGCAGAGTCAGGATTCCAGCACACATATATTTAACACCACAGCCAGTGTTTAATCTTCTCAGAGATATTAGCATGAAAAAAAATTTAAAAAGTAACTGTATTTCCTAGCCCATATCTAGTTGTGGGAGATGATTTTGACCTGAGGTTCATCTGGAGCCTTTTGTTTCCACTGTGTTCCCTTTTCCCCATACTCCTGTAGTATACTAACAATATCTAGTTGGTGAGTCAATATTTGTAGCTCTACAAATTCTATTTATTAATGAGGGCATATTTCAAATAACATTTTCATGAGAAGTTCTAATTTCAGATTATTTTAAAATTTTAAATAAAAAGTGACTAATTATAGGACAGTGATAGAATGGACAAGTGGCTAACAGTACTGGTGTATACCTATATTAATATGTTGCAACTTTAAAATCAGTCAAGTGACTAAATATTTATAAAAACTTTATTGTAAAATTAAGACTTATAACCTCATTGGGACAGATAATATTCTCCTCCAATCTCATGAGACATTGTCAATTTATATTGACTCTAGTCACCAATTCAACTTTTATGCTAATTTTAATATTCATTTCCATTTATTAATTTCTCATATCAACTCTCCTCCAAATATCTATCATTACATCTCTCTAGTTATCCATTTAGCACCCCTTGACAAATGCTCCTGCCCTGGTTACCTGCCTTGTTTCTCATGTACTCCTATAAATTTAGTCATAACACTGCAGCCAGAAGGATCTCTTTAGAATATAACACAGCTCATTTTCCTACTCTGCTCATATTCTTCTAAATGCTTCCCATAATACAGAAAGGAAAATCCAAGGTCCTTACAATGGACTTCCCAGCTACCTTTTGACATTCCTTGTTACCTACAACTTGCTCACTTCTCTCTACCTATCCACCCTTTGCCCTTCTGTTGGTCTTCCCAAGAACCAGTCATCTTCCATGCCATGGCCTTGCACTCATTTGTGAAATATAAAGAACAACACAAATGAGTGCAATCATATGATATTTATATTTCTCTGACTGTCTTATTTCGCTTAGAATATTGTTCTCCCGGTCTGTCCATGCTGTTGCAAATGATAAGAATTCCTTCCTTTTTATAGCAGCATGGTATTCCATTGTATAGAGGTACCACAATTTTATAATCCAATCTGCTGATGGACACTTAGGCTGTTTCCAAATATTATATTGTAAATTGTGCAGCTATGAACATAGGGGTGCATATATCCTTTCTGACGTGTTTCTAGTTTCTTGGGATATATTTCTAAAAGTGGGATCTTTCCACAGAAAACTAAAAATGGAACTCCCATTTGACCCCACTTCTAGGAATATATCCCAAGTTATCCAACTTCTAGCAATATATCCCAAGAAACTAAAAAATTAATTTTGAAAGGTCAGTTTTAAAAATATACATATATTATTGATTTTGGAGATGAAGGAAGAGGGAGGAGAGATAGAAACATCAATGATGAGAGAAAATTATTGATTGGCTGCCTCCTGCACACCCCAACTGGAGATGTTGCTGCAACCTGAGCATGTGCATTGACCAGGAATGGAACTGTGGCCTCCTGGTTCATAGGTCTGACACTCAACCACTGAGGCAGTAAGACCAGTTTTTAAAAAAACAAACCCATTTTATTCACCATTGTTTCCCCAATGCCTTGAAGCAGACATTCAAAATAGCAAGAAGGACTGAGGGTACTTACTAAAGTTTTCTTAGCTTCTCAGTGGATTTTGTTTGGTAATGACTATCTTATAATGAGTGACTCATTGCTAAAATGGCTGAGTCATTCTAGAGTGGTATGAATAGTAATAGCAGGTTCATACATATAAACTGGCAAAATCATGCATAGAATTAATAAATAATAAATTTTTAAAACAAAGATAATTGGAAATGAGCTAATACATAAATGGTATTTTATTGCTCTATACTCACTCAGAACTAATTCATTTTAATGACTTTAGCTATTATTTCTATAGAGACAAATCTCACAACTATGACTCTATCCTTGACTTCTGTCCTTAATTTTAGTTTTGTTTCTTTTTTCTGGATGACTTTATAGAGATATCAAACATAATGCATATAAATCTAAGTTACAACATTTTACTTAAAAAATCAGCTCTCATTTCCAAATTTCCTATATATTAGAGTAATATCATTATTTTTCTAGTTTCCCAACTTTAAACACTGTAATTTGTTATTTTATTATAATTAATAGAAGGAAACAATAGGATTTTTTAAATGCTCCTAAGTTAGTGAAGATTGCTTTACCAAGGTTATATTCTTTACCAGAATAAAGTGATTAAAATAAATCAAGAAAATTCTTCTATTGGGGAGGGAAATAATAAATAAATATAACAAATAAATAAGATCTTTGGGTCATCAATTTAAGAATGAAATCTAGGAGTAGGATTTTATAAAGTGAATTTATCAGACCAGGAATGAATATACAGTAGAGATTCCTTGTGAAATTAAAGGACTATGGCCTTACCATATATTTTCCATTCTTTTCAATGACTGAGGAACTGAAAAATGAAGGGTGTTCTCAGATTGCGTGAGTATAGGGTTATAAATTCTCACACATCTAGAATAGTACCTGCCATATGTGTCCACGTACTTGATTTGAGATTTTAGTTAGACTTTGAACAATGAGTAAAAGTAGGATGTGCAAGGGGGTTAGGCCCGCCTGAGTGAAAGACATAGCAGGGGCAAGTATTTTCTTAGAAAAATTAGCTCATGGGCTTGTAATCCACTAATCTACCCTGCAAGGTATTGAGCAGCCTTGTTTGGGGATATGGCATTTAGCTGAAAAGTTCTGTCTCAAATAAACCCTTGCACCATAGAATAAAGTGTTGTCTGAACTCCAGATTTTTAACAGCAAGTGCTTCTTCAAAATCAACTGGAGCACATTGCTTAGCTCAGACATTACTTGGAGCCTAGACAAACAGTGTTAACCAGAATGTGTGAGCTGGGAAGATTTTAGGTTAAGTGATTTCTGTCGTCTCTTAAATCCTTAGGCTGCCATGTGTTCAACCATAGAGTCACCATCTGCAGCATTTATTTAGACGATTGCCTTTCTTTACAGAGTACTGCATTTTCCAGCATGAAAAAGGCCCAGCCTTTTTTATATAGGCTTTTAAAGAACAGAAATAGTTGAAATATGTACAAACCACAATTCCCATTGCCTTTGCTCTGATAACTGAGAAACAAATTAACTCTCAGACTTTGTGGTGTAAAAAATAACATTCAATATGATTGTAGATTTTGTGCGTAAAGTACTTGAATTGAATACAAGTATGGTCTTCTCTCTGCTCCTGAGGTCTGGGTTGTTAACTGTAAGACTCAAAGGCAGGGACAAACTTATACAAAGGTGCATATGTATGTGTGTAAGAGAGAACATAGAGAGATATGTAACCTTAAGACTTGGACTCAGAGATACAATACCTCTTCTGCGTAATTCACTTTATCACAAAGTCATAAAGGCCTTCACAAGATCACTAGAAGGGTAAATATATTTCATGACAGAAACTACCATGTTCCTGAAGGAACATGTGTGTTCAGGAATATTGCTGTGAATTTTTGCATCCTTTTCAAAATAGATCAAAGGAAGAAAATTATAATGGATATGTGCCTACACCTCCTTGGGTGATGATGTGTGTGAGTGGGTGTATGAGCTATCTCACCATTTTAACAATTATTTTAATGTAACTAAAGAACAAAGACATAACTCGGGTGGTTTCTCTTCTGCAAAGCTATAAACTCTGATGCCACCTCTATTTATTGCCTTTCTCTACTAAGAAATGCCTCACAAAGTTTTCTATCGTTGCTGTGACACTTGGTTGAGTACCTTTGAATGATTGTGGTCAGAAGCACATTTGTGTGCATTGAGTGCTCTACATTTGCTATCCCCCCAAGAAATATGTTTTCCGCACATTTATTGGGGGAGTAAAAACCTAGAATAAGAACTGTTGTTAGCCCTTTACCTAATAATGTCACTCACCATCCTCTAGCTCTGTGGTTCTCAACCTTTCTAATGCCACAACCCTTTAATACAGTTCCTCATGTTGTGGTAACACCCAACCATAAAATTATTTTTGTTGCTACTTTATAACTGCAATTTTTCTACTGTTAATGAATCGTAATGTAAACATCTGTGTTTTCCTATGGTCTTAGGCTCTACAACAGCAGTTCTCAACCTGTGGGTCATGATCCTTAGGTTGAGAATTGCTAGCAGGGTCTCCTAAGACCATCTGAAAACACAGATATTTACATTATGATTCATAACAGTAGCAAAATTACAGTTATGAAGTAGCAACGAAATCACTGTTCTATCCCCCTCACTTCCCAGTCTTTGTCCAGTTCTTACTAGACAAGAGGAAGATAACCAGTAGTAATACTAATATTAACTCTAGACCATAAAGTGTTCCAGGCACCGTTTATGAGGAACTTTTGCAGGGTTTATTATGTTGAATGCATTCTTCATAAAAAGATTAGGTGTACTCAGCCCCCCTCCAACTGCTAGTATAGGAAACCTCTAATGCTTAGAGGACCCAGGGATCTGACTTAAATGTGTGGATTCAGCCCAGTGAAATAGAATGAGTGGCATCCTTTCAACAAGCTAGAGCACTTAAAGGTACTCAACGCATCTGAAAAACAAGTTAAAAACAAGACATGCCAAATGTAAAGCAGGCGGAAATGTACTTGCCCACCGGTGGTTGATGTGTAACCCCCAACTCTAGGGACAATCCAATTCCCATTCTTAGGAGACAACAGTTTGATATAGAACAAGGGTCTGGGATGGAGAGGTGGAATGTAGAATGTGGACTTTAAAAGGGAACCTTAGAGATCTGATAGATTCTTAAGTAGGAGCAGTAGCGATATAAGTAAGACTGCATGAGGCAGCTCTCTCTCTCCATGTCATCTGACTGTTAAGGACCCAGCAATCCAATTGGGGCCTGTTGGAGAGGAGGCTCACTTAGTTCCTTTGCTAATTAAGGCCTTAAATTAAAGCAGCACTAAAAATCTAGCTTGGTTCGGAGGCTTTGAGACTAGAGAAGGCATTGAAGCTAAAGCTCTACGTAGCAAGAGTGTGAATGGCACTCCTGGCCTGGGCTGTACAATAAAGGCAAAATGATTTTGATATAAAAAGGTGAAACCCACACTGTGGGCAAACACAGAGGCCACAGAAGTTAGACTTCCAGGACGAAAGCACCTTTTATTGTTATTGCCTGTCATCATCTTCCTATTTTAAAGTGAATGTTCACAGAAAGTTCCGCTTAGGTGCTATTTTGGGGTAAAGATCATCCTGGCTCCCAGCTCATTTTGTAGAGCAGAACACAGCCATGCCCAGTGTGTATCCAATGATAGAGACCGCCTTTCAGATGGCTTTGACATTTTCTTCTGCTTGATTGAGCTCAAGTCCCTTGATTCCACTTTTCCTGGGACATTTTCTTCAGATAACTTGTAATTGTAAATCCTTTCTCTGCCTCCTTTTGGATCTATGTAAACATTTTTAAAAGCCCCTTGCCAGATTTATAACCCAGGAGTACCTTTCTCAAGGACTTGGAAGACACCCCTTTGAAATATAATCATCATGGAAAATCATCTCTGTCACCTGGGCAGGTAGGAACCTAACTTCAATGGGCACCAATTACCAAACACAGTTGGCCTACTCACGCAGAAAAAACGTTATTTTCCAACTCAGAGAATAACTCAATGTGTCCATCACACCTCATCCATCAACCTGCCTCTGATGTCACTCAGTGCCTTTCACTTGCTGACCCAGTCCTTAAAAATACTCCGAACTTTTGTTCCAGTGGAGTGGAGTTCCCGGTTAGTTCTGATCCCTCTCCCCGACTGCCATGGCCTTGAATAAAACCTTCCTTGTCTGTTTCATTCCATCTGGTGCAATTTTTGCTTTGGTTCTTCTCTGGATCTAGCCTCCTCTATCTGTATTGCCTTCGTTCTTTTTCACTTACCAGAGAAATCTGCTTCTCTCTTTTCTTCCTCATTTCTTCTTGGCTACTGGCTTCTTCCTTTCCTCTTCCCCCTCCAAGGCTCTGTAATTGCTTTCCAGAGCCAGTTTATGTTATAATCACATCTACATATAACAGGAGAGGCCATTTTACAAGGGGAAAAGGTAATTTTTTAACACATAATCTGAGATAACAAGGAGAAGCCAGATGTTAAACACTTCTAGCCAGATAATCTTGCTCTGCTAGTTTAAAAAAATACTGTGCTCACCTCAGAAAATTGTTACAATCTTAAACTAATTTCAAATCATACAAACTGATAGAATGTGCTCATATGCAGGAAGTCAAATAGGGAGTAAAGATTTGGAAGCAAACCACTTGAAAGAAGGCGAAAAGACAAACTGCACAGATTTGCTTTTTCTACCTTATCCTGAGTCAAGTGTCCTGGCAGCAGTCACCTGGCCTCCAACTAACTCAGGTTCAGCCTTTGCCAACTTGTTTACATCAGCCCAAGCCTGGCTTCAGGGTCCTGCCCATGTGCTGCTGGGAGATAAATGTCACTCCTACTAATTACAGGTCCAACTCACTTCAAGTATAAATTACTTCATCACAGAAATTCCCTTTAAAACAGTATAGAGTTCCCTGTCACTTCCAATGGCTTCCCAGAACTTCAGGCAAGCCCCGGAATTGTTTGCAAAGTCGGGTATCCTCCAACGAGAAGAAAGGAAACAAAAGAGGGATAGAAAAAGGCAACAAGGAATCATAATAAAACCACTAAAATCCACAATTTCCTGCCAATAGTGTAGAGAAATACTTTAAAAGCTTTTGAAATATTGCCATGTCTGGGTTTAGAGTGACTCAGAGGTCTTCTTATTGTCCATATAAAATAAAATACACCTTAGAGTCAAAAGCAAATGCCTGCATCCATATGAAGAAGGCATAATTGCATTATACCCTCATCAGGTACACTTTTTAAAGAAAGTGTTCTTATTAGTAAATGGAAATTAATTTACTATGAGAACAAAGATAATGAAGTATCAATTTGCCTACCATGAGATTATATTCTAAGAGGTGTACCAAATCACCCAACCCCCATATTAGAGAGTAGAATGAGGTAAAATGCTTTTGTGTAGATTTTTACAGACTTATATGCATGCAAAGCATTTTGTAATCTGTAATGCGCTGGTGAAGTAACCCCCAGAACTTCAGTGCTCTAATGGGAACTAGAAATAACTGGGCAGAAGAAAAGGAAAAAAGCCATCAGACATATTGGGATGAAATAATCAAAAACTTGAATCACATAATTTCTTATTTTATAACAAACATAAATTAAAAATATGTAAATATGTATATTTATGGAGGACAATCTGACATAACCTATGGGCCAAAAATGTTAGGACAGTTAGGGATTGCTGCTTCTCAGCAGGGAATTTGAAATCATGAGTACCTGAAAGTGGTGATTTTTAGTTCCCTGGTTTTCATGATTGAGAAACATTTTGCAAAGATAGTTTCTTGTTTTAATAATCAATGCTATGTCAAACCTACTTAAATATATTTTATGGAAAAATATAATTAGATTTGGTTTGGAATATTTCTCTAATCTTGAATAAATGTGGCTCCACACTTAGGAAATGCTACCCTAAGCCACCCCTACGAAAAGTATAGTCCAGCAGCAACATCATCAGCATCATGGGGAACTTAGAAATGCAGTCTTGGATTCCACCCCAAACTTGCTGAGTCAGAACTTCAGGGGTTCTGCCTAGGATCTGTGTTTTCACAAATCCCCAGATGATTTTCCAAAGCAGGTGAGGGTTTGAGAACCACTGCCCTAAAGGAGACAGTCTTGGTTTCAAGTAGAGAGGAGGTTCCCAGGCAGGGGCACCTTCTGAGAGGTCCATAGTAGAGTGGTAGGTAGCATGGGTTTGAACAAAGCGAGATTCCAATATTTGGTAATTGAAAAAACGCTGTAGGTCTACATTTTAAAACTACTATCAGGAAAACTTACTATTAAATCCTCAAATGATGCTCTTGTTTTCCTATGTTTATCATCACATATTTCAGAACTAGGTGCTATAATTTTTCTACAGATACAGCTATGGGAATAAGGAATAATACATGTACAGAACTGTTTATTACTGCATTGTTATTATAGAAAAATAATTAAGAAAGAATCTCTAAGGTCTGTCAATAGAAAAATCATTCAAGTAAATTACCATATATTTCCATAATAAAATATTATGCAAAACAAGGAGTCACTCTTCAAAATGATACAGAAAGATATTCAGAATATATGATTAAGAAAAAGCAAAATGAAGAACTATGTACATGGAATGCTACTCTTTGTGTATGAATGCAGAAATTCAATATTTATTTTCTCTGAAAAGATGCTCTAGTAATAAAACCAATTCTACTTACTATTTTAGACATGTTTCCTTTTCTTGCTTGTTTATTCTCTGTACCCAGTTTAACTAGAATGAACTTAAAATCTATATCTAGTTTACTCTATTCAAATTCCTTTTTATAATAAATCTCTTTTAAGAAATATTGTCACTTTAATATTCTACAACTGTGATATCAGCAGTTTTCTAATGCAACCCTTTTGGTTCTTTTGTTATTTTAAATTCTTATTTTTATTTCTTTTCATTTGCTTTATTTTTTGTTTGTTTGTTTGTTTGTTTGGAAATTGTCAGTATATAAAGAATGACAAATGTGTTGGGAGCTAATG
Organism: Pipistrellus hanaki; assembly: GCF_964339955.1. Taxonomy (NCBI): domain Eukaryota; kingdom Metazoa; phylum Chordata; class Mammalia; order Chiroptera; family Vespertilionidae; genus Pipistrellus; species Pipistrellus hanaki. The sequence goes on along the minus strand of NC_140509.1, from coordinate 58,750,104 downwards.
ATATCAGTTTAAGAATTATATAAAGAAGAAAAGAAAGGGATCCTAGGGATAAATACTGTCAAACAACATTTAAGGGGGAAAAATGCAGAAGAGAAAAACCTAACATGTTAGACTAAAAGAGATTTGTTCTCATATATCATAAATCTTATTATTTTTTTCTCTTTCCTTAACATCTGACTAAAATGGGCCTAAATATTTTCCCCAGTTTGAATAAACTAGCCAACATTGATCTTTTTCTTGGAGCATTTACTTTAGAAAACAATTGTAAATTTTTTGTTGTTTTGTTTTGCAAATCTTTTAAAAAGTCTCTTCCCACTTTTAAAATCCAGAAATAACTTTCTGTACCTGAGACTCATTTCTTTGAAATGTCATCATTAAGGAAGGTAGTATCTCTAGTTTCCTGTCTTCTGTGATAGGATAGAAGTCAACTTCAGTGAGTGCCTTGCTCTAAGTTGTAAAGTTAACTTCTGTCATGAAGATATGAGGAAATATGCTTTCTCCTTGGGTAAAATCAACGAACAAACACAGATGGCCTCTGATTCCCTTATCCCAGCTCTTAAAAACTATCTTGTCTTTTGCTTCAGCAGGAGCTCAGACTGGGCTCTCTACCAGATTGTAGATGTGAACAAAAAACTTTTCCTGGACTATTTCATATTGTTTGGTGTGGGTTTTGCTTTGACCCCTGTCTACCATAAACTCTTGATTCATTGGAGTTACTTCAGCCTTGCTCCTTGATGTCACAAGCATTCTTAAGTTCTGATGACTCACAGCAAATAAAAAGACTGAAATGGAAAGTTCTTTGTATGTTTCAAGACCTCATTAGCCTTCCTTTCTTCACCTTCTCCTGGGCTTTCTTGGCTGATGTTCCATATATTTTCCTTCAAGGTCTGATTTTACTTGTAACAAGTATCCTGTGAGCCAGAATCTTGTTCTCTTCCATCTGATGTCATCTGTCTTCAAACTGCCAAATTCCTCAAAGATTCTGGCTTGCTCTCATCTCAGTCTTCCAATATAGAAGGTGTTATTCTATAAACTATACATTTCTAGGTGATTTCTTTCAGCAGTAGGTGTGAATCATATGTATCCTCAAGATGCCACCATTTTTCTGGAATTTATCCTAGGAGCCAAGAAAAGTATTCAAAAGCAAATAGAAATAGTGGACACATTTTCAAGTCTCTCTCTCTCTCTCTCTCTCTCTCTCTCTCTCTCTCTCTCTCTCTCTATATATATATATATATATATATATATATATATATATACCTTACTATATTTTTTCTTTAGCATGAATCATTACTCATTTCCTCCACTTCATCCCAACTCTAGAGCACAATATTTTATAGCCTCTTCTGTCTGGGGAAACTTGTCTACACACTTAGCTTCCTTGACTGATGTTTGGAAATTATATTTTCTTCTCTTCAAGCTGGTCCTCATTGGCCAGGGTAGTGCAGATGACAGTGTTAGACTGACTTCCCATCATAGTAACATTATCTTTATATACACTTTTGGGCAAAAATTTCATGGTTCTGTAGGCATGTACTTTTATCATTTATAGAAGTCATGTTTTAGTACATCTCTTACTTAGTTATGTACATAGATAATGAACCAGCTTTTTGAGTCATTTAGGAATCTGAGTGTGGCTAGAAAGCCAGTGTAGGGAGTATTTCTTGAAATGTCTAGAATTTCTCATTTAACAGACTGAAAAATTTCTGGTAATATAAATCTAAATTTCTCTTTAAGCTGTGAGCATGTTTGCTAATCATGTTTAGACACAAACCCTTGACTTAATATTTAATAAGCAAATTAACATTTGTAAGTTCTCTGTTTCCTCATCTTTGAAAATCAGAATCAATATCATTACTCCTTTTTTGTTATGAAGACTCAATGATATAATGCATGAAAGTGATCAGTCCTGGTCTTAGAAGATACTAAGCAATTTGAGAAATAGTAGCCACCCTGAGTATGATCATAATGCTGTCCATGAGGAAGAAATAAGAGAAGAGTATTTGTATAATTGCACATTCTCCTTTCCCCTTCTAAAGAAAAGTTCACTCTTTTCTTAGAATTAAAATATTTATAGGGAACTATGTTGTCAAAGAGAAGAAAGCATGCATTTTCTTAAATTCAATGTTTATATACATTCAAGTTATAAAATCATATTTCCTCCAAATAAAGTGAAATGGAAAACATTATTACTCATGTGTAGCTAGAAGAAATACTACCATTGTCAATGGTAAGTTAAAAAGGTAATAGTTTATTAAGTGTATTTATGGGGCCATTAATATAAATTAATAAAGACCTCTTATGTGTTAAACATCGTGTTGAATTCAATAAATATAGGAACTAACACTAAGTAGTTTATAGAGTATATGAGGAGACAAAGTAAAGAGTAAAATTACAATGCAAAACTGTAGAAATAGCATAAGAATGAAAGAAGAGAGTCTTCTCAAAAGGGACAAAGGCAATTTTGATAAAATCTTACATATTTATACCTTACAATTTATTGCAATATTAATTTCCCAATTTAATGTCACCAAAAATAATTATGAGGTAGACATGATACTTCCAATAAACACACTAAACTAAGGATTTGAGGTATTAACTCATTTACATACATGAACAGTTTTGCACTAGATCTCTAATCAAAACTTTCTTGTTACCATTTATATATATCACTAGAGGCCCTGTGCACCAAATTCATGCACACGGTGATGGTGGTGGTGGAGGGGTTCCTCAGCCCGACCTGTGCCCTCTCCTAGTCCAGGAGCCCTTAGGGGATGCCCACTGACAGCTTAGGCTCATTCCCCGTGGGACATCTTTAGTGTTAGCTTCTGGCTGAGCTGTGCTCCCCCTGTGGGAGCCTACTGCTTACCAGGCCCAGCTCCTGCTTTGAGTGTCTACCTCCTCCTGGTGGTCGGTGTGTGTCACAGCAACGGATCTTCTGCTGTTCAGTCAATTTGCATATTAGCACTTTATTACATAGGATTGGCTTGGGTTCATAACAAGTAATCAATATTACCCAATCAGATTTATTTAAGAGTGTTCTGAACCCTACATTTCTTTGTCTTTACAGATCATGCTTATACTTTAGTTATTTTTTTTTATCATAACACTATCTTGTTGATTATTACTGAGAAATGGCCTTTATTTAATAATTATGATTCAAGGGTTCTGTTAAGATTTTTTTTTTTTTTGCAATTCTAAATTGCTAAAATCTGAAAACCTATTTTTATAATTCATTTTACCTTCATATGTATTTTGTCTTATTTTGTTGCACATTGAAGTAGAGCACATTCAAAGAGTTAAACATATTCTCTGTTTTTTATATGGTTGTCACTGACAAGGAAACTTTTATTTCATATGGCCTGTGGAAGCAGCAAATGAGGTTTAGTTCTCTGAAGGGCATTCTCATGAAGATTTATGATGCCTGAAGGCACAGTCCCTAAATTGGGGGTCAAAGCATCAGTGAAAATTTCAGCACAGTAACAAAGAAATCACTTTCTGAAAACCTCCCTTAGTTTTGAAAATCACTGCAAAGATATATTACTTGGCAAAAGGTGGAAAGAGAGCATCATTTTATATTTTAAGATAAGAGTAGGTTTTTAGCTATCTCACTGCAGAGTACAGAAAACAATGAGAAAAGAGAAACAGGAAATTGGTCTTGGTATTTGTTTTGTTGAGCATTTATAACGAATAATTAAAATAATTATGTTAAAAATCAGTATCAAACCTATATTTGACAGTACCTTGTTTATACTAGTGTATTATTATTTCATTGAATAGACTTAGAACTATAATTTCACAAAGTGGTATTTAATGCAGTAGTTCTTAACTTTTTATAGCCACTGACTTATGTGAGAACTTAATAAAAGCTATGAATTTACTGACCCTAAAACTTACACATGCCTATAAAATTTTGCCTATCAATAGACATGGGACTCAGAACCATCTAAATCTCTGACCATTCGAGTATGTAGGACACATCTGAGCATATTCTATATAATCACCAAAGTCCCTTCTCAAAAAAAAAAGAAAAAAAAAAGAGAAACATATCTGACAATGGTTTCTGATAGACCCAATATTATTTTATAGCAGTTGTTGAAAAAAAACAGGTGAATGCTGCTTGGGACTGGTCAACTGTCTTTTTCAACTGTACCAATTAATGTCCCTTACTCCAGTCCTTATTCCTTATTTCTAAAATTAATTAAACTAAATTCAAAGGTCACTTAAAAGTGGACAAAAAAAAAAGCAAACCAAAAAATGCAAAACATCATACTGCCCCAATTGCTCTCATTTCAGCCTGTTTCTTTGAAATTGTTAAAGGGTTTTATGATGTTAGAATCCATTGCCACTAACATCAAAACATTAGTATCCCAAAACATAGAGCCTTCTATCCAGAGTAATTCCAAACAACTGTCTTCCAATATGGCATACCCATAAATGGGAGTTTGCCTTTCACTTGTACACAGGCAATTATGGTTGAGAGGCTGAGAGTATTAAATTATAAAAATGTAGGGCATCCTTTTTACAAATAAACATGTGAATAACTATGTATTGGAAAGGCAAAACATTTACTAAGCTGAAGAATACTTGTAATGATGATGATGATGGAGATAGTTAAATAGCTAAACCTGATGTCCAAGAAAATCCAAAGACTAAAAACATGTTCATTGCTAGCAACAATTATCTTGAGAGTGGGATAACAGGATTGAAGATCTTTGGCTAGATAATTGGATAGATAGAAAAATCAGAAGATGCCATAAACAAATAGCCCCATCGTTTTCCATTTGGTTAGATAAAGTTATTGATTTTAATAATCTCAAGACATGTATGAAATTTATCAAATGCTAAATTCTAAGCTAGTATAAATTTATTTACTTTGTAATAACTTTTATTCATTCATTCAAAAAATATTCACTGAGAACCAACCATATGGCAGGAATTAAGATTATATAGGAGGTAAAAATAACAAATGATACACAATTTCTGCATCAAGTAGCTTCATGCACCATGCACGAGAGATAGATACAATAGATGGGAATATGAAACAATTCAATAATACGTGACAAGTGCTTAAATGGGAAAGGCCAAGTATTAGAAGGGCTCATAGGAGATGAACTAACTTTGTTATAAAAAAAATGGGACTTTAATTATCAGTAGAAAATATTTGGGGATAAGAAGAAAGGAGGGCAGTGTGTTCCAGGTAGAGAGAGGAGTATGTGAAAAATGTTTGAGGCAAAAGTATAGGAGAATATGGAAACTCTGAACTTTATAATTCAAAATGAGTATATTTGTTTGTAATTGCTGATGTAACAAATTACTACATTGTAGTTAAAACAACATAAATTTATCATATCCCAGTTCTGCAGGTCGGAATTTTGACACAGGGTTATAATCAAGATGTCAGCAGGGCTGATATATCAATGCCAGGTTGTTTTCCAGCATTATTCAGTGAAAAGGCATCCCTTTTGTTGAATTGCTGTGCAGCTTTGTTGAAAATCAAATGACTGTATGACTAATTCTAAGTGCTCTCTTCTTGATTTGTTCCATTGATATATTTATTTTTTGCTAATAGCATACTGTCTTGCTTATCAAAACTCTATAGTAAGTGTTGAAGACAGGTAGCATGAGTTCTCAAACTTTTTTTTTTTTAATATTGCTATTATGGTAACATTAAAATTCTAGGCTCTTTGCATTTCCACATGGATATTAGATTAGGCTTGCTTATTTTAAAAACACCCTGCTGGGATTATAATTGCAAAGCTTTAAATTTCCAGATCAGCTGGCATAGAATTAACATCAAAACGATGTATAGCCTTTCAATTCGTAAATAGGTTGTATCTTCCAATTTAGGTCTTTCTTAATTTCTCTAGGTAATGTTTTGCAGTTTACAGTTTTCTTGAATATCTTTTATTAAAAATTTTTTGACACTTTAAAGTTGAGTATCTTAACATTTTCACTTCGCAAATGTTTGTTGAAAAAATATGTATTGATCTTAGTTTATTAAACTTTTATTTTGTCAATTTGCTAAAATTACTTATTAATTCTAATTCTTATTAGTAAATGTCTTAGATATTTTTATAAGTAATCATGAAACTTACAAATAAAGACTATCTTACTTTTTCCTTTTCAAGATTTCTTATTTTAATTTCTTTTTATTGCCTTAATACAATTTCTAGTAGAACTCTCATATAATGTAGAAGTGGCAAGAGTGGGTGATTTTGCCTTGTTCCTGATCTTATGAGAAAAATATGCAGTATTTTACCACTCAGTATGATTTTAGCTGTAAGGTTTTTGAAGGTAACCTTTGTTATATTAAGAAAATTTCTCAGATTTCTAATTTGCGAGACTTTTATTTTTTAATCTATTGAAATGATCAATACTATGCTGAATTACATTGATTTTGAACCTTAAGAAAACTCTGGATCCATGTGATGAATCTCACTTGGTGTGAATATATTAATTCTTTTATGTGTTATGAATATTTAGCTAATATTTTCATAATAATTTTTATTTCATAAATATGTCTATTTTCTTAAGAGGAAGGTACGCATGTGTCAGGTTCTGTTATTACAATGTATCATGTCTCACTAAAAGAGTTGAGAAGTGTTTCCACCTTCATTTTCTGAAAGAGTATGCCTAAATTTGTTTTATTTCTTACTTAAAATGTACAATTTATCAAGAGAATTATGTCAGGTTCAAAGTGAAAAGTAACTAATAAAGATGAGTATATATAAATGAAATACATAACATTAAAAAATGAGAGATTCAAAACTAAATTTGTCTTTTTGAAAAAAAAATGATAAATTTCAAGATAAACAAACCAATAAAAATAAAGGAAAAAAAAAACCTACCCCCCAAAATAATAGGATAATAAGATCTATATGTATTTATAATTGTTTTCTTTTATGAAAACATTTACCTAGTTTTATTCACCCTCTAGTTTCTTCAGGTAGTTGTTTAATCTGATTTGCTCATTTATACACTTAAGGATTGGTCTGAGAGGAACTTTGTTTTGATGAGAAGCGGAAACTTGTTTTTAAAATGAAGATATTTAAAGAATTATAAAAAATAACAAAACATTTTAATGATACAGAAGAGAGTAACCTGGGCACTAAAGGAGAAAGATAATGAGACATCTAACAAACAGATGTAAGAGCCTTAGACAAGAGGACACAAGTGGAAGAAGAAGGGGTGGGGGTGGGGGTGGGGGGAAGAAATGTTTTACAAAGGTAAGTTTGTAGGTGTTTTCAAATAGATGCAGAGTGTTTTATATTATTTCTACTATCTAAACTATAAAAAGTGCAAGTTGTACTATAATATACGGTCATTTGTTAATGTCACAGAGTGTACCATATGAAGAAGAGAACTTTAAAAGATATTCCATAATTCATGTCCTTGTTTCCAGCTCCCTAAATGAGCCTTCCCATAGCTTCCTATATCTATGACTCGCTTCAGGACAGAATGGCGTATCCACCTGTGTGTATGTTTCTTCACCTGACAATCTCAGGTACAACAAATGCGACATCTTTGTCCACACACTGCCTCCTAACAAGCGAATGAATATGTGAGTGAAAGAAATAAAGCAAAATGATAGAACATAACCATTCATGATTAGGATGTAAAAGACCCCAGAGGACCTTCACTTTATTTGTTGAAGAAAGTCTATGAACTGATTTCTGATCCTATAATCCCTTCACAGCACAAGTGGAGCAAATTCCATGTCTTTCACACAGATGGGTAAAAAGACATGCCAAAAACAATCACTTTCCCAGGTCTAAAAAGAGGCCAGCCAAGCTACTGGTGATGACGGGCACAGATGGGGATGATTGAAGTTTGCATAAGCCCCAAATGTGACAGTTTGGGTTGGTATGACACCTCTCTCTACTTATCAAGTTTTACTGTGAAAGGACAAAATTGGAATTAAACAGGAGAAATAATGTGGACAGCCTCACCCAGTATCCCAGTGTGTGAAACTGCTTCATTGAAATGTACTACTTGGCTTGTTTCAGCATGACTCCTGGCTTCAGGCTAAAATAACTTTAAGGCCAATGATGCCATAGTCTCTCATGATGAAACTATATGATATCTATAAGAACCTCACTTCAGTATAATGACGTAGGTTGGTTGAAAATATAAAAGGAGGGAAAATGTATGTTATATATAAATATATATGATATATTTAGAAATATGAGATTTTATATATAAAAACATTCTATATATTTTATATCTATTATATACAAAAGCCCAGTGACCAGAACTCTGTAATGAGAATGACCAGTAGCTATGATGCCCACTGAAGTCAGCGAACCAGCCTGATTGGGGAGTGTGGCCTGCTGGCCAACCTCCTATGGTCCCTTCCCCCAGCTGGCCCTACCCCCAATCACCTCCCCACCCCAATAGGGGGCTGGGCCAGCCAGCCAACATCCTGAAGCCCCTCTCCCCCAGCTGGTCCAACCCCCATGGGTCCCCATCACCCCAATCAAGGGCAGGTCCACTGGCCAACTGCCTGTGGCCCCGCCCCCTGGCCAGGCCCACCAGCCTGATTGGCACTCGGCTCTTTCCCCTAGCCAGCTCTACCCCCATTTGCCCCCCCCCCCACTTCTATCAGGGCCAAAGCCAGTTGGCCAACTACCCATGGTCTCTCCCCCAGGCTGCTAGCCCTTGATCAGCCCCCTGACCCCATTTAGCATGGGGTCAGCTGGTCCACTGCCCACTGTCCCTCACCATGATCAGCTCTGACCACTCCAATTGCCCCACAGCTCCTCCCCACAGCCAGCTCTGCCTCCTATCGCTCCCCACCCCCACCTCATATACCAATTGGGTAAGGTTGGCCCCCTTCCCTGACCCCATTGTGGGAGGGGCAAACTGGCCCACTGCCCACAGCCCCTCCCCATGGTTAGCCATGTCCACAATTGGCCTCCCCCACCCCAATCAGGGGTGAGGCCCACCAGCCAGCCTCCCGCCATTTCCCATCTCCTCCTCCCAACAGTCCCAGCCCCCACCCATGCACAAATTTGTGCATTGGGCCTTTAGTGTATATATAAAAATATTAGTCAAAGAAAGAAAGAATAGCCATATTAGATAAAGTTCTGAGCAAATAAACTTATCAAAAGAAAGATATGTAACAAAAAAAGTAAATCTACCAAGAAGACACAGCAATCATAAATGAGTCTACAACAAACAACAGAGGTACAAAATATGTGAAGAAAAAAGTGATAAAACCTAACCACAACTTAATTTTTTTTTAAATTATAAAATTGTGACTAGACTACTGAACAGGAGGCTGTGTGGGGTGACCAGGCCGTCCTTCAAATCGGGGCCCAGAGCTCCCTGTCACCGCTATGCCCTAGCCGGGGCTCAGAGCTTTTGTGACTGGAGTGCAACAGCAGAAAGGAGCTCTGGCCCCAGCCAGGGCATGATGAATACTGGATCTCCTCCAATTGGGGGCATGGCCAGCCTTCTAACCTGGGGCTCAGAGTTCCCTTCTGCTTCTATGTCCTGTCAGAGGGTGCAATAAGGGGCAACCAGGCTGATAGGGGGCAGTTGGGGGCAATCAGGCTGGTGGGGGGGCAGCTAGGGGCAACCAGGCTGGCATGAGAGGCAGTTAGGAGTGACCAGGCTAGCAGGGGGGGCAGTTGGGTTCAACCAGGCCAGAGGCAGGACAGTAAGGGGTGACTAGGCTGGCAGGGGGGGCAGTGAGGGTTGATCAGGCCAGCAGGCATGTGATCGGTTAGGAGCCAGCTGTCCAGGATTGTGAGAGGGATGTCTGACTGCCAGGACCAGGCCTAAATTGGCAGCAGACATCCCCCAAGGGGTCCCAAATTAGAGAGGGTACAGGCTGGGCTTAGGGGACTACCTAAGCCCCTACCCTGTGCATGAATTTCATGCACTTGGCCTCTTGTACATTATATCTCTAAATAGTGCTTATCTATCCTCCCCCATACCACTCAAAATCTGTCACATCTCTTAGCCCTGCTGTCAGTGTCCTGGATCAGATCAGTTGGGATAATTTCCATAGTTATCCCCTGTCTTCAGTCCTGTTAAGTCATTCTTTCCAAAAGTTCCCACCTGATTAAAAGCAAATAAAAGTAATACCTCCCACAGATAAAGTTCCAGTTCCTTAGTACACAAGGCACACCTTGATTTGCTGTCTGACAATTCAACCACCACATCTACTTCTATCTTATTTTGCAATTATTAATTCATATGCCCGAATTGTTAAAGGCTATGTGCTTTGTGAAGATAGGATTAAATCACATTCCTTTTTAATATCACAAATGCCATGTGCAATGCCTGGTACATAGTAGGTCTTACCTGATGTTTGCTGAAAGGATACACTGAGTGCATTAGTTGTACTATAAACTGGCTGCACTCTACTGTGACTTTGAGGTCTTATTTTGTACAAACAAAATAGATTTCATCATATAAATGCTACAAAATTAAAACAATGTACTTTGATCTTATCTAAAAATTTAGCTGCCAACTAGAGTATGAATTAAGGGATTCTTTCTAGAAATTAATATCACGATTTGCAATTGGTGAAACAATTAGGAAAATAGATGTTGGGACGTAAGAATAACAGTTTCTAATGAGAACTAACACCAGCAACACACACAAAAAAAAATGTTCCAAAAAATTCTTCATAATTGATTTCTTTACTCTTACAAAAATTGATTGAAAAACTATTATTTGGAAAAACTAGTCAATTAAGAAAATTAAATAAAACACATGCTCTAATACCATAGTAAGTATAAATATAGTTTATAGCTTGAAACTAATTAGCATTCCTTAAAAATCCTTCAGTCAAGATTAAAAGTATTTTGACCATAGGTATTAATTCTACATTATCAAAACCTTAATCCTGCAAACATTTCTGTGTAAAGCATTTTGCTAGGTTCCTAATTTTTTTGTTTTGTTAAAACTGTAGTTTCATAAATAAAGATTAATATTAAACCAAATCAATTATTTTAGACACTTTAATAATTCAACCCAAATTGTACTCAAGGTTTATGAATCTTTTGATAAACTAAATCACTTGAAGTCTTTGAAGATACATTGTCACAAACCCAACAAAACTAATAATTCTCTTTATCTGCTTCAAGAGCATAAACACACACACACACACACACACACACACCATTAATGAGTATGTGATAAAGTTGCACTCTTAGCATCTTATAGTACTTCAGTGGAGGTCTATTGTCAGTCAAAGATTTTTTCCTTCAGCCTAAAATATATACTTGGTGATACATTTCTGACAGTAAACAATGTCTCAGTGTTTAGGAAACTTGAATTTCAAAAATCTAAGACTACAGAGAAATAATCTTAAATGAAGTGTGTAGTATATTTCGGAAGTTCTTTGTCATTAAGCAAATGGGGATATAGGGAATGACTTCAGGAGCCAATGAGATGTAATGTCAGCTATGGAATAAAACAGTTTTTGTCTTGGTTTTGCTACTTGTTATGGTGTGAACTCTAAATAAAGCCTCTTTACTTACTGAAACTTATATTTCAACAGTTGAGATGTGATTATAGTGAAATTGACTGTCTTTACTCAGGGGTTCTAAAATAAAGGGGACTTATGAGTGAGATAAACCTATTTTTAAATCCTAGCTGGGTACCTGCTGCTGTACATGTTGGCTTAGGCAAGATAATCTCCAAGGTTTTTTTTTTTTTTTTCCAAATGTTATAAAATAGGAAAAATACTTTCTATATAGTGCAGTTTTTTTTTTTAATTAAGTGAAATAATTGGCCTTTAATTAAAAGATCCTCTTAAATCTTTGAGAGACGAAGTTATAAATAAATAATATATTCCTCTTGTTCAAATCAATACAGGAACATATTTTTAAATATTTCATTCTGTCCTAGTTTGGTTCAGTAGCTAGAGTATGGGCCAGTGGACTGAAAAGTCCAGGTTCAAGTCCTGCCAAGGGCATATACTTTGGTTGTAGGATTTACCAGGGAATGAGGAGGTAACCAATCAATGTGTTTCTCTCACTTTGATGTTTCTCTCTCTCTGTGTCTCTCCCTCTAACTTTTACTCTCTCTAAAAAGTCAATGGAAAAAATACCCTCTGGTGTGGATTAATAAATATTTCATACTACTTCCCACCCATTCTACTTTCAAATAACCAAAAATAACCATTTTGTTGTATGTTAATATAGGTACTATACTCAAACCGATATACATGCACACATCATTTATTAGTATTAAAGGCTATTATTCTGAAAACATTTTAGAAATGGATAGCAGATTACACGATGAAAATATTTTAAAAGGAGTGAATTTAGCAAAATATTTGTTTGGCTAAAGAAGTAAACTTTTTTTTTAATATAAACAAATTCAATATGAATTTACATGTGAGATCTAATTTTTATATAGTGTTGTTGAATACACTACTTAAACAAGTTTTTTTTATATAGTGTTGAAAATTCAAAATAAAATTAACATTTAACAGCATACTTTTTAAAGTATACTTAGAATAGTTCCCTGAATTCTTCTGAAGACTGAAATGTTCATCCAATTAGTTAGCCTTAAAGTGGTCATGACATAGTAATTAGCATTTATTTTTTAGTTTGTTTTTTGAGTTAAATGATCAAATAAATGAATTGTTAGAAATTACATCATGGTATGTAATTATTTCAAGATTTGATTGTTGTTTTAAGTTAACTTAAAATAGGTGAATATTCACATTCTGCCTTTCAAATTTATTTGTCGGCTAATTTTTCCTAAAAATGATGTTTTCATTTTCTGAGTTATTTGTCTCTCTCTATTGTGCTTGAGTATATGTTATTTAACAATTGTTTGTGCCAGAATTCTCCTTGATATCTGTGATACAGGGTTTGAGATATTAACTTCTTTTTATAAAAGTACAAATCTCTGAAGGTAATAGTGCCTGATTGAATGAATGAGATCTTTTTAAAGTACATTTTCACTGGAAGACATCCTACAGTGGAATGTACCATATATTATGATATCATTTAGAATCAATTCTGAGCTTGATTTTATTATCATTTCTAGGTATTTGCTCCCCCTTCTCAGTAACATACATTTGTGCCCACTGCCATGTGACTTACCATCCTTCTTTGGGGGGAAAAAAAAAAATGCTTTCCTACCTCATAGCATCCCTACTGGGCAGTGTGACTTACTCTGCACAGGCGAATGAGACAGTAGGACACATGCCACGTCTGAGCAGAAGCTTTGAATACTATTGCATGGTTTGGCTTAATACCTGCTTTTCCCTACTGTCCCACATGTCCCACATACAGACTGCTCCTTCAGGCTGGGTATTATAAACCGCTGAGATAGGGAAACAGGGTTTATAGCACAACAAACCTGTCTAATATAAATATAAATTTCGAGATATAAAACTGACTAAATACAAATAAAATTTCGAAAAACAACAACCAAGGTTCTTCACTCCAAAGTAATTATTATTTTATAGAAATGGAAGGTATTCATGCGGTTTGCTCTAAGCCACACCATTCTCTTCCCTGCACATCTAACAGAAGTACAGCATAAGACAAATATATAATTTACCTTTAACCTACAAGTTAATAACTCAAAGCTATTTTTAATTGCAAAGACTCCAATCAAAGATGTAATCATAACATATTCTTTGTTCTTCTTATAAAATCTACATAAGCTAAAGATTCTTCAAAATAAAGAACAAATTGTTTCAAAATCAAACAAAGTTAGGAATAAATAATAGTTTACATTTGATTAAAAGCAACATAAGACATCTAAACAAAGCAATATTGACAACATTTATTTTACCACAGTATATAATATTTGTGACAAAATCCTGCCATCTTTTTATAGTGAGAAGTTGAAAGTGGTTTTCTGAGCCGCATTCAGAAACTATATAAAGTCTTATGATGCATAGGAAAGTGGCAATTGGAAAACCCAATTGGGTGCTTTAAAACTATAGCTTCTTGATATTCTGTATTGGCAATGAAAAACCCCAGGCTTGTCTGTCTTCTGACTACATCCTGATATCTAATTTCAGGATATAAAGATTTGAATGCCACCTTCATGTTGCTACTACTCATATATGCCCAGATGTTACCATTTTTGTGCTAAAAATATTGCCAACTTTTCCTTGGTATTCTTTTAGGTGATGAAGAAGCTAATTTTACTTTGTAATTCTATTTGTTACCTCCCAACCCCCATAAAATTGTGTATCAGGTCAGGGAAACATGGCCATGGGTGCGATCCCCGTCCCCAGGAATTAGAAATAATTTGAAAAGATCAGCAGTCCGTGAGCAAACAGAGCCCATCCACTTGCTGGTCTGAGCTCTGCTCTTTAGGAAAGGTTTCTGATCAGTGCATAGAAATGGACCAAAACATAGTTTGTTCCATCCTCAGACTTTACTATAAAAGTTAATCACTACTGAAAACAATTGAGTAGACAAGTAACAATCCGAATTAATTATAATCATCAATATACCAGGCTGTTCATGTTGCCTGGACAGATTTCTATGCTCCCATTGATCTGCATTGCCTACTTCAGAGAAATAAACACAATCCAGATTTCACCAGTGATCACCCATTACAAAAACCTTGATATATTTGGCCTTTTTCTACTTGAAATTTTTAAAGAAATTTCATACTATTAATTATACTATTAAAAAACACACACCTCTTTATTTTCAACATATCTTTATCTTCTAAATGTACTTTTTTTTTTACAAGAAACTTCAACTCTTCCCTAATCTTCAGACTCACAAATAAGTGACTTAACAAAACAATGTTTCAAAAGTACTTTGAACTTTTTATGTCTAAAATTGAAATCATGATCTAACCAATCATATCTGCTTCTCTTCTTGAATGAGTAAATAGAGAATAAATTTGACACACCGTGCTGTTCATCCAGAATCCTGCAAGCAACTCCTCACCCTTCCCTCTCCATCACCCCTGTAGTTCTACTTCCTAAACATATTTCATATTTGCCATATTCTCTTCATAGCTAATACTTTCCATTTTTAGACTAAGATATTTTTCTATCTCTTGACTAGTGTCCTGATTTTTTACTAATTTAGTTTTCCCCTATTTGAATCCATTTGTTTCAAAAATAAAATTTTGGATCATATCACTAATTTGGTTAAAAGTCTTGAATTGCTCCCAATGCTTTTATTATAAATAAATAAACCTGTTACATGACCTATGGGACTGGTATAGTCCAGACCAGTCCTACCTCTGCAGACTCATTGAATACCACTCTTCAATTTCTCTCTGGGCTTCACCTTTCCTCCTCTGGCTTTGTTTTTGGTACTGAGACACAACATTTTAAATTTTAACATTGTTTTTGTGGTCTTTGCATATGATTTTTTAGGAATTTTTCCTGGATTTTTTTTCTTTTCAGCATTTTATATTGATACTTACAGGTAAACTCAAGTGTCACTTAGATAGGTAGTAAGGTTTCTCCTGATACTCCACGCTAAATAGGTGTCCCAATTTTATGCTTTTCAATGATTTTTTGTAGAGTATTTATAAGAGCTTGGACTGATATATTTAGGAGACTAACTTATGATAATCTCTTAAACTAGATTGTAAGCACCATTTAACAAGGAGCATCTATTTTACTCCAGAATGCATCCTCATTGCTAAGCACCAATAGCCACTAAATAATAAATATTTGTTGAATAAACTTTAAAGAATGGCTGAATCAATAAATACATGAATGAGAAGTAATCACTACATCCTGGTCAAGCTCCTTTGGTTTTTAAGGTGGATATTAATATTATTCCTAGGTTGGCTTTTAATAAAAACATATTGGCACCGCACTTATTTTACAACTGTAAATTAGTATGTTTCACAGCCTTTTAAATTAGAACATTGTGTTAAAATCACGGAGATCAACTATTTTAAAAGCTTCAGACGTTTGCCTTAAGAATAAACATTTCAGCAATTTTCTAGATCAAAGATCCCCAATCAATGCTTTCCACATCCTTTCATGCATGGGCAGACTGTTGGGAGTTGGTGGGTAGAGGAAGGAAAAGAATGCAATTATTGCAAACTATTTTCTAATTTACTAAAATTATACCAGGAATATTTACTAGAGTGAATACACTTATGTTTATGTACTCATTTTTCAAATACTTAATAATGCTGTTGTGGAAAATATAACAAAATAATTATCACATTCCAGGCCATCCAGAGACAAAATGGCCTCAGTCACAGTCCTCCTTCAATAATGTTATTTAAAAATAAAACTAGAAAAGAACCCTGGGCCCTCTTTACACATTTTTTGATGATTCAACATATTGAAGGACGTACATGAAAGCTAGTGAATATTTCTGCTCCCCAGAAACCTCCCCAGTGATCTCACCTGGCCAAAAAGGATACAAAGACTCAAGACAAAGGATCTATGGTGCACCCTTGCTAGAGCTCACCCATGGCTTGTATATTTGCTGCTTTTCTCCTGAACTCTAAGAGACTCCATGAGACTTGCAACCAGGAGAGCAGTGGGCAGCAGCAGCTCATCCTGGGCTTACCCCCTAAACCTACCAAGGCCCCCTTCTCTCTGACATTTTTTTGTTGATTCTTCTGCCTTAATCCTTTCTTTTTTCACTGTCCCCAGCTTTAATAAACATACTCACAAAAACACCTGGACTCATTCTATAAAATTTTTCCTACACAAGTCAAGAGCCCACACACTACAGGCAAGCCCTCGGCAGACTGGCTCTGGGCCCAGACCCTGCCCTGCAACACCAGTTCTATTCGGGTCCATTTCATGTGTCCATTTCTCAGGAATCAACTTGTTAACTTGTTGGCCATCTACGCTGTATTTTTATTCCAAAAGCCTTTGCTCTGTTGTTTGGAGTATTTCTGGAACTATTCAGATAAGAAGGAAATCCAGGATTTTATATGTGTTTTAAAGGATCTCTATTCAGCTCTCTTTTCTCTGCAGTTCTCTCACATACTCATTTTGGGACTCTGGCTACAAAGCTGAAATTTGTGCCTCCTGAATTGTGGCAAGCTTTCTGCAATTAGGTCTGATTTGAGGAAAATTGATGAGAGAAAAGAGAGAGAACAAATAATGGAGATTCTCTCTAGTATATGCTTTGTCTCCAGGACCTGTTGTCTCAGATTCTCTTGCCAAGAAAGGGGGATATTTTTTATTCATATTTTAGGTGCCCAGGTTGCTGCCACGTCTACTGTGACTGCCATCATCGTTGCTGCTGCCCCCTGCAATAGGAGTGCAGCTCCCTAAAAAGGACTTGCGTTGTGGCCATGCCCAGAGTACCCTAGTACAAAGAGAAAGCAAGCAAAAAAGACTTCCTCACTGACATACAGCGATGGTACTTCCAAGTTTTCTGACCTAAAAGTAAATGTTTCTCTTGGAGACTTATCTGCTTATATCTACCACCCATTTCTGTTTAGAGTTTTAGTTTTAGTTCGTGAGAGACAGAGTGTATTTTATTTATCTTAACCTGACCCAGAAGTTGGGGTACATCATTTTGATTAGTCAGAAGATTGTGCTTATTATGCTTTCAGCCAACTTGGAAGGACAATATCCAAAAGTGCCTTTAAAATTGCATTGCTCTATTCCACATGTGTCAAACACAAGGCCCGCGGGCCAAATCCAGCCCGCCAGGCCTTGCAATGTGGCCCGCACCGCGCTGTCATCACTGCACTCCGCTGTCAGTTTATGACATTGTCAGTTTATGACTGTTCAGTAAACCATTCGGCCCGCGATTTAGGCTGGATTTTAGATTTTGGCCCCTTCTCTGATTGAGTTCAACACCCCTACTCTATTCACTGTGAAGATGGTGATGAGGAATGTGTTTAAAGTACCATGGAGTGCTATTCCCTTTGGGAAAACACATAGCACATTTTCACTATCTTCAGTGTGCAGAATGGTTAGGCTACCTCTGTGCACCTAGTTTATTTTTTATTATGTGATTTGTGATTTGACCTTTTCATCTACTTTGGTGACTGGTTTGCCAAAGAGTATATATTTCTCCCACATTTGGAAAGTTTAATGAGTAGATATACTAATCTTGTTGCCAGGGGAAAAGTAATTCTTCCATGGTATCACAGGAAATGCATTTGAAGAATTCATACATAGTAGGATAAGAAATAGTAGCAAGATTTACTGGAGCAAAAACAAAGGACTGCCCCCAGGTGCTGCAGGTGTCCTTCACAACCTGGTGCTCCGGCCTGTGTCCTGGAGGAAGAAGTCCAGCCTCTGGGACAGCATCAAGCCCAGGAGGAGGGCCAGGACCCAGAGCTGCTGTGCCAGTAGCCTGGCATCCAAGGCTCAGGTAGTCCGGCACAGTGTCTGTTCCCTCCCGCCTGCCTTGGGTGCTACTCTTAGGCTAGCCTCAGTGGCAACTATGGAGACAAGACACACCAGTGCCTCAGGCCTTTGTTAAGCTTTGATTTTATCTCCTTGGCTTTGAGGAAGTCTAAGCCTTTGTTCAAACTAACCAATCTCCCTAAGTCTTCATGAGCCTGTGCTCGGTCCTCCCCCTATCCAATCCTTTTTCTGGATCATCTGAGGTTCCAGTGACCCCATTCTATCTGGTTTTCCCCCAGATTTCCCTAGGTTAGATTCCTTTCTTTAAGGCTGCTATTTTGGCTCCTACTGCACATGCCTCATATGTTTGCTTTGTCATCTGGATTCTACTGCACTTGCCTCAGCAGAGGAATATCCCTTTTACTAGTTCTCCTTCCCCCTGGATATCCATGGGAAGAGGCCAGTTGTTCCCAGGGGATATTGGAAGCCAGTCTTTCTGCCTGCTTGCTTGGGGATAAGCCCCTTTGTGGGAGGATACGGTTTTCCCTGGGCTGTCTATGAAGCTGCCCCTTCCTAGTTAATCAGCCTTAATCTCTAATTCCATTCATTCCCTTCCTTTGTTAATAACTAATTAACTGCTTATGCTATCAGTCTCACTTTTGACTTTACCATAATTTGCCTTTTTTCTTTTCTTTTTTTTTTATATCTACTCTATTCATCTGGTTTAAATTATTTTAACATATTGTATTAGAAGTATTTATAAAGCAACCTTGACTCTTCTCTGGAACAATATATACACAGTCAATCTGCATATTACTCTTTTTTAGATAGGATATCACATAGAAATACAAGAGTGGGCCTCTAATATATATATATATATATATATATATATATATATATATATATATATATACTTATATATTTATATATGTATGTATATGTACATAAGATTTGATTACAAAGTTTTATGTCTTTTATGAAGTGATTTGCTTCTAATCTTTGTTCTTTAATTAATCCTATCATTTTTAGTGCATAATTTTTCAGAATATTTTTTGTAAATGAATACTTTTAAAGGCATTATAAGGGAATTGCCTATACCTGCTAATTGTTCTGGGATGATACCTAAAGACAATGAGATAGACTAGTGTTTATTATCATGAGTCCAATAATTCCGAATGGAAATATATGTATAATTACTAAAATTCCTATTACAATTATTTTGTTGGTAGGCTGCCAATAAGCTAAGAGAAATTTACAATAGGTATTAAGGCTGTAAGACCTTACAAAGCTACTTGTTCTAAATGTATCAATAGTACTACTTCTTTCCAAGTGGATTAGTCCACTCAAGCCTAATGCTCCATATTACCTAATACATCGTATTTTAACAATCCTTTAGATTCACTTTAAGTCTCCCTTTACATAGATAATATAAGGTAATTAAATGGTAGCAAAGAAATAATTTTGCATTTAACTTATAATGTTGATAGCCATAGGATACATTTGGGTTGTATTTTCTATGGGAAAGGAACCAATGAAGTGTGAACTCATGCATACAAATCTGTTTCTCTTCCCAATAGCTTATTGAATCTGATATTTCATGAGAGCAGTTTTAGAGGGGACATATAATAGTTTGAGGTTTTTTTGTTTTTTGTATTTTTTTGGGGGGGGGTGTTGTGAGGGCATTTTCTTTTAAAAATGTCCTTTTTCAAATTTAAAAACAAAAATAAATATTGTCATAAAATGCAAACTTGGTTTAAGTCCTTAATTGGTAGTTATGACAAAAACATGTTACAGAACATTTTTTGTTTGTCCTTGGGGAAGTTAAAACAGAAATTGCAATGTAATTCTATTCTGTATTTGCCATACTATCTCTCAAAGTCAAGCTCAAGCTTCATTTTGTTTTGGTAGCTTTAAATTAGGATATTCTTATCTTTCATTGACCTACTTACCAACTAGATAATTTATTTGATAATTCTATTTGATCCTACTATGGTACTAGTATTTTTTCCCAGCTCTACTTTTCTATATGAAAAATCGGTAAATAGACAGTATATCTGTATTTATTTCCCATGTTCTCCAGTATATAGTAAAGTCACATATAAAGCATAGTTCATACATATTTATCAAATAAATATAATAAGCATAATCAATTTACAGGGCCCAACTCTATCAATTCAATTGGATATTCTTATTTATTTTAAAAGTTCAAATAAACTTTTTATAAAAGCAAAGATCTTAAATGAATTTAACTATAGCTATTTAATTGGGAATTAAAGAGGAAAAAAGTGAAAACACTGAAGCATCCAATTAGCTCAGAATTTAAAAGCACACTATCACATTAAACCCGAGAAAAACACAGAAAAGTGATGATGAAACCATTACAATCTATTTGGCACTCTGTTTGCTGAAAGCCAAGATGCAAAGCTGAACCTGCAGCTCTTTATGATCTTTCTGGATCATTACTCTGTTTCATTTTCTCAGCTACCTGTATTGTCTTTCTGAAGTCTACATTTTATACCCAATTTGTGGTGTGGTTCGTTATCAGGAAATATCTGTAATTTTACCCCTTGTCCTTTTACTCTCCTTTCTGAGAGTCACTTGTTAAGCTGTCTTCTTAAGAAAAAAGTGTTCTCATCAAAGTTCTTACATAACAGTCCTGTGTTTCCAAATTAATTCCCTAATTTGGAAAAATCGTCCATTTCTTTTGTATTTTTCTTCTAATGTAAACATAAATAAAGTTGCATTTTGACCAAGAACTATTGACTATGATTACTTGATTTTGTATGAATATAAAAAGTTAATGGACTTGCTTCACATTTTTAATAAGGCAAAAATAAGTGCCCAGATAAATGAATATTGATAAATGTATATGCTTATCTAACTACCCCTACAATCTAAACATAAAACACTTTCATTACCCTCAAAACATCTATCATACCAATTTGCAGTTACCCCACCTCCACCTAACCAGGCAACTACTGTTATGCTTTTGGTGACAGACATTATAAAAATTGATTAGTAGTATGTATCTCAATTTAATGACTACTTTCTAAACTGCTTGTGGTATAATGACTTCCTATTAACTATTAATATTTTTAGACATGTTTTAAAATTGTTTACCAAAAAAGTCATGATCTTGCCGAAACCGGTTTGGCTCAGTGGATAGAGCATTGGCCTTTGGACTGAAAAGTCCCAGGTTTGATTCCTGTCAAGGGCATGTACCTTGGTTGCTGGCACATCCCCATTAAGGGGTGTGCAGGAGGCAGCTGATCAATGTTTCTCTCTCATCAATGTTTCTCTCTATTCCTCTCTCTTCCTCTCTGTAAAAAAATCAATAAAATATATTTTAAAAAATCATAATCTTGTATTTATGCAATAATATATACACATGTAACAATGGACAATATTATATCTTCTTAAGTAAAGTTTCCATTTTGTATTTGTTTTTTGTTGAAAATGAGTCAGTTTTCTGTTTCTTGTATGCCAAATAATTTTGAATTGTAACCTACACTTTGGATATTTTCAATAATTAAGGCAATAAGAAATACTTCAAAAACTTTTAGCTGATAGATTCTCATTTTAAGTTTTGTTCATATTTTTTCTTCACTGGGAAACATTAAACATTTAAAAGATCTCATGTACAGAAGCTTCTGAATTAAAATTAGTGCATTAATATTTATTTGCTGTTGCTTCAACATCATCTGGACAGCATTAACAGACTCATCATGTGAACATCCTAAATTAAATGTCTAATCATTGTTATGGCTGTACCTTTTTATACTGATTTTTAGTTGTTGCTCTAAAAATCCTGCCATACATGCTTAGTTATTCCACTACCCACTTCTTATAAAATGTGTGCAGCAGTTTGAGTACAATTACACAAATCTTGCCTCCTCTTAATATGTAAGAAACTAAAATATAGACTTCTTTCAGCATAGGAGCATCTCACTTATCCCATTGCAAAAGCAAAACCATGGATCAGTTAGATCAGCCTGAGTCAATTACAAAACTAACAGAAGCTATGGAGTGCTGGGTGTGATGCTGAGCCAAGGTAGGGGCCCTGCCCTGAGGCTACAGATGCCAGGCAGGTTTGCACTGTGGGCAGGTCCCTTGACTGGAACTTGATACCTTTCTAAATTTCTAGCCAGGAAAATCATTGTTCCTAATATTTTCTTTTTTTGCATAATACACCTTGAAACACTTGACATCTCTTCTGAGTGTGCTTTCTCTTCCTCTCCCTCAACAGTGTCCCTCTTCCAAGCAACCTGCCCTCATCCATCCCTGACAGCTCCATCGTCTCACATGGTAACATGCTTGTCTGCTTACATGGCCGCTATTACTGGTTTCTTCTCTCAGTTTTGTCATGTTTTTCATATTGTAATTTTACTTACATTTACTTACTTTTAATACTTTTATCATGCCAAACCAGACTAATATAATTCTTCAAATTCCAACCAAATAAGGGCATCTCATTGCCCCAGGATAAAATGTATTGAGAAAAGGCACATTCACTACCTGTCTGCCTTTGATCTTGCCTATTGCAATGTATCTGTTGCACATTGCTCTGCTCTCATTCACTGTCTAGAATCCCCTTGTAGCTTTAAAAATTTTTAAATAAAGCTCACTATCAAACTTTGCCTTGCTGAGCCTCCTATCTTATTTCTTCTCACTTTTATTGATGAAGCTAGTTCTCAAATGCAATTAGTTTAGTTACTCTCATAGGGAATTAAAAAAAAAATATTCCTAAACCTGCTGCAGTTCTGAAATCCACGTTAATTGACGCACTCATGGGTTTCATAAGCTGTGTTCTCAGACTATCACTTATGACCACATTCTTAGCTTCATCTTTTTATATTGCCAGCTCATATCAGCCTTCTCTATACCACATCACCATTGCTTTCCCAGGGCTAGCACTGTGACTTATCTCCTACTTTGTACGGTGTTTGGCCTCATTTTACAATGGAGTGTTTGTGCTAATTGGAATGACATATTTAACATAGGTCTGGCATTACTTCAATTATTTTAAGTGTATTAAATCACTGAATCCTCAAAACAACTCTAAAGGTTGAGTCATCTAAGTCACATTTTCCAAATGAGAAGATGGATTGTTCATACAGTTAATAAGAGACAGAGGTATGATACCAACTTAACTAGCCTGCATTCAGGATGTTCCATTCTGCATGGAACCTATATTTCTATAGCTGGGGTAAAGGGGGTAGGATTAATTAAGCACAGCAACCCTAGCAGAGGATTTAGATAAGGAAACTGCCCAAATGGGCTTAAGAGTGACCCACATATGATCAAAATAAGAATAGTCTGAAAAAGGGTTGATTATCAGCTGGTTAATAATTATTGGTAAGCAGAAATCCATTTTTCAAGTTTAGCCAAAACCATGTAAAATAAAATATTTCATAATTTGTGAAGGTTAAAGGACATTGGCCTGGAGATTTCATGGAAAAAATAAATAATAATGATTTTTGATGTCATTATGTATTTTTTGTTAATTCTTCAGCTATTACTGAAGAATTCATGGCAGTGGCGTCTCATAGAGTAGGTCTGGGATTGAAGGACCAAGGATGCACAAGAGCTCCAAATGAGAGGACAACTGGTAACAGTAGTGGCCCTGCTAGGAAAGGCTGTGCCCACGTGGGACAAGGTAGACACAACTGTGACAGCAACAAATGGGCAGCAATAGTGAGGCCTGGAGGGTGTGGACAGGGCAGAAATGCTTGTTTTTGCAAAGTCATTTTATCCTGGGGCAACACAATTGTTGATAATAAAGTATATCCTTAAAAACATTCTCACTATAAAAAATAGGTAATTTTTCATTTCAGTTTTTATTTTGTCTATTTTCATTTAAACCTAAATGACCTTCAGTTTGCTAAGACACTCTCCAAGTGACTGCAATGAATAGGGTTGCAAATTGTACAAGATAATAATGTCAATGTAGTTTCTTCACTCCTACCTCAGGGAAAAAAAAAATTGAACTTAATTCTATCTCAGACTCTAGCTTACCTATACAAAATAGCATAAGGGCATTATTTATTATTTTCCTGACATAAAGTAAAGGCTTTTGAGGAAGGTTTTCAGTATAGAACCATGGCTATTTTCAGGAACTTGCAAGTAAAAGATTTTAAATGGGTTTTCTAATGATTAAGGCATCCATTATGAGGCTAGCTAAGAGTTGGGTGTGGGGGGGTATCTTCCCTCAACTCTATATATTTCCAAGAAACAGAAATCCTAAATCATTTTTTAATGGCTTGATAGAGAATGCTAATACTATTGCAAAAGGTACGTTTTCTACAAATCCCTTCAACTTAAACAAAAAGCTATTTCTACTGCACTTTTAGAAAGCACCAAAACCAGAAAACTCGGGCCTGATGGAAACTGATACTTATAATTGTGCATTCAGGTGATGGCATTTGCTATGAATTGAATTGATCATTGTGTAATGCATGCACACTCTATTTTAAAGTTCAATTTTAGAGGCAGAGACTTTCAGCACACCAAGTTTTTATGGCTTGTTTTGATTGATTTCTCTATTTTGCATCTAATACTTGTTGGCTACTAGCATGCTTTCTATCTTTTTATCAAAGTACATGGCATACTGAATTTTACTTTCATTGGCCTGATAATTAGAAGTGTACCTGTCTTTCCCGGCCAAAATAACAACAGTGAAAATACTGCTTTTGCTTTCTTTGGGGTTATGGTTTAATGTGGGATCACAACATTTTTCAACTTGAAATGCAATGATCCAAGGGGGTGGGGAAGCTTCTGCTAGTGTGCAAGTGTTGAACATTCTTTGTTATAATCACTTAGAGAAGAATTGCATACCACGTTCCTTCCTTGTTCCCCTTTTGAAAGGTACCTTTTTAGAGGACCGCTATTCATACATCTCCAGAGGTATTAAAAAGGGGGGCGGGGGGAGTGTTAGCAGCCACTAATCAATGGAAACACAAGAAAGGGGCTTCCACCATTTTTCCAAAGACAAAGAAAGTTTTGAGTATTTTTTTTTTAATTTAAAGGACTAAAATGATTCTTCACTTAGAACTTGAACCTGTCTTCCTTGTTGAAAAGAATAGAGTTTTCATTGACTTCCTGGAGACTGCTCCATTTAATTAATGATGTGACTGAGCAGCAATCGATGTTGGTATGGTGACAAACTGGTCACGGCTGGTGTGCTGCTCCTTCCTCATTACATTATTTTTCGCAGAGAAGTTAGTTTATGCTTGAAAAAGAGCCTTAAGCATGACCTAAACATGTTTCCTAGTCTTCAAACTATAAGAGAACTAAGAGATATAATTAAATTATGACCTTTTATTTATAATTATAGACACTTCACCATTATAATATTGTTGATTTTTCTTTCATGCTTCCATGATGCTTGATAATCAGCTTGATAGTGTAGAGTTATCATTCTAGAAAATGATCCATTGAAAACATATTTTTTATCTCTAGATAGTCACATCCTAAGAAAACGTATTGACAATATAAATTATGAAACTTTATTCCAATATTGAATATCCATTTGTGATTAATATAGGAATGGGGCTGTGGGCTGAATGCTTATTCCTCCTGACCCCAAATTTATATTTTGAAGCCTTAACTTTTAGTATGATTTTATTTGGTAGTGGGACCTTTGTGAGATAATTATATACCTGGGACCTCAAAACTCATTTTCTCAAACCTTTTCCCAGTCCTTTACTTTCAGATTTATGCTATGCTTCCACATCCACCCTTTTCCCCTCAGTGATTTGAACCTACCAGTGTCATTGCATCAACCCTTACTCTCTCTCCTTGACTTTGTTAGAGCCACGCTGGCCTCATGCTTCTATCCCAGCAGGAACTTCACACTTGCTATTCCTTCTCATGAAATAGTCTTCAATCCCGGCCCATTTACCCATTATCCCCTCCCACTCCTTCAGGCCTTGATGCCTTATTTATCACTTCAGAGAACCTAGTCCTACCCTCCTATTTCATCCATTTTCCTCTGCATTCTATTTTCTCCAAAGAATAAAATAGTGCAATTATTACAGCACCTTATAAAAACATAGGAACTTATGCTATATTCAAGTCCATACAAAATGCAAATCTAAACTTTGACATGTATTCAAGTTTTAAAAGTTCAAAAAATATTCTATAAATGCATTATTAAATGACTTCTTTTAAAATAAATGGATTTTAGTTAATGTACAAAAGACAATGCATCTTCCAATATGTCTTATTTGTTACCTATGATATTGACATCAAACAACTTTTTTTTGGCAATGGGAGGTAACACTTTTATATTTTCTCTCTCTCAAAATACATTTGTAAGATGTCAGAAACTTCAATGACACTTAACTGTGTTTGGGAGGCTGAAGCCTACTAAAAACACTGCAAGAATTTGAAAGTTTATTTTTTTCCCCCATCCAAAACTGCTTGCTCCTAATTGCTACTACCACCATGAAGCATAAAATTAAGCAATAACTATTTCAGATACTTTTAAAAGCATGTCTAGTGGACTAAAACAAGATGAATTTCCTTTCTGAGGTTATTGTTGCTTTTAAATCAAAGCCTCTTGAGCAATTTGAAAGTCGGAGTTTGTATTATTTGCATGTCCTCTCCAGCTGGGTGTGATAGGGATTTTAAAATGTGGTCTGAGTAGGGAACACTTAACTATACAATCAACCTTGATCTAATAAGACTGTCCTTGCATGAGTCATAGATTGTCTTTGATTTTGTTTTTCTGCGTAAATCTGAGTGATGATCTCTCTCATCTTGTACCTAAGTTTCAAATGACTGGGTGGGTCAGTCCTAAATCACTGGCTGGGACACCTTGATTAAAAGAATCCTATTATTTCTACTTGTCTAAAAATCTCAATTTATACGAGAGGCCTAGAAATGAGAAGTCCTTAGTGAAATATGCTTAGCGATTGAAGTTTCTGACAAATCCCAGTCCTGAGCATCTCTCCCTTTCAAGTTCCCATAGGCCACCATAGACCTACAAAGTTCCTGATTGAGCAATGATGGAATCCTTTCTTCCTCGAGGGTAGGGCGGGGAGAACGAAGGGCCAAAAGACCTATCTTGTCAGGGACATTGGTATCAAACCTCTAAGTCAGCACAAAGAAAAGAAATGTGGAGTTCTGGGATCCCTGGCTACCTAGAAATTTTTTGTTTTAAAAATGAAATCTGTGTCAGCAACTACTATCATCACCATGCAAAAGTTTAAGTGGATCATCACCCAATATGCCTTTTGTTGTCATTCACATCTCACAGTTGTAAGAATAATGTGGAATGTGCCTTACATATATCACACGTCAGGGATTTCTAAGTCATTACATATTTTGTCGTTTGCTATCTTACATCACTTTCCTTCTCGGACAGCCATCTTAATATTAGCTTTATTACCTGCAACAGCAAAGTATTATTTCCATCCTTTCTTTGTCTATTTTTTGCTTTGATAATCTCAAGAAATTGAATTACTGATGTGAGTCATTGTAATAGATCTGTAGCATCAAGGAATTAGCTACATAAATTTGCACATTTACTTATATATAATTATATCAAAGGTGTGCACCCACATTTTAGCAAACCCACTTCTCTCTTTCATTGTGGCCCTCGATCTGGTGAGTTGTTCTGCTGTATGTTTCATCTTTATGGCTTAGAAACTAGAAAAACATGGCTGTGCCCACCATCAGACAGATTAATTTCACTAAAGTTAAGTGAATATCTTGTTTGACATGTGCTGCTGTGATATAGAGATTTTTTTTTAATGGTCTGCTGCACCCTTAAGGATCTTCATAGTGGAACTCCAGCTCATATTCAATATGGCGAGTAGCTTCAATCCCTTGAGTTCTGCTATTGAAAACACTCCTTAAAAAAAGGAACTAATACAATATGCATTTTATTAGGGGGCAGGGGGAAGCATTTATTCTTACCAATAGAACACCTAAAAATGCATTGACTTTGGTGGCAATGCTGTGCTCAGGTGTAATAAAATTGATGAGCCCATATAATAAAATTTATAGAACCAAAGTGAATTCAATTTATTTGAATATGCTCAGTTATGTTTTTGTTTATTCCCATAGCAGATGTTTAATTTACAAACCAGGCAATTACAACAGCTCTTCCAAACAAATAAGAGCAGATTAGTCAAACGTTCACATCAATTTTTATGTTTATCATTAGTTTTATGAGGTGTCATGAATATTCAGTGGTAAGAAAAACTACCATTCTGGTACCTGGAAAACCTCAAAATGGTGTTTTGCATCTCTAAATGGTATTTCTCCTTTTTTGATAAAGCTATTAATGTGTGTTGTCTCTCACTAGAGTTGGGCTTATGGACCGTAATGAAAAAAGCACTCGTTCTCTCAAGAGATCTTATACATTCTAATCAATGTGCTGTTGGAATTTTTTAGAAAGTATGTGAAAATGTATAGGTGATCCTGGTTTAATTTTTTTTTTTTTTTTTACTAAGCAAATCAAGACATCTTTGTGCATTCTGGAGAATTAAGATGAGGGTTTTATAAAAATTTAGTTTTACTTAAAAATAGCTCGCCAAGGTTTTATTTCTAAGTATCATTTGCTTCCTCTTCCTTGAAACACATTTTGTTATGACCAGGGGAAAGTTATGCTTTTCCAGACAGACTTGTGATGACTCTTAATGAGAACCTGTAAATGGTAGATCTTCATGAAGCTGTTTATGATGGATGATGGAGATTCTCATACAGCATTTTTCTTTTTCTTTTCTGTATTTAAAACTGTCAGAATAAAAGGGCTGTAGCTCCATTATGAATCAGTAAAAGTACGTGGCCTGATCCATAAACAAGGAAGAGATATTTCCAGCCTGGATGCTTTAGAATGGATTGCACTTTGACAAGCTCTGCCCTAAAAGCAGTGAAATGTCCTCAATAGCTGAACTGGATTCCCACAATGCATTTCTTTCCAATCCATTGTAATGGCAGGTTTCCTGTCATTAATCAGCATTCAGTCTGAAAAGAAAATTAGGAGATCAATGCACTAAAATAGCTCTAGAGGGAACAGCTTCAACAGAGATATTTTCAGTGTAAGTTATACCAAATGTTGAAACAGAATGAACCTGGTGGAAAACATGATTTTATTGTTAAAAATGCTTTGAACTGAACTGTAATATTTTTTATGTTTTTTTTTCTTACTAACATATTTTTCTTTGACAACAACCAAAACATCATCTGCTTTTTCATCATTAGTTACAGTGAGTTACAGTATAAATCCCCAGGAATGTTAACTTTATAAAGAGCTTAATATATACACAGATGATAATTATGTGTTGTAGCAGATATAAATTTGAATGTAGACTATGTTTAGTATATAGTCTCCTCTTGGGTTCTTACTGAAACTCTAAAAGTATTAGTTATTATAAGTTCAAACTGAATCAGGCCCTGGCCACATGGTTAGAGTATTGTTCTCATTCACTAAGGTTCCTGGTCAGGGCACATACAGAAATCAACCAGTGAATGCATAGATAGATGGGTGGAAAAAACTCTCTCTCTCTCTCTCTTTATCTCTCTCTCACTCTCTCTCTTTTCCTCCTTTCTTCCCTCCCTCTCCCTCTCTCTCTCATCTCCCTCTTTCCCCCCTTCATGTTTATCTAAAATAAATAAAAATTCATTTGAGAGAGGACAATGGGTTAAAAGTTGATTTATAAGGTATTTATTTTTGCATTTTAGATCCACTAGTGACAGTGATATGAAGAAGATGATAGGGATAAAGATTTTGGGGCACAAAAAGAAACATAAGATTTCAGCAAGAAGGCGTGCAGAAATGGATTGCTCACAGTCATAGACTGACTATTATTCAGCAAAAGCAATGCCATTATAAGAAAGTAATGAATACTCTCAAAGAGGAAGATTAGCTAAGATACACAGGCACACAGACAGAAGAGGTGCCTAACCAATATGTGCCCACAATTGCTAGCCTGTATTCTCTTGGGACCCCAGGAGATACAGAAGACAGCTAGCACTGGTGTTTGGTTACAGAGTTCTTACAGGGTATAAGTGGCTAGTGGACTTTTCTTTCTCTTAAGAGGAATACAACTTTTGAAATAGAAGGCAGCTAAGATTACCTAGTGAGCTATAAAGAACCTCATGGCATCTGTAATCATGTTCTTGGCAAAATGCAAGCCAAGCAGTTCACATTTACAGTTGCCACACTAATAATTCAGTTCAATAGTGTCTTGTCTTTGGCCATCTGTATGTACTTCATAGTTTGCCTCTTACTACTTTAGGCCTTCATATTTTATTTCATCATTGTTCTGCAAAGGCAAACATTATAAATCTTTCTTTTCTATAAGACAAAATGTTATGACTACCTTGTAAACATACAAAGCAAAATTCTGCATCTTTAATAACTGTAAGTGAAAATTACTAAATGTATGTCAAAAGATGCCAATTTAGACTACTAAACACTAAAGTTCTTATAAATGAAGGGTGGGAAATTTGTTCCTCTAATAATGCATTGACTACAATATCCAAGTTAGTTATATTGACCAATTGTTAGATTTTTGGTTGTTTAAAACTATTAAAATTAGGTAGGTGAAATTCATTTTTATTGTTTTAATACAGTGAAGTTGTTTAAGTTAAATAATGCCAGTATGAAAAAAGTATGTATAAAATGTTTTGCATATAAGTGAAGATAAATATTTCTGTTCTTTACCAAAGGTTAAAATGTTTATGTGAAACAGCTGTTGCTTTTCTTTATTAAGTAATATTTTCAGCTTATTTTCATGTCAAAAGACATATCTTTTCATGTTTATAATATTCATAAGATTATATTCATTAGTAAGTTGTAAAGATTAAAAAAAACGTAGTGTTAATTTTATTCATTCCTGAAAACAAATAACAACAATAACCTCAGTGATACAAAACACTATGGCAGCACCAACACTGGGCAGAGAATGTGGGTTGTCAGTCAAATTACGTAATTTCTTATTCTTTCACATATTCATCGATTGGTTGATATTTATTCAACTCATTATTTACTTTGCACATAGTAATTTCTAATTAAGGGGATGTAAATAGATAAGCCCAACCTCCCTTGACTTGAGGTTTAAGTGGGAAATAACTCACCATATGAAAATTGCATAATCCAGTGCTGTGAGTCTCGGTGACATCAGCTGTGGAGTGAGCGGCAATGTCGAATGTCTCTGACACTTCTGATAGTTAATTAAATTCTCTAATTTCTAAAATTCCACTTCACATGATTATGTTTCAAAAGTTAAAAAATTCAGGGGTTTCATAATGAAACACCTTATTTAGTATTTCTACAGATTTACTTGTATATGTATTTTAAACCCATGTTGAATGTTACAGAATATATTTCTACTTTTCTCCTAATAATGTCTTCAATGATCAAGAGTTACTAATTCAATTTTAGTAGGTGTCACAAATAAACATGTTTTTGTTTTTAATTTGTAAAAATTAAAATTAAAGAAGAAAAACATACAGCATCCAAAATGGGCTAATCAAAATGAGATATTTCCACTTACTAGTACTCACATGTATTTGTATTCTGTTACTGAATTCCTGTAATGCCATTTGGACTACAACTACTCAATAGTAGAAAACATTATGGTAAATTTAAAAATAATATGTTTGCTGTCAAAATAGTTTTAAAGCATCTAATTGGCATTTTTTCCCCTTTTTATAGTCTTTTAGCTTTCTGTTTACTTTTAATTGAGCCTTTATGAATGTTTCCCAAGTTGCCTAACTCTTAACCCTTGCTCCAGTTTTATGTAAAAAAAAATGATACACACATTTTAATAGAAGTTTCAAACTAGTTTAAAGTTGCTTTCCTCAACTATATCTATGAAAGGTCAAGTGGTCACATGATTTTAAGTTGTAAGGGATTTCAGAGATCATCTGGAATCATTTTTTTTAAAAAAAAATGTCAATGGTAGATAGAAATCTCGTTCTTTCTGAAATAATTTGGGTGCAAAAGAGTTCAGCATTTTCACTGCTGGTCAGCTCTAATTGCTAGAAAATGTATCTTTGGCTTTACTAAAGTCTGCTCTGAGAGACAAAAATACAATATGTTATGTTCTTCTACTTCCAGATGTTAAAGTTAACAAGGGGCTTGGTTTTGGAAACAGCGATAGCTGGCAGTGAGAAGAGTCCTCTCTTACTTAGCAGACACCATAGGACAGGAAGGGATGCAGCTCACAGAGCTTCCGTCTAAGGAAGGGAGGCCACCTGGAGTGGGTATCACACCATAAAGAACTTGAAAAGAATGGCCAGTATTTGAAAAGTATTGTTTAAAGAAAAAATATTCCAGTTGAAATGAAGGAAATATGGCTTAAAAAATAAAAAAATTGGATGTTTTGTTTTGCTTATTTGTTTGCTTTAAGAAAAAAATAAGAGTTTATGGCCTTGTGCAGCAGAAGAGCAGATGAGAAGATATATAGTATTAAAAAAGTAAATTCAGCCCTGGCCAGTTTGGCTCAGTGGATAGAGTGTCAGCCTGCAGAGGGTCCCAGGTTTGATTCTTGTCAAGGGCACCTGCCCGGGGTTGTGGGCTTTTCCCCAGCCGGGGGCACAGGAGAAAGGCAATCAATAATTCTCTCTGATCATTGATGTTTCTATCTCTCTCTCCCTTTCTCTCTCTAAAATCAACAGAAATATATATTTTACAAAAAGGTAAATTCATACCCGGCCATTGGCAATCATAAATGCTTGCTAATGATTCTTGATTCATTTATTCCCTGCCTCCTTCCCTCCTGCCACAACATATAGTCCCCAAGTTTGAAACTAGTGACTTTCAAGCCTTATAACTTTGTACCTTAAGTAAAAAGCATGATACCACACTGCATATTCTATTTAGAAATTATTAACTTGTATTATGTGACATGGTGTGACACCTTTTCAGTAAGTTATTTAACCTTTGGATTACCAATAATCTCTTATAAACATTGATTATTTTTAAAAATACTATCCTAATAGGATTGTTATTTCAACTGTGACTGGCAATACTCCTTAGCTTTAGCTATTTTAATAACTAGAGGCCCGGTGCACAAAATTTGTGTACGGTGGGGGGAGAGGAGGAGTTGTCCCTCATCCCAACATGAACTTTCTCCAATTTGAGACCCCTCAAGGGATGTCCGACTGCCTGTTTAGGCCCAATCCCAGTAGGATCAGGCTTAAACGGTCAGTCGGATATCCCTCTCACAATCCAGGACTTCTGGCTCCCAATTGCTCACATGTCAGCCTGCCTGATTGTCCCTAACCGTTTCTGCTTGCCATCCTGATCACCACCTAACCACTCCCCTGCCAGCCTGATTGATGCCTAACTGTGACCCTGCCAGCCTGATTGCCCCTAACTGCCCTACCCTGCCAGCCCTGGTCCCCACCAACAGCCCTCCAATGCAGGCCTTGCCCCCCCATTACCTTCCCCTGCAGGCCTGGTCACCCCCAAATGCCCTTTCCTGCAGGCCTGGTCCCCCCAACTGCTCTCTATTGTAAACAACAAAGGATTTTTTTCTATCTTTAGTCATTACATATGTTTGTCTTGTTCATCCATCCATCTGAAGCATGTGGGACATACCAGGTATTCAGCAAATATTTGTTGAAAGGAAGAAATATAAAACACCTAAATAGCCAGTGATGTGCTGGTAATTTTTCACACAACCAGTTCTCTGAAGAAGGGGCTGATCTGTGGCTTTTATTGGCCAGTTTCTGATTTTGGTGGTATAAAATCCACCATGTCCAATAACAGGCTGCTACCAATATAACATCAATTGGCTTATGAAACTGAAAATTTAACAATCAGTTCTTTTAAGCCAGTCTAAACCAACTTCAACTAAAATATATATGAATTGACTCCTGCTAAACATAAAAAAAACAAAACAAAACAGTAGCCATTATATATGCACTGTCTCCATTTATAATGCAGGATTATTTTTAGATACCATTTAAAAAGAAACTTTCAAATTAAAGTATTAAACTTATTCTAAAAATGTTAACTTCATTTCCATATCAAGACCTTGAGATATGTTCAATAGTTTTACCGACTTTACAAATAAAGAAACTGAGGCATAAAGTAGTTAGTAATTTGCTTTAGGTCACAGGGCTAGTAAATGACAGAACAAAATCACAACTTTAATGGTTTGACTCCAAAGCCTAGTCTGTAATCTCATGGTGTTGTATTGCATCTTGAATGATGAGGATGACAAAATGGATGTTTATGTTTCTTCTAAAACATGCCCATCGGTAAGGTTTGGTGATTGATCAATCCCTTGTTACATTGACCCTCCCTCTAGTTGTTTATTTGTGTGTTTTGTTTTGATGAAACATATTCATAGGCAGGAGGTACTCAGCACCAGGAGAAAAGCTCAAGATTGTGGAGGCTGGTGAGAGTCTGCTCTGGAACTACTGTAATAGTTTTTTTGTCTAGTGGATAAACCAGGCAAATAACTAGCAGCTTGGTGGCATTGTATAAATTGCTTCTATCTACTGACAAGCCAGTTATAATACAGGCCAACTATTTCCTCAACTTGCTATCCTAGGGAGCAGAAGTATCATACTGAATAAAAAGTCTCTCTCTCACTACGTCAAAATAGAAAGTTTCTGCACAGCAAAATGAACGATCAACAAAACAAGAAAGCCCACTGCATGGGAGAACATAGTTGCCAATATAATCTATGCTTAGAGTTTAATCTCCAAAATTTACAGGGAACTCATACAACTTAACAAAAGGAAGATAAACAACCCAATCAAAAAATGGGCAAAGAGCCTAAATAGACATTTTTCAAAAGAGGACATACAGAAGGCCAAAGAGACATACGAAAACATGCTCAAAGTCACTAATCATCCAAGAGATGCAAATCAAAATGACAATGAGTTACCATCTCACACCTGTCAGAATGGCTATCATCAACAAATCAACAAATGACAAGTGCCAGCGAGAATGGGGAGAAAAAGGAACCCTCTTGCACTGCTGGTGGGAATGCAGACTGGTGCAGCCACTGTGGAGAACAGTATGGAGTTTCCTCAAAAACTAAAAATGGAACTCTCATTTGACCCAGTGATCCCACTTCTAGGACTATATCCAGAGAAATCAGAAACACCAATCAGAAAGGATATATGCACCCCTATGTTCATAGCAGCACAATTTACAATAGCTAAGATTTGGAAACAGCCTAAGTGCCCATCAGCAGATGAGTGGATTAGAAAACTGTGGTACATTTACACAATGGAATACTATGCTGCTGTAAAAAAAGAAGGAACCCTTACAATTTGCAACAGCATGGATGGAACTGGAAAGCATATGCTAAGTGAAATAAGCCAGTCAGAGAAAGATAAATATCATATGATCTCGCTTATTTGTGGAATATAATGAACAACATAAACTGATGAACAAAAAAAGAGCCAGAGTCATAGAAGCATCAAACAGATCAACCAACATCAGAGAGAAGGAGGGGTGGTGGTGGGAATGGGGAGAAAGAGATCAACCAAAGGACTTGTGTACATGCATATAAGCATAAGCAATGGACACAGACAGGAGGGGGGTGAGGGCATTTGCTGGACAGTGGGAGTGGCTATGGGGAGAGATCAATGGAAGAAAAAGGAGACTTATGAAATACTTTAAACAATAAAGAATTTTTAAAAAATGTATGTCCCTCAATATCTAGTAAAAAGAGGATATGGTAAATAAACTTTTATAATTACTAAGAGCTAAATTCTAAGTTTCAAAATATACCCTTTCTGATGCATTTAATGTATTTCATCTTTAACCTAAAGTGAATGCTAATTTTTCTACACATTAAATCCTGTCTAGATTTGCTCTTCCATAACAAATATTATTATTATTATTTTTTTAATCCGTGAACAGCCTGAAATTATTGTCCATGTATTTATAGAAAGTTCATCAGACAAGTGATTTTGGCATTTTGGGTAATACAATAACTTGGATTATCCACATACTAGAGGCCTGGTGCACAAGATTTGTGCACTCAGGGGGAATCCCTCAACCCCGTCTGCACCCTCTCGTAGTCCAGGAGCCCTCAGGGGAAGCGAGCAGTTGGACATCCTTAGTGCTGCCATGGAGGCAGAAGAGGCTCCTGCCACCACCACTGCACTTGCCAGGGGTTCTGGCTGAGTGGTGCTCCCCCCATGGGAGAGCACTGACCACCAGGGGCCAGCCCCTGTGTTGAGTGTTTGCCCCCTGGTGGTCAGTGTGCATCATAGTAACTGGTCCTTCACCATTCGGGTGATTTGCATATTACCTTTTATTATATAGGATATGTGTTCAGCTTTTCTTGTGCATTCCCCAAGTCCCTTTTCTCTCTAACTCGAGAGCAGAAATCTTACCTCTAGTTAAATATTTCATTGCCTCAAAATAATCATAGAACTCTTTTTTTTCCACATTACTAGCAACCGTATGCTGTATATGTTACCAAATTTTTTGAAACTTCTTAATTAAAAGGTCATATATTAGTTATTGTTGTTATAGAAGTAACTGCAGATTTATCTTAAAACAGGTGTCAGAGGCCTTTATAAGATTTCAATTGCAGTACAAACAAATAAAATTCTTTGTACAATAGTACTTCTGAACACCTCTCTTACATCTTTTTTAAAAATATATATTTATTGATTTTTTTACAGAAAGGAAGGGAGAAGGATAGAGTGTTAGAAACCTGAATGAGAGAGAATCATCAATCAGCTGCCTCCTGCACACCCCCTACTGAGGATGTGCCTGCAACCAAGGTGCATGCCCTTGACTGAAATTGAACCTAGGACCTTTCAGTCCACAGGCCAATGCTCGATCCACTGAGCCAAACCAGTTTGGCCTCTCTTACATCTTTGCTGTCTGATTCTTCTTCAGAGGTATGTGAGCAGAAGGTGATGGGAAGTGGAGTAGAAACTTCTAGGTAAGGACCCAAAGCACCTAGAACTCAAATTCCAAAAAGGATTCCATTCTGCAGGCAGTCCTGGAGACCCCACTTAATGACCTCACAGAGCCACCAACTCCCCTTCTTCACCATCTAATCCAGCTGTTCTCTGCTCAGTCTCCTGTGGACACACTCACAGATGCCACGGTCCTGATACCCTATTTATAGGCTGACTCCCCGTTGCTACCTTCTTGGGTCCTGTCCCTAAGCCAAGAGCTATGCAGTGTTTTCTCTCCCAGTTCTCTCTTAGATGTTGATTCTCCTTTGCTATATATACACTCTTTGGCTGGCTGTCACTGAATTTATTTAGGCGTACTATGTGAGGCACAGAGATTATATTGCACTCAGATGAATCATTTTATTCTAGGTTTCTTGAAACTTAATTGCACATAACTACTGTACTTGGCACTTTTATTTGGATGTGATTCTTTTTGAGCACTGGCTAAAAACAAAAGTTTGTTTTCTTATAAGATTTATATTTCTTCTCCCAGAGAAGAAATGCTAAAATTATTTAAAATTTAGATTTTGTACAATTTTACATAAAGCCCTTGAGAAATGTATTTCTCAAAGGTCTTCTTTCTGCCTATAAATCTAAATATGACTGATACAGAGTTTATATTGTGCGTGGGGGCAAAGGGGAAGGCTTATTTTAAAATTACATCTTCTTTGCAGGTAATACTGTGAAAAGTATTAGTAAATTGCTACATCCTTCACCAATCCAAAGAATTACAATGAGAACTCACCCACATTGGATACTTAATAAAAACAAAACTTGTGTTTAGTAATTTACATGCCCCATCTAATTTAATCCCATTTTGGTCAGGTACTGTTACTTTTATTTTACTATGACCAAAAAGACTTGGGAATATTATATTGTTTACCCAGAGTCACTCAGGTAGCATCAAAAGTTAGGTTCAAACATTAATCTTTTTATAAATAATTATTTGCTCTTAGACATTATACCAAGATCCATTAGAGACATTGGTTTTATAATATTTCAAGATATTTTATTAAAAATCAGTATATTATGTTTTCAACATGTGATATGGGTTTGCCAATATGTTTTGGAAGAGGAGTATTCTTTCATTTTTATTTTCAATTATCTAAAATTATTCATATAAATCCTGAATAAAGTTTTAACTTATTTCATTAATAGCATACTCATTATTTGTCTCTGATATATTTGAGGATATATCAATTATGCCAAAAATAAATAAAATAAGAAAT
This sequence comes from Pipistrellus hanaki, assembly GCF_964339955.1. Lineage (NCBI taxonomy): Eukaryota > Metazoa > Chordata > Mammalia > Chiroptera > Vespertilionidae > Pipistrellus > Pipistrellus hanaki. The sequence continues at coordinate 58,711,728 of NC_140509.1, read as the reverse complement.
ACAATACAAACATTGATGCTAAAATAAAATTTTAAACTCTAATTCTAAAAAAAGATACTTTAAACTCAATGCTGTTATTTATAATATTCTAATTAGAAAAAAAATGTTAGCCCGACTCTACTAATTAACTCTGTGGATTCTTTCTACAATATACACATTTAAAATATCATAGTGGCATTAAAAATATTCCCAAATTGACTTATCTAAAAAAAATAAGTAAAAGAACAAGAGAGTTTCTCAGGAGAAAAGTGAGCATATGGCTTTATATTCATCATGGCTTCAGTTCCAAATATCTGACTAAGGACATAAAAAGGTGAAGGGATTAGAAAGTGCAATTGGTAGTTATAAAATAGTCATGAGGATGCAAAGTACAAGTTTTGTTTTTTTTTTAGGTTTTTTTGTTTTGTTTTGTTTTGTTTTTTTAATGTTGGCTGAATACAAAACAAAACGAAGTGCTTTGTAGCCCAAGCAACACATCTGTGGAGCAGATTTGGCTGTAAGCTTTCAGCTGGCAGCCATAGGGAATGTAGTCAATAAGACTAATGACTACACATGGTGCCAGGTGGGTGCTGGAAATATCAGCGGAACACTTTGTATATAATAGTATATGATTGTCTAACCACTGTGCTGTACATTTGAAACTAATACAAAATAACATTGAATGTAAACTGCAATTTAAAAATAAAATTTAACTTAAAAAAGGGCAGGTTAGAAAAGGTGATAATTCATTAGATAATGCTTGAAAAATACATGGTGTAATATTTTGTTCACAGTTAGTACATAATTACTGTTTCTTTTTTCTTTTTTCTAATACTAATGAGTAATGCAAATAACCTACCCCTGACACTCTTAACCCCTCTTCTTTCTTTGGGTCCCTTTGGTCTTGTCTCTTAGCATTTATCACAATGTAATGTACTATATATTTTATTTATGCATCTTATTATCTATTTCCCCTTATAATGGGGACAACAATTTATGATTGATTTATTAACTACTAGATTGCTAGTGTGCTTAGAAGACCACTGGGCCCATAGTAGTTGGTCAATTAACTTTAATTGAATGAATAAATTTTGCTCAATTTATAAAGAATATATTTTGTTGAGAATAATATAATTGGAAGTTGTATTTAATATATATAGAAAGAATTTTGAATAAAGGGATATTGTTTGTGTTTCAGATTTAGTAAAACATAAAACATAACTATATGGAGATTTATAAAGAAAAATAAAGAACTTCAGAGATATAAAAGCACATTGGGGCCAATTTATATATAAAAACTAAGCATTTAAGCTGTCAAGCATTGTGGGCAGTTCACACAGAATTCCCGTGAATCACACACTTCCCTCCAGGGTCCATATGGTATCAGCTGTTCTACTCAGCAAGTGTGAATTAACAGGTCTTTCTTGTAAGGCCCTTGCAGCTGAGATGATTTCTTCATTTAAGAAATCTAAAGTTAATCTGCATAAGGAAACATACAGTGGATAGCATAGGAGACATTGACCAATCTAATCACCGTTGCTGTGGGCATTGTAGTTTCCGCCGATAAAAGGAGTTTTAAATATAGTAAATGCCCCCACTTGGTAGAAGGAGAAAGCAGAAAGGTACTTTTCGCTCTGGTTTTCTCTTGTTACTTTTAATTTCTTGTTAGATCATCCTATCTCAGTCTCTAATCCAATGAGCCTTTAGGTGTAGTATATGGCGGTTAAGAGTGTTGCTTTTGGAGGAAGAAGGAAATTTTGCCTACCAGCTCTGCCACTTCCTTCCAGGTAATGGACACAGCTCTGAGGGTAATTCTGTTTGCCTCCTTCCCACTCTTCTCTGTGCTCCTGGAGTCCAAGCTCCATGGGCTGCAGCACCAGGCCTGCTCTCTGGAGGCCAGTTGGGGTTGGCCAATGGGAGGGACAAGATGGAGCCTGGAGAATAAAAGAAGGCGAACATTGGTATTTGTTTCCTCTGCTCCTGCCTACTCTCACGGCAGGAGCTTTTTCCCATCATTCACATCTCCTACTGGTGTGGGTGTTCCTGCTTCACAGGTTCCAGAGCTCACAGGGTTCAGAAAACACTCTTCCCTCCCTTTTCACTTTGATAGGAGATATGACGTTTCTTCATCCCTTATTAGTTCCTCTAGCCCTTCCCCACTGCTCTGTGAATAATCCTTATGTCAGGGCTGGCAGATACTGGCTAAAAAATCAATTACTCTGTCTGTAAACTGGGGACAATATTACCCTTTAATTTTTTTTGTGATGATAAAATTATATTTCACAGTTACATTATCTAGTTCAATGCTTGGCATATGTTAGGCAATCTTGGTGCTGATTGTGATGGCAAGGCTAGTAATAGTGATGTTGTTATCCAGCCAAAATAGCAAAGGTTTTTCTCGGGTTTGTTGTTGTTGCATGTATTTCTCAAGTGCACAGAGGAGAATAAGATTTCAAATGAAAACAAAAATCAGCCTCTGTTATAACTGTTCTTAAAATAACAGTTTCTGTTGCAGAACAGCAAACACAACTTTACTCCTAAGGAGGGTAATACTCAATGCAACAGAGATACATATCGTTGTATGGTTTCAGTGATTCTGTCAAGATTTGTGTGGCTAGCCTCCTTGTGAAACATTATACACAGATACCTCTTATGTTAAAACTGAAGTACTGGGTGGGTCACATCAAAATTCACAATGATGCCAGGGCTTTGCATGTAGTCTGGCCATTGTCTGCTCTCAGTTTAGGGGACAAAGAGATAACTGGTATTTAATCAAAGATTCCTACTCTGTGGCTGGGGCAGCCAGCACAACAAGCATCTGTAATCATAGTGATATATTCTTCTTTACTGTCTAAACTCTAAACTCTTCAATTTTTATAATTTGAACTAGATCTTTGAATCACCCTTAGAACGATGCCTTGTTATTTAGAGCAGTTAGAAACTCCACAGTCTGTGGATGCCCATAGTGAAAAAATTGTTGAGGTCAATAATTATTAAATTATTTTTATTTTCAAAATTGGTGTATTTTACCAAACCAAAAATACTAAAATTTGAAAATATTTTTACAAATGTAAAATAACATTTTAATATCATGTTCATCATGAGCTTGAATTAGAATGACTTAAAAAGGGAATGGAGTATTCAGAAAAACTGATGTATTAAAAAGGAAACAATTACAGACACAACATTAATCCAATAGGTAAATGGATTAACAAGAAAACAAATGAAATAAGATATTTACATAAGTACATTGGCATATAGAAATAAAATGGTTATCATTTCAATCCAATGTCTTCATGTACAAAGATGGTTGTTTTATTTAACAGAAAAAAAGCTACTTTGAAAAAAATGGTTTATAAAATTCGTTTTAAAACTCTCCCCTCCACTGTTGTAGGAAAGTCAGGGTGTATTTTCAGAATATTTGATTTTCTGTGTAAATAAAAATTTATGGTCACAGGAGACAAAAATTTTATTAAATTATTTATAATTTTTTCAAAGCTTTTTCATGAAAAGAGGGAAAAAAAACTGGCATAATAGCTCAATGTAGAACTCACATAACTTCAGAAGCAATATTCATTGAGTAACTGTATTTTCTCATTATATGGCTAATTTTTATTTAGGTTTTTTTTTTTTTTTTTTTTTTTTTTTTACAAATAAATATGTGCAGACCATAAATTGGCTTTTTTTTCCTTCTTCTCTTCCTCCTAACTAATTCTCTCAACCTTTCTCTTCTCCTCTTCCTTTCCCCTTCCCCTTATCACCTTGTCCTACCCCTTCTCTTCTACCCTCCCCCCCTCCTCTCCACTTCTTTCCTCCTCTTCTGCTTCTTCTCCTAAGGCATATGTGGTGAATGATGACAAGATGGGAGGATCTGGATTAATAGTTGTCATGTATATAGGCATCCATAACTAGGAAAATGACATAAACTTATTTTTCATTAAGGCAAGAAGCAAGAAAGTATAGAATAGAATTTACATAATTTTGTGTAAATATATTAAAGTGAGGTTTTAAAATGCAAATGGCAGTCAAACTACAGTTAAATGTTTTCTGTAAACAATCTCTCTTTTTCTTGTTTCATCAGATTTTTTTAAGTAGTCCCCACTTAAAAAAATAAATAAATCTAAGACCCAATTATGCAGAAAAAGATGATATCATGTCAGGTGCCTAATATATAGCATATTTTTATTTTTTGCTTTAATATTCTAAAATAAATTTGTGCTAAAGGAAAAGTCCTTAGATAAATCTCATTCCAAGTCCCTTTAAAACAGTTGTAATTATATTCACTGCTATCAGAACTAGCAGTCTTGTTGGGTGAGCATTGCAGCTTAAGTTGTTTCTCCTGATTTCACTTTCAATTTCCTTGCTGCATCTATAAAAAAAAACAATATAAATATTCTGTTTCTCTAAGTAAATACACACACACACACACACACACACACACACACACACATATATATATATATATATATATATATATATATTCATAAACAAAGCAGTACATTATTTATTGGTTGTTAAATGCTTATTCAACTTGAAAAAAATCAAAATCTACATATGTGTGCATTTTCTCTCACAAACAGGTAGATCAGAGTTAGAGAGTCTGAGCAATCTAATTTCTCTTGCTTTGTGGTTGGTATAAAGTAATTTTTGCATGAAATTTAAAAAAGGGCTTTAAATGATTTTCAATGCATTTACTTTCACAGTCAATAGGTTAAACAGTATTAAGTATTTGTTCACTAGTAGTCATTTATTTCTTCACAGTAGCATTTGATTTTTACTTTCTACAAAGTTTGAAAGGCTTTTTCTTGTAAAATTTGCAAATAGCTGACAGTGAAACAGGAAAATGTAACCATAAAGAAGTATATTACAAAGCTACATGTGATTTGGCTGCTTTTACCATTTTCTAAAATGAAATCTAAACATTTTATAGAAATATTTGTATTTTAATAAACCATAAGTCACAGCAATATATTTTTAGTCTTACACAATTGATGTTCCAATTTCTTTTTTAATTTGAACTTGTAATTGATAAATATGTTCTTAAAAAGCTTATTAATTAAACTTTTATTTTATAAACAAATATAAAAAAAGCACTGTTTTTAAACACCCAATCTGTTGGAGTATAATATTTCATCAGTTTGGAAAATATATTGTACCTGTATTTTTGAAGATTAGCAAAATCTCTCTTCTCATACATGTGGCATTTTAAAAACGCCAACAGGGAAATGTCAAAAATGCATTTCTCTAATCCACTGCAATAGTGTTTGCTTCTTGGTTGAAGTACATGGCTTAGGACAGGATTGGATGGGAGATTTTGTCTGAATATACTTACACATCTTTTGAATTTTAAATTATGTGAATGTATTATTGATTCAAAAAGTCAAATTAAAATTCAAAAGGAAATGGAAGCATTGTCTCCATTTTATTTGTTATTTATTTTCATATTAATTTCTTAATTTTCTATACTGCCAACTTCAAATTAATAAATGAGGAGGTAAATGAATGTTAACTGGAACATTTGAGGCACATTTCTGTTTGTATGTGGGCTTAGCGAACTAAATAACACAGTGCGTATGAGTTGGATAATTAGGTGACTGTTTTTCCTTCTCCCAAGGAGGACAAATGCTAACACAAATGACAAATGCTTGGACCTAATCAACACTTTGGAAGGAAATAAACCATCTTTATGTGAGTTCAAATGATAGTAAAGTCTGAGTCCCTTTATTGCTAAATCTAGATTAATTTCCTACCTTAACCAAGCTACTTAAGGGTACTCTTGCTTATATGTTTTGGGTTCATTACAATTTAAATCAGCCTCATTTGCATGTTAGAAGACCCTTTCCTTGGAGCAAAGTGATGTCAGATCAAGGTTGAACTAATAAGCATTTGCAAGTTGTCTAAATGTGTTTTCTTAAGTCAGAGTCATAGGATGATAGGCACTAAAATAATGCTTTTTGACAGGAACACAATAAGCATTAGAGAACACGTATTTCATTATTTAGTCTTTGCAATATGTCTGTGTGACAACTAAGAGAATCTCTTATTTATGGAAAAGAAAAACAAAAAGTTAAATATAGGAGGAATTTACCAGAGAAAGCACATGTTTTGCTCTGCCTCTGGATGGTTTTATTGGTGTGCAATCTTCCCTAGGAATTACAACTAGCACGGCGCTATAGGAATGGTAGAGATGACATAGGGTTTACCAGGGAGAATGACTGTGGAGCTCTCCCTGTGTTGACAAGGCAGCACATCTCATTTTTTTACACTTAAACAATGTGTTTTCCTCATTGGGCTACATTCCTCATCTTAGTTCTCAGTAGTCAATGTGCTTTTGAGGTGTTCCTTTTTCTTCAAAAATATTGACATTGCCTTTTCCTCTATATCTACTATGCTTTAAGTGTAGTTTGCAACGACCTAAGGGTCCTTGAGATCCTTTCAAGAAATCTAAGATTTAAGGATTAGTTTAATAAGAATACTAAAATATCATTTACCTTTGTCACTGTGTTGGCTGATGGTACAAAAACAATGTTGAGTAAAATGCTGATGCCATAACCCTGGTACCCACTATACACATAATTATTGTAGTCTTCCTCTCTGCCACTCACAAGAAAAATAAAAGCTAGTCGCACTTAAGAGGGTCCTTAGTGAAGTAGTAAAAAGTATTCACTATTTTTGTATGTGTGTATTTCAAAGTCTTTTTTCGTTAAGTATTCATTTTTATGACATGTCTACCTTTAATTTTACTAAGTCTCACAGACAAAGATCAGTTTGGGAAAACAAGTCATACATAAATAGTACTTCTGCTGCATGACAAAGACCAAGGTTTTATCTCTAGAAAAGCACTTGTACAATTATTGGAGTTTTGAACTCTTTGCCTTTTTCTTGAACCACTATTTTTACTTGAAAGAACAACTGACAAACAATGGTTATTCAGATTAAAGCATTCAACAAATATTTTCTCAAAATTGATTCAAGTTGATATTGATATTGAATAATAAAAGGTGTCAAAATTTAAAAGGTTTGCATAAATAAGTGAACTGGTATTTCCAAATGATCACTGGACTGTGTTATGCAATCATGAATGGATAAATGGTCCTTTCATAGTGCATGGCAGAGTAGTGGATTTTATTGTGAAGAGTGGAAAAATCTTTTTGCGTGGTTTCAGTTTCTACATAACTTGTCAAGTTTTGGTGTAGTAACTAAGAACAATATCAGCAATTATCTAAAAACCCTATTGGCATACTCCTCTTTTTCCCTAACTACGTATGTGTGTGAGGTTAGGTTGCCTCTGCACACAACACAATATCTCACAATGACATGTGTGACTGCAAAAATCAATATGTGACTCAGCTTCCCTTTTTTCCCCATTAACCCTTTCTAGCCTGCACCCACCTTCCACCCAAGGCTTTCACCACATTATTGTCTGTGTTACAAAAATATTCTTTTTTTTTTTCCTTTATTGACTAAGGTATTGCATATATGTCTTTATCTTCCCATTTCCCCTCCCCCCAACTCATGCCCTCACCACCATGGTGTCTGTGTCTATTGCTGAGGATTATATGCATGCATACAAGACCTTTGGTCGACTTTCCCTGTTACCCCCAACCTCCCATAACTTCCCTGTGAGGTTTGACAGATGGATGCTTCTCTGTGTCTGGATCTGTTTTTGTTCATCAGCTTATGTTGTTCATTATATTCCACAAATGAGTTAGATCATGTGATTTATCTTTCTCTGACTGGCTTATTTTGCTTAACATAATGCTCTCCAGTTCTATCCATGCTGTTGCAAATGTTAAGAATTCCTTCTTTTTTACTGCAGCATAGTATTCCATTGTGTAGATGAACCATATTTTTCTAATCCACTGATGGGCACTTAGGCTGTTTCCAAATCTTAGCTATGGTAAATTGTGCTGCTATGAACATTAGGGTGCATATATCCTTTCTGATTGGTGTTTCTATTGTAGTTCCTTGCAATACAGTCCTAAAAGTAGGATCACTGGGTCAAATGGGAGTTCCAATTTTTGTTTTTGGAGGAAACTCCATACTGTTCTCCACAGTAGCTGCACCAGTCTGCATTCCCACCAGCAGTGCAAGAGGGTTCCTTTTTCTCCGCATTCTTGCTAGCACTTTTCATTTGTTGATTTGTTGATGATAGCCATTCTGACAGGTGGGAGATGGTACCTCATTGTCATTTGGATTTACATCTCTCAGATGATTAGTGACTGAGCATGTTTTCATGTGCCTCTTGGCCTTCCTTCTGTCTTCTTTCGAAAAGTATCTATTTAGGTCCATTTCCCATTTTTTGATTGGGTTGTTTATCTTCCTTTTGATAAGTTGTATGCATTACCTGTACATTTTGGAGATTAAACCCTTATTGGAGACAACATTGGCAACTATGTTCTCCCATGCAGTGAGCTTTCTTGTTGTTTTGTTGATGGTTTCTTTTGTTGTGAAAAAGCTTTTTATTTTGATGTAGTCCCATTTGTTTATTTTCTCTTTAGTTTCCATTGACTTAGGAGCTGTATCAGAGCAATGAGGAAATAAGGACACATATGTAATACTTAATCAATAAAGGGGGAAAAAAAAGAATATTTTTGTAACACAGAAGGCTGGGTGGAAGGTTGGTGAAGGCTAGGAAGTGTTAATGGGGAAAAAAGGGGGACATATGTAATACTTTCAACAATGCTTAGTATATGTCTGAGATTTTGTGTTTGTGGATTCCTCTAATATTTTTATGGTTTCCCATCTTACATTTAAGTCCTTTATTCATTTTGAGTTTATTTTTGTGTATGGTGTAAATTAGTGGTCTACGTACTTTCATTTTTTTGCATGTATCTGACCAATTTTCCCAACACCGTTTATTGAAGAGACTATCTTGACTCCATTCTGTGTCCTTGCCTCCTTTATCAAATATTAATTGAGCATAGTGGTTTGGGTCAATTTCTGGATTCTCTATAAGAACAGACATATAGACCAATGGAGATTCAGCTTCTCTTGTATTAATTCAGACATTAAAGAATATTTGAAAAATGTAAACAAAGTCTCTCTTCTCACTATTTTTGAAAGTGTTATTTTTTTAAAACTAGTATATTTATGTTTATTTATATTTATATCTTATCATTTAAAAATATTAAATGAGTTAATGAGATTATATATACATACATATATATACATATACATGTATATGTATATATACACACATATATGTGTGTATGTGTGTTTAGTTTTTTATCTCTAATGTGCCAAATATCAATATATATAACTTGTATAAACAAAACTTTTTGAGTTCTCAATACATTTTAAGCATCTTAAGAGATCCTTGAAACAAAGTTTGAGAACTGCTTTTCAACAAAAACTTCAATTAGATATAGAAACAAGATTAATCACACTATTAATTTGCAAATATCTACCAATTGAGATTATGCTAATAATAACTCAGTCACTGAAAATTGACTGATAATGTGCAAATCATCTTTAAAGATGAGTTTGCTTAAATTAAATGGAATAACATACAGTTGAATCTTGAAAAACATGGGGGTTAGAGATACTGACCCCTGACACAGTCAATAATCCATGGGTACCTTTTGACTCTCCCCAAACCTAACTACTAATAGCTTACTGTTAATCAGAAGCCTTACTGATAATGTTAACAGTAAATTAATATTTTTATGTCACATATATTATATACCATATTCTTATAATAAAGTAAGCTAGAAAATGTTATTAAGAAAATCAGTAAAGAAAATACATTTAAAGCGTTTATGGAAAAACAATCCACACATTAGTGGACCCACACAAGCCCAAGTTGTTCAAGGGGCAACTGTATTGCTAATTTTTTTGAAATTTAAATAGACAACAGTGCTCCAAATTAAATCTAGTTAATTAAAAGCAGCTACCTTTCCTTACATCTTGAGTGATTTAACACCCTTTAGTGGTGTTATTTACAGTGTTACATGTCTAAGCTCTGTTGTTGTTGTTTTCTGAAGTGTTAGTTGAAAATGAAATAGCTAATTTACATGTTTGTATATATTTGTACATCATGCTTTAAAACTTTAATCCTCAATACATAAACCAAAAAAAAAGGATGAATTAGCACAATTTACAGTGATTATATTTATTCATGACCAATATTTTAGCATTAAATAACTAAATTTTTTAAATTAACTAATGTGACACAATTTAAAACTACATGCAGATAAGTAGTGTAAAACATGTATTAAGAGCTCAATATATGATATAGATAACCTTGTGTGGGGTAAGGATGGGGGTAGCAGGTAAATAAAGAATATGTACAGAAATAAGACATTCCTTATCTGTCCTAGCTGTACTGTTATACAATGTATATTGTAAACATAGTCAACCCTATATTACATATATATTCCCTATATTTACATATATTTTTCTATATTAGTATTTTGTATCCTGTTAACAAATACTTCAAGCATTTTCATGATGTCCTTCATACCTTTGTCAGGTTGTCACCTCCGTAATGCAGTTTAGATTTTGCAATATTTTAGTTATAGTACATTTTGGTCTATTTTATTAAAAAAAAAAAAAAACACCCATTTTTATTAATAGAAATACAATTGAGGCAAATGTACAAATCATTGCTCAATGTCAAAATCAATGAATAGCCTCAATAAGGCACTCAGTAGATTTAAGCTTAGTGCAAATGTGACAAAAGGAGAAATAAAGAATGTGTTCAGAATTCTATAATACCTACATACACACATAATTATAATAAAAAAAACAAAAATATGTATTATTATATTTAATGGATGACATGATAGGATGGATTGATATACAGCCAGGGGAATCCATAGAAATTTTGTAAGGATACAATTTGATTATAGATTCATTTTCAGAAGAAGAATATTCTAGAAATTATTTTTTAGGGCCGATGAAGTTTGTAAGAGCATTTTAAGCATATCTTAACTTCTTCCCCAGACAGTTCTCAAGATACTGCCCAGTGATCTTTAAAATTGAACAATGAATCAAAAAGGACTCTTCAAATACTGAAATTGCACTCAGAATAAAATTCAAAATCTTTATTGGTTCTTTCCCGCCACTCTGACCTCACTCAGAATCACCTTCCCTTCATTAATACAAACCATTATGGTGAGATTTCATCAGTTCTTTGCATAGGCCCTGCTCCCTGCCTCAGAGCATTTTTACTCAAGCCCAATGATTCTGTGGAAAACTCTACCCTTGCCCAGCTGGTGGGGCTCAGTAGTTGAGCATTGACCTATGAACCAGGAGGTCACGTTTTAATTCTGTCAGGGCACATGCCCAGGTTTCGGGCTCCATCTCAATGTAGGATGTGCAGGAGGCAGCCAATCAATGATTCTCTCTCATCATTGATGTTTCTATCTCTCTCTTCCTCCCCCTTCCTCCCTGAAATCAATTACAAAAGGTATTTTTTTTAAAGCCACAAACCTCTACCTAGTTTTTACTGATAGATAAATGTTTCCAATTGCCCTTTTCCCCTCCTCCACCCCAATGCAACACCTCCAACCTAAATTATTTTATTTTTACCTTATGCTTTCTTAATTACATGTGATTTTCTTGCATAGTAAAAGTCATACTTTGTAAGGTACAGTATTCTCATATGAAAGTATGGTTTCATAATATCTTTCTCCACTTTGAGAATGTTTAAATTTTATTCACGTGTATTCTCAGTATATAAAATCTTCCACATAGATAACTCTCAATATCTGTAAATTAATTTTTTAAAAAGTCATTATCACCATCTGTGCTAAATTTCTTGCTCAGTAATCTGAAAGATACCCAGTTCAGTACCCTGCACAGTTACCATTATTCTTTCTTTTTCCACATGTCATGTTTGTTCATATTTTATTTATTAAATGTGATCTTCTGTCTCTGAGATATTAATAAAAATATTACCTTGTATTTTGCATGTTTGCATGTTTTTTCAAATTTATTTTTATTGAATTTATTGGGGGTGACATTGGTTAATGAAATTATATAGATTTCACGCCAAAAACGGCTTGGCTCAGTGGATAGAGTGTGGGTCTGTGGACTGAAAGGTCCCAGGTTCGATTCTGGTCAAGGGCATGTACATTGGTTGCAGGCACATCCCCAGTATGGGTTTGTAGGAGGCAGCTGGTCAATATTTCTCTCTCATCGATGTTTCTAGCTCTCTATCCCTCTCCCTTCCTCTCTGTGGAAAATCAATAAAATATATTTAAAAAAAGAAATTATATAGATTTCAGGTACATAATTCCATACGATCTGTTTATTGTATTGTGCGTTTTCCACCCCATGTCAAGTCTTTTGCATTTTTTAAAGAGTTCACAACATCTACCCTGGATAAATCAACTCAACATTTGCTTTGTTCTTTCTTCCACTACACAAGCAAAGGAAACACAGGTGGTACTTGTAGAATATTTCTTATACTGTTCTGTTGAAACAAATGGATTGTGAAACGACTCTATTCTAAAAGTTGTCCCAACCATAGCTAGAATACCTCTTGTGGATACATTGTAAAAGTCAACTTCTTCATTTAAACTTACCTATTTTATTTGAAGATTTCCATCTTGACAAAGATTTTCATTGAGAATTTCTGAAATTAACATAAGTATATAATTTTTGTCTTAAATAACAAATATTACAAGAACCTCATTAATTTTGCCTAATCAAAATTATTTTTGGATCATAGTATTTTTATGCTAAATTAGGCCTATTAACTGATATTGACTATTTTTTAATTAAAAACTAAACAAAACATAAACCTGGAAAGAATACCTAGCAATGTAAAAATTCTTGTTTTTGCTATATGAAAATTTTATTCCAATTCTCTCCAAATTATAGATATGAAACATCATCTTTTCTGAGAATTCAAATGTCCTGTTAATACATTATATCTATCCTAAATAATAAAGAGCTAATATGCTAATTGTAGTCGCGCCATAATGACCGACCAGCAGGAGGCTACATGTATGGCAGGTGCGCGTGGTTGGATGGGGCTGTGTGCTCAGCGTGGCACACGTGGATGGACAGGGACTTGACACTGTGTCCTTCTGAACAAAGCCACGGCGGCTGCCTGAGGCTAAGACAAGCCGTGGATGGCGGCTGCCACTGCTCAAAGTTGGCCTGAAACTCAGGAAAGCCTCTGATGGTGGGCCCAAGACTCAGGCAAACCACAGCGTCTGTGAGGGTGAAGGCTCAGGCAGCCATATGGCTGGCAGTGGCAGCAGCAGAGGCATGATGAGGACCTTGCCTTCCCCTGATCAGCTGTGGGGAGCAGGCCTAAGCCATCAGTAGGACATCCCCTGAGGGCTCCCAGACTGTTACAGGGGGCAGTCCAGGCTGAGGGACCCCCCTTCAGTGTACAAATTTTCATGTATCTGACCTCCAGTGCTTTATAAATACCAATCAAAATATATCTAAGGAAAAATGAAAGAAAATGCTTCAATTTAATAAATTTGTTCAACTCACAAGAAGATAAAGGAACACTGAGTTTCTTTCTATGAGAAAAGCTGTCCTTTTCATGTGCTTCAAAAGCATGAATCTCCTGGGCAAATGGAGAAATCATTAAAAACAGGCATCAGCTGTTTTTATTGATATTTACTTTGATCGTGCTTGCTAAGTATTCTTTGTATCAGGCTACACTTTACATAAATAGTTAATTAAGCATAAATTAGTATGGCATGGCATGAGGTTTTTCTTTCCTACCAATTCGGGATATTTTTGTTATTACCAAAGAATAGCTTAAATAAAAGGCTCCATTAGTGCTTAGTTTAATAATTATATATTTCAATTATTTTTCAAGATCGGGCAGGCCTGGGCATTATACATTTCTAAAATTTACAAGGAAATTGAAGGACTGAAAATGATACCTTCTATTAGAACAAGCATAAAGCATTAATGACACAAAAGTAGCATTTGTATAGCACATTCATACATATATAATCAAATTACTTGATCAATATAACAATTGCATGAAATGACTGAAATGTGTAAAAGTTAAAGGAAAAAAAAACTGCTTATTAAGATGGGAAAAGAAAATATTCCTTAATAATTTTAGGAACATATAACAAAGTCCATATTCCATTAAATATTTTACTTTATGATCTACTTGTATCATTAGTTATTTCTTTGTTAGTTCTTAATTATTTATCAGAAATAGTTCCTGAAAAATATAAAGCTTTGTCTTTAGTTCAGATAGAAATAAACAGACAATAGCCCCCTCTAAAATATGTTATTCATAAGCTTTCAGAAAGTTCAGTTCATTATCTGTTTGTCTGTCTGTCTACCTATCATCTATCTATCATCTCTCTATCATCTGTCTGTCTATCTATCTATCATCTATCTATATATCTATCTTTCTATTTGTCTGCCTTTCTGTCTGTCTATCTATCTATCTATCTATCTATCTATCTATCTATCTATCTATCTATCAATTATCTATCTGCAGAAGATCAAGTGTATATGTGGAATTCAGAGAAAGGGGTGAATCATCCTCTCTGGCCCAGTGTGCACTTGGCTTCTACACCTCTTTGCCTTCTCCATTGGGAGCTGGGTTCTAGACCCTAAATTTCTTCCAGGGGTATTAGAAACAAAGGCCACTGTCATGTTGGAAGTACTGAGGGAAATGAATGGGGGTGGGAGGTCATGAATATTGTCATAGGGATTAAATCTAGGGGGAAAAACACATAAGAATTAAAAGGGATAAAATATAAAATATGTGGACTTGACATATTGGAATTATACATATGCAATGCAAAATACAAATATTTAATGGAGGTTTGGTAAATGAAAATTCATGCACTGGAGTCGGGAGGGGGGGTGTCCTTTAGCCCAGCCTGCCCTCTCTCACAGTCCAGGAGCCCTCATAGTCAGGAGATAACCAGGTGGTCAACAGAAGGTGATGACCCATCATACTACTGCTGCTGCCACTGCCAGCAGCGCAAGCCTTGGCCAGCTCTGGTTACCTGAGTCTCAGGTGGCCCTGGGCAGCTGGGGGGCTGAGGGGAATAGAGGACACTGTAGGCAGGCAGCCTGGCAGAGCTGAGGGAACTGGGCACCACCATCTTGTGGCTGTGGGTGCCACCATCTTTGATGGCGGGGCAGTCAATTAGTATATTCCCTCTTTACTAGATAGAATTATTTTTATCAGCAATTGTGAAATAAAGAAGATTAAACTAATTTAACCTTTTCTTTCCTTATTCTTTTAGTTTGCTCAGGTATAAGCAAAGAAAAAGCATAGCAACTATTGTTAGTAAATTTTAATTCGCTTATTTGTGTGTTTAGAGTTAAGGTTTTTATGACAGTTTATCATAAATAAGACCTGATTCTAGTGTTACCTGTTATATGGACACTTGGGGGAGATCAACACCACACTCTGTTTTACTTAAAAGTATCTGCCATGAGGTCAGTACAATAGCCTGACACTTTTTACTTATTATTAAAACAAAACATGTTTATTTTATAAAATCTGCCAGTTTCACTGGAAACAAAGCAAAAGCCCATAAGCAGAATAATAAATAAATACATGTGATGTAATCATACAGAGCTATTATTCAGCAAAGAGAATGAAGTATAACTATATACAATAACAATGATGAATTTTGCAAGTGTAATGTTGAAAAAAAATAAGCCAGTTGCCAAATATTACATGTTGTCTGTCTTCAGTTATAAATTACCAAACTGACAACACAAACGTATGTTGGCATTGGACAGAGGTAGTGATTTGGAGAAGCCATGACAGAGTCTTCTTGAATAGTAGATATGATCTATATTCTGACTTGTAGATGTTTACAATGCTATGCTAATTAGTTAAAATTAATTGATTTTCCATTTTCATTTTAATGTACATTATGATGCAATTTCAAAAACAATTTTTAAATTTCATCATCATGATAAGACTAAAACCTCTTAACCACAAATCTGCTAATTAAGATGTGTTTTGCAATAGAGAAACATTCATATTTCAGAAAGTAAATGCAATACATATTTAATTCCAGTTGGGTCCTTGGCACATATAATTATCAACACACAAATGTGTGCACCAAAAGTATGAATATTCAAGCTGAGAGATATACAAAAACTATAAATAGATTCATAGCACTTTTAAGTCCAGATTTTTCCACCAAATAAGTAGTTTCAGTCTAATACTAATTTTCACATGCTTTTAAAAATCTTAAAATCTGTTTAATTACTTTTCAGCGACTATTATGATAACCTTATGATAATTCCCCTTTGGATTATTAATGAAGTAAAATATGGCTTAGAATTTCTTATGTTGAGGTATCTTTGTATTCCTGGAGGGAGTTCAACTCAGCTGTGTCTCTCAACCTTTGAAAATATTTCTGAATTTCAATTGCTAATATTTCATTTTACATTTTCTAATTCTAATATTGTAAGTTAATAAGACTTCAAAACATTAGTCCTCTTTTATATGTTACTAGAGGCCCAGTGCACAAATTCATGCATGGTTGGGGTCCCACTGGATGGCCTGTAGGAATCGGGCCAAAACCTGCATTCCAACACTACCTGCAGCTCCTACTTGCTGCTTCCACTCATCCTGGCCCCACTGTGCCTGCCATGGGCTCCCACCCAATCAGTCCCTATCAGGAGAGTGCTTGACAGCCACGAGCCCTGTGTTTGGCACTTGCCCAAGGGGAGTGGTGTGTGGGATTGGGCTGAAACCAGCTCTCAGACATCCCTGAGGGGTCCCAGACTACAAGAGGGTGCAGGCCAGGCTGAGGGACTCTACTGGTGCACGATCAGGCTGAGGAGGGACCTTGGGAGGGCTCCAGGATGTGTCCTGTTGGACCCCAGCAGCAAGCTAACCTACCAGTTGGTGCATCTTCCCCCTGATGGTCAGTGTATATCATACCCACTGGTCGACTAGTTTACTGTTTGCCCCCTGTGGTCAGTGCACATCACAGTGAGCAGCCTTAGCATATAAATTAGCATATCATGTTTTGATTGGTTGTTTTCTGCCATTCAGTCTATTTGCATTTTATCCTTTTATTATATAGGATAACTTCCTAAATTATATATTTTGTCATTTTAAAGTCATCTATTATTATATGAGGGCCCAGTGCACAAATTCATGCACTTGGAAAGGAACTGCTGTGGGCACAGGGGCAGGTCTCTGCCCCATCCTCCATGCCCCTTCCTGGTCCCTCCCACCATTTCCTCTGGTCCCCTCTCTGCTGGCAGTCCCACTCCCACCACTGCCACCCCCACATGCTGATGGTGCTGGCCCTGCTCACATCTGCTGACAGCACAGAGCAATTGGGGTTGGCACCAGCAGCAGGTGCTAGTGGGGCTGGAAGCCACCCCTTGCCCCAGCTGCTGGCACCAAGTGATTAGGGCCAGTGCCTGGCACCAGCAGTAAGTGCGAATGGTGGCTCTGGCTCTGGCAATGGGTGCGAGCAGGGCTGGTGCAAGCATCAGGTAAAGCACCCAGTGGGACCATGGCGAATGGGAGCAAAGAATTTTCATGACTACCAGAGGCTTGCCCCAATAACAGCGACCAGTGCCCTGCTTTGGTCTGGCGCCCTGCTCATCTCCACCATCCCACCACGACCAATGCCCACCTTGTTTCTGTGCTCTGCTGCCTGCTGCTGATGTCTGCCATTTTATGTACATGCCCCCTGGTGGTCAGTGCACATCATAGTGACTACTTGTTTGTTCCACTGTTCAGTCTATTTGCATATTAGGTTTTTATATATTTAGATGTCCAATTAGGGGAGAGCATTGCTAATGTTTACCTAAACTTAAGAGTTCTAATATAGATGTCTGATTTTGAAAAAAAAAAAAAATCATAGCAATGCTTACATTACTCCAAAAGTTAGTTGGAGATTTTAAAAATTGACCGTGCTTTCTATTTACAAAATACAGTTTTACAAAAATTCCCTCAAATGGATTAATGTCTTGAATGTAATACATGAAAATATAAAACTTCTAGAAGAAAGCATAGAAGTAGGTTCCTTGACATTGGCTTTGAAAATAATATATTTTAAATTTGACACCACAAGCAAGGCAACAAAAGGAAAAATAAGCAGGTGGTACTATATCAAACTAACAATATCCTGCACAGCAAAGGAAATAATAAATAAAATGAAAAGGCAACCTACTGAGTGGAAGAAAATATTTGTGAACCATATATCTGACAGGGGTTAGTATCCAAGATGTATAAAGAACTCATACAATTCAATAGCAAAACATAAACAATCCATTTTAAAAAATGGACAGAGAAATTGAGTGCACATTTTCTCAAGGAAGACATGTTAGTGGCCAGAAGGTACATAAAAATATGCTCAACATCACCAGTTCTCAGGGAATCACAAATGAAAACCACTGTAAGATATCACCTTACACCTGTTAGAATGGCTGTTATAAAAAAGACAAGAGTGAGCAATTCTGGTGACTGTGGAGTAAAAGGAATCCCTCTGCATGATTGATGTAAATGTAAATTGGTGCAATGACAATGGAAAACAATATGGAGGCTTCTCAAATATTTAATATAGAACTTCCATACAATTGGACAATCTAACTTCTGAGTATATATCCAAAGAAGAAAATGTAAATAGATCTCAAAGTTATATCTTCCCTCCCTGTTTATTGCACATTATGCACTATAGCTAAGATACAGGAACAATGGATGAATGGATATATATATATATATATATATATATATATATATATATATGGCTTATTATTTAATAGTGAAAACTAAGGAAGTTCTGCCATTTGGAACAATATGGATGAAGTTTGATGTCATTATACCAAGTGAAATAATACATACATACATACTGCACATTATCATTTAAGTGTGGAATCTAAAAACAAAAGAAGAAAAAATTCAAACCTATAGAAATAAGAAACACAGGTATGAGGGGTGGGAAAATAGGGAGAGTTTGGTAAAGGGGTACATGCATTCAGCTTAAAATTTGACCTTGTTTTCTATTTACCTTTTAATAATTCTATATTATTTTAATCATGTTTTTCTAGGTTTTCCATGTTAGTATTTTTGAAATAATAGTATTCATTTAGTTTCACATGTATAAACTTTTACATCACAATTTATTTAAAAATAGTTGAAACAAAAATGTTAAAGATATTCTGGTAAAACAGAAAAGGAAGGTCATCTTAATATGATTACTAGACTAAGAAGATAAGTCAAAGATAAGTCTTTATAACCTGTGTTTCTGTGGAGAGCAGCCACAGTGTTTGGACAGGTTCAAGTCTCAGATTAATGAGAGGGCACAGTCCTCTGGTGGCTACGTGCAAATCCCAGCTTGGAGAGCAGAGCCCTCCCAGCACAATTATAGCCAACAGCTGTATTTTTAAGCTTGAACCTGTGGTCTGAACACTGGCCCCACATGCCTGAGTGAGGTGGGCTTGGTAGAGTTCAGGTAGACGTAACTGAGTAGGATCAAAACTCAAGAGGATGTTGTAAGCATCTTGACCACACCCTTACTTTGCCTTCTGGCATCTGGCTATAAAATAAAGACACGGCTTGTAGTCTGTGGTGCTGTCTCTCTCCATCAGAGAGGGCAGCGTCCTGCAGAGACCCAGCTTTCATTCTCTTCTCTGTCTTTTCTCAATCCTTCACCATCCCCACTCAAGCTCACCGAACCTGGCTGAGCTGGCACGGCACATAAGATGCCCAATGTGAGGGTGAGTATGCCATGGCCCTGCCAGCCCGCCACAATAGCCTGTGTCTCTTTACACTCCTCATTCTCTTCAAGCCACATCTGAAATGTTGTCATTGAGGCCTTTCCTGGCTACTCTTTTTAAAATGTAAAATACTCTCCTTCTGACCACACTCATTGCTTATACTTTTTAAAATAACATTTATCAGTATCTTCCAGCTAAAAGACAATTCTCCATAAGTCTGCCCAATGTGTTTCTTCTGCACATCTTGTAAAGAAAGAAACTTTTTGTTCTGTATTTTATTTTCAAAGATGTTTCTATAGGACACATTCTTGGAAGATACAGGACATATCTCCCTTAAGAGCAAAGTCAGACATTCTTACTGCCCTTTATAAAAGATTCAGGTTCCCAAAGCTAAGCTAACAATTCCTCTTTGGTAGCCCAACATGTTGAATATATAGGCATCATCTGCCTTATTCACTTCTTCCTGTGTGAATCGGAGTCAGAGATCCGGCAAAAGAAAATGGTACCCTGGATCTTGCTTTTGCTTTGGGTAGTAATTAAAATCGTTTGGCCTCTGACCCAGGCATCTCATGTTTTTTTGTCAGCACCCACAAGACTATGGCAAGCTAATTTATTAGTTTACAAGTAGAGTAAAATCTCAGATATTTACAACTCTCAATACCAATATAGTTGCATTTTACTTCCTGATTTCTTATTTCTCTGCCCTCCCCATTATGGTGTGTTGGACTTCTTGGAAGCTGTCCACCTTTAACAAAAGATTCTACTGGGTAAGGGGACAATGGTTCAACTGTGTAGTGGGTTTAGCCAGACAGTGTTATTTTTGTGATTAACATTTTTGGTGACATATCAGAAAGAATGTTAACTATGACAATGTTATTCTAAAGAGCATTCAGATATTGTTGTCTTTTTCTTTTAGAAAAGAAGAAATCTCTATAATAAATACAATGCTATATTGTTTACAATTTTGTTTTAAACTGAAAAAGTATTTTTATTGTAGTCTATATGTTTCAGTTAATATAAAGACATATTACGTACCTGCAAGCTTTTATAAGAGCTTGCTTGTCACATGTATAGAACATTTAAGCTGTGCCTTCTTCCATAGTTATAGGCACCAAATTTTTATACTTGTTCATTAAATAAAAGCCTGTAAACAGTCTTCTGTTGAATACTAGTATAACTTGACTTCGTTAGTTAATTTTGTTTTTATAATCTTTCTTATAATTTCTTATATGCATATGATTTTCACTTTTCCTCAGTCCTTCCTCTCTTGTTTAATCACAATATTACCGAGGTAGTGCACATCCTTGCTGGTTTCTAGCTCTGGATTAAAGTAAGTTGGGGAGGCAGTGCTGGAGGTAGAAAAGACAGATGTTGCAGTCTAAGTCTACTTTCATATTCATATTTAGGCATACTTTTTATTCTTTATACAAGAAGCTGCTGAAAAGAATCTATTCCAGTCCTGTTGGAGGAATATCAGCTTTCTGCTTTTGTCCTTGCAGAACTCTTGCTAATTACAAGTATAACTGCATTTCAGTATATTTCATTCTCTTCATGGCATCTATTGTGTAAGGGACCTGTGTTTTAAAAATATATAGGTATTGATTTCAGAGAGGAAGGAAGAGGGAGACGGAGATAGAAACATCAATGATGAGAATCATTCATCAGCTACTTCCTGCATGCCCCCTACTAAAGATTGAGTCTACAACCCTGGCATGTGCCCTGACTGGGAACTAGGGACCTCCTGGGTCATATGTCAATGCTCAATCACTGAGCCACAGGGGGCAGTCAGGGACCTCTTTCTAAGTACTTCTTAAAAAATAAGTCCTATACATTTCTGTAGGAGAGAGTCATCTCTCTCTTTCCACATCTCTTAACTTGGTATGTAAATATTTTATTAGGACCTTTAGCTTAAAAATATTTAAAGATTTTTTGTTATCCTTAAATAAAATTTATTTTGTAGTTGATAGCTTTTTCAGTAAAAAAAAGAGTTATATCTGAAATTGTAATATGCAACAATAAAACACTGATCAGAATTAAGATATTTGTATTTATAAAATAGTAGAGGCTTGGTGCATAAAATGTGTGCAGTCAGTGGGAGGGTGACCCTCAGCCCGGCTTTCACCCTCTCACAGTCCAGGAGCCCCATGATTGATCACCCCAAAGAGGTGGGCCCTGCCCACCCACTGTAGCACTGCTGTAGGTAGCCTGGTTCTTCCTCTTTGGGGCCATCAATAGCACCCTGCAAAAATAGGGACCCATCCACCCACCACATCCTGCTGATTGGTGGCCTGGGCCTCCCTCTGCAGGGTATCATGAGGCAATGGCTGGGCCCAAACCCATCACATCACACCCGCCTTGGCCTGGTGCCAGTGCATGTCATATTGTGGTCATCCAGAAGGTCTTTTGCTTTTTGGTGGTTCAGTTGATTTGCATATTACACTTTTATTATTATAGATTATTTTAGAAAACAATATGTGTAAAATATTACTCATCTATGTTGTGAAGAACTTAGTAGGTTCTTTCTCTTATTGAGCTAAGGCTTTTGCCAGCTAAAGTAGTGCCCATTAGCTTAGAAGATATTGATTTCCTCAACAACTATAGGAGGCACAAAGGAAAATATTTTCTCTTCAACTTAAGTAACTATAACTATTCTTTTAAAAAAAATCAGAATCTTATGAACAAAACTTATATAGGTAGACTTAAATATATATATATTTTTTTCTTAAATTGCCATGATGGTTTTCTCTAGTGTTTTTCTTTATTAGAGAAAAATGCTATCAGCTATGGTATATCATCAAAAAAAATCTGTCTTTACTGAAATCACACAGAAATACATTAGCAGCTCTGAGCCCAGATTTTATTAGTTTATAAGACTATAATTCCAACTTTGCTTTAAAAAGCATAGCATCAGCAAAATACACTCTGGCTCGCACCAATTTATGTGTTTTATTGAACCACCTGGTTTTACAACAGCCAAACTTTCCACATAATTCACATGCCACATCAAGAAAGAACAGATTTGAAATCAGGGGTAGGAATCCCCCTGTTTCTATCCACTTTTTTTTAAAAATGTGTGCTTTAACTAGGGTTTTTTAAAGGAAAGGATTGCAGCAGCAGCAGCGCAACAGACAAACCTGGGCCCCTGATGATGACTGGTGCATGAAATGGTATTTGTTTTATAAAGGCCGAATGTCTAGTAAAGTACCATATTGATGAAAATATTTAGCCTCTTTAAGATCTTTGTTCAATATTTCCATTTCCAGTCATATAGCCCATCTACTTGGAACATGGCAGGTCTCCAAGTATAAGATTGTCTCAATAAATTCTGCTGGCTGTTTGCATAGTTTATAAGTATGCTTCCAGATTTTTAAATTGGATTTTTAGATCAGGTTACTTAAGTTATTGGTTATTGTCATGAAACTACTTTGCTAGCTCATAGTTTTGTGCTCTTTATGCTAGAATGATTAATATAAAATTAAGTGAAACATGTTACTGTCCTTTGCAGGAATACAATTCCAACATAGGCTAACAAAGTCATTTCCTAATATGTATTCATGCATAAGATATGTGAAATGGAAATACTGATGCTTTATATGTCTTTTGCTAGCTTTCAATTTTAAAAAATACACAAATAACAAAAATAAAATGCTTAACTATATTTTCATTTATCACCCCAAATGATTAAATCAGCCAGTTACTTGTAACTATTTTATTAATATTACTAGAGGTCTGTAGCATGAAGATTCATGTAGGAATAGGCCTCCCTTCCCCTAGCTTTGCTCCTGGCCACCTGGGAGCCTGCAAGTCCTCCCAGTGGAGTACTGCTCCTATAGATCCCTCCATCCCTGATCATTCCCCTCATAGCAGGTTTCCAGCCCCACCCAGATGCTCTGTGCCTGTGTATGCAAATTAACCCACCATATTTGTTGGTTTAATTTGCATACACACTCCTGATTGGCTGATGGGTGTTGTGGAGGTATGGTCAATTTCCATATTTCTCTTTTATTAGTGTAGGTTATTTTAAAAGCAATATATATTTTAAAATATAGTTAAAAACTCTATTTCATAAATGTGAATCATTTTCTTTAGAAGGAAATATAAAATTTTAAGTATCAACATAAAATAAGTCTCACCACAGAAGATAAGGTTCTAATGACACCTAAAGCTTACCCATCTTCCTTTGTATGATGAAATAAATGGTGTGATTTCTGCTGTTAAAGGATAATAGAACAGAACCACTTTAAGATGCATCTCTTGAGAAATAAAAATAGGTAGATCTTCCACCATTCTCTTTATGCAACATGATCATTTTTAAGAAGGAAAAAAAAAGATTATAATCTACCAAATAAAATATATATTAAGATAATTCTTCTATGATATTTATTGCAGGTTTCATATATCTTATAATAATTCCCAGTCTGCAACATATTTCTTTCTTCTCACAATGTAAGCCCAGAATACTTCCTTGCAACCAACTCCCAGTGGTAACATTTCTATGCACTTCCTTTCCAGCCTGGCTGCTTTCTTCCCAGGCAGAATGTTTGCTCAGTGTTCACTGGAAGCTGAGCTTATAAGACTCAAACATGGCCTGGCTGCAGTGGCTCAGTGGTTGAGCATTGACCTATGAACCAGGAAGTCATGGTTCAATTCCTGGTCAGGGCACATACCTGGGTTGTGGGCTCTATCCCCAGTGGGAGTCATTGATGTAGTATCTATATCTCTCACCTTCCTAAACCTAACCTTAATTCTTCCGCTCTGAAATCAATCATATATATATATATATATATATATATATATATATATATATATATATATATATATATTTTTTTTTTTTTTTTTTTTTTTTTTTTTTTAAAGACACAAACATCACCATTCAGTTCACTCAAAAGTGTAATCAGTCCTATTTGTAGCAATGAGTAGGTAAACATTCAGAATATTTGCTAGGCTTTTTGTATTATACTCACTAGATTTGTTTTGCCATTATGTGGATAATACCCAAAGCAAAAGTTCTAGTGTGACAGTTATAACTGAATAGCCTGGGCTTAGGACAGATTGTTTTTCCCACTGAAAGCATTATCATGGGCACTACCCAACAAGGTCTCAACCCATTTATTCAAATGGAAACCTGGGTCACCTTATTACCTGTATTGATGCCTCCCCTGTAGTATTTGCAGCCAAAATCAAATATATAAGAACAAAGATGAAAGCTTCTCAGAAACTTGAGCGGCACTACCACTTTATTGATGTAATTCACATGAAAATCTCTTATTTCTTTTTAAAATAGCTATCTGTACTTATGCAGAATGGCAATCTAGAGGAAAATAACTATGAGCTATGGGCCGGCTTAATATAGGAAAATATGTCATTCTCTTCCATCCACTGCATTTTATTCCACCACAATTGGACTTTTAACAATAAACAAGGATGTCTAAAATATTTTACTGTTTCATAAAACCATCACATCAAAATGGAATTGACTATTAAAATATAAGGTAATCTGTACTCTCAGGTCTTATCTAATTTATGCCATTTTATTGTTACTTTCCTAATGTTCTGCTTGAAGGAAATGTTTCACTGTGTTCCCATAATATCTATTGACAAACTTTTAAAAATAGCTTATCTGCATCCCTCTCCTCATTTTGTTCAGAGGGAACATTTCTTACATTTGGGTAAATGGAAATTTAATTAACCTGTGATCTACCAAGGTCAGTTTTAAACATCATTATTCACTAAGTAGAACACATAAAAAATGATTAAGTATTTCATAAAAGATGCAGGGACACCAAATGGAGAACAACTAACAAAGTTTGGATTTATTAATTTTCTCCTCTAGCTTTAAATGTAACCAACTTTTAGACAAACACCAGCTATCGCATGAAGTTTAGAAGCATATGCATCCAACAAATCAACTGAGAGAGTAAACCTTTCACATTTACCGAAACCAGAAACAGCAATCTGCTCATTCTTCATGTTTTTGTAAGAAATAAAGAACGTGGAGGAGGGGGAGGGAATCTGAGTTATTTTATGGTTGTCATCCACTCTTTCCATTCAAGAAAGCATAATTTTCTCCTGGAAGAAAGCAGGTTTCATGCCTCGGGCTGGGTATACATCAAACAGAATGCTATAGCATGGACTGTAATTTTATAAACGATCATGTTGTGGGAAATAGAGTTAAGCTGCAATCTATGATGCAGTTACCATCCCTCTATGGAGTAACGGGGTAATGGGCAAACAGCTCTAAAGAGCTCTGGCTGTTGTGATCTGTTGACATCTTAGAGAATGGCCAGGCTCCTTTGGGTAATGATCTGGGGGAGTTCTCCTCCTGCCTTTTGTAATACAAAGGTTGCTCCAGAGGCAGATTTCAGTAGAGCCATGAACATCTCTTTCACCACACAAATATCTTTTTAAGCTATTTTAAAAACAGCAATTTCTCCCAAATAATATGTATATTAACAGCTCTAAAAAATGTGAGGCATTTCTTGGCAAGACTTTACATTAAAAAAAACAGAAAAGAAAAATTTTGATTACAAAAATAAAATTTTAATGAAGCAGGATATGTGTTAAAATTTGGTAGAGTTTCAGAATAGCTTAGTTTACAATGATATAAATTGAATAAGTCACTGTGAATCAGCTCCAGCAAAACGGATCAGTTGGGACAAACAGTGAGATATTAAATAGTGATCTTTAGCATTTACCTTGCATTTTTCATACTCGAAGAATCATCAGCTCTCAACTGCCCAGTGTGCTAATAGCATATATAGCTTTTACTTTTTGGTCCATTCTCTGCTGCCTGCCTTGTGGGTATTTCGCCAGTCATCAGGCACCTCCATCACATGCTAGCCAGAGGAAAAGAAATGTAGAGTCTTTCAAATAACTCAATTTTATTCCTCATTCCCAGTACTTTTTTTTTTTTAACAGACCAGTGGAGGATACTTTTAAATCATCACTTAAACTCAAATATTACATTAACTTCATCTGTCTCTTATCCATATTGTGTCACTTGAAATTACAAGTATTATTCACTTTTGACAACTTGAGCACAGAATGTACAGTCTTAAAGATATGTTTCTATGTTTTGTGTGAAGTACACTACAATTTAGGAAGTGCTTGGCAAATTCTTGCCTGTTTACTGTCATAATCTCTGTCAGATATTTTACTTATAAAATGTATGCTTATATGTTTATTATAAGGAACCAGACTATATCATTCTGAATATTATAATTTAATATTATCAATAATATTGCTTTTATTCCACTATTTATTTGTTCAAGCATTTCTCAGCAGCTACGTGTGTAACATTATGTGAAATAGCTCATGCCATACTTTAAGAAGTACACTTTAAGCAAAGTTACACTTTAAGCAAAATAGCATTCATTAAAGTATGGTCATAAATATTTGGAAGACTAGAGAGAGGAAAGCCAATGATTTCTTTGGTTTGGTTAATATGGTAGCAATATGAATTTTCAACATTCCAGGCATATCCAAACTAATGTCAATATTAGGAATGGCTCTTTAGCACAGGTTGACGAATCACAGAATCATGTCTAAATATTCTATGCCTTTCTTTTGAGCTCAAACTCCTTCTAGTCTCACTAAGTTAATAATTTTCAGCCTTTTATTTCAAGTGAGAAGCAGGTGACTCTTCCTTTCACTTGAACACTTATTGGCTATTTTAGAGTTATTTATTGACCAAATTTTAATATTGTTGTGTCTCAGATAACAGGGAGGCTCAGGAGAAAAGAGAGAATGATGAGGAGTCAGAACATATACAATATTTATTAAGTTCACTGTCTTGTATAGACACAGTTCATGCCCTTCTCATGACAATAGTGACATCAAAGGTCACAGATTATTATAACAAGTATATTAATAATGAAAAAGTTTGATATATTTCAAGAATTAGCAAATGTGACAGAGAGATACAATGTGAGCAAATGCTATAAGAAGAAAGACTGGCTTGTTTCAGGGGTACTACAAATCTTAATTTATAAAAAATGAGATATGCCTATCTATATAATCTGAGTGGCCAAATTATTATGATCTCTGAATGCATAATAATCTGGCCACTCAGTGTATATCCTATATAATAAAAGGCTAATATGCAAAGTGTCCCCTCAACCAGGAGTTTGACCAGGAGGCCCATGTCCCCTCCCCATGGTCAGGCTGGCCAGACCCCACCCATGCACAAACTCATGTACCAGGCATGTTATATACACACTCACACACTCACACTCACATTCACACACACACACACACACACACACACACACACACACCACACACTGAGTGGCCATATTATTATGCGTTCAGAGATTGTAATAATCTGGCCACTCAGTATATATATTTATACATGCACAAATAATTATACATGCACAAATAATTATCAGTTTGTACACCTAAGATCTGTGCACTTTCTTGTGAGCATGCTATGCTTCAAAAAATTGATACCAGTGATATGTTAGTTATTTTAATAGAATCAATAGAAAGAAAAATTCAAAGAAAAAGTACTTACTGAAAATAAAGTACTATTGAAGTGTTCACAAAGAAAGTACAAAGGCATACTTCTTGTCAACATAATTGTCAAGTCTTGAGATCCGCAGGTATTTAATGTTGAAAAATGAGACTATGTTTATTGAAACTCATAATCATAGAAATCACTACATAGCCAACTGCTTCCTAGGCAGCCACTTCATTATGACATGTCTTTTTCTTTAAATGTCAAGTCCTTGTGTAACTTTCTTTAGTTTCCATTGTGAATTTGCACAGAGTATTCTCAATCACTTTGCTGGGGGTTGAAGCCAAACTTAAATCCCACGTGTGCAGGCGTGGAAAGGAAAAAGGAGGTTGTTGACTGGTGTGGTTGAGGGGTGGCAAGCTTGGACAATAGGAGGGAAATGATTGCCCTGTGTCCCATTATTGGTCAAATGAGACAGCTAGACCACTTTCATCGGTGCTCCCTAGTCACTACTAGCCCCATTCTATTGCTACATGTGAGAAAGACTCATTTTTGAATGCCAGTTTCAGATATGGTGTGATATAAAGGTAAAACACCTTCTTTCTTAATTTTAACTTGATTTTCTGGGCTTTCACTAGTTTACAGCAGGTGCGATTGATAGTATGTAGGCTTCTCAGGATTGTCCACAAATTGAATCTTTCACATTGAACTACCCACTCAATTTTCATATCTTTAGTTTAATCTTGTCCTAAGGAATATATACACAGGTTTTTATCACCGTCCTATTATTTTCTAGCCCTTTACCTTGGATGGCTTTTCCTGATAAACTTTAAGATGCTTCAATTTATCGCATTCAGTCTCTCTTAAAGAACTTGTCCTTTCTGAAATGTTAACTCTAATTCTGACATCTATTTCCCATAGTAACGTTTTTTATATTCATAGAATGTTACTGAGATGAATGTAGAACCTCATCTTTTTACTAATTATAATTCTCATGGTGTTATAAGTAAATGAGTAATGCAAAATATATTGATTTTCATTAACATGTCCTTGTCTATGATTACTGGTAAGTGGGATCTCACAGGGCAAACGTCATTGAGAATGAAAAGTTCCCCGGGCCTGGTGCCTGGGATGAGTAGAATGACTGCATTTCGCCTCAGTGCTATTCTGCTGAGGTTTGGTGGAGTTGTATGAAATAGGAGCCAGGTAGAAGGTTGCACATTTAACTACAGCATTCTTGGTAAGCTCTACTGAACTGTAAAAAGTTAAGTGAGTTATTTAATAAAACCACAACAAAAACAATACACCTCGGCCTTTAAGCTTCTTCTCATTCTCTTTCTATATCATATTGGTTTTCTTTGTGAGTTATTATTACTCGAAAGCCCAAGACTCTGTTCACTTCTTAATGATCTTCTACTAGTGCCTTTTGTCTCTCTGTAATCTCATCTGTTTCAAGGTTGTATTCAGTTCCTATATTCTAATGACTCAAATATATATTCCTCTCTCCTAACTTTATGATGAGTATCCAGATTTCTTCTATTTACATAAAATTTGGATATTTAATAAAAACCACAAAGATAAAATATGGTGATGGTTTATTTGTGCCTGCATATTGGGAACAGTGCTTGTCTGACATTTATTAAGATGCCCTTTCCTTAAAAGAACATGAGTGCATCTTACACCTATTCCTCAGACTTCGTCTTCTCTTGCCTTTCGGCAAGCTTTGTAAAGTTGGTTGAAAGTCAAAAGGCTTGCTGTATTGGGAAAGAGGAACTGAGGGAAATCAGCCTTTATTATGACAATTTATGTTGCTGAGAGTGGGCTGTATTTAATGTTTACTGTAACTATGGGTGAAGAATTAAAATTCCTCTAGTATCCTTGTTTATTTCTCCACTGTTAGCTACAGGGCTTCCTTTCTCTGGTCCTGCTGCTCAGGGAGAGATTGTACTTTATAGCTCACAGTCCTGCAGGCAGGTTCCCTATTGTTATCCTGGAGCTTCCTTAGCGTGGAGGGGCAGGAAGGGGGCATTCTATGATCTTCCAGTCAAGTCTTTCATTTGGCCTGTATATTGGGGCTGTGGCCTTCACAGGTGTTTCAGACTGACCTCCATTGATGTAACATTTCCTCTTTGTTGCCTACTTTGGCTTCAGTCCTCCTAATCAACTTCCCTGAAGGCCTGTTCTCCACTGACTATTTCCCAGCCTCTTAGGTGAGAAAGGCGGAAAGAGCTAGACTGGGAAGGAATGCTAGACTGGGAAATAATTATTTCCACCTGCTGGATAGGTTTCTGAATTGTGCTGTGGCAAAGTGGCCCTTTGTTAAGGAGACTAGGACTGATTCACAAAGGGACCAAGGGAAGTCACTGATTTTAATTTGTGGAGGTGTTTAGCACCCAAGAATAATTTTTTTATTGATTGAGAATGAGAGAGAGAGAGAGAGAGAGAGAGAGAGAGAGAGAGAGAGAGAGAGAGAGAGAGAGATTGGTTGCCTCTACAGCAGGTGAGGTAATTAGGGATGGAACCTGCAACCTGGGTACTATATGTTCTTACTGGGAATTGAACCTGTGACCCTGTAACCTTTGGGTGTAGGGAATGATGCTCCAACCAACTGAGCCACTAGCCAGGGCAAGCTGTTTCTTACTGTAAAGATGGGAGCAGTGATTTCCAAGGTCTTTATATGTAAGAAACTTGAAGCCCCTGCATAAAATTTTTAATCAAAAGCTTGAAATGTTATTTACTTAAATTGAATGGTATTAAAATAGAAGTTGAATTAAGGAATTCATTAGCTTAATTAGAGTAAGAAAAATATTGTGAAAAGCATTTTAATGTTGGAGTGATTATTTTATACCATGTATTCCTTCTTCATCTCATATAATCAGTTACTTATTTGAGAAAATGAGGAAATTAATGCATTTGTATTTCATCTCACTTTGCCATCTATGCCCAGTATTTTTTGTTGCTTCTGATGTGCCTTTCATTTTGACAGTGGCTTTATTTTATCTTTTTATATTCCTTTTCTGATTTTTGGCATTGCACTATTTATCTTCTTCTATAACTTAAAATTTCTTCTTTGAGCCTGTTTCTGGAAATATATTGTTGCCAACTTCTTTGATTCTCTGACAAAATAATTATCTACTTTTTTCCATGGTACCCTTAGGTAATTCCTCTTGTGAAGTATGCATTTCCTGTGTCTTTGTTCTTCCCTCTTGTCTTACTTGGGGGGTGG
The DNA here is from genome assembly GCF_964339955.1 of Pipistrellus hanaki. Lineage (NCBI taxonomy): Eukaryota > Metazoa > Chordata > Mammalia > Chiroptera > Vespertilionidae > Pipistrellus > Pipistrellus hanaki. The sequence continues at coordinate 58,680,412 of NC_140509.1, read as the reverse complement.
GGGGGAACTATTTCTAAGCATAGCTTCTCTGTTGATTTCTTTCACATTGCTGCTCATCTGTGAAAGGTGCTAGGTATATGTTTGAGAAAAAACAGGGGGTGGAAAGAAGAGAGATAGAACTCCAGTAATCTGCAGTGTTGATTTCAGCCTGATGCCTCTTACCAAATCTATCTTTTTTTTTTTTTTTTTTTTTTTTTTTTTTTTTTTTTTTAACCTAGTGAGGAAGTGTCTTCCAAAGTACAGCACTCAGGTGTCAGCATGGCTCATGGCTAAGTGATTTCCTTCCTTTCTCTTCATCATGTTCTCTGCCTGCCTGGCCTTCTCCTGTGACATTTACTCCTGGCAGCTTCCTTTGGCTAAGGGGCTAGATTATAGAGAAATAAATGGCTTGACAGCACAATTTAATTTTTCAACTCCACTTCCATTGCTGTTCTCAATTGTCACACTGAGTCAGTGGAGGGCAAACTCGCACTTCTATCTTTAATCAAATCGTCAATAGAGAAATTCTTTCCTAATTGTCACTGGTAATATTAGAAAAAACTGCTTCCAATTAGGTGTGAGGAGGCTGTTGGTCATCTTGCAGCTCCATTCTTTATTAGGGCAACATTTCCCAGCATATGGCAGAGTATCATTCATAGTTTCTAATCGGTGTTAATGCCTTGTTTTTTCTTTTCCTGTTGCTATTTGATGAGTTAGAGAAAGGAGAGTAGACCAGTGAGATAAAAATGTCATTTTCTGATCTCAGAAATAATTTTTATTTATCAGTTAAAATAAATAATACTACCAGAGAAAACAACAAACATACTATGAATACCACTCATCTCTTCTTCATTAACTTAGGAATTTTCTGAATAAGCTACCAATAGAGTTTTGTTTGTGAGGTGGGTGATGAAATGTTTTGAGCAAATTTTGAGGTTAATTAAATGTGTGTCAGATTGGAAATAAGCAGCAAGAACCTTTCAATGGAAGGACTTTCATCTCTAGGAATTATTATGTGCAGATCTCTATGAAATCTGAGGATATTAGGTCTCAGAACACAGGACCAGACCTATGTCTTACCTGAGCATCTTCAAGAGCAAACTTGAATATTAATAAGTTCTCAGAGTGTCAGGATTTTTTTTTCTTTCTGCAATATTATCTTGCAGGTTATTGGAATTGCTTTTATATTACTACCTCCATGTTTGTTTTTGTATATCCTTCTAAAAGAATACATATTAGCACTAACTCTAGAACAGAATAAGGAGAAATTCCTTTCTAAGATAAATATCTGTATAATATATGCTAAGAGGTAACATATAAGAAAGACCCATTTTTTATTATTTTTTATTTTATTATACATTTTGAACACTAAAAGAAACAAACAGTGTTTTTGTTCCAGAGTATAAATAGTATTATTGTTACAAAAAATGTACCTCCCAGGAAAGTTCTTTACAACATTAAAAAATATTATACAATGTATTCATTCTAACTTGTGCAAAACAGACAAGTTTCCATCTTTCTAAAATAAATAAATAAAATAAAAATAAAAATATCATTCCTGTTATACATTAATAATTTTACAGAGTATCAGTTATAGGAGGGAAGAACTAAGAACTAAGGATATTGTAGGATTTTTGTCATCTACTGTGGATGAGCATTCTTCTAAATTGTACAATTAATCTCAGATGTGTGGCACTCATTAAATCGTTATATGAGGTGACAAGGTAAGTTTAGAGGACTCTATAGCAAGAGGTGACCTCCCAGCCTTTTAATATCAGCTGCAAATGTTCTTTTATTCCTACCACAAATTCATTAACCTCAAATCCATTTTTATGTTTATTTACTTGAGATTCCTTACAAACTCCACACTCTCCTATAATGAAATACATCCTTTTTCTTCCCCCCCCTCCCCCATAGATAAAAATAACCAGTTATGGCTGAAACTGGTTTGGCTCAGTGGATAGAGCGTAGGTCTGCAGACTGAAAGGTCCCAGGTTCGATTCCAATCAAGGGCATGTATCAATACATTGGTTGTGGGCACATCCCCAGTGGGGGGTGTACAGGAGGCAGCTGGTTGATGTTTCTAGCTCTCTCTCCCTCTCTCCCTTCCTCTCTGTAAAAAAATTTATTTTTTAAAAACACACACACACAAAAAAAACAGTTTTGCATGGAAACAAATACCCAGCCCTCAGAAAACCATGGTTTTAAAATTTGGAAACCATTGTTTAACTCCATCTGATTCTAAAGGCATTTTCATTTTCACCAGTGAGATTTTCTGATGTGGCTGAGATGCTTGCTATTTCATTCAATCTCTATTTCCAGCAATTTTCTGTTAGTTCATTTTTTGTTTTCTGCCAGTTGCTCCAGGACTTGCTAAGGTGTGACCTCCCAACCCTCATTGGAGAATGAGTTAGCATTCCCTGTAGAAGGTCAGAGGAGTCTTCTTTGCCAATGCAGTAACCCCAATCTTATTTTTTGGTTAGATTAGGTTAGATTTTTCTGTTTTCTCCTTCTGAAGACTATTGCCTCTAAGTTAAGAACACTGCTTTCAAGAACATATGCAGTTGCTTTTATTCCAAACTAGTGGTCTGGTGCATGAAATTCATGCACAGAGAGGGTAGTGTTCCCTCAGCTCAGCCTGCACACTCTTCAGTGGGATATCCCTCTCACAATCTGGGACTGCTGGCTCCTAACCACTCACCTGCATGTCTACCTGATTGCCCCTAACTGCCTCTGCCTGCCTGCCTGATTGCCCCTAATCCCTCTGCCTGCCTGCCTCATTACCCTTAACTGCCCCTGCCAGCCTGATCTCACCCCCAACAGCTCTCCCCTGCTGGCCTGATCTCACCCCCAACTGCCTCTGCCTTACTGATCACCCCCAACTACCCTCCCCTGCTGGCCTGATCTCACCCTCAATGGCACCCTCCTGCTGGCCTGATCTTGCTTTCAATTGCCCTCCCCTGCCAGCCTAATCTTGTCCCAACTGCTCTCCCCTGCCGGCCTGATCACTCCTAACTGCCTCTACCTGCTTGATCACCCCTAACTGTCCTTCCCTGCCAGCCTGATCTTACCCCCAACTGCCCTCCCCTGCAGACCTGATCTTGCCCCCAACTTCCCTCCCATGCCAGCCAATTTGGTTGTGATTAGTCAGTTTCCATGCCAGTCAGTGTTTCTGGGCCTATCTCCAGGCCTGATTAGAGAAGTGGGGCAGATCAGCAGCCCCTGCTGAGGCCCAGAGAGAAAGAGAGGCGCAATTGCTGGCAAAGCCCAGAGAGAAAGAGAGAGGCAATGGCTGATCAATAGATACGATCAGACCCTGTCTCTCTGTCCAGACCTCTCTCTGGGCCTGATCCACAGCCCCCTTGGCAGTTAGTGCTGGGTCACCACAGCAACATAGCACTAACTGCAGAACTGAGTTCTGGTTGGTTGACCCTTTGGTCATTTTGGATGATACGGACCCTGGGTTTTTATATATTAGGATAATGTTGTCTTCTCTCCCCTCTAAGAATTCTTAGTGCATTCCCAGTTAGGATTTTCTTGACCTGTTGATGTATTTAGTAGGGCTAGATGAGAGACATTGACCCAGATTCTCATAATTAGTAACGATTCTAGCACCAGGACCCAAATGTTTTGATTCTTAGCCAAGACATTCACCCAACATTTCAAACATTCTTTTCATTTTTTAGAACTTATCTTATTTTTGAAAGTATTACAGATGTCCCCCTCCTCCCCCAATTGATCTCCTCTACCCTGCACTGACATTATCCCCCTAGGGCTTTATCACATTATCATTTGTGTCCATGGGTTATACATATATGCCTACCTAAAAGAAGAAGATAACCAATATGGATTGCTTTTATCAGTCTGTACACCATAGTCTGAATGAAATGTTTTATAGTGATCAAAAGTAGTGTTGCATTATCCCTTATTAACTATTTAAATGTTTCAACACTGGAGGCAGATTGTACTTTTGAGAAAACTTAAAATTATAATAATAAGCATTTGTTTTGAATACAATATCTAACATATGGTTTCTAGCTACCCATATTTAGGAAAGAACATGTAAATATGTGTGTCAGCAAACTACATCTCATGCCTGTTTTCATGCTTCAGTGGTAGAGGTCATAGTTGCAACAAAGATTGTAAGGCCTACCAAGCCTAAATTATTTGCAATATGGAAATATTTGGATATCTTACAATCTACAGAAAAGTTTTACCAAACAAGGTATATAGTAACAAACATCTGTATGTACGTAATTTCTTCCTTCATATAGCTCATAGACTATATAGGGCAAGAGAAGGAAAAATAAATAAAATCAGTAATATGAAAAATGCTATTAGAATGTCATTTATGAAATGTGACTAGAAAGGCTAGATAGAGCACAGTAATCCCTCAAGTTCTTTCTTTTTCAAGCAACTGAGTGAGGAGAGAGAGCTTCACAGGGTATGTGTTATTTCTGTTGGTTTCTGAAATACAATTATGGGTTTTCTAAGCAGAAGACAGAAAGGGCATCTGAGGCAGAGAAAATAGTATTTGAAAAAAGCATGAGAAAGAAGCTAGATGGATATTTGAGGACAGTGTGAAGTGATCAAAACAAGAAAATGACCTCTGCAGGTCTTAGCATTGATTATTCCTTCCTCTTGGAACTTTCTAAAACATCCATAATTTTCTGAGATGATCACTAATACAGCTGTTCCTTAACACAATTGCCTCCAACCTACAGAAGGTAAGCTTAATATTTGTGGAATGAATGAGTAAATGAATGACTGACCAAATTAATTCATGATCGTCCCATTAGGCATGAAAGACTGCTGGGGAGTCCGAGGACAAGCAGCATCACCACCTGGTAACGCTGACCCTGGGTTAGTGACTTTTGGTACAATTGCCACACCTTATACAGTATATTTTCTTTGAGCCGTGCTGGTATGCTGGTTCTTCTCTTTCTGGTCTGCAGATCATCATTTGCCTTAATAAAGATGATAAAAGCAAGCAAAAGAGGAGTTGTGTAGCCAGCTTCTTCCCAAATAGTTAGAAGCATTATAACATCCACTTTTGACCAAAGCATCTCTCCTTCTAGCTACAAATATAGTTTACAAGTCTTTTTTTTTTTTTTTGCAGTTTTATCTGGAGTTCTCTCAGCAGTTTTGGTCACAAGCAGTCAAACCTGCCCCAGGGGCTTGCCCGAGGCTTAGATCTCTGTGGTCTGTTATTTCAGTCTTAGCAGGCAGCTGACAAGAGCAAAGTAAGCAATCCCAAGTGTCCCTCACCATGCAAACATGCAGGTCCAGTTAACTTAGTCTGTTCCATAGCCACAAACTCTAGCTCTAAGACAATCTCTGGAAACACATGTGGGTCACTCAGTGTAAAGGACCAAATAACAGCCCATGGGAAAACTTGTCATTTATCCATAATGAACATTTCTACACCATAACAACAAATACTGATTGAAAGAAGCCATCATAAATTATTGTCACTTCGATACTCACATATGTTTATCTTATAAAGCTGTTTCTTTATTTTTGTAAAAAATATAGCTATACACTTTATATGATGAATGATTATGTTAAGTGCTTCTTATGACTTATAGAGTTTATTTTTTAGGTGAACTGTATAATGCATCTTTACCCTTATTTAATATATTTATAACTTCAAAATATTATAACTAAATTTTAATTTTACCAGGAGAGCAATTTTTCTAGTTTCATTGGTTTGCTAATATTACCTAATAAAATAGTTACTGTTTTCTTTTATAATTGATATTTGTTTTCTTTTATAATTGATATTTGTTTTCTTTCAATTGATATTCTTCGATGAAACAACAACCCTTTCTCAGGTTTCCTAGCCTTTCTGGGGGAAAATGCAATTTTATTTTATGGTGAAATGGTCACACAAATGAGCTGTGATTTTCATTTTCAAATAAGAGTGTTTTTATTTTTATAAAAATGGAGGAATCAAATTCTATTCCAAATTACATGACTGGCTGTATCAGGCCATAGTTGGTTACTCACCTATGCAAACATAGTTTTATGCCAGATGAAATAACTCTGGATATAGGATTTTCAAGATCCGCAGCGGCAACCCAAATTGTTTGGTACATGTTATACTTAGAGATTATTCAAATCTTTTAAAAGAAGAAATGTGATCATAGGGTTTAAAATTTAAAATACAGGATGAAAATAACTCAAAATAAATCATGCTCCATTGGGTCTTTTGATATTTTTACACCTTTGAGAAAAATAAGAGAATTGTAGATATAATGAAATAAAAAATGAGGAACAAATTAAAAGACAAAAAAATTTAAGTGAGTATAAATCTAAATATGCACACAGATGTCTTATTTTTAGTGTTTTTTATATCTCTTTTATTTTAAAATCTATTTAGAACTCAAATTTATTATTAAGAATATTTTCAGAATTATACATGAGAAATTATTCTACTCTATTTTCAGTAGTCTTTAAGAACAAAATATATATAAATACACACACACACACACATATATATATATATATATATATATATATATATATATATATATGTGTGTGTGTGTGTGTGTGTGTATGTGTGTGTGTGTGTGTGTGTGTGTGTGTGGTTGCAAATGAGTGAGCAGTGAATTTGCTCTATCTTGTATGTGATAAAAATAAATTTAACAACATTTCTTCATTAGTTATGTCAAACATTTTTTGGAGGCTAAGGGACATGTTGCTAAAAATTTACCTTATTTGAAGTAGATGCTTTGAACTGAATTGAAATACAAAGCAAGTTAGTTTCAAAGCCCATAACTCTTTTTAACTAGGCCATCCTGAATTATGAATGATAGATAAATTTTTGAAGCTTTTGCTACCTAAAAATGATTTTCTGCAGAAAAATAACTTTGAAAACAAAATAATATTTGTTCCAATGGTATTCCAATTTCTTTCCGTATATACCTTATTGTAGAATTGATGTTAAACATTTTTGTATATTTTATTCTGCAGTATTCAACATCTGGCACAGAACAATCATTTGCCAAAAGCCATTTGGGTTTCATAGCTCCATGTTCATTTTGTTGTTGTTGTTGTTAGAATGGTCACTATAATTAAGCAAAGTTGGAAGAATATATCACAGATGCAAATATTCAAAACTAAATGCAGTTTGGACTAAATTATTTGCAGCTGACCAATAAATTCATTAATAGATTATTTGGAAGCATGACAGGGAATTTACTAGGGATTCACTCTGTATTATTGTTATTTCAGAGATAGGGTTTCTGGACAAATTAAGATTAAAAAAATAATAGTAAGATCCTATCATTCCTGAATCTACTACACAATTTCAGTTGACCAACTTTTTAACATTTAATTGTTCGAGAACTTCATCCTGAAAGTTAATGTCCTCGTGCTTACCTTATTTATTTATTTCTTAAAATATGCACAATTAGGTAGACTTGTTCTGGAAATGTGTTTGCTTAATAGCACACAGAATAGTCTCTAAGTGCACTGTGAAACTTAGATAAAAGATACTTTATAAATTCCAGCTATTTTCATATACTGTTATGGTCTGAAAGAAAATGAGAACTACTTAGTGAATAAAAACTTGGCAGTCATTTCCTCACATACAGGACCCCATTTACACCTACACAGCTTTTGAAAGGATGATTTTATTTCTCTGTTCAGTGTGAAGTAATTACGCTGCAGTTTCATTTCCACGAGATTGCAGATGCCATCGAGATGAGAGAACTGACAGCACATCACTGGGGGCAGCAGACAAAGGCAAACAGTTAATCAAACTGGGACCATGATTAGCCGGATACGAGTGACAGTTTCTAACAGGTCTGTAGCACCTGGATTTCTTCAGAATGTCACTCTGGAGCAAATATGGTTGGCTCAGCAAATTCCCATATCCTAATTAAGAAGTGGAAAGAATTTTAGAGAAGACTAACAGAGGCACAAAATACAGGCTGCAAGAGAAAAAGGTATTTTTTTTTAAAACTGAGTTTTAGGGAGTGAGGAAGGGAAAGGGAAAGAGAGAGAAGCACTGATGTGAGAGGAGCATCGATCTGCCTTCTGCACAGATTGATCCAACCACCCTGACCTAGAATTGAACTAACACCTAAAGGCATGGGTCAATGCCCAACCAACCGAGTGACCGCAAAAAGGGTGGAAAACAATATTTAAAAACATTGCATAAATTTATAATTTCATACATAAAATGGAAACTGCCTGCAATAAGCTCAGGAAATCATCCTTAAACTGTGAAGAAGATAAGAATTAGAAAGCCATGGTAATGGTGGCAAATTTGCAAAATGAACTGCTGGTAAGGAATGGAAGTAAGGAAGGGATACCTATAATGCATCTGAAGAATACTACATGTGAATTAAGGTTGTAGTAACATAAAGAAATAACTGTGCCGGCTTAAAAAGTGATTATTGCCCTTTCACTGTTTCTAGTAATTATGTCATCTAGCAGAGGCAATTTCATATCTGCATTCTACACCTCCAACACTGCAATGCTTGTTATCTTTATGTTCAAAATGTGAAAACTAGAATTGTAAGGATATGCATTGCAAGATTTTCAGAGATGACTTTGAAAGTCTCTACAGAACTCATAAGAAATTCAAATGATCAAGGCTTTGATGAAGAATTGAAGTAATATCTGAATATTTGAACAAAGCTACAAGTGAGACCAAAACATTCATAAAAATGTGAATCAAAGACTATCATGTAGAATTCTCATTAAGAGAGCATCTATGTTTTAAGGAACTCTTCTTCACCTAAGAGTGAACATTCTGAATTTTAACGTATGTTCAAATTTCAAGCATTAAATAGGGGATTTAGGTATCCCACCACCTTTTTCCATTAACCAAATGTTTCTTACAGAAAGCAGACAGGACAGTCCAGATAAACCCTGAGAATGGAGGTTAGTCAGTTTGGATCTAGAGTCATGGAGAACGAAGTCCCTATCAGTAAATTGAAGTTCAGCTCACCTACCTGAATATCTGGGCTTTTCAGATCAAATATACTTAGAATAAACCCAGTTGAGTTTAGTAATAATGTTGATTTACAAGAAGAAACTTATTAAACCATGCTCTACCTACTTCCTGGAACTAATAAACATCCAAAAATTTTTAAAGAAGAAAACATAAAAATATGAAAAATAAGACTAGTCCATAGTAAGCACACCAAAACAGCTATGATCAGTTAACAGTAAGACTATTTTCCTCAATTTTTGAGAGGACCTGAATATAGACGAGATGTGGGAAATTCCAACATCATGTCTGACGATGAAAAATAAAATGAGCTGGGGTCACTAAAGTTGGAGGCAAAATAAAGGCAAGAATCTGTTACTCTAGTTTTATTTCCATCCTATATAATAATCCTAAATAAATAATAAAGAGGTAATATACAAATTGACCCTCATGCCCTCACAAGATGGCTACGCTACAGCAGAGAGTTCCCATAACACAAGATGGCTGTGCCCATAGCAAAGGCAGCATTCCCATAATGAGCAATTAGCAGAGAACTGAGGCTGTGTGGCACTCGGCCGGGGGACCTAGGTTTGCGCCCCCCTGCCTTGTGGGGCATGACAGGGACCTCAGGCCATGCCCCCTGTCCTGGTGCTGGGCCAGGGGACTTCAGGGTGTGCCCCCAGCCTGGTGCTAAACCAGGGGACCTGAGGGTACACTGGGGGACCTGAGCCTGTGCACCCCCGCCCAGTGGGGCTTAACAGGGGTCTTGAGGCTGCATCCCCCACTCAGCAGGGCTTGACGGGGAACCTGAAGCTGCTCCCCCTACCCAGCAGGGCTTGACAGGGTGGGACTGGCCAGGTCTGGGTCTCATATAATTTTGAGGTGCATATGGGTGGGCAGGAAATTGACTCTGGGTCCCGTGGCATGCCCTAGACTCTGACATGAGGAAGATTTTCATATACATTTTACTAATTTTCTTTCATCTCTGGCACTTCTATTATGGAGAAAGAGCAAATAGCAATATTAAAATATTTCCTCTAATTCCCTTTTAATTTGCACAAATTTTGTGCCACTAGTTAAAAAATAAAATGTGTAGCTCAGAGTGATCTATCATAATACCAGACAGAATGGTCAATCATATGGCCCATCTTAACCAACACTGGTCTGATAGTTATAAACAAAAAAACATGGCCTCACTGGTGGAGAGAAAATTTCCAAGCCTGAGAGTGACAACCATTTCTGTCCTTACTAACTCTCCTGGACAGACAGTAGAAGGAAACTGAGATAGAGCAATTAAATAACTTCATGCAAGTTGACCTCAGAGACAGCAAGCATATCAAGTAGTGTCAGTCAGTACAAAGGACTTTACTTTTGTATAAACCTTGTACTTTTAAATTATTTCCCCTCCGTTTTCTCAATTAACCTTTGTGAGGAAAGTCCTGAATTTTTGTCACATTCTTTTGTCTCACTTTTATAATTTTAATGGAAAAATAAAAAGACAGTACTTTATTTTATTTGTGATTCCATAGAATTCTCCAACTGGGTTTAACATATATTTTTACTTCTTTTATGGTGAAATATATGCAACATAAACTTTACTATTTTAACCATTCAAAGTGTACAGTTCTTAGTACAGCAATCTTAAATACATTCAAATTATTATTTAACTATCAGTAACACCCATTTTCAGAACTCTTCATCCTACAAAACTGAAACTATGTGCCCATTGAACAATAGTAAGTGAATAATACTTATCCACAATTGTAAAATAAATGATACAAAATATAATACAAGTAGAGGCCCGGTGCACAAAATTCATGCATAGGAGGGTGTATATGAGTCCCTCAGCTCAGTGTGCACCCTCTCCAATCTGGGACCCCTCAAGGGATGTCTGACTGCCCACCGGGATCAGGCCTAGATGGGCAGTAGAACATCCCTCTCACAATCTAGGACTGCTGGCTCCCAACTGCTTGCCTGCCAGCCTGCATGATTGCCCCTAACCACTCCTGCCTACCAGCCTGATCACCCCCTAACCACTCTCCTGCCAGCCTGATCAATGCCTAACTATTCCCTTGCCAGCCCAATTGCTCCTAATTGCCCTCCCCTGCAGGCATGGTCACCCACAACTGCCCTCCCCTGCAGGCCTGGTCCTCTAACTTCCCTTCCCTGGCAGCCTGGTTCCTCCCAACTGCCCTCCCCTGCTGGCTATCTTGTGGTGGCCATCTTGTGTCTACATGGGGATGGCCATCTTTGACCACATGAGGGAGGTCATGTTGTGTGTTAGAGTGACAGTCAATTTGCATATTACCCTTTTATTAGATAGGATAATTTTGGTCATCATTTTTTGCAAATATAATTTACTTTTTAAATTCTACCCATAAATTTTCCTTTGGACTTAATTATTCTCTATAGAAAATTTATCTTGAATTTTACTTCTCATTCATTCACTGTATTTATTAATTGAAGACAAGGGAATAAGAAAATGAAAAAGATTCTCATTACTGAATTAATTGAATTGGATGTTGAAATATGAAATAATGAAAGGAGAATGAAATGTATTTCCACAATCAATTGATCATTTTATACAGTTCTTCCCCTTACATTCTCTCATTCTTCTTATTAACTATTTTATTTAATTTTGTCATATGTACTTCTACTCGTTTGATATAGGCACATGCATTTACATTTTTCTATCCGTATTCTGTATTCTCACAGACGCAAACAAAACAGCATTTAAACTTTTATATTCTGGGCTTTATGACTTCTTACACTTCTATTTTACATGTTGGTATATCGGTTATGCATATTGATAAAAGATAAGATTTGCAGAAATTGCTTGGTATTCAGAACCCACATTCTGATCAGAGCACCTCAAAATCAAATACTTCCATGTGCCAAAATAGTGACTGGCATGGAAGGTATAAGTATACATGTAGGGAAGGTAAGGAAAAGGACTGAAAAAAAAGAGTACAGGGCCCCGGTGAAAAGGGCCAGTTGCTACTCACTTCTCGATGTTGCTGAACATTCTGCTTTTTCAAAGAAGCCAGAAATGTTGTTGTCATATAAAAAGTTCTTATTTTTAAATGTTTACACAAGTTAAAATCTCTGTAGGCCCAGCAAAATTAATCTGCATACCAAATGTGTTTTGTATGCCTCCAATCTCCAACAACTGATCTGAAGGAACACATTTTTTTCCCATTACACTGAATAGAGCAGAGGCTGTCAGAGCTGCGTTCACAGGACCTGCAGACCCTTGAGAGAGTTTAATGGCTCCCTCATCTTCCACTCTTAAATAGACTTTAACAATTTCATCTAACTAAAACATTGTCTTAGTGCCGAAACCGGTTTGGCTCAGTGGTAAAGCGTTGGTCTGCCGACTGAAGGGTCCCGGGTTCGATTCCAGTCAAGGGCATGTACCTTGGTTGTGGGCACATCCCCGGTGGGGGGTGTGCAGGAGGCAACTGATCAATGTTTCTCTCTCGTTGACGTTTCTAGCTCTCTATCTCTCTCCCTTCCTCTCTGTAAGAAATCAATAAAATATATTAAAAAAATAAAAAAATAATAAAACATTGTCTTAGAATGCCTATATCAAATTGAAAAAAAGAGGAAGTTTTTTTTAACCATCATATTTTTCCTTTTCCTCTAACTTTTTTCACACATACTGAAGACTCAGAATAACATATTTGCTTGCTTTTATTATTGCTCTGTATTATCCTTAGAAAACATTATAAATACTATTTTAAACACAGCATTTCATTTTTTAACATGCATATGTGATGGAAGTAGTATGTTTTAAGTGAATATATATTAATATCCCAGAATATATTTCAGTAATAATTATTTATATTTTTAAAAAATTATATTTCTACTACCAGTTTTCATATTGAGAATCTTTATGTTGGTTCCAGATCCCCAAGCTTATATTACTTTTTCAGTGTGTGGAATTTTTTTTTTTTTTTTTGTATTTCTGCCTCTTTAGTTACTAAGTTCTTATTTATTTGAAAAAACTTTATTTTATTCTGTCAATTTAATTTTCATTACATTTACTTTGTTAACATGAATTGATATTTAACTTACAAAATAATTGAGCTCTGCAAAAGTTATTCAATTATTAAAACTTAATGAAGAAACTTGACATTTAAAGAACCACTATAACGAGTATTTTATGAAACAAATAATGAACCTTGTTTTAATTTATTATTTGTATAAAGGATTTTGTAAATGTTAGATTTATTTATAGCAAGTGTACATATCCCTGGCATCTCCCTTTAGACTATAATTTGATAAAGGCATCAATATTATCTTATATTCCTATGAATTATCCAGATTTATCTGTGTGAAATGTATACTAGTATTCTGATATCTAAAGTCAGTCCAAAATTACCTGAAGTTTTGTATGTATGTATGTGTGTGTGTGTGTGTATGCACTTTCTATTGAATTGTAGGACAGCTTTAACATTTTCCAGAAGGATCTATCTCTGTTTGCTTATTTCAAATAATTATTGTAGCTAAGAATTGTTTTCTTGGGTGGAGGGGTTGTTGTGGAAATCTATAGTTAAGCAGAGGACAAAGTTGGTATCTTTGAATCTATTGTACTGTTAAGACTCTATTTCTTGTCTTAGAAGTGACATTTGATATATGGTTGACCTTTACCTCTAATTCTAAAATTGTCAATTTTCCTTCCGATAGCCTCCAGTCAGGAAATTAATCAAAAGTTTAGGAAAATAAATTAGTTATATAACTTTTGTCACTCAGCACTAAAAATAACATGAGAAATTTCTTGGTGCTGTTCATAAGAAATACGCAATGTACGTTTTTCTTTCTTTGACTATTTGGTATAGTTTCTTCGACTATTCTTTCTCTCTTTGATTATTCCTTTTACTCTGGCCTCAGTATCTTCAACTTTTCAGTAACCCTGATCTCTGTACCAGTCATTTGATGTCACTTTCATCATCACTTGAAATTTTGTTAGGATGGCCTACTCTGAAACATCACTCTCTGACTGTGTCTCCTAATGTTTTATATTTCTCACTTTCAAAAATATAGTAACTAGATCTCTATCATTACCAAGAAGGATCTCTCTAGTTAGAGCATATTCTTCCATACCTCCTCAATATGGCATCACTTTCCTCTCTTCCAAACCAAAATCTTATAACCACCTTGTTAAAATTAGACTTTCCTAACCATTCTTTATTATTTTACTAGAGGCCCAATGCACAAAATTTGTGCAAGAGTAGGCCTTTTTTCCCCCAGCTGCCAACACCAGCTCTCCTCTGGCACCTGGGATCCGGGCATCCCTCACAGCTCTGACTTCATCCAGAAGGTCATCTGGAAGGATGGTCAGTCTAATTAGTACAGTATGCGTTTACCAGAGGCCAGGTGCATGAAATTCATGCACGAGGCGGGGGGAGGGAAGGGGCCTCCTCACCCCAGCCTAACCCCTCTCCAATCCAGAACCCCTCATGGTATATCTGACTGCTGATATAGGCCTGATCCAGGATCAGGCTGAAACCAGCAGTGGGACATTCCTCTCATGATTCAGGACCACTGGCTCCTAACTGCTGATCTTCCTGCCTGCCTGATTACCTCTAGCTGCCCCCCCCTGCTGGCCTGGTCTCCCACAACCACCCCCCTGCCAGCCTAGTAGCCCCTCATGCTCTCTCCTTCCGATCTGGTAACCCCTCACTGCCCCCCCCCCCCCCCCCTGCCAACCTGGTCACCCAATGCAGCCTGCTGTTTGGTTGTTACTGTGAAGACGTCCTGACCAATTTGCATATTACTCTTTTATTACTATAGATTATTAGTGATTTTATTTTATTTTTCACATCATCATTTATCCCCTCTATTCCCTTTCCACCTTCCACCTGCCCTCCCACAATCACCACACTATTATTATCCATCTCCATAGGTTTTCTCTCTTTTTTTTTTCTTCCCTTTTTTTTCTCTCAATCTTTCTACCTGCCCCCCAGAACCTTCCCCCTACCAGAGCTGTCTGCCCGATCTCTATCTATGGGTCTGTCTCTATTTTGTGTGGCAGTTCAGTTTCTTCATTAAATTTCACTTGAGTGAAATCATATGGTATTTGTCTTTTTCTGACTGGCTTATTTCACTTAGCTTAATGTTCTCTGGGTCCAACCGTGTTGTTGCAAAGGGTAAAACTAACTATTGTTAAGGATGAATTATGTAAATGGATTTATTTGCCCAACTAGGGTAGCTCAGTGTTTGAGCATCAACATAGGAACCAGGAGGTTACAGTTTGATTCCTCGTCAGGATCAATTGGTGATTCTCTCTCTCATCATTGATGTTTCTCTCTCTCTATCCATCTCCCTTCCTCTCTGAAGTCAATGAAAATATATTTTTAAAAAAAATAAAAATTAACTGGATTTTTTTGTTTTACTTTTATTCATGAGGAACAGCAATAATAAACAAAACCTTAAATGGGTATTCCAAAGTTCTCAGCAATCTCTTGTAATTGGCTTGTTACCTTTGCTTCCCAGGATGATTATTTCTTAGGTTATCTCAGAATTAGTTCTACTAGAAGATCAGAAAAAGGAGTGCCATTTCTAAACTCCTCCTCAGGATACAGCCCAAAACCCTCTGGTACTCATGTTGTGTCTTCATGGTGCTTCTTGGGGTGGTTTAGTCATATCGGATGAATGGCAATAGTTACATCTCTATGGCTTTGATATCTGTTTGAATGTGTGAATGTGCTTCTGTTTCCCACTGTATTTTATTTGTTCCTCCACTTACTCAAATCTTTTCTTCATGTGAGTAGGGCATGAATTCTAAACTAAAAACAGGTATACCCGCATTAGGTTTCACAATGCACATCCGTGCAGGGATCAAGACCACATGCCTTGCTAGAAATAATGCACACTACAATGCCATGTAATTCAGAATATCATTTGCATCTGCATGAGGTTAACACATTTACAACAGTGAAAATAGGTTGAAGTTTAAATGACTAAAGTGTTACATTTCTCATCTTAAGCTTCCAAATACTTTTCCCATTTAATAACTGGTACTGTAGGAAGGCTGGATTTTTCTTCTGTCCATGCTTGACTGATCAAATACAGAATTTCTGATAGTAAAGCAGCAGTGAATGGACAGAAACTAGGAGTAGTATTCAGAAGCCTCTCAAAAAAAATCTCATTGGGGTCTCTAAGCTCTGAACTTGATTTGCATGTGAGATATAAATGCATAGGCTGGTGGAAGCCTTCCAAAGATAAACGGTTAACACATTTTTGGATTTTACTTGATCTTTTTTTCCTATCAAAAGGAAAAGTCTTTTCATAGTATCTGTTTATTCCTTTTTTTTTTTCATGACTTACCACCTCAAATACCAGATTTCCTATGCTTTACTTGGGAGATAATTATGCTTCAATAAGTACATAGTTATTTTTTAAACCATGGTCTGCCTTCATCTATCAGTTTTAAACCTGTTTCTGTGTCTTCAAAGGGATAGTTCCAATGACTATAATGATTCTTGGAGAATGAGCATGGGTATTCCTAATAGCTGTGCTAATTCCCATGAGCATTCCCAAGAATGCTCCTTGAATATCTCATTTCAAGTCACTCAAGCTGGGAACCCCAGCATAGTCTTTCATTCCTCCCTGTCACTTACACCCATGCAACAGTCAAGCTTCAACTCCTATTGATGATGGTTGTTTTATCTTTGCATGTTTCTACACTATTCTTTATTATTATTCCCACAGCTTTTATTCTAGTGCAGTCTCCTGACTTCAAACTATTGCAATAACTTGCTGATGGTCTCTCATCTTTACTCGGAACCCACTCCCTGTTCCCTCTATAGTAGACGGACACAAGCAGAGTAGGGATGATAGGCCAGGTTACAGAAGGTCACTAGGGTGGAAAGCACCAGGTGCCTAGAAATGGCCAAAACTGGGCTGGAATCTTGCACCATGGTGACCTTTCCTCCCCTAGCATATAGCATAGAGTTTAAATCCCTGATCTTTTATTTCACTGGTCATTCAGTTCAGACCCTCCCCTGACCCCTCCCCCCACCATGCCCCCTTCCCTGCATGTCACTAGTCATGTGGTAGATTCCCTTAGGAGAGAAACAAAGGGGTGGAGAATAGCCTCAAAGGACTCTCATACAACCACTCCCTTAAGCATTAAGCCTGAGAGAGATAACATCTAGGCCTCAGCTGTGTTTCAGGCCAGCCCTGAAATGCAGCAATGCCAGGAGGGGCAACACCATGGCTGACATCAGGACCAGCGCCATGACTAATGGTCCCCCACTCTGGCACTGACCAATCAGTGGAGACCATGACCCTGAAGAGACACACCTGAAAAGTCAATGACTATTTCATAGAAATCCTCTTCTGAGACTTCCAGATAAAAGCCTTTGAGACTAAGGACCCAGTGGTATTCATTCTCTCTCTCTCTCTCAATCCATTCTTTAAAAAAAAAAAAAAAATCAAGCCCAAGCACCTTAGTATAGATTTTTTAGTAAATCATGAATTATCTGTTTAAATGTCCTTTTTATATTACGTTAAATACTAAAGAGTAAATTCAGTAGAAATATGTCAATCACCTATTTCTCTATTTTAATTTTTCAATTTAAGTATCCAAAAATAATGTATGAACTCAATTATTTACTGAGTCATATGTGTATCTGTTCACTAGTAAAAAGGAATATTTGCAGTATCTATTACTAGCATTTAAGGTTCAGTTTATGTTAGAGGAAAACAAGAAAGTAAGTGTACTCAAATTAAATAATTCTAAATAGTAAAATTATAATTTACCATTGTATTTTAATCAGGAAAATAGAAATACACATGCAGGAGAAATGGTAAACATTTTTCCCCCCAATTGTTTTAGTAATGGAGGTGATTGCAGAATTCTAGAAATACTTTTAACATTCTGAGCTGGTTGAATTTTTAACAGAAATAAGAACATCCTAATATATATTGAAGAATTACTTTTCTTTCATAAAAATGCAATAGAAACACTATTTTACCTTTCTTTGGCAATTTCTTGGTTGGGCAGATAAATATCTTTGTTCTCAAAAGTGTAGACCTATTTCCATGCCATTAATATAATTGGGGAAGAAGCAACTAAATTTTTTTCAGATTTTTACAGTATTATTATTTTTAAGTAGTTCCTTTCGAGAGCACCTTGATGATTAGAAATTTGTCAACTTAAAATGCAGGAACTCTTGGTGGAATCATCCTCTTTAGAGAAATATAACTGGTTTTGAACATGGCAGCTGTATGGATAATGTGGTTTCCTACTCTGAAACTTTATTCAAAATTATAAAATATTTTTATGTCTCATTCAAAAAACAGCTTTACTATATTACTTTAACAAAGGTAGAGGTTACTGTGAAATATTCCAATTCAATTTAATTTGACTTAGAATGGAGAAATTTCATTGAATGTTTTATTTCCTTCCTTCTTTCTTTCTCCATTTCAATATTTTATTAAATAACATTTCTGAAAAACTGGAATAATTTGTCAAAGTAGATTTTTTTTTCTGTAGCAAACATACTCATTTATCATTGCTTCTTTCCATTTAACTAATCACATATTTACAGATAGAGAGTAATGACTCCCATTGGGCTCATACACAATATATTTAAAAAATGATATAAAGATAAACACAGAACTTATTCCCAATGTCAGCAGCAAATAGATGGCTGCTGGGTTATTTACTTCCCTATTTCTACTGGTGTCCTATACAAGAACACACCTCTCTAATCCCCACAAAAATCATTATACAATCTAAATAAAAGCAGTATAAATAAAACACTTTGACAAGTGTCCTAACTCTCCATTCCAATTGGATAGCTACACAATGGCCTTCCTATTATAAAAAAAGATTGGAGTAACATTACTGTACTTTTCTTCAACAGCAATGAAAAGATAACTACTAAGTGCTTTATCCCATGTGGGAGAAAATAAGTCTGTCTTGTTTATGGGTGGGTGAGAAATAGCTTAATATTTCTTATCTGCCTTTACTGGAATGAACAGAAAACATATCATGAATAATAAATATAGTGAAATACACAATGCAATTTGTCATATTCTGTTTCTTGCCTCAGTGTTTAGGTCATCCTTTCCTTAAAACAATTTATAAAATTCTGCCAAGCCAGATTTGATTGTAGAATTTCTGCTCGTGGTTTTAAAATTTAGGATTGGTATTAACTACCCTAGAAGGCCTTCCTCAACAGCATGATTCCAAGGCAACACTTCCTATGTCTCCATTCTATACTTCTGGGTGCTGAAAATATAACTGTTACACTGAGCAGGTTGAATTCACTGGACTTTCAAGATACTGTTGTTTTACTTTTTAAAATATATGCTTATTCTAATTCATGCTTATATTGTGCTGTTTCAAATCCTTCTTTTTCTGAGTTGCACACTCTATTTTTGAAATTATGTTCTCAATCTGATTTCATAAAACAATTAACTCAAAACTCAAGTTGTGCCACCCCCAAGCAGACAATGATTGAACATATTTTCAACTAGGAAATGAAATATTGTTTTCCCCTTCTTACAGGCCTCCCTAAACTTAACAAGTGCTTCCCTGGGAAGATCCTTTCTTACCTTCAAAACACTAAGCCAATTGAGCCACTAACTCTGTCTGATAAAGAGGAGGGAAAGGCCTCTCTTCTAAATGATATGTTTCCATACACACAAAAGCCCAAGCTCCCTTCTCATTCACATGCTTTTCCAGGTACAGATCTCCAAACTAGCATACCATCCTGCCACTGTTCACCTAAAGACTCTATGCTGAGAATAAGGACTTCTAACTTGGACTATTCAAGGGAAGACTGTGATTCTCTGCACTATTTAAAAAAAAAAAGAAAAAGAAAACAAAATAAAAAACACTGATACTGATAGATTTCAATCAGTATCTTACACACTTTTCACCTGTTATAAAGGTATGCCTTGCTTTGTAGTGGTACCTTACCTAAAGGGTAAGCACAGTGGCCTTTTCATACCTGTGTGAAACCTACAGAAACCTCTGTAACCTATAGAAACGTGCAATACTATAGGTTATAGTAAATGATTTTTGACTAAATGACTGAGTGAAACTAATTGTCTGTTGAATTAACAATCTCTTGAGATATGTTTAAATAATAACTTAGCTTGTCAGTGTCTACTGTACAAAATATTATACTAAGTGCTTTACAGATTCTGTCTTGAAACTTCAAACTACTCTGCACAGAAGTTGTGATTATCATTAACTTGTCATCAAATTGAGACTCAGAAAAAAAAAAAAAAAGTTCCCCAGGTCTCAACGTTAGAGGCAGTGTGAGCATTTGGGCACACTTGATTCCTGAATTTACATCACATCTACTATCACATAAGGCCTTTAATAAATTGCCCAGATAAAAAATTTTTCAGCAAACTTCCCATTGGCAGATTATACACACAAGTGCACATTCACACAAGGCATACAGAAATAATTATTTACACACACATTATCCTTATGATATCTATATGCACACACATAATATACACATATTATACATGATAAACATATGTATTATAGCTATATCATCTATAATAATAAAAGCATAATATGCTGATTAGACCAGACATCCTTCTGGATGAACTCCAGACAATGCCTGAGCTGTGAGAAAAGCCTGGTCCAGGGTTCCTGCTGGCGGCCAGAGGGAAGCCTAGGTCCAGGGTACCAGAGGGACCTGGTGACAGCAGCCAAGGGAAGGAAGACCTACTCTTGCACATATTTTGTGCATCAGGCCTCTAATATCTATATACTTGTGATTTATTATACATAATTTCCTGTTCTTATTTTCTTATATAAGGATGTTAGAGTAAAATTGTCTGAAAATAGCCTTAGGTACTCATTATGGATTGCTTAAATATTGGGCTACCTGGCCTGGCCTATGTGGCTCAGTAGTTGAGTGTCTACCTATGAACCATGAGACCAAGGTTTGATTCCTGGTCAGGACACATGCCCAGGTTGCTGGCTCAATCAATCCCCAGTAGGGGGCATGCAGGATGTAGCCAATCAATGATTCTCTCTCATCACTGATGTTTCTATCTCATTCTCTCTCCCTTCCTCTGTGAAATCAATAAAAATACATTTTAAAAATATATATTGGGCTACCTGGTACCCTCTCCTCTCAGTGAGAGATAAGGTTCAGGTTTTCAAAGAACTGGAATGTTCTCCTGATGGGGATGGCCACAGCATATTTGGACTCAAATGTCTAACAGGCTGAGCAACTAACATTTCTATGTTTCCTGTAAAGGGCTGAAACCCCTCTCCAAGCTTCCTGGCAGATTGTTTATTCTTCTAATGACAGGAATGATTTCTTATACTTTCCCTGTAAGAAGGGAAACTCGTGGGAAATACAGTCTCTTCACTGAAATGCCTTATTTAACAGATGCACTGATATGTCTTACTGCAGAGTAAGAAGCTGGAGGAGGGGTATGCATCTCTATCCTGCTTACCCTTGTCTTTAGGGAATCCTTTTTCCAAGAAAATACCTAGAGCTAAACTCATATTAAATACTGTTGAGGATGACATCATGAAACCTGGTGTGCGACCTGGAGAAAAATAGAGAAATGATTTGAATAAGAACACAATTCCAAACAATGGAGAAACAACTGCAAAGGCAGACTTAACCAAGGTTTTAATGTGATATCACACAACAAAGGTGTCTGATCTCCCTGTTGTTCTTAAAATTAATCTTGCCTTTCAAAGAAAGCTGGAATCCTGGCTTACCTTCCTATAGGTTTTCCATCATTCTTGAAAGGCTGGAGGCATAAGGAAGAGGAGGGGGAGGTGGGTAACAAGAGAGAAGGAAAGAAAATAACTGAAATAACTACTGGAGTTCCAACAAAGATGGTGGGCTACTGTTGTCAGTGAGAATTCAATGGCCATTAATGTCACCATTCCAAAAGAAAAATTACCCTCACTTTATCTATCAAATCGATATCTGCACAGAAAGAAAGTATCACAGATTGTAATCAGCAAGAAGCTCAATATTGTCTGAGGTTCCTAAGCCACATTAATCAGATCCTTGTTTTAACTGCTATTAATGTAACACATTCACAAATTGTATTGAATATTCATCTGTTATTGCAGGAATATTTTTAAACTCCCCTATCATAAAAATATGGTTCATAATTATATGAAGGTGAGGGGCAGGGGCAGGGAAACAACATTTACATTTCACCTAAGTAATATTTAAAGTTTATATAAAATTTCATAATTCATCTATTGAATAATATTGTTAATGCTGAGGGAAAAGTGATCTATATTGCCTTCATTGACAATGATGCAGCATGGCTATGTCATAGTGGATAAATCCTTTTTCTTCCTTACTGATTTGAGTTCTGCTATTGACTGTCAGTATGTGCTTCCTGTGCCTCCATAAGTGAATGCCTTCAAAGCATTTCAAAGAAAAATCTTACTTTATCTGCTTACTTTTTCATTTATGTTATTATTTTCCTAAAATACCTTAGTTGGGGCTTCACTGTTATGAAACTATCATTGAAAAAAAAACATCTGGGCTTCCTGGTTGGTCAGGTTGAGGCTCTAAAGCCACTCCCTTCCATATGCCTTCAAGGGAAATGTCTCTGCTCACTGAGTGCATTTTGTTCTCAGCCGGATACTTCTTTGCTAGGGGCCAGTTATATTCCTGTTGAGTGTGGGCATAGATACAAAAGCACACACAAGTAAGGCATTCTTTGCCTTCTGGAAATCCTTTATTAATATGGAACAAAGAGATGAGATACAGACCCTAAAGTACTCATTGGAATGTCACAAGATACTAGAGGTTTACCAGATGAAAGTGGCTTTGTAAACAAGGTTAGAATATGATTTTTAGAACTAGGTGGACCCCTTTATTGAACAGTTTCTTTGGCCTACCTGGTGTGGCTCACTGGTGGAATCTAGATCTCTGAACCAGGAGGCCAAGGTTCAATTCACAATCAGGGCACCTTCCTGGGTTGTGGGCTCAATCCCCAGTGTGGGGTGTGCTAGAGGCAGCTGACCAATTATTCTCTCTCAGCATTGATGTTTTTTTTTTCTCTCTCTCTCTTTTCCTTCTTCTCTGAAATAAATAAAAATATATTTAAAAATAAAATAAATTAGCAGTTTATTTGGTGTTAAAGGATGATAACAATTATTTTCGAAGATACTGTGAGCCAGACTTATCTTGGTTCTTCTAAGTTACCCCAGAACCTTAGTGTTCCAGACCACAAGCAAAGAAGCATCAAGTGGCAATAACTTTGTGGGAATCGGGCACTGGCTCAGGAGAAAGAGTAAGATAGATATCTTCTTCATCATGAAGCTCAGTGTGTTATAAGGAGATCAACTAATAACATGAAAATAAAATTATAAGAAACCATAAGTAATTGTCTTATCTATTCCAGTTTCTAAAAAAGGATAATTTTGTTTGCTAGGCATAGTGATTGGGAAAATAGTAATTGGCATCAGATTTTGATTGTTAATGTTTTATTTTCATCCATCTCTGCTTTCTTGTCGATCCTTTTTATTATAATAATCTTCCTAAGATAAAAATTGATATATGACTTCCCTGCCTATAATCTTTCAATAACTAAGCATTGCCTTCAGGATAGAAACCTAACCCTGGCATGAGAAGGAAAGCTTGTCACTTCTCATCACTTCCTTCTGGAAAACCTATTCTCCAGTCACACTAAGGGTTATGCCTGCCCCAGATGTCAGCTTCTCTCATACCTCTGAGCCTTTGCTTATCCTGCTCACTGCATGGAAGGGCCATCTCCTGCCATTCCCTACCTCCTTCTCCTCCTCTCCACACCTCTTTATTAACAGGTGCCTAATCAGCCTTCAAAATTGATGCAGGTGGTCAGCACCTCTTTAATCAATGACTCGATCAGAGATCTATTAAGGGCTTATTACATGCCAGAGCACTGTGGTTATTGTTGCCTCAAAATTTCTCATGCTCCTCCAGCTAGATTTCTTCTTTTAGGCTGTGTTTTATTTCTTCCAAACAAAGCTACATTTGGCTTAAGATTTAAACTCTAAGCATTTCTGTGGCTAGAAACATCTCTTGTTTAGAACTGATTTTTCTTTTTAAAAACACTTGGAATTTATTGGAAGTTTCTTAAAGCTTCTCCTCCCAGTAACTTAGATATTTTATTTAAAAGGTGTTTTGCTAACCTCCAATATATTATTTCAAATTCCTATGTGTCTATGAATTTATGTGAATATTAAATTAGAATGGAAAAATATCAATGTTTAATAGGTTACATAATATCGTTTATAATAATAGTTTATTCACAGGTATTCAGTCTTCAACATAATATATAAGAAAATTCTCATAGCTAAAATATTATTTTGCTGTTCTTATTAAGTGGGGCATGTATGATGATGATAATTTAAAAATAGTTGGTCACATCCAGACTGTGAAAATTGGCACTATCTTCCTTAAAAATAAAACTAATGAAAGTAACTGCTGTCATGACACTTCTCTTAACACATTTGGCTCAATTTCAACTTCTACTTTTAACAATTTAGGCATATCACCCTCCCAAATGCAGGCATCACAAGACCAGTGGAATAGGAACTCCCTGGTGATAAGCAAATGCACTGCTCTTAGCAACTTCTCATCAATAAACCAAAATGAGACCCGTTAAGGATGCACAGCTTATAAAAATGGCAACTACTGTCAGGTTGCTAAGAATAAGAAAATTCAGAGTTATAGGGTAGAAACATTTATTCTTTTGTGAAGAGTCCTTTCCAGGTTAATGACACAGACCTTAAATAAGATTTCAGTTTCCAATTCATGGTGAAGGTAGATGGGATCCTGAAGGTATGGCAGCAAAAGTCCTATTACTTTAAAACTATTGATTATGTTACCAAGGAAACTTTGTTACTAAGGAATCCTTAAAAATAAGCCACTATTTGATAACAACATCTTCATATTTCAGAATCAATGCTTTTCTTGACAGGGTTCTCTCCAGTAAGGCCATGCAAAGTTGTTATAAGAATTCACAAATTGCACATCATTCAAAATGGAGGATTCTAGGTTATAGCAAATCTTCACTTAGGTTGTCTGTGGCTTTAGGCCGGGGGCTTAATCACAAG
The DNA here is from genome assembly GCF_964339955.1 of Pipistrellus hanaki. Classification (NCBI taxonomy): domain Eukaryota; kingdom Metazoa; phylum Chordata; class Mammalia; order Chiroptera; family Vespertilionidae; genus Pipistrellus; species Pipistrellus hanaki. The sequence continues at coordinate 58,655,414 of NC_140509.1, read as the reverse complement.
GAACAACAACAGCCTGTAATTATTGGAATTGAGAGCCTAATAGATGCATACAGCATACACAATGTATAACAAAACCAATTTTACCATCAGGTAATTGACATAAAGAGCAGTTAGGTTGCCAAGCACCTGATCAATGTTGTAATGGCATTGAACAAAAGGACATCATGGGGAACCTGCAGTATTCCATGGAGCCTGGGCAGCTTCAGGGTATCAGCTCCAGAGATGCTCTGGCTGGGGAGGGGCTGGGCGGAGCTCAAGGATGGGACTCCAACCTGAGATGACCCTCCCACAGGAGTGGTTCTTCTCTTACCTGATTACAGCAGGAATGTCTATATACACTTAGAAAAATGGTTCCGGGAAATATCAAAGGTGGAATAGGGGCAGAGGTATTTCAAAAATCTTGTATTTCATTGCCTTATAATTGGTACAACGGTAAATTATTTTTAAAATAAAAACAGATTCTAAGACTATTGTGTGTTTTAAATCCACTACCCTCAAAATGCTTATTTACCCTTTCAGTACTTCAGAAGCCATTTAAAGCACCACCAATTTCAAGGTGTTTGTCAGACTGTAAGCATTTTCTATTATATTAAAGTATTATATTTACTTTTAGTGAACATTCCATAATCAAAATATGCAACTGTACAACTTAATGTAAATGTGTTTAGGTGATTGGGGAGCATTAGTAACTATTCCACAAGCCATCCAAATAATAGAAATTTGCACATAGATACCAATGTTCTGTAATTACTTAACAGATATTTCACAATATAATGCATAATCTTTAAAGTAACTTGAGTGCCTCCTGGTGTGTTATAATTGCTCTTTGTTATAAATACCCCATTAATAATTTATAAGCTTTTTAGGCAGTGCTACATTCTCTCTCCTACATAGCTAGTAACTATTTTAAAATACAAAACTCTTTTTATTAACTGGGAATGTATCACTTTAAAGTACTGCTACATTATTTTGGGGAATGGTTGTCTTGAAATTTTGGAAATATCATTAGACATTATGCATTAGTGCCAGAGATTTAAACACATATCTCTTCATGATGACTAACATGATAAGATTCAGAATGAAGAACATCATTAGACTTTTGTGAAAAGTCACTATCGATATTAATGAAGTATTTGTATATATACAATATGCAGTTACAAAGTAAGTGTCACAGAACACTTGAAAGCAATAACTATGATTATATAACTTCTGTATTCAGGTGACTTAAATTTTGTTTGAGGTAAAAGTTATTAAACATGGAATAATGAGATGGTAGTGATGTATTCAACTAAACACTATTTTTAGTATGTCACTGCTGTGGATTGATGGACAAAATGAGTGATGGGTCTATCACAAATTGATGCCACCTGGAATTAATAAGGTCTCAATTCTTCTTGCCAAATATTTTATGCATCTCTTCCCTATCATATTCCCTGAAGATTACTCCAAAATATATCTGCTTATTAATATCATTGAGTCCTCCCTCTCCTTGCCCTGAAAACCTTCACCATTTGGAAATCAACTCACCTCAGAGTTTTGAAAAAGAACATAGAGATGGCCAGTGAAGTAGGTGCAGGCTCTGAGGACAGATAGATCCAAAATCAGGAGGGCTTGTGTACAGTAGAGAGAAAGTGAAACAGTGAGTGAGAGTCTTAGTGTGGACATTATAGAGACAACCCATCAACAGTACAGTCAGCATGGGAATGGTGCTCATGGAACAGGCATATGGTAGGGATTCAGGGAGGAGAGCCACGCTCAGCTTCAGAGAGACATGCCACAGGGAGAGTCATCTTCAGATACAGACCTAATTCTGGAGGAAGTGAGCTACTTATGGGATCTTGGAATCTATTATCAATGGAAGGACACAGGTTCAGATTTGAGACTCAGTTTTTCAGCTGGATATACAATTAGCAGACATCTTGATTTGTTACTGTTATCTGTTTACTGATCTGTTAAGGCTGGGCCAGAATAAAGGAAGCAGGGCACTTGTCTCAGGGAAATAATTTAAGGGGATGTCAAAATATTAAGCAATCAAGTTAAATAATATTTTAATGGAATATTTAAAAATCGAGTTAAGGAAAATTCATGATGAACGACACACTAGTCCTTGATTAGTAGAGCTATTATTGTTAGATAGTTAGATATTCTGTTTATTATTATATATAATGTTTAATTCATTTGGTATGTTTCTTTTTTTCAATTACAGTTTACATTTAATGTTATTTTGTATTATTTTCAGGTGTTTAGCATAATGACAATAATATTCTTTTCAAATATGGATGCCATTATTTTTATTTGGAGAAATTCCTAGAAGTAAAATTTCTGGGTCAAACTAGAGGAATATTTTAAGGGCTTTTAATGAGAACACTCATTAGCAGAGTACATGAAAATATATGTCAAAATGAATTCTTCTTTTTGAAGGCAATTCTTTTAATTTAAAATAATTATTTTTAATTTAATAGACAACATTTATATACTGTTTTTTAAACATTGAATTTGTAATTGATATTTTTGAACAATTAGTATCAATTTATTTTCTTCATTAATTGTATGTTTCTGCAGAATATGCTTATTTCTCTTGGGGTATTGATGCTTTGTTAATAATCCAGAAGTTCTTATTAGAAAAGAGAGAATCTGATCATTAAAGTAATGATTATGTAGCAGTAAAGTAAATAATAGTAGATGAAATGAAAGAAGCATAAAAATATTGAGTAAGCCTTTTATCCTTCCATGGTGAAAAAAATAAATATTATGTTATCTTGACTGTAATAATAATAAACAAAATATAGTCTGAAAATCAGAAAACAAAATAGTGAGCAAGGAAGTTAAAAAAGAACTAGAAAATTTGCCTATAACATAATGACAAAATTCAAGCATATCACAGATAGTAATAAATTTAAACAAATAAATCTATTAAATGGCTAAATATCTTAGGAGCATTTAAAAAATGAATGATTCAAGAACACAGTGGCAAAAGGAGACAAAATAAGAATAAAATGTTACAGAAAATTAAAAGTATACTTGAATTTTGAAGAAAATTTAATTTAAAAAGTACAAATTAGAGGACAAATTTTCTGTAAGCTATTTTTAAATGTGTAAGTCGGAACTACTTTTAAAAAATTGATAACTTGAACAAAAGTAAAGAATTAGGTCAAACACTTCCTATGTATAAACGTACTTCATAAATGTATGTGACTAAAGAAATCTAAAAACTAAAGAAACTATCCCATAAATTAAATATTTGGGGAAAATGAAGTTAGCTGGTTTGCAGCTAATACACCACCAAAAATAAATTGGGGTCACTTAAATAAAGAAAGAATATAATCACACAAAATAGAAAAATTAAAGGTGAATTTTTATGGATCTTATATTTCAAAAATGTTTTTGTAAGCTTACAAAGAATGATAGAAGTTATATGTGTACACATCATTAAACTTGGAAATATAAAATAAAATCATTTAAATGCAAAAAATAGTATAAGATAAGGCAATTAAAAATAACTAGGAACATATGGGCTGCCAATATGACAAATACTTGGTTAATATAATGTATAAAAGGATCTTCTAAAACAGTGGTTGGCAAACTCAATATCAACAGTACAACAATTGAAATTTCTTTTGAGAGCCAAATTTTTTAAACTTAAACTTCTTCTAATGCCACTTCTTCAAAATAGACTCGCCAAGGCAGTGGTATTTTGTGGAAAAGCCACACTCAAGGGGCAAAAGAGCCGCATGTGGCTCGTGAACAGCAGTTTGCCGACCGCCGTTCTAAAAGCTGAGCAAGCACTAATAAACCAACAAAAAGGCCACGAATTTACAATTTCCAGATTATTCATCCTCATTGGTAATAAAATAGATTAAAATTAAGACAACAATGGAATCATTTTGATATAAAATTCATTAAAATATTTAAAATGTATAATAAAAAATATGGCTGAAGAGAAAGTGAAAAGCCTCCTAAGAGCTTTAATAATGTCCTCATTCAACCTGGTTATTTTTTTCTTGCAGTTTTTTTTCTAATGAGAATTATCATAGGTGTGTATGTGACCTTCTTATAGAATGCCATTTATCAAATGATTATAAAAAGCAAGTATTATTAAGAATCGCAATAGATCCTCAGTAAATGTCAAGAAACATAATTTGAATGAAAAATTATGAAATATTAAAATTATGTTAGAATTGTCATCAGTGACATGTAATTGTTAACTACGTAATATTAATGAGAAAATTTGAAATATCTACCCAAAACAGTATAATATATATCCAGAGGGCAAAATGGAAGAATATAGGCCAAATATAGATAATCACTTCTGAAATGTGAGATTATAGGTCATTTGTTTTCACCTTTATACTTTCAATCATTACTTACCATGTAATACTTTTATTATTATGACATAAAGTAACAAAAAATACAAATATCAGGAAATAAAGGTAGTGTGGGTTATAAAGGAGAGCCCCACTCCCAAGCCACAGTCTTCAGGGGACAGGTAGTGGGATTTCCATTCATTGCCCCCCTAGAGCATCTGCATAGGCTGCCATTTATACCTGCCATCAGGTTTGTATGGACATTAGAACAGCAGTGCTCTCGGAGAGCAGAGTTCATGGTCAATTTTATATTTTTACTATCTTTAATATATTACTTCTAACTCTCTCGTATGTTCTCAATTTACCCATTCCTCCCCCCCCCCACACACACACATATCATGCTTTGCTGTGTGTGGGGGATGGGGAGGGGACATTTGTACATCTTTTAAATATCCAAATCCATGAGTCAGAGGATGTCAAACATGGCAAAACATCAAAATTATCTAGAAAATTTTAAAGAAATAATATACTCTCACATACATCCACAAATACCCAAGTAAGCCTTAACCCCATTTAAGTCCTACAATCTTCTAATCCAAATATAGAATATTATAGTAATTAAAATCAAATATTTTAATTTTCCTGAATGACATACTCTCTAATGATCAGTAAACTTTCGGGAGTTTTCAATTAACGTACATTTCTAAGAAATTTATAAATATCTACTCACATTTCAGATCAAGGTGTTATGAGGTACTTTTGGTATAATAAAATCTCTCAGATTATCAACTGGGATTCTGCAACTTTGAGTATTTCAATATCTCACAATTCTCTAAACTGTGTCAGGAAGTGTGTGTAGGAAGAGAAAGTTACCTTCTCAGAAGAGGTTATGGGTAACTTTCCATCTACTTGAGCAGAAGAATTCACTGTAACCCTTGCTGGCTTTTTTATTAAGGTATTTTTAATTTCAGGAGTGATGATAAGAACTTAAAAGTGTGATTCCTGTGAATCTCCAGGTTGATGAGACACAGACACTGGTTCTTCTCACCCCTGTGCTTCCCATATCATCTGTCTAATACGTGCTCCAATACATGCAACCCTCTTATTATTTTTCATTTCCTGTGGGATGTTTCTTCAGGGTCTCCAATGAGATCCACCAGCATCCTGCATGCTCTGTTTATTGCGGAACTAAATGAAGCATGCGGGGCAGCATCTGAAAACAATTAAAAATAATTGAAATGAGCTGTGGACTCTACTAGTCTCATTAAGTTTTATATTTCATCCTCCACACATTGGGGGTTTCTGATCTGAACCTCCTACCCCTCAGGCCTCCTGCTGGCAAAAGAGCTCCTTTCCCAGGACAGATAAAGGGCCCTCGGTTTGGGATGCTGGGGCCAGGATCTATGACCCGGCAGGGAAAAGCCAGATCACTGCCAAGAGGCTTCTGTGGGAGGAGCCGATGCCTCTCTTCATGAACTGCCTTTTCCGCAGCTGCCTCATGAATTAATAAACAGCATTATGAATATGCACACATCCCTTATTAAGAATTCACAAGCACATTAATCAAGTCGGTCACATGCAACTCAGGATATTGAAGTTAGCTTGTCAGAGAGAGAGAGAGGAAACTAAAAATTTTAAAATATTTAGTTATAGAAGGAGTGAACTAATAAAAGTTTAAAGGAAGTTTTGAGATGATACCATTTTTTCAAAGTCCACATGATGTTAACTTGGACACAAACAAGTTAAATATCACAGATGTTATATTGGAAATGATTTGATGATTAAGTTACATAAAAATAATGTGGATACTCTTCTACAGAATATAAAATATCTATTCTAGAAGACACTTTTTGAGAAGATAAACTCATTCCTTTTTTGTATCCAGGAAGGCCTAAGAAATTTAGCGGTGAGGTAATTATTCTTAGAGAGATATTTAACATGATCCAATGACAGGTATGAGGAAACGAGATTAGCTCTTACTGTGAAGGCTGACTCCGACGTGAGCTTGGAATAATGTGTACATAAGAAAGATAAAAGTAGGTATTTTATTAAACAGTTAGCACTTGTGAAGATTGTTCTATTGGCAGCACTGTGGATGTGCATGTTTGACAGAAAAGAACACTGGGAAGTGGCAAAGTACAACTGACCTTTACATTTCTTCCTTTCTAAAAGATCTGATTACCCTTAGGCTCATCTTAAAGTGGTCTTCCCCTACCAACTGCAGAACATTGATATTAACAGTTTATTCCAAATGATCCAGTTGATGAGGCTTGGGACTAGAATCACTTTAATTTCTTCTCTAATTTCTCCGAGTGCATTAAGCAGGAAAGAAACTCCAGCATTTCCCATAACATTGCCAATGTGTGCTGATCCTATCAGTGCTGCATTAGACAATAGCACACTCCTTTCTGCCTCATCTAAGTACAAGCAAGAACTACTGTTTGTCCTCCTTCAAGACATGTTCTTTATAACAAGAGCTCACAATTATTGACCACTTGCTGTGTACTAACCACTATTCTCAGTGCTTTACATGCACATTCTCAAAACAGTAGAACTATGTTATTGTCTCTACATCTGCACATAAGAAAAGTGCAGTTTGTTTATGTAACATTGAAATGCAGAGCTAGGGGACACAAGACCCCAACATTCTGGCTCTTGCACCATGTTTTTTATTTTTTTATTTTTTTAATATTGCTCTCAGAGAGGAAGGGAGAGGGATAAAGAGAAACATCAGTGATAGAGGGAGAATGAGATAGAAACATCAGTGATGAGAATCATTGATTAGCACACCTCCTACTGGGAATCTAGCCCACAACCCAGGCATGTGCCCTTGACTGGAATCGAACTTGGGACCCTTCAGTCCACAGGCCCGGCGCTCTATCCACTGAGCCAAACCAGCTAGGGCTTGCACCATGTTTTTAACAATCACACTTACTGCCTTTATGGATCTTATCCAGTCTTTACTTGTTTTATTTAGCCACAAAGTCTAGAAAAGAATTGTAACTGAAAGTAGTTCAACAAATCTGGAGCAGGAGAAATGTAGATTATGAGAGAATGAGTGGTTTATGGCATGAAATGAAGCTGAAGATTAAATCAGAATCTGGAATGCCTACAGTCTCAATCTGTGTTGCGGAGCATGGATCTTATTCTAAAGCAATAGGAGGCTCATGGGGAGTTCTAATCCAATGAAGCACTGATAGAAAGTCTATGCGGAGAATCAGAGGTTGCTACAAAAGGCTATTTCGACGGTCTGAACAGATGCAGCTGTATTTTTCCCTGAGTATGCTGGGAGATTATCCTATATGTATTTAAACAATGTGCAAGTAGATTGAATTATAAGAAGTCATAAGAACATTTATATGCATTATAATAGGCTCTAAATACATTTTATTTTTTTTTCACAGAACTAAATGGATAAATTCCCCTACATATACTGAATGGGTTATGTGAATACTCAAGTAAGCAAGTACAGAATACTAGGAAAAGATTATTTGCTCTAGGAGATTGGCTATGAGATTTTATTAGCACATTTAATAGTTCTCAGTATAACCTTTTCTGGTGTGCCCTTCCAGGCCTCTGGCCAACACTAATTTCCATATCTACATGAAATTGCAACCCTCTGTTGAGGGAACTGCGAAAATGAGTTTGAGATGATTATGGTTCTATCATTATGTTTCTCGGATCACAAATTTTTATTTAAACTGTTGAGACAGTTTTAAAAACAACAGTCTCTTATGTCCCTAGAAATATTTTATCCTTTATTGCTTTTCTCATTCAGGAATACTGAAATCTCACCTATAGTTTATGAAAAAAGAGTATTATTAATAATACCTATATTTTTATGTGTTTGTATACATAACTACAAAAAAAGAATTTCATAACCATCATTAGAAAGTAAGACTATATAATTTATAAATTGCTTACCTGAATATTTTCAAAAAATTTTAAACTTGTGGGCGAATGTTTAAAATTATTGAGTTCAATAACTCACTATACATTTTCATGTCAGGAAAGTCTATTGTTGGCAGCTGGCTTAGGGGATATCCATTACTCGTGCTTGATGGATCTCTTCTTTATAAAAACCATATGGAGAGACCTCAGCAATCTCTGCAGGAAAAAAATTAAAATGATTAGATTTTCTAAAGTCAATAGAAAATTCTATCTATGGAAAATTCATAACTTCCCTGGGAAGTTTCTACTAAGCTAACTTGAGGGAATAGAGATAATTCCTGAGCTGTCAGATGTAGACAATAACATATGTCCTACAACCACAGGAGTCAGTCTCTGTCAGTTAAACATAAAAAACAAACAAAAACAACCTCCCTATAAAAAAATGTGTCAATCCTTAAACATCATTTGTATACTGATCAAACCGAAGCCTTCTTTCCAGGAAGAGTGATTTGCCACCTGAATGACTTCCTTTCTTGTGTTACATGTGGACTTGAGAGAGAAGCAGCCAGGGAGGCAAGGCTGCAGTGTCTGAATTGTCCAGGCGCCAGAGTGACTGTCTATCATTTCTGCATATGGGCACAGATCCATGTTGTCAGGAAGGCTTTCTCCCATTTTCTTCAAATTTCTTCTCCTTTGTTTGTCTGGTTGAACTGTTCCATTACGAAATGGCTGTGCTAAAGCCATAGCCCTGCAGGTGATTTCCAGAGGTTCACAGGGCTGCAGAAATAGAATGCCCCCGTTTTGTAATAGCACTCATGCATTCAAGAAAGAAAGGCAATAATACACTAAGGGAGAAAAAGCGGTTTGCGTTATGTTATTGTATTGTCTGTATTTTTTTTGTGTTGAAATGAGTTAAAGAAATGTATGAGCTAATGTGTTGGTTTTAAAAAAAACAGTTGCTGAATTCTAAATATGTTGCTTTAAGAAAAGTTGAAAAGGATAAGAAGATGTAAGGAAGATTATTTGCATAATAAAAAATTTTCATGTCACAAAAGAACTTTAAGAAAGATTTTTAAAATAAGTATGTTTCATCTTGAATTTGAGCTACATTTTATTCCCACAAATTAGCTTTATATAAAAAAATTAATATTCACTATTTACAAACATAGAAATAAAAAAATAATGAATTTGTCCTTAAACAGAGGCAAATTTCATAAAAAGCATTAACTGCTCACAAATAATTATGAGAATTCTTTTCTTTTAAAAAAATATATTTTATTGATTTTTTTACAGAGAGGAAAGGAGAGGGATAGAGAACTAGAAACATCAATCAGCTGCCTCCTGCACACCCTCTACTGAGGATGTGCCTGCAACCAAGGTACGTGCCCTTGACCGGAATCAAACCTGGGACCTTTCAGTCCACAGGCTGATGCTCTATTTACTGAGCTAAACTGGTTTTGGCGAGAATTCTTTTATTTCTTTTTATTGATAGGCAATAATTTTCGCTACCTTTAAATCATGTTCCTAAATGAAAAGAATTGATATTGAATGGCTTATATTGTCTTAAAATATAATACTTTTGCAAACATAAACCCTCTAGGACCCAGTGCTTCCTCAGGCAGAGAAGAATTGTAGTGTGATTCTGCAGTTGTGTGTGACTTGTGAAGTAGCTGGAAACTCATTCTCCTCCCTTAAACAGCCTTGCTGGTTCAATAGCTATCTTCTGCCCTGATCACTGATATGGATGATCATTGTTGGTGTTTTGCTTTTTACTTCTAACCTCTGTGAATAGAGATTAAGTACTAGTTGAATAGAGTCAATGTCTAGTATTTAACAACTACATTAGAATGTTTGGGAGCAGATGGGGCAACTTAGAGGTGAGAGTCTGGTGGGACAATGAACACAGTTTGGTTTTCTTGTCTCTTAGCTACTTTATGAAAGTCTAGATTAGGTAGAGTGTAACAGTTTCATCCTCACTGCCTGTCTAACTAGCTATTGGGTGGTACTGTATTTACTGGGTGTTATTTGTTGACTCTTGCTTGTTTTGAGACTTTGGAACAGAAAGTGAATGTGAGACCACAGTAATGAAATCATTTTGCTCTCCTATGCCGAAAAAGTATCTGGCCAGATCCGTACACACAATTCCATTGAAACTGGATGAGGAACCACCTCCTTTTGTATCTTAATACATTGGTAAAGTGCATAACTATAATAGATATATTTGGAACTTCATTTGCTCCTATTATTAGGGAACATTGTAGAAATTAAGTTTATACAATGAAAAGCCAAAACACTGATGGAAATTACTTGGTTGAGCAAGGACCTTTAAAATGAAAGCTGGAATCAGAGACGGGGGGGGGGGGGGGGAGGTATGCTTCAACTTCTCCTGATAGTCATAGGTTTCTTTGAAAATTTTACATTTTTAAAGATAAAAATATTTTTATTGGAAAGTAAAGAAAATATTGTCCGTTTATAAGTATCTAATAATATTACAAAACATGGCTAATTTCCTCCTGATGCACAGAGAGCTCTGATAATATGAAAGGGATGTTTAATGGAAAATCTGATTTTTCTGCCCTTCTCTCAGTAACTACAACTATGTATTGATCGACATTTTCTGCATACTCTCCTTGAGAAGCCAAACTACTTTATTTAATTGGGTAAAAACAACCCTAGCACATAACAATTACTTGTGGAGAGGACATTCCTATCAGCAAACTGAAAACATATTAATAAAGAGATAGCCGGGCAACCTGAATCATGATGAGAAACCTGAAAAGCAGAATCAGGCTTAGTCTCCGGGACAAGGAAGATATGAAATGAGAATATATAACTTTAACAGAACTGAATATATATATTTTTTTACCTGAAAGTGATTACGAAGTTATGGTTCTCCCTAAGATGCCATTAGGGGTTGGAAAGGGAGATTTTTTTTTCAGAGCATGATTAAGGCTAATCTTAGAAAAAATAAAACTTGCATATCTGTATCACCTCATGTTGATTCAGTTCAACAAACCTAGGAAATTTCCAAATTAAATGTGGAATACAAACAAAAAGGCATTTTCTCCTTTTGACTGTTCATCTCAGTACATTAATGAATTTAACACAATCACTTTATCAAACAGAAAGCGGCTGCTATGTGCCAGACCACGTCTATTCCTTGAGTAGCACCAAACCAACCTTTAAATCAGGTTTCAGCTCAGAGATCTAGCTGCTCTAGTTCTGTTAGAAACAAAGGACACATTACTTACATTTCTCTTTGCCTAAAGAAGTCCAATTTGTAAAATTTAACTGTTTTGCATATAAAGCTTTCCCGTAGGGGTCTATAATTCCAAGATTTGAGCATCAGGAAACAATTTATTATAACTGAAAGACATGATCTTTGGGGGGGGGGAGAGGGGGTAAATCTGGGCTCTAATTACTCTTCCACACTTTATTTTTATGAGACTTTGAGCAAGATTATTCTAAGCTTTAGTTTATTTAAGGGGGAAGCAGTGTTACGTGGTGAAAGAGATTCATTCCAAGAGCAAAGACATCTAGCACAGTATCTGTAAGTGTACTTAACAGGAGCCAAGCTGATGTTGCTGAGCTTCTACTCTGGTTGCCATCCTCTGCTGTGATTCAGAGCTGGAGCACATCCATGAACGGGTGACGTGCTCCCTCCTGCTGGCATATGAGTGAGTGACTGGATTCCCTGGAGACTATCTTCTCTAAGGAGAGCCAAGTTCACCTAAGCGGTAGTTTCATGAGGGGCAGCATGATTGCAGGCACAGAAGAGCATCAAAATAATCTCCAGCCCACCTCACCAGGCGCTCTGTCTGAGCCTGTGGAGAGCGGCCACAGTGTTTGGACAGGTCCAAGCCTCAGACTAATGTGAGGGCACAGTCCTTTTGTGGCTACATGAAAGTCCTAGCTTGGAGGGCAGAGCCCTCCCAGCACAATTATAGCCAACAGCTGTAGTTGTAAGCTTGAACCTATGGTCCAAACACGTAGTCCCATGTGCCTAAGTGATATAGGCTGCAAGTAAACAAAGCTTGATCAGGTGCATGCAATTGAGTGGGACGGAAACCCACAAGAATGTTGTAAACATCTCGACCATGCCCTTACTTTGCCTTGTGGAAATCTGGCTATAAAATAAACGCACGGCTGGTGGTCGCAGTTGCTGTTTCACAGAGAAGCAGTGTCCCATCCACCGAGACCCAGCTTTCATTCTCTTGTCTGTCTTTTCTCAATCCTTCACTGCCCCCACTCAGGGTCACCCTTGGCCATGCTGGCGCAGCCCACGAGCCTACGAAGGACCATGAGGTCTGGGATAGAAAATGAATAAATCTTTTAATATAAGTTGTGTGATATATTACAACTAAGCAGTAGCATTTCATTGGCACTTATCATAAAGAAAAATGGTAAAACAAAATAGGAAATTAATATATATATAAATTTGATGGATAAAATGACAGGTTTCAGGTGTAAGTACAGGAGGTATAATTCCTGAGCCATCCAGAAATTAATAAAAGCACATTATAGAGGTCTTTATGCCCTGCAATAACAGTGAATGCGAGAGTGAGTCAATGAAAAATGTGTTGTTTTATTTAAAGCTTTTGCATAACTTCATGAGCAATTTGAATAAGTAAAGCTAAAATGAGAGGTTTTTCATTTATTGTTGCCAGTCTTTTGGTACCATTTTTTCTCATTCCCTTTATAATTAGGATTCTGAGTGGAAATTTTGCATGATTCTGGTGTGTGTGTTTGTGTGTGTGTGTGTGTGTGTGTGTGTGTCCCTTTTTGAGATTTTATTTTAATTAAACTTATTGGGGTGACAATGGTGAATACAATTATATGTTTCAAGTGTACAACTGTATGATACATTACCTTGTCATATTGCGTTATGTGTCCATCTCAAAGTCAAATCTTCTTCTGTCAACATATATTTGACTCCCTCTACCACTTACTACCCCCCCCCCCCCCACTGGGAACCATTATACTGTTGTTTGTGTCAATGTGTATTTATTTGTTTTTCTTCTTTTTTATTCATTGTCATCTTCAATTTTATATCCCACATATGAGTGAAATCATGTAGTTCTTAACTTTTTCTGTCTCACTTATTTTGGTGGAGGAAATTGAAACAACTATCAAAAACCTTCCAAAATATAAAAGTCCAAGACTAGATGGCCTCACTAGGTTCTACAAAACACTCAAATAAAATTTGATACCTATCTTTCTCAAACTCTTCCAAAAGTTGATTCCATACTCTACAGTCTTATTGATTACTGATACTCAATTTATGTTAACTTTAATGCATAAATAATTTACAATCTTTCACTGTAATTATTTCTATAAAATATATTGCACTTAAGTACTTTAGCAGGCTTAATTAAAGACTCTGGAATATGGTGAAAGCACAATATTATAGATATAATTTGTTTAAAATATTTTTTGTGACATTGATATTGTCTAAGATTTATATAAATATATATGTGTATGCATATTTTACTAAAATGAATTATAATAGGTATTAGAATTTCTCAAATGAATAACCAATTTCATGAGATAAATATACTGACCCTAATTTTAAAAGCTTTTGTGTATGGGTATATTGATTCAGTCATCAATGAGCTGGTAAATTTCATGGATATCTACTGATATGTTTTGTGGAATCTCTTTCTAAACAGTACCCTTGATTTTCACTTGCTCCCTCTTTGCCATTGCTGCTGCTGTTACACATTTATAGTGCTCATCAGATCTTTTATCTCCCATGTATCTTTTTTTCAAGGAGTTTTTAAGTAATGTGTAATATGCATAAAAATGAATGTAAAGTATGAAACATAGCACACAAATATCTTACAATTTTATGTTTATTTGTTATCTCACTTACTGATCATGAAAAGATCAAATGGTGTTCCAAGATTCTTAGTGCTGGAAACTGTTTTTCTCTCTGTTTTACACATCCTTCCTCTCTACCCAAGAAGTTTCTGTTTATCCATCAAGATTTAGATGAACTGTGTTACTTTCTGCATACCACTCACAGACTCCCCGAGATGAAGTTAATTGCTACCTTTTCAGTGGTCCCTTGTGTCTTTATTGCTTATTGAAGGACCTAAGGGCAGAAGGTAGAAAAAAATTTCTCCCCACATCCTCTGGTTTGACAAAAATGATTTTGTTGCTATTTCCTCAATTGCTTTTGGCCCACATATTATACATCTTCAGGGAGATGCAATGAATTGTCTGATTCCTAAGTGACAGTATATAATATATTTCAATTTTACCAAAGTTAGATATAATGAAATATTTTGCACTTAAGTAGAATAAGTATGCACAATGAGTTGTAATGGAATTTTTTTAATAATCACTAATCAGCAAATTCCTCTGAAACTATTATAGCCATTTGGGAGAAGATGGAAAAAAATCTGTTGACTGGAGTTTCTTTTGCAGACATAACAAAGAAAAATTCTGTATGATTTTCTGAGAAAAGGTAGCTTAAAATATTACAAATTGACATTCAGTTTCTACATCAGTGAAAAACAATTATTTCTGAGAAGTTTCTAAGGAGTAGACATCTATATGAGCAACAGAGAAGTAATTTCTTTAGTTTCACCTAAATTATAATATTATTAAGTATTAGCTCTAAAAATTTGAGGAGGTAGTGAAAAAGGTAAATTATTGTCATGAATCAAGACACTGAAATATTAAGAAATAATAAAAATAATAGCCTTTTACTAATTGAAGCTCAGAAAAGTACAAATCTCATCTCAAGAAATTAAAACACACTCTGCATGTCCTAGACTGTAGTTTGAAGGGCCATACTATATTTACAGTAGAGAGAAATATGCTCTGAGTATCCCAAGATGACATATGTAATATAATGTGTATAGTGGATATGAAACTTAAGGATAAGGACAATAATTATAGGCTAGGGTATGGAGAACAGAATAAACCTCAGCTGATGAATCTCAGCTCAGAAAGGTACCTAAGTTATTAAGAGCCTCTCAGCACAATTCTAACATTGGAAAATTATTTGCACCATACAATATCCTCTAATGTTTGATCGCTCTCCTGTCTTTTTATCTGTACAAGATTAGAAACTGTGAGAGAATATGTGATACCTGTGAAGACTTTCACTAGACATAAAAAATACAGAAAAATGAACACAATTTTCCAAATATCAGAGCAACCATCAGTTTTCAGATATTTTAGTTCAATTCAAGTTAACATTGAGTTCTGAAAAATTACAAGTGTTGAAATGATGCCATCCCATTTTCCTGTGGTCCATGGGGAAATTTGATTTACTAGTATGGAGACTTCTTAACCTTGATACTATGTCATTTTCTCAACCTTATATAAATTGGCAGTAGTACGAATGTGAGGAAAATACTGCTGTATAATACTTTATATTTGGCATGGAATATAGTCATACCATCCTTTTACTGTTCTATTTCTAAATGCATAAATGATTGGACTTTCAGTACTTAGTACATGTCCACACTGTCTGAAAATTTTTTTTAAATTTCTTTTATCATTTTCACTAGAGAATTGTTGCATTTTGTAATTTGAAAATAGTATAGCAGTAGGAAAATGATCAATATTCTCTCTAATGGTCTTCTTAAGAAAATATTTTAGAATAAACAAAGAACATTTTTTTCTTATAATCTTTTTCTACTCCAATAGGTATTTTATTTTATCAATTCTTTGTCACTGGAGGTTTCTATTTCTTTCTAGCATGAGTTTTTACCTATTTCCCTCTTTTTTTCTTCCTGCATAAGATATTCTTTCTGTCCTATAAGTGATTACTTACATGAAAGAAAAGCTTCTGAAAGGTAATATATCATGAAAAAGTAGATCAAGTGCTGTGTCTTTTCTGAGGGATAGCAGACTTGCTTTGCATTATGCTGCAAATGGCCATGCTCAAGCAGAGAATGACACATTTTATCATGTGCAATTATTAAAACTCAAAGTTGCCTTGGTACTTCTGGTAATGTGGAGAGTTTTTAATCCACCTTACATGGTCTTTATTTATTTATTTTGTTTAGATGTTGTATCAATATAAACCTAGCATTCAAAAAACTGTTTCTTTTAAACAGTTATCATTTAATAAATATTTATTTGTTCAACAAAATGAGCTGAACTCAATATATGCTAGGTACTTTGAAAATATAAAAGGAATGATGTAGTTTTTGATGTTAACGTAAATAGTTTTCTAACCTTAGATCTAACGATGTTTGGGTTCAGATGTAGAATTACCCCTTTCTGAAGTACTCAAAGAAACATGACGGACTCTAGGTAGGAATACAGAAAGCAATCAACTATATAGATGTCAATTTATATACATTGTGTCTCCCCCAAAAATGTATACACACTGTAATAGCTCATAGCTCCATTTTGAAAATGATATGCATTTTAATAAACTGTCTTCATAATTAGTTAACGTGTTTGTATACATTTTTGGTGACACTACATATATCCTTATTACAGTTCTAGAACAAAAGTGACTGAATTGTCTTCTGCATTATCCAATGACTCTATTATACAGCTGGACTGTAAATGCATATTGATTTTCTCAGTTTATATTTAAACACATTTTTAAGCTTTAGGTCCTACTAATGTCTTAAATATAGTTTAAAGATACAGCAAGTTAAAGTACAGGACTCTGGCCTGTAATGTTTTCTATACTAATGCATTTGACTCATTAGCATTGATTTGATGCAATACCCTAAACCTCTTCTGGAAGACTAGGATGGAAGGTAGCAATGCTTAGTTATAGGAGGTAGATATGCAACTGGGGTAAGCCAGAAGAATTTGTGTATAGATTTTAATGCAAACACTTCCTTGCTTTCAGGAAGCTGAGGACTGAAAATATTCAAGTTAACCTAAATTACAAATGGATACTTAATGGGCTATTTAAAAATACTGGGGGTTATGTATAAAGTTTGTGCTGTGTATTAAAAAAGGACAAGATAAAATTGTAAAGACTCATTCTATTCTCTGATGTTTTAATGTAGGATATGTAAATAATATATTGGTATGAAAACTCAACAGCTAAAAAGTTAATGGTAGTAGTATTTCCTCCTCTAAAAAATTTTTTTTTTCGATCAAGTGCCCAGAATTTGTGAAAGTAAAAATGTAAAATTATGTCTAGTTTTTCATCTTTTTCGACTATGAATTCTCAACTCTGACAAAATATAGAAGTTAAAACTTCAATTTAGAGTATAAGATAAAATCAAGAATTGCTGAAAAGCCCACAAATTATTGAGATGACTGATTTTAAAAAATGTGCTAGAAATATGGAAACGTCACATGCTAGGAGAAACTTTCCCGCTGAGCCGGGTTAATGGGTTCAGGTAAGCCAGTGGCCTCCGTAGATTCTTCCCTACTTAGCTTTTTTCCTCCAAGGACCCTCCAGGTGTTTCTGCCGTGACACCAGATTTAGGACTTGAACAACAGAGCCTTTTGATCTCCTTGCAGCTGCTGTGATTAACCAGACACACATCACTTGCTGTGCCACAGCGAAAGAAGCGTGTGGTTCACCCTTGCTGAATTAGTACCCACTGAGCACTGCAAATATTTAAAATGTCAATCTGTTTGATAATGTCAGAGAGGCCTGCAAATACCACAAAATGGCACCAAGGAAGCATTCAACGCAGACAAAAGAACATTTAACATCTCTCTCCTTCAAGGTAAATGAGAGTTAAAAGGATACAGTAAACCTCTGGTGAAGCTACTGAGGTCAGCACATTTAATAACCCTGCGTGAGACATGATCTTATAACTCACTGTTTTTAGTATGTTTGCTCCAAAGAGAGTCCTATCCCTGATCTTAAGCACAGGCTGCTGCAGGAGAATTAATTTATATTTACATAAGATTAGAGAATTCTTATCACAAAATCCAGCTTAGAGAATACTTCAAATTTCAGTTGACATCTTTATTTCATTTCCAGCTATTTAATTCCCAAAGGCAGCAAAGACACACACCAAAGTGGTGTGAAGTTTGGAAAGTCAGCAAAACAGAGACCATCCCAGAATTCTCATAAATTTGTCACAACCTGCTGGTGCTCACCTCAAGCCCAAATGTAACTATGCTTTGGGATAACTTCATTTTCTTTTCAAATAATAACAAATTTTTGTTGTTGTTAATCCTCAAGTATAATTCTCCATTGACTTTTAGGGAGGGTGTAAAAGAGAGAGAAAGACAGAGAGAAACACTGATGTGAGAGAAATGCATCAATTGGTTGCTTCCTACACGAGCCTTGACCTGGGCTCTGGCTGGAGAGGAGCCTGCAACCAAAGTACATGGCCTTGACTGGAATCAAACTCGGGACCTTTTGGTCCACATGCCCTATCCACTGAGCCAAAACGACGAGGGCTAAATAGTAACTATTGATATACAATCAATATTTCAAACATTTTTTTTTGTTTTTTCTACCTATATAAGTATTAATTAGGGTACAATATTTAACTGTTCTATCAAAATACCCAGGCCATTCCTCAATCACAGAACATTAGGAAATAAGTGCTCAGTGTCGTTGGACAGCTCTGATCCATGGGATGGTGTAGGTCCAGGAGGGCAGCTCTGCCATGTTCACTGAGCGCTTCCAAGGCCACGGGAGTCACTGTCGTTCTTGCCTGTGGGAAAGGAAAGAGCTCCCTATTTCCACTTACAAAGTGAGGTGAAAGCTGCACATATTCCTGTCACCACCCTCAGGTGTGACTGTCACATGACTGTGCAGAGCTATAAGTGTGAGAAATATAGTCTAGTGTCCAAGAAGAAAGCAAAAAAAAATGTCAATTCTCTCCATTATATATTTATTCATCTATAGGTTTCAGAGTAATTCTATTCTTATCATTATGCAGGGAAAACAATGAAACTGTGAATTAAATCTGACAGAGAGAAAAAGAATGTGAACACAAAAATTAAAAACATTTAAATATTGATAAATGTAAAATTCCTGTATAAAATGTTAAAATATTAGTGAAACATTTGGGTCCTCACCCAAGATCATGCATCTCTCCTAACAAACACAGAGTTTTGTTTGTTTTGTTCTATGAAATGAAGTAAATTTTATTTTTGTCACTAACTTTCATAGCAAAAAAGTTAGAATCAAATTTAACTTAAAATACAGTGAATATTTATAATGATCAGAAGTTTAAAAATTATATGAAACCCATAGTTGAAAGTAAGAGATTATTAACAGCACTATATTTCTAAATTTTTATTATTTTCTGATTTGAGGTCTCATCTAAAACACCACTCCAGTTCTACAATTTTATTAAATTGTCACATAATGGATATTATGAACATTTACTCATCATAGAAAACCAATATTTTGGAAAAGGATTTAATGCTTGATTGAAATTTCCCAAGCCTAATTTTATCTTATTAATCCTAGGAGAAAATAAGCCTTATATCTAACACTCTGTCCTCAATTGATGCTTGTATGCTTTCAATAATTACAGACGGTTATCATTTTTCTTTTAAACTACCTCTGGGCCATGCTTGTAAATTATAATTACTTAATTTGGGATAAAAAGCAACCTAATTTGATTAAAAGTATCACATTTAAAATAGGAAGAGTGAAGACTTAGAATTCAGAAAACAAGCACTGCCACAATCTATGTGGAAAACTATTTCAAATTCAATGTGGAGTTGATCATTATTATTCTTCCCACATGAATCAATCCCTTTAACACATTCATCATTTTCATTGTCTTTCTTGGAAGTTTTCCCACTCTGTCTTCATCATATATCACTTTTTTTAACACCTTACAGTTAAATGGTACTATTGTTTTAGATTTAGTTTTAACAAAATCAAATAGTGATACACTATCACAATCTTAGAGTTTTTAAGTGTTATTTTTGACTTTCTGTCAACAGGTATAAAAAGATTACTTCTCCATATCCATAGTCTTTATTCTCCTTAGTATAATACCCATAATTCATTCATTAATGTTGTCATCTAGTGACTGTTCCTTGAGTGCCTACTAATACTGGGGCTTCTATGATGAACACAAAGAGACACAGAACCTGTTCTTATGGAGTTGAAAGTCTAGGAGGGAAGACAGATGTTAATAAAAGAATCAAATATTTACATTTGAAACAATAGGTGTAATAAACATTTTGAATAAGAGCTAATAAGTATTCTCCATACTTACAATAAAGAAAATTGACCTAGTTTGTTGGGAGCCAGCACAGTTGAGGCAAGCAACTCAGTCTTAAGGAAATAGAATTAAGTTCCTTCTAGCAGAAGTTATGAGGTGCCCTGAGGGCTTGGCCAGAAGATAAGATAGCCTGCAGCTTAGCATCTTCCTGCCACTTCCCCTTCCTGATCCTCCCCCCCTAGATAGCCCAGCCTTGGAGTGTTGCACCTTGGAATGTCACACCGCCCCTGGCAGTTAGCCAATCCTGTGTTTCCAGTTACCAAAGACCCCCCTGCATAGGCAACCCTGCTCCCCTTTGTTTCTGCTGTATAAATACAGCCATTTCAGAGAATAAAAATCGGAGCTTGATCAGAACCTTGTCTTGCTCCCATTCTTTCGCGTTCCTTGTTTGTTCATTCTCTTAGGTGGTTCCTGCGTGTGTGTTGTCCGTCCCCCCCCCCCCCCCCCCCCCCCCCCCCCCCCCCCCCGCCCGTTGTTGTCCCGCAGGCCGGGACACTAGTCAGTGAGAATAGGAAAAGTGAGGATATTTGAAGATGATCTGGCTGAGTTGTGCTCCAGGGAAATGCTGGAAATAACCAGGTAAAAATAAAGGTTATGAGAAGTAACAGGAGTACCAGTTTGTGTTGTAAAGGAATATAGTTGCATTCTGGAAACTATGATGTAAGTTAGTCTAGTCAAAAGTCTGTTGTGAAGTTAACACTACAGAAGTATGAAGAGGTTTAAGCCATGTGAAGGATTTAGTTCTCTTTTTACTCTCAAAATTCTTTTAAGCATATGCATTATATGACCAACCTTACATTTTGGAAAAATACTCTAGTTAGCTATGGAGATCCCAGTGAGGGTGGCACGAGATGATTCAGAGAATAAAGTTGGAGGGTTATTGCTTTCTTTTGTGTGAGAGCAAATTAATTTGAGTCATAATTATGGTTCTGCAGATGCAGATAGATGGATTCACTGGAGAGCTACTTAGGAGGACATCAATAGGACTTTGTATAACGCACAGAGGTGGAAGTGGGGAGAGAGATATTGAGAATGATTCCTTGGTGGGAGATGATAGTCAGAACCAAGGGGGAAAGACCATAATGTTCAACTCTAAAAAAATTGATTTTAATTATTCTAAGGATAGAATAATGAGTTAAACATCCATTAGAACTGTCATATAGGCAATTGGATACCTGGGTCTGGTGCTCAGAGGAGAGGTATGGTCTGCATATAAAGAACTGTTTTATGAAGGTAAAAAAAATTAAACCATAGGTACAAGTGCAATGACACAGGTATAACATATAGAGTGAAAAGAGAGAAACCCTAAGAAAAATGTGTAAAGAACTTCCACATTAATGACTTGGTGGAGGATGAGCCTATGGAAGAGACAGAAAAGATACACCTAAAGAATTAAGGAAATATCGTGCAGGAGGCAGCCTATCCATGATTCCCTTTCATTATGGATGTTTCTCTCTCCTTCTCCCTTCCTGTCTGAAATTAATAATTTTTTAAAAGAATTAATGAAATGTTAAGATAGTGTTATATCAAGTAAACCAAGTTAATAGAGGGTTAGATATAAAGGACAAGGAAACAATATCAAATGCTTTTGAAATTTTTCATAAGACTGATAATAAAAAGTGTTTATTAGACCTAACAATATCTGGTCATGGATCACCTTAGAATGGTATGAGAGATGGATTCAGTGATAGATGGCAAAATGCAGTAATTAAATGCAGATCTCATACAAAAAGTTGACTGAAAAGATAGGGTAAGATCAAGCAGTGGTTCGAATGATGTTGTATTCATTGTTTTTAATATTCCTTTTATCTTTAAAAATGCTCAAATAAGAAATATTTTATCATATTTAAAGATTTTTTTAAAAAATAAATAAGTTGAATATCCACATGAGATAAGAAAAATAATTAGTAGTTCAGAGAGGTGCTAGGGCTCAGGTTGCAAAACAGCTAGGAAAGAGGTGTCTTTGTTTTCTCAGCAAAGGAGAAAATGTTGGGTGAGATTAACAGAGCAGTAGAGGTAACATTAGGCATTTAGCCTTCTGATGACATTCATCTTGTCTGTAAAGTAGAGGCTATTCAGTCAGAAATTTGAAGAAGTCTTTGCAAAAAGAAGCACTTTCAAAAATAGTCCTTGAATGTTAAGAAGATAATTGCGAGCAATTGTTAATATATCTCTTACTAAAAGCCATTTCCCTTGGTAAATCCCAATTTTATTGGGATTATTAAATTAATAGAAAATAAATAAATGTCTCTTTTAGGTACCCATTTGTATGTAAATTATACTAAATATTACAGAAAAAGTAGTAAGTGGCCTAAGACTCTTTTAAATTTCTTATAAAATTTGAATTGAAAATGATTTTACATTTAGAATGACAAGTGTTGCCTTTTGTCAAATATGTTTCTTTCCATTTGACTAGCATACCATTTCAATTACCTTCAAATGTGTTTGGTACAATGGATACTTTTTTAAGAGTGTTTTAACTTAATTGTTAAAAGTATGGCATTTAGAAAGATACTGTAGTTTATAAATGATAAGGACTATATATACTGCCTCAGTAAGTTCCAGATCATTTACTTTGATGCCATATCTTCAAAATATTTAGAAGAAAATTTCACGTTCAAAAAAGAAAAAAAAGAAAGAAAACGAAAAGCAAAAGCAAAACTTTTTAGGCCCTAGCTGGTTTGGCTCAGTGGATAAAGCATCAGCCTGCAGACTGAAGGGTCCTGGGTTCAATTCTGGTCAAGGGTACATGCCTGTGTTGCAGGCTTACTCCCCAGTAGAGGGCCTAGAGGAGGCAGCTCATTGATAATTCTCTGTCATCAATGATGTTTCTATTTTTCCCTCTCCCTTCTTCTCTAAAGTCAATAAAATATATTTAAAAAAAATAAAGAAAAACTTTTTGGCAAAAACATTTTAATAGAAAAATATAGTTTGCTATTGCAAAATTTGAAACATTTGGGGGTGAGAACAAAATGTAAAATCTGTAAAGTTTTATTGAACATTGTTCATGTTAGTGTTATCATCACAAGCTTAAAGTATACCAGGCATAATAAACAAACAGATTAGATGGCTTCTCTATTATACTCAGAATATAATAAAAACAACCATTCCTTCTCCCAAAAATATGTTACCACTTTTACAACATTTTTCTCTCCCTCTCTTTTATTTTATTACCATTTAACTCCTATAGAACAAATATACATCAAAGGGAGATAGTGGTTTTATACTGGCTTCAAGCTGATATAGTGACAACAAACCATTGAAGCTATGTTCTCATCTTGCCCAAGCTAAAATGCTTTATGAAACAACACTAAATTCTGAGCAGATAAATCGATACATTTATTTCTGCAAAAGTAAAAGATTCCTGCATTTTCAAAGATGGATTGTAAAATTACAGGTTTAATAGTGATTCTCAAGCTTCTTTGTAACGTCTGGCACAATTGAGGGACTCACAAAATCTGATCAATAATTGTTATCTAAGGCAAGGGGAAGGGATGATAAGCTGAGGAAAAGAAATATAGTTTGATGACATTAAAGAATGGAAAAGATATATGTGGTCAATGGAGACAAGTAGTTTTTAAAAATGCTCATCTAGCCCCAGCCAGGTGGCTCAGTAGACTGCATCATCTTCAAAGCACCAAAATATTGCAATATTGATTCCCCATCAGGGCACATACCTGGGTTGGGGTTCCATCCCCAGTCAGGCATGTACAGGAGGCAACCTATCTATGTATCTTTCTCACATCAATGTTTATGTCTCTCTCTCTTTCTCTAAACAACATTAAAAACATATCTTCAGGTGAGGACTAATTAAATAAATGCTCATCTGCTTATCAGAATAAGTTATCAATGGGCAATAATCCTGAAACCACCATTAAAATTCACTGATTTATTAAGCTTGGCTATTATGTAGAAATCTGGCTCATTTACTGGCACATGTTTCTAATGGTTACCTGAGAGAAAGAGATATAAATAGAGTCTCTGCAGTGAGATTTTAACTGTTACAGTATCAACACTGTGCTTTCATTTTAAAAAATGTAACAGCCCAAATGCCCACCAGTGGATAAATGGATAAACAAATTGCAGTATATCCAGTCATAATTTAGAGATATTGTGGGTTAGTTTCCAGACCACTTCAATAAAGTGAATATCACAATAAAGCTAGTTTTTTGACATCTCAGTGCATATAAAATTAGGTTTACACTATAATGTAGTCTATTAAGTGTATAATAGAACCATGTCTATAAAAACAATGTATATACCTTCATTAAAAATACGTTATTGCTAAAGAAATGCTGACCATTATCTGAGCCTTCAGTGAGTCCTAATGTTTTTGCTGCTGAAGAGTCTTGCCTTGATGTTGATTAAAATGCATTATCTTCAAAGCACAACAATATGCAGATTATTATTTATAGAAGCAACTATAGCTATGAATATATACATGGGTAAGTACACACATATATATTTCCTTGTTCTGTCAATTGAGAAAGTCGTCTCAGGTCTAATACATATGTTAATAGATATCCTAAAAATAGAGTAAAAATGAAACAGAAAAAAAATCATGTGAAAGAACAAAGACCAAATTTATAAAAATTTCGTAATAAATATTAACTTTCAAATTCACAAAGCTCAGGAAATTGCAAACAAGATAAATTCAAAGTAAACAATAGCTAGAGCTATCACAACATAATTAAACTGCTGAAAAGATAAAGAAATAATACTGTAACAATATTCACAACAGTCAGAAAAAAAGACTCATAGTGCTCAGAGTAAATAATGATAAAAATTACTGTGATTTCTCATCTATAATAATAAAAGCATAATATGCTAATTAGACCAGACAGCCAAACGACCTTCTGGACATCATTCCAGATGTCCTTTCAGATGAAGCCATGGAAGCAGGAGCTGAAGCAGAGGCAGTTAGGGGTGATCAGGCAGGCAGTCAGAGTGGTTAGGGGCAATCAGACAGGCAGGTAGGTGAATGGTTAGGAGCCAGTGGTCCCGGACTGTGAGAGGGATTTCCAACTGCCATTTTAGGCCCAATCCTGCAGGGATCCCACAGGGCCTAAACTGGCAGTTGAACATTCCCCAAGGGGTCCCAGATTGCAAGAGGGTGAAGGCTAGACTGAGTCCTCCTCCCCATCCTGTGCATGAATTTTATGCACTGGGCCTCTAGTTAAAAATAACAGAAGCCAGATGACAAAAGCATTACATAAATTAAAATTTTAAAAATAAGAAAAAAATCTACAATTCTAATATGTATAATAAATATGCTCTATGCAATGAGGATAGGATCATTTAGTTATGGTGACTGGATTCATTTTCCAACTTTCATTATTTCATTTTTAAAAATTAAACTTTTTTTAAGAAAGACTATTATAAATAATTCTCTAACTGGTATTGGACTTTTAAAAGTACAGGCATTATGTTTTTAAATCTTTTACTGTATTGTGTTTTAAAATTAATTAATTTTGGCTTATTTTTCTTCTCTCTTTACTATAAATTAATTTTCTAATTTATTAATATAAGAATTTCTTTTTGCCTTTGTTTTAAATAATAAATTTAAATTATATATTTCTTTGAGTACAGTTTTAATAGCAGACCATAGGCTTTCTTATTCTTTATTTTACTACATATACAACAATTTGTCATTTGGTTTTCAAATGCCTCATTTATACTTAATCAGTATATTTAGTAATATTGAAGAAGCTTTTGTTTGTTGCCATGTATGCTTGAACATTATCGCATATCTCCTTTTGGGACTTTATGCAAAAGTCCTTGGGAGCATTGATTTCTGCTTGTGGCTATCAGGGCCTTTATAAAATTGGGCCATTTAGATTTATTGTACATAAAAACTTCATGAATCATTTTATTATATTATTAATAATTGCTAAAATTATACTTTAATATATGCTAATTAAGGTGATGATTTAGTATGTAATAAAACAATGCAATCCTGAATGTAAATAGTATGCAACCAGAAGTATAACACTGGTATGACAAATAAAAGTGGAAAGTAAAAAAGCTAGGAAATGTAGAGAACATGGAAACTACTTTTTAAGTGCCTATTTGATTACTTTAGTTTCTTAATTCTCTTCTAGAAGAAGTATAAAATTTTAGATTTTAAAGACAATTACTAGCTTATCAAATCAAATATTATTGAAGTAGAAATGTATTAAGATTAGGGACTGAGAGGACATGATTGAATGCTTAATATTAAGTCCTACTTTAACTGTCATTTTGGAAAATGTGGAAAAATGAGATATTTAATAACTATAATGGATAAAATTGCTTAATTCTTTTATTGTAGTACTTACTTTTAAGATGTAAAATTACTAGCTCAGAAGCTTCAAACACAAAACCCTGCCTCAATTTCTAATTGAAATAACTCACAATTTAGACCATCAAATAAATTAACTAGCTAATAATAAATGAATTAAGAATAAATCTATAGAAATAACAAATGTAATATCATAATAATAAATGCTATTCACAATATGTCAGGTGACGGATGCTATAAATCATTTAAAACAGCCTCAGACCATAGTTATACCTGCAATTAACAACAACAAAAAATGAAACTCAGAAAAGTATTTTGTCAAGGTTAATTTTTCCATCAGCCTCAGTTACCTCCCATGCTGCCTATTAAAGTAAAAACACCAATATAAAGATCAAATTATATAGAGAGGGGGACATTTTAGAGATTTATATAACAGAATCTAACTCAAGAAAATAAGAGATGAAGTTATCTCATAAAATCCAAGGACACAAATGCTTATTGTAGGTGCCAAGATTGGCTGTGTATTAGTTCATTTAATCTTTGCAATACTCCAATAGAATTATTATTGACATGATATAATTTCATAGTAATATGTTTATTACTATGGAGTAATATACTATTACTATCATTTCTATTTAAAGATGAGGAAACTGAGGCACAAAAAAAAATTAAGTTTCTTGCCTGTGATCACAAGGACAGAGGCAGAGTTACATGATACCAGGGTTTTCCTGCGTTTTGCAGTGAAAATAAACAGTGCAGATAAAAAATCCATCAGAACTTTCTTCCTCGGCTCTTTTACGCCATGTATATACTCCAATCTCTCTCTGTGCCTGGCTTTCTCTACTCATTGGACCAAAAATATATGTACTATTGTTTCCAAATTTATATATCCTATGTCGGTCATAAGTAGCCACTCGCAGCCCTTTCTGAATCTTGTAGATACAACATCTTGCAAGAGAAAAATCTCTTTGACTCAGCTAAGTTAGCCATCCAATCTTGGTCCAACTTGTCAAAGTAGAAAGAAGAGATCACAGATTCCATATTTCACTTTTTGGCTGGGGTCCTTCCACCGTAGGTATAGAGTGAAAAAGTCATCTCAAAAGGGAGTCACTCTGAATAGATGAAATAAAACAAAAAACTACCACCACTGAGGCTAAGGTAAGAACCAGGAAAAACTAAGAGTGAACCGTTGGCATCCAGTGTGCTCACCACTACACCACAGAATAGATTTGACTTTGGGTGGTGAGCACACAATGCAATATATAGGTGATATATCATAGAATTGTACACTTAGAACCTGCATAACTATATTAATCAATATCACCCCAATAAATTAAAAATATAGGACTTAAAAAAAAGAAGAGACTGCTAACTATGGCACAGTAGCATCATTGGTTTCATACCCATTTCTCTTTCTAGACAGCCTGTTCCTTCAATTCATAAACAGTGTATTGTGCAACTCTGTGTTGACACATGTGTGGTCACTGTCTAAGATGAGATGCTGATGTAAAGTGATTTGGAAGTGAACTGCATGACATACTGATTATTATTTTCTCCATGACATGCCTATAATTTGTTAAGTATCCTTCAAATGGTGACCTTGTCAGAGAAAATGACTCTAGACTTCTAAGGAATTACTTCCGTTTTATTTCTGTGAGTTAGCTGGATATTTTCTTAATCACATTAACTGGGAGTGGGGGAAAAGAAATAATGGAAAGTAATATATTCGCAAAAATAGACATTAAGAAAGCCAGAAACTCATTCCACACATTGAGGAGTCCAGGAGCACAATGAAAAACTCAGTGATCTCTCACAGGTCAGCAGGGCAGTGACAGGCCAGGAAGAGGCCAACATCAGCCCATTCGTTAAAAGGATTCAGAAGCTAATAGAAATTATTCACTCCATTTAGATAAATAACAAAGGTTTGCCCCAGCACTTTCAGGCTGTAGTTAAAAGCATAATTATGTTAGATAAAGACAGAGATATTATTAATTAGAAGGCAAAAAAATTCATGAGTTCTAAGGAAAAACAGGCATTTTCAAGGAAGCATAGGTCTATGGAGGGCTGGGTGCTTCAGTTTTCCTCTCTGCCAAACTGGCTCTTTATCTTCCTTTGGATCACAAATAGTTTCCTGAATTTGACAAAAGTAGTTCCTGGGGCCATTAATAAAAGCATGAAGACAGCATTTTACATACCATTTATGGGGATTCAGACCTATCCATGTATTCTTGATCAATCATTGCACTTCAAACTGACCAAAGGACCTGCTGTAATAGCATACAGCAATAGAAAACCCCAGGGAGTCCTATGCATAGGCATGGGTCTAGGGTGAGAGGAAAGACTTGGTTAGGCCATTGTTAATAATTAGCACTTTATTACAGTTTTCCCAACTCTTTTTTTATTCAATAACTATCTAAGACACACATACAGATCTTAAATAACATTATCTGAGATTAGCAAAATGCTAAAGAAATTGAATGGAGCTTAAATATAGTCAAGGACAAAGGCCTTATGATGATTAGCAACTTTTCGCCAATTTTCATTCATCCCATCTGTGAACATAGTATTATTTTAAATGTATGCAGTAGTGCAATCCCCAACCAAAAGAAACGACTCAAACCTTTGAAACAGTGGTTTAAACATGATATTTAAAAGATTCAGTATGATCACTCTGATTACGTATGAATATTTGTGTAGTGTGTGCGTGCGTGCGTGCTTGCGTGCCTGTGTGTGTGTGTGTGTGTACGGGAGATAGACAAAGACAGGGAAATAGGGGAAAACATAGATACAGACAAACATATAGCCACAAGATTAAATAGAGAACATCAATTCAGAAATCTTTAAAAAGTGTTTGAAAATCCAAAAGCACATACTACAGCCAATTTAAGAAAGGAAAGCAAAAAACTTAATATTTTAAATACTTCTCAATCTACAAAGATGTCTTCTTTCTGCAAGCTTATTTTTTTAATGGTGCATGCTACAGGATGCCCCAATGTGTATTTTGTTGCTATCTGAAAGAGAAGGGTGCCAAATGTGGCAGTAGATCATTTCTAGATTCAATTCATTTAGATACATCGGACAGCACAAGTCCCCTGGGGGCACACACTCATACTCACTGCATTTAGCCTAGTCAGCCATTTTACGTAAATTGAAAAGACTTGATCTTACACACAATGACAGAGGGTAAAGGGACTGTGAAAAGAAGTCAAGATTCAATTTAGTGTAGATAAGAGTTCTGCTTTTACTTGGCAATTGAAAATGCTTTCCAACTCCATTGAGATGAGAATTCAAGTAGTTTATCCTTGTTGTCACTCTTAAGTAAGAAACGTTTGTCAGAAAAGGAGGAAAGTAGAGTTTATTGAAAAGGGAAGAGATACAAATAATTCCCAATCAGAATTTTATGCATTATGATAACTGTAACATATTAGCATAATAAGCCACACAGAGTCGAGTGGTGGTGAAAAATAATTGGGTTCAGAGAAAGGTGATACAGGAAGATGCAAACGTTTCTGAGAAGCAATTTCCAAAGATGGTGTCCTATAATCTTTTAATTTAGGTTCTTCTGTCATAAGAGAATGCTCAATGATAGTCAAACAAATACAGGGTGGTGCAGAAGTAGGTTTACAGTTGTGAGTATACAAAATACAGAGTTTATTTTAGTATTTTTATTTATTAGTCACTGCATATTTTCCAAACAAACAACTGTGAGCTAACTTTTGTCTCTGTATGTTCACTGAAACTTGGAGTGGATCAATGAGACAGTTACGTGACATTAGAGGCCCAGCCTGTGATTGAAATCGTTGGAGGAGGCACCCTGCCTTCTACCTCCTTGCATGGCCACCCTCACTGCACACACAGCCTCCTGCTGATTAGTTGTGATGGCGTGACAACTGTTAGCATATTAGCTCTTTATTATATAGCAGGGGTCCTCAAACTTTTTAAAGTGGGGGCCAGATCACGGTCCCTCAGAGAGCTGGAGGGCCGGACTATATGAACTACTAATTCCTACTGTAACACCTCGGCTGCGCTCACTGCCCAAAAAACCTGGCGGGCCGGATCAGACTCCTCTGCGGGCCGCATTTGGCCCGCGGGCCGTAGTTTGAAGACCCCTGTTATATAGGATTATGTAATCTTTAAAGAGAATTTGTAACTAGCACAATATGATCACTCAAGTCTTAGGTTGAATAGAGCAAAATTAAATAAACTACAATAAACTGAAGTTAGATTTTTTTGTTCCACATAAGGAAAAATGCAGAAGGAGTCAATATAAAGATGCAGTGAGTTGCTGCCAACACACACAATACATTGTCTGGTTCCAGATTTAAACTTATAACTCTTTTTCCAACCACTAATTTTGGCTCATGGTGGTACATATTCAACCTAAATGAAATTAGAAAAAAAAATATTCTGGGACCCTGGTCAGATGGGCATGGAAATTGAAAACATTTGACAACATTTACCAGATGAGCCAAAAGCAGATGAGGCTGGTGAAGAGAAAGTTCTGATATGGAGACAGGGTAAGTACATAAAATAGAACTAGTAGGAGAAGGTCTTGATTCAAAGGTGGGAGGAGGTGATCAACCATCATCTGAACCATGTTTCAAGGGGATAAAATAAGTCTTGATACTGATGACTGCCTTTTGCTATAGAGGCTTAGTCTTTTATTGGCAATCTCCCAAGGACACAGTCACTTGAGAAACTATCTGTGCTAAGGGATATAATAAGGATTTTATGGTCTGTTAGGCAGAAGGTAAGCATCCTTTCTTCTGAGTGTGTCTTGCAAAGCAGCACCTAGTGGTTTCACCAAGGTGAAAGGGTCATGTCTGTGCCCTGGAATCATATCTGATTCCTCCCATATGTTTTTCTACATAAGGCATTTGATTTCTGAGAAATTCATTCATAGCTCTCTGTTTTATCCAAAAGAATCCCATCCAGTATACTGGGATCCCCTAAAACTTTGGAGTCTGGTCAATACTTAGGAAAATGCATTTTGTGTTCCATTTAGTATATTGAGAATCATGTTTAGAAAAAAAATCCCCAAATACCTCCAAGAGGAGGAGTAAATACCACAGTTATAGCCAAATATTCATACATTTTTATTTAATAAAATAGGAGCCAAAATAGTGTAGCCTAATGTTAACCCTAATTGCTAAATTTTCCCTAGATTCTAGCATTTTTGTATCATAAAATACTTTTAATGTGATAGGAAATAATTCTCTAAAACATATGTGTTTCATGTCTTTGGAATATTAGATGTGGAACATAATTTGGCTCAATTTTTAGTATTTTGATGACCAGTTGGGTAGATAAAAATGAAAAAGAAAATATTACTGGATAGTCAGTGTGTTTGGATTACAGGTAAAACAGTAATCACCCATTAGAAAAATGTAAAAGCATTTAAATGAAATATTACATCAAAGAGACTGAATTGACTATAAGTAGATGCATTAATATGATAAAGCTGGGGGGGAAAAAAACAGTGCTCAGAACTATAAATCCCAGAAGATTAAACATATTAAGATTACATTTATATAAAGTGAAAAAGGCAACACTAGGTAATATGTTGTTTAGGGATTCAAGCCCATGTGGTAATGCCATAGGTAGGACAGGTTGGCAAACCACAACCCTCAGATGAAATTCATTCCTCCACCTGTTTTTGTAAATAAAGCTTTAAATATGTCTAAGAACACAAATAGGTACTTACTTATGCATTGTGTGTTACTGCTTTTCACTACAATATCTGAGTTAAGCAGTGATAAGAGGCCATATGACCTGTGAAAACTAAACTATTTACTCTCTGGCCCTAGGTAGATTTTACATTTTATGAAACCTGATCAAAGTTATTTCTACAATTAATCTGAGTGAGTTTGGGCCAATAATAACCAAGCACATCTCAAGAGAAAAAGTGGTACAATTTGCCTTATATACATAAAAAAATAAAGCTCTATTGAATCAGTTAAGGTATGAGTATAAGTATAGAAAAATAGTTCATTTGAACATACCATTGAACCTAGAAATAGACCACACATAAGCCAAATTTATTTTTAACTTAGCTAGTATTGCAGGTCAGTAGAAAAATGAGTTTTTAATGATGGTAAGATTGTTTTTTAACGTTGAAAATTAAACATGGACAATTATGTACACCACATACAGAAATTCACTCCATATAGATTGAATTCATTTTAAAAATTGTAAGATATTTAGAAAAAATACGTGAAAATATTTTTGGATATGGAAGGAAGAACTTTTTTAAACAGAAACAAAATTTGTAAATTATAAAGGATAGAACTAATACATACAACTACAGTATGTATGTTAATCAAAATACATCACAAGGAAATAAAATTAATAAATCACAAACAGGAAGAAATTTTTTGAATTACTATTAAAGCAAAGATTTTAGAAAATACTTTCCAATCTAAAAGAAGATAACCAATCCAAGCCAAAAGAGAGAGCAAAGAATTTGAGACATTTTATAGAATATATATATATATATATATATATATATATATATATATATATATCCTCATCCAAGAATATATTTTTTGTGGAGGGCAGCTATAGCATTTGCACAGGTTCAAGCCCCTGACTCATGAAAGGACATGGTCCTCTTGTGGCAAAGCCACATGCGGGTCCCAGCTTGGAGGGCAAAGCCCTCTCAGCACAATTGTAGCCAAAGGCTATGGTTGTAAGCTTGATCTAATGTTCCAAACATGTGGTTCCAGGTGGCTGTGTGATGTGGGCTGCAGGAGGTACAGCAAGTGCTGCCAAAACAAAGCTTAATAGAGTTCAGGTGTATGTTATTAATGTAAACATCTTGACCACGCCCTTACTTTGCCTCTTGGGGTCCTATCTAATAAAAGAGTAATATGCAAATAGACTGTCACTCCAACACACAAGATGGCCACCACAAGATGGCTAGCAGGGGAGGGCAGTTCAGGGTGACTGGGACTTCAAGGGAGGACAGTTAGGGGTGATCAGGACTGCAGGGGAGGGCAGTTAGGGGTGACCAGGCCTGCAGGGAGGGCAGTTTAGAGGGACAAGGCCTGCAGGAGAGGGCAGTTGGGAACAATCAGGTCAGCAGGGGAGGAGAGTTGGGAGGGACCAGGCCTGCAATGGAGGGCAGTTGAGGGCAATCAGGCTTGCAGGCTAGGGCAGTTAGGGGTGACTGGGCCAGTAGAAAAGGGCAGTTGGGAGGGACCAGGCCTGCCTGCAGAGTAGTTAGATGTCTATCAGGCTGGCAGGATAGTGGTTAGGGGGTGATAAGCCTGGCAGGCAAGTGAGCAGTTGGGAGCCAGCAGTCCTGGATTGTGAGAGAGAAATCCTACTGCCCGTTTAGGCCTGATCCTGGTGGGAGGGCACAAATAAGGATAGAGAAGGAGACAGGAACAAAATAAGAATGGGCAGCAACTTCGCATAATCACACAATTAAGAAAGTCAAACTTAAGGAATGAATTGCCTTCTTTATATCATAGATATTAGGATGCATTTGTGCTTAATCACATAAGAATCCTCATTTCCTTACCCTTTTAACTTCAAAAACAATAAGCTTCAAAAAATGTTTCTGCTTCCCCTTTAATTGCATTTGGAAACTTTTCCAAAAGCAGTAGAAGCTATGTATACTTTTCCATTCTTGCAACTGAAATTCTATATTGATTTTTCTGTAAAGCATTGTTTCTGTCAATTATCTAACTTCCTTTATTGCAAACTCAAGTTCTTTCCTCTCCCTAAAGTCAATCTTATTGTCATACTTGACTTTTCCTCTAACCTCATATTTCAAATACAGATACTATTGAGCAGTATACACTTCAAATGATGGAGCAATGAACTGTGCGCTTTGATCTTTTGGGTAGATATACAGTTATCAATCGAGAGACTAGCAAGTATTGTTGTACATCCTCAGAAGTGATTTTTTAATGATTTTCTTATCCTCCCTTTTCAGTATTTAAACATTGCTCTTTGTGCCAGTCAGGTTCTAATTGGAAGAAACAGAAATCAACTATAAAAGCAGAAATTAAAGTGTTGAAATGATATTTCAAGATTCACAAACTTTAAGGAAGACTAGAGAACCAAGCTTGCATAACTGGTAGGGACAAAGGAGTTTAGTCAGCAGAGAAAGTATCCAAAAGTTATGACCAAGAATATTCTGTCTAATACAGTATGGATGACAGCAATATCAGACACTCCTCTACATCCAGTGCTTCCACCGCATCCTCACCACTGCTGTCACCTCAATTCGTGTGTGTAATGGCCTTGTGTCTTTGGCTCATTTCCTCAGATTCAAAGCCCCAGATAGAAGCATAGAAACTTGATTTATGTACCTGTATCCTATATCTCAGTAGTCACCTGAGAGAAAATATTCAGTGCCTTGGGCTTTCAATATGGAAAATTATGCCTCTGGCCATATCTTATACAATGAGTTAGCTCCTTAAATTCAGAATGGTGTTTCAATGCAAAGCTGAAAAGCAACAATTATTGGTATATTACTATTGAAGTCACTTTTCTCTTTATATATCTCTTGGGGTTTTCTATTATTTACCATGCTTTATATACCTAAGACCTTCTTTCTAATATCCAAATCATGAATTTCCTAATTTACCCCACGTATCAGAAACTGCCTTCCTCTTTAATCAATAAGCTTATCAGTGCTATTCAAACCTGTTTTGAATATAAGGCCTTTCTGTTTCAATATCCTTTATGTCATACTATGTGATGAAAACTAGTCATGTTTGACACACTTGGTATAGAAAATAGCAATTAAAACTTATGAAGTGACTGCATATTTTTTTTAAAATCATATTGAAATGCTATCTTCTTAAAATAATAGAAAATGGAATATACAAAGCTGTGCCTTGTTAGAAGAAAAATGTTTAAGGAAAACCTGGAATTTTCATATCATATGCCATTCAGGAAACGTGCGCTGGGGAAAGACAGATTCTGATAATCAAGAGATAAAAAAAGATGGAGATCCCTATTCTTTTTAAATTTGGGTTGTCATGGCCTGTGTTTTTATTATTCCTTCTTTAGATTATCATTTTATATAGATTAGGGATTATGAATTTTATGCTAATATATTTCTATACCTATGACAAGGACACAATACACAAATAGGCAAATATTAATTTAGAATTTGAATTAAATTTGTTATTACATTATTTAATGGAAGTTATTTTTCCTTTTTATTTCTAAGTTATCTATTTTATTTTGAGAGGGGAACATTTAGCTAATTAAATATAATATAAAATAGTGTCCAATTTTTTAAAACTAAGAATGGCACAAAGGCATGATCTCCTTGAATAGATTTTTTTGTTGTTAATTGATCTAGAGAAATATATGCTCAGGAAAAAACATAAAATTGCAAAATTATATATTAATACATTTAAAAGTATGTTTCTGTTCAAAATCCTATCAAGTGATTTTGTGAAAGTCAACAAACTAATTCTAGATTTTATATGGACCTGCAAAAGTCAGAGTAGCATAATACTAAAATGATGGAGGAAGGAACTGTGCTCACCTGTTTAGTTTGGAAATGAGTTGAGTCTATAAGATAAAAGGAAAAAGAGCTGCATAATAACTGAACTCTAATTGATAAAGTTGATTGTCATGTGGTTATGGATTAACAATACTAACAGTGCTATCCATGCATATCTTCAATGAATAATTAAGAAAATGCATAATGGATGATCAGAATATGATTTCTCATTGTTGGAGTGGCAAATTACAGATAAGCAAGGGGAGGAGACCATGTTATAATGAGTTAACATTTGGAGACATCCATAAATTTAAAAATTCAATTTAACTTAATATAGATTCGAATGTGTACACATCAAACTATGTATAGGTATGTATTTATACATGGATTAGTATGTATGTATATATATATATATATGGTCTTGTCTAATAAGAGGCCCTAGGAGTATAACCAGATACTGTTTTTTACACCATTCCCCATTAGAAGAAATCAGGAGTCCTTGGAGAAATAGCTGACTCTAGTACTGGGGTGGAAAATATACAAGATTAGCCTACTGCACTGTGTAGAGACAGAAAGCAAGCAAGAGCTAAAAAAGAAAAAAAAAGAAAAGAAATATAAATTAAACCACTTTGACTAATAATGTTAATGTGGCACAGGAACCAACTAAATGAGTTCCCAGTGTCCAAAGCTGAAATAATTTTTGCAGTGAAAAAACTAAATAGTATTAAATTATAATCCAAAGTATAAATATCTGTGATTCCATACAGACATAAATGAATGACTGAATAAATAAATAACTGGGGAGTTAGGGAAATCTCCTGTGCACAAACATCCCAAATAATTTATATGTTTACTCCACTTTCAAGAAGTGGACCATAACTCTCCATTCCTTATGTGTAGGCTGAACATAGTAACATTTCTAAAACCTCAGTATAAAGGGTTGTGGGTATAATAAATTTACAGTGAAGAAACATGACAAACATCATTTCTGCCAAGTGATCAAGGTTAATACAATAGTGACAGTCATGCTGATAGCATGTACCCTTGGCATAATAGGATATGATGGCATGAGAATAAAAGCCCAAATCCCAGTCTAGTCCTAGGACAACCATCAGACAAGCTCCAGTAAAGAGTTATCCTACAAGATCATTATTTCTCAAAGTTGTCAGTGTTGAGGAAAAGCTGAGAAATTCCTGCAGTCCAGAGGAGCCTGAGGCGGCATGACAACTAAATGTATTGTGTTATCCTGAATGGGAGTTTAGGACAGAAAAAAGAGCATTGGGAAGGAAAAATAGCTTAGAATGAAGTATGGACTCATTAATAATGATGCATCAATATTGGTTCATTAATTTTGAATAATATGCTATACTAATGAAATATGTTAGTAATAAAAATACTGATTGTAGAATATGTGGGACTTCTCTGTATTAGCTTAGCAATTTTTTCAGTAAATATAAAGCAATTTTAAAATTAAAAGTTTAATTTTAAAAAGGTATACTCCTGTCCTATGCAAAGCCTGATTCTGCAATTCTCTTCTCAGAGGTAAGCATCAGTTTCATTGATGCGTTATATTGTCTTCACATTTACAGCAATATATAACTAGAGGCCCAGGTCCTGAAATGTGTGCATGTGTAGAGTCCCTGGGCTTGGCCGGTGATTAGGGCCAATCTGTGGGGCAACCAGCAACTGATCTGGGCACCTGCCTTGGTTGGCTGGCCTGAGGCCTACAGGCTGGGGGCAACTCCTGCATTGAGCTTCTCCCCCTGGTGGTCAGTGCACATCATAGCAACCAGTTGTTCTGCCAGTCATTCTGAAGTTTGATCTATTTGCATATTAGGCTTTTATGATATAGGATACTTCATATATAATATACTTTAAAATATATATGGCAACAAATATGTATTATATATGCATATATGTATATAAAAGGGTGAATGTGTTTAGACAGATACATGATTAATCATTTATATTCATAACACTGTATACCTTGTATGTTTAAAAGAATATCCTAGCCGAGACCGGTTTGGCTCAATGGATAGAGCGTCGGCTTGGGGACTGAAGGGACCCGGGTTCGATTCCGGTCAAGGGCATGTACCTTGGTTGCGGGCATATCCCCAGTAGGGGGTGTGCAAGAGGTAGCTGGTCGATGACTCTCTCTCATCGATGTTTCTAACTCTCTATCTCTCTCCCTTCCTCTCTGTACAAAATCAATAAAATATATTTTTAAAAAAATAAAAGCATATCCTATCTAATAAAAGAGTAATATGCAAATTAACCATACCTCAGCTATACCCACAAGCCACATGCACCATCCAATCAGGAGAAATTATGCAAATTAACCCACTAAGATGGTTGTGGCCATGGAGTAAGAAGGAGGCTTGGGTTTCCCTGGCAATGGAGGACGCCAAGCTTCCTGCACACTCTAGCTGGCCCAGGCCTCTGCTCAAAGCTACAAAGTTTCAATTATAGAAGATAAATAAATCCCAGATCCCAAAGCCTCCACTTGGGTCACTGGGTGGCAGGGGGGAGTGGTGTGGCCGGCCTGCAAACCACCACAGGCCCCACCTCGTCCAGGCCACCCCATGCCCCAAGGGAACCTCCACCCTGATCCAGGACACCCTTCAGGACAAACCAGCTGGCACACACCCGTGCACCAGGCCTCTATCCACCTATCCAATAAAAGAATAATATGCAAAATGACCATCACTCCAACACAAGATGGCTGCCCCCATATGGTCAAAGATGGCTACCCCCATGTGGACACAGATGGCCGCCACAAGATGGCCAGCAGGGGAGGGCAGTTAGGAGAAATGATGCCTGCCAGGGAGGGCAGTGGGGGACGATCAAGCCTGCAGGGGAAGGCAGTTAGGGGTGACCAGGCTGGCAGAGGAGGAAAGTGGGAAAGGGAAAGGCAGTTTGGGGAGACCCAGGCCTGCAGGGGTGAATAGTTAGGGGTGACTAGGCCAGCAGAGGAGGGAAGTTAGGGGCAATCAGGCTGGCAGGGGAGCAGTTAGGCATCAATCAGGCTGGCAGGGGAGTGGTTAGGGGTGATCAGGCTGGCAGGCAGAAGCAGTTAGGGTTCAATCAGGAAGGCAGGAAAACAAGCATTTGGGAGCCAGCCATCCTGGATTGTGAGAGGGATTTCGGGCTGCCCGTTTTAGGCCCGATCCTACTAGGATTGGACCTAAGTGGGCAGCTGGACATCTTTCAAGATGTCCCAGACTGGAGAGGGTGCAGGCTGGGCTGAGGAACACACACCCCTCCATGCATGAATTCTGTGCATTGGACCTCTAGTATATTTATATTGCCCTGCCAGTGTTTATAAGCAGTTAGAGCATAGTGGTTAGAGAAAGGGCATATACCTGGGTTGCAGGTTCAGTTCCTGTCCCTGGTTTGGTTTGGGCACTTGTGGGATGCAACTGATTGGTGTCTCTTTCACATGGATGTTTCTCTCTCTCTCTCTCTCTCTCCCTTCCTCCCCTCCTCCCTTCCATTCTTTCTATAAAAACCAATGGGAAAAATATTCCTAAGTGAGGATTAACAAAAAAGTAAATAAAAATAAAAAAGCATTTATATTAGCAAACATTTTTGTTTACATACAATTCAGCATTTTAAATATGCTGCACTGTTCTGAATATTATTTCTGCTGATACATATGGATTAATATCATTCATGTTCCAATGGCTAAGTCTGGCATAGCATTGCATGAAAGTATTTTAATAGATTTAATGAACCTCTTATTAATGGTAAAGCATGTTGTTTTTGTATATATGTTATTATATCGATTCTACAGTTAAATTTTCTGTATTAAAATGTATGTGTGAATAAGTTGTTTAATAGATGTACCTCCAACTGGCAGCACCATTTCACCCTCCATCACCTATGCATAAAAGTACATGTTATATTAAAGTGATAATTAGCTGTATCATCTATTATGAAAGTGTCATAAAAGTATATTCTATTGTTGCTTTGATATATTTTTGAAAAATATTACCAAGGTTGCACATCAATTTGCTATTTAAAAGGTCTTTGTGCCACCAGTCACAGTGGCAAATAGGAACTTGCTACTCAATAGTTAGGCAAATGGGTAACCATTAAGAAGAGGATTAAAATTAGATCTATATCTCATACCAAACCTTAGGTATAAAACAAAAAATCATCAATAATTTAAATATTTTTTAAAAATGAAACTTTAAAGTACTTGAAGAAAAAGAGGCCAGGGCATAAAAAGGGGATTATTTTGTGGCTTTCTAAACATCTCTCAGGAACTATTTAAAAGTTTCCAGAAGCCATAGAAAAAAAAGTTTGAATCTTTAACCACAGAAAAATTAAAATTGTGTGCAAGCCCAAGAAAAAAGCAAAAGCAAAAGAAACACAACAAATGCAAAACTATTCATATACACCCAAAAGAAAAAAAAAATGATACTGAAACATGAAAGATATTCAATCTCATTCACACTAAAAAGAATTATACCAAGATATATATACATATAATCTATCCAGACTGTCAAAACACTAATCATTTGACAACACTATTTGCAGGGCTTTAAGAAAAGTGCTACTTTCAAACATTACTGGCAGGGGTGTGAAATAGTTCAACCTCTAATGAAGGAAAATTTGACAGTATCTTTCAAAATTGCAATTACATTTACTCCTTGACTCAGGAAATTCACTTTGGGGAATATGTCTTACAGATAAACATAGAAAATGATCTATGTACATCATTCTTCATAGCATTCCTATTTATAATAGCAAAATATTGAACATACGTCAAAGGGCCTTCTATATGGAAGTCATTGAGTAAATTATATTATAGTGGAATATGTACAGATTTCTAGAGAATGAGAAGCTCTCTATGTAAAAAAGGGAAAACTCCACATTATATTTTTACATGAAAAAAGAGAAAGTGTGGTGGGGTAAAATAGAAAATGCTACATTTTGTGTAAGATGAAGTGAAATAAAACTATATATTTGCATTTCTCTGTTTATAAGAATAAACAGTGAACAGATACATTTTAAAGACTAATACCGGTATGAGACTCAGCTGGTGTGGCACAGTGGTTAAATGTTGACCTATAAATCAGGAGGTTATGGTTTGATTTCTCAATTCCAGGTCAGGGCATATGCCTGGGTTGAGGGCTTGATCCCCAGTGGGGACCATGCAGGAGACAGCCAATCAATGATTCTCTCTCATCATTGATGTTTCTCTCTCTCTCTCTCCCTCTCCTTTCCTCTCTGAAATCAACAGAAATATTTA
The DNA here is from genome assembly GCF_964339955.1 of Pipistrellus hanaki. Lineage (NCBI taxonomy): Eukaryota > Metazoa > Chordata > Mammalia > Chiroptera > Vespertilionidae > Pipistrellus > Pipistrellus hanaki. The sequence continues at coordinate 58,614,064 of NC_140509.1, read as the reverse complement.
AAAAGAAACAAAATAAAGACTAATACTAGTCGTACCTACCAGGGGTTGGGGGTATCATATGGAAATGGGCACAAGGATAGGAATAAATGTTCAATGTTTTGCATTATGTATCATTATATTTTGATCCCTGGGAATATTATTTATTGAAAACAAACATATAAATAAATTAAACGCTGCACACTTATTCTGTATGCCCTTAGCCCATTTTTATATTAAGCTATACATATATTCCTTTCTTAATGAATATAAGATTTACAAAATATATTGATCTAATGGTGCTATATTTGTAAACATATTTCTTCACCTTTGATATTTGTTTCTTGGCATTGTTTGTGATATTTTCCCCCTTAGAAAATATATAATGATCAAACATATTAATCTTTATGGCTTTTTAAAAGTAGCTTATTTAAATGGTCTTTGCTGCCTTATATTATTAAAACAAAATTCACTTATTATTTTCATCTAGTTGTAGATGGTTCTTTATATTTTTTAACATTAGTCTTTGTTTTACTTATTATTTAATTTTGGTGTTTAACAAAAAAAATGGAGATTTGCCCCACCCTAAAGAGTTTGACCAATTGTTGTTGAATGCTGCACCTTTCCTCCACTATGCCTTTAATCCTTACCAGAAGATATGTTTATTGATTTTAGAGACAGAGGATGGGGAAGGGAGGAAAAGAGAGAGAGAGAGAGAGAGAGAGAGAGAGAGAGAGAGAGAGAGAGAGAGAGAGAGAGAGAGAGAGAGAGAGAGAGAGAGAGAGAGAGAGAGAGAGAGAGAGAGAGAGAGAGAGAGAGAGAGAGAGAGAGAGAGAGAGAGAGAGAGAGAGAGAGAGAGAGAGAGAGAACATTAATGTGAGAGAGAAATATTGATAGGTTACCTCCCGCATATGCCCCTACATGGGATCAAACGCACAACCTGGGTGTGTGTGTGCCCTGACCAGGACTCAAACCCAAAATCTCTTTTTGGTTCGGGAGGATGCTCCAACCAACTTAACCACCCAGCCAGTGCTCCCACGGATTTAAATACCACTTTCCTCTCACACTCAATCTTTTATATATACTCTATTATTTTTCTTTATTTCTGATCACTTGACCTGTTTTCTGTTGTTATAAACACAACATTTTCCCCACCTATATTTTCCCAACATTTTTGTCTGTGGAACACCTATGAACTTTGTTCATTAATCACTTAATTAATTAGTAAATATTTTATAATCCTCTCAATTTTTGGTTTAATTTCTTGAATTATACATATATAAAATGACATCAGTCAAAATATTAACTCATTGAATAAACTTAGAGTCATAATGTGTGATGTGCTTTTATTAGTGTTAACTTGTCTAAATGAAGTCACTTGGTAAACCATACACAATAGGAACATATTAAAGTTGCCCGTGTTGTCTCTGAGTGCCTTATTGTAACAATTTGTTTTGTTCTCCAATACCCAGTACTGGTAAAAACTGACAAAAGATAAGAGTGTAAAAACTGCAGACCTTTTTTTTTTTTAGAATCCTCGAAGTCTATTTAGTGTAGGTAAGATTTGGAGTTCTTTTTCCCAATCAGCCATAAATATAATACTCAACTTTACATTGAATGTGGTTCAGGGTTCAGAAGAGTCTGCATTGCCTCTAGTATAAGAGGATGAATAACGATGGAGATCATTAAATCAGCAGCATAAACAGATTGCTTTGTAATGTATAGCCTTATTTTCATGTAGAATATTACATCCATAACTCTGGGCTGGTATTTTTCTCTAAAATAATCAATATTCAATACAATGTAATAATGTTAGCTAACATTGCAGAAGGTTTTCACAAATGTTTTGCAAAAGTCTACAGGACAAATTGTCTCTCTTGCCACTTGCATTAATTTGCTTCAATTTAATGTTATTTTCTTAAGTTCTTGTTTCTTAGTAAAATTAATAGTCATCAGAGTTCAGTTATTCATAACTTGGTTATCACTGTGTTCTCTTTTATCATTTCTCTTTGGAGTGTTAAATCTTTTTTTACTACCTTTTCAATTATCAAAACGGAAAATGGTAACAAATACCAGGTTCAACTATATATATATATATATATATATATATATATATATATATATATATATATTAAAACTATAATGTGCTAATTAGACTGGATGACCTTCTGGTTAAAGCTGGGGCTTAAAGGGAAGCCTGGGTCCCAGGTGCCAGAGAGAAGCTGGTGCCAGCAGTCAGGGGAAGGAAGGTCAACTCTTGCACAAATTTTGTGTATCGCCTCTAGTGTATGCATGTGTGTGTGTGTGTGTGTGTGTGTATAGTATCACATAATTTTTTAAATGTAGGGCATATATCAACCTATAAGTATTGATATATATATAATATAAATATATACAATATGTGTGTGTATATATATATATATATATATATATATATATATATAATAAAAACTATTTATCTTATTTTTAAGACTGCATTGGGAATACTTTAGAGGAGATTTACATCCTATATCTTGCTATATCTTGTGGTGTCCATATACTGGCTTGCTTTGTTTGGTGACTTTTCATATGCTCAAATATATAGTTAGGTCTATCAGTCCCTTCCATGTTTGTGAATAAATTTAATTCAAAAGACAGTCCATTTCCATAAATGTAAGTGAAGGCATTTAGAGAGTATAGTGATTCTGGGAAGTTTTATTTTATTTTTAAAATTTTTATTGTTGAGAAAGTATTATCAATGTCACCTTTTTTCCCTCCCATTGCTCCCCTCCACCTGATTCCCACCTGCCCCAGGCCTTTGCCACCCTATTGTCTGTGTCCATAGGTAATACATACTAGTATATGCATATAAGATATCTGGCTAATCTCTTCCTACTCCCCTAAACTCCTCTTCTCTGGGATTCCTTGGTTTATTCCAAGTTTCCATGCCTCTGGTTCTATTTTATTCATCAGGAGTTTTTATTTTTTGGTTGATTTTTTTTTTAATTAAATTCCTTGTTCATTTATTTTGATTTTTAGATTCATTGTTGATAGATATGTATCTATTGCCATTTTATTGTTCATCATCTTCTTCTTCCTCTTCCTCTTCTTAAAGAATAACCTTCAACATTTCATGTATACTAGTTTGGTGGTGATGAAATCCTTTAGTTTTTTTCTTGTCTGTGAAGCTCTGTATCTGACTTTCAATTCTAAATGATACCTTTGCTGGGAAGAATCATCTTGGTTGTAGATACTTGCTATTCATCACTTTGAATATTTCTTGCCATTTCCTCTGGCCTGCAAAATTTCTGTTGAGAATTCAGCTGACAGTCATATGGATACTCCCTTGAAGTAACTAACTGCTTTTTCTTGCAGCTTTTAAGATTCTCTCTCTGCCTTTAACCTTTGACATTTTAATCATGATGTGTCTTGGTGTGGGCCTCTTTGGGTTCCTCTTGTTTGGGACTCTCTGTGCTTTCTGAACTTGTAAGTCTATTTCTTTCACCAGGTAGGGAAAGTTTTCTGTCATTATTTCTTCACATAGGTTTTCAATATCTTTCTCTCTTCTTCTGGCACGCCCATAATGTGAATGTCAGTCTGGTTAAAGTTGTCCCAGAGGCTCCTTATACTGTCTTCATATTTTTTTCATTCTTTTTTCTTTTTGCTTTTCTCATTTGGGTGTTTTTTGCTTCTTCACATTCCAATTATTGACTTGATTCTCAGAATCACCTACTTTACTGTTGAATCGCTATAAATGTTCTTTATTTAATTTAGTGTATACTTAAGTTTTGACTGGTCCTTTTTCATGTCTTTGAAAATTTCACTGAGATCCTTAAATATCTCTTGGAGTCCCTTGAATCTTGCATTAAGATCCTTGAGCATCCTTATAACAATTGTTTTGAACTCTGTATCCAGTAGTTTACTTCCTTACATTTCATTTATTTCTCTTCCTGGAGATTTATTCTGTTCTTTCACTTATAATACGTTTCTTTGTCTCTGAATTTTAGCTGTTCCTCTCTGTTTGTTTCTGCATATTAGGTAGAGCTGCTATGTCTCCTGGAATTCTGGAATTAGTAAAGTGACCTTGTGTAGTAGGTGTCCTATAGGACCCATGAGTTCAGCCTCTCTAGTCACCTGAGCTGGACACTCTAGATATGCCTTGATTAATATTGGTGTCACTGGGAGGAGTTGACCTCCAGGCCAATTGACTGTGAGGACCACTTGTAGTGTAGGAGATAATCCTATGGAGCAGGACTTGCTTCAATGGGGCTTTGGTGTTCCCTGAGTCTGCTCCTTGAATGTGTCACTTGTGGATGTGTAGAGTTGTAATCTGGTATGGTCAGTCTAACGCTGTCTACCAGGTGCACTGGCTCTGGGGCCTCTCAGGAGGTAAAAGTCAGCCACTCCCTGGAGCAGTGGTGGTTAGAGGTTATCAGACCAGGAGGGAAAGGCAATTGGGGGTGATCAGGCTGGCAGGGGGTAATTGGGGGTAAGCAGGCCAGCAGAGGGGACCAGTTGGGGGTGAGTAGGCTGGCAGCAGGGTACAGTTGGGGGCAAGCAGGCTAGCAGGCAGGCAGGTAAGCAGTTAAGAGTCAGTCATCCCAGATTGCGAGGGGGTTGTCAGACTGCCAGTTTAGGCCCAATCCCACAGGGGTCACAGATTGGAGAGGATGTAGGCCAGGCTGAGGGACACCCCCCATCCATGCACAAATTTTGTGCACTGGACTACTAGTGTTTTTAATAAAATTGTTTTCAATTCTTTCTCATAGGGCTCTTAAATTACATAACTAATATCAATAGTTCAAATTTTAAAATTAGAAAATGTAACTTTCTGATAAATAGTACAGATGTGAACTTTAAATATTTATGTATAGGACTATAAACATTAATTATTGAATCTGGTCTTATGTATTTTTAAAGGGAAATACTTTTGAAATAATAGAATGAATGTAGGGTATTAAGAGAGTCTTTGGAGGTTAACAAAGAAAAACTATCTGTGCTTTATGCTAACCTCGTATAATATTATCCTTTCAATGTACATCTTCAGAATCATGGATTAAAAATAATGAGGGTTAAACAAGATTAAGTGGAAAATAATCACACTAAAATAAGCATAGCTAGTCTAATGTAGTAAATCACAGATTATTGGTCAATATCACAGGTTCTATTATTTCTATAGAATTTATAATTTATATCTCTTGGTTCTATTGCTCATAAACTACCTGTAAAAATTTCCACATAAAGTGATTTTGATGAATATTTTTCTCTATAATTTAAACAATTATTTATGGGAGAATGGATGGCTCAGGGGCAAGCAGTGTTCCTTACCCTGATTTTTTGTGTTTCCTGGTCTGGCAAACTTGCCAATATTATCTCCCAAATATTCACATATTATATTGAATATAATATGTCCTATAAAAAATGTTCATTTTTAAAAATTTGTTCCAAGCAACTAAAGAACCACATGCACAGTATCATAAAAGTTTACGTTTTAAATAGCAATAAATTATTTTCATTTGCTTGAACTTATTTTATCTCTATCAGAGATAAGGTATATATAGTTAATTCTATTTATTTATACTGACACCAGTGGTCTAAGGAGACTACAAAATTTATTCATGTAACTCAGCTTATAAGGTGTCTTCTAGACAACATTTCAGAAACTCCACTTTCTGGAGCAAGTCTCTCCATTATATTGTACTACACTTCACACTAACCATGCAATGAAAAGCAATACTAGTAATTTTAAAATTCTTGAAAATATATTACATTCCCCATTTTGTAATCTAAACAAAAAAACCTAACTTGATGAGGAAACCAAAAGAGAAAATATCAAAAACATAAATAGAACCCAATCTTTCTGGTTCTAAAGCATAGATATGCTATCATAGATACCAAGCTAAGTCTCCAGGAAGCTGGCTCAAAGTAGCGGAACAGAGAGTGTGGAGTTTGGGTACAGAAGACATGGTTTCAAATGTTCTTTCTGAGGCTTTTCAACTGTACCTCAGCCAGAACTTCTCTCCAAGTCAGAGTCTAGATGTTCTGCTTTGGTGGTTGGTGGTGGAGGTCTATGATTTATTTGTTATCTTTTCTTGTTTGTTTTGTTTTCTTGTTTAAATTTGGATAAAAAATAGATATCCCACCGAAACCGGTTTGGCTCAGTGGATAGAGCATCGACTGAAAGGTCCCAGGTTCGATTCTGGTCAGGGGCATGTACATTGGTTGAGGGCGCATCCTCAGTAGGGGGGGTGCAGGAGGCAGCTGGTTGATGATTCTCTCTCATTGATGTTTCTGACTTTCTATCCCTCTCTCAACCTCTCTGTGGAAAATCAATAAAATATATATTTTTTAAAAATAGACATCCCTAGACTAGTTGTAAAGTTGCCATGAAATGATGTAGTGTGAGACACTTTGTAGTCTATAAAGACTGATGCAACTTTGAAAAATACAAAAAAAAAAAATCCTATTTTATACAAGTCTAACCCTCTACTACCACTAGACAAATCACATTATGAAATGGGATGGGTTGGAATGTAAGAATGTTGATATTGGAAGACATCTCCAATTTCTAATAAAGAGTAAGTGAATATATTTCACTGCCAAGTAGGTTCATGGAAGGAAGTAGTTTATAAAGTTATGTCAGTGTGTTCCACCAATTATGATTCCTGTTTCTAATTCCAAGGTATGAAATTATTATATGGATAGGATGCACCATAATAAAGTCTATAAATGTGAATTTATAAATTTGATCAATTTGGAATAGCTTCTAAAGTCCTTTCAACTAAAAAAAGTACATATTAACTTTTATTTAATTTATTTACTTAAATTGTCATTAGGACTCTTCCTTCCTATGTAAATTATGTAAATACAAAATTTGATACAGAAGCATAGACATGCGATTGGTAGAAATATCCTTTATATATTTAAAAGATATTTGGCACATATACTTGTGGCAAAGAGGGTTAAACCAAAGTGATCTCACTTGTTCCTTCTCAACAGTGACACTTGTGACCATGTAATACAATATTTGCTGGCAGGGATTCCAGCTCTGTAGTTCCATTTTGCTCCAAAAGCACAGTGCTACGACTCATTTTCTTTCACTGTCATTAAGGTACATATTACCTTTCTAGTCTATGTATAGGAATAAAACCAGACAGCTCTGGTGCTCTAAGGACAAGAGCATTTATTCTATTAAGCCCAGGCAGTTGTTTTTGATCTTGTTATTCAGACATAAGTGAATATTAATGCTAAAAAAATGTGGGACAATTACACCAGGTATATGGAGTTATAAGATGAAGATTTAAGGTTTTGTGTTATCATTTATATTCTATTTGACTCCGAAAAATTGACAAAATTCCCTACTTTGTTATCTATTAAATAGGGTTAATAATAACCTTCACTTGATATACATATATATCAATAATAATAATAACCTTCACTTGATATATATATATATTATATTATATGCCTCAGCTACCATAGCAACCGAACAGAGACCAAACAGGTTGCCTGGGGCAACCAGGCCAGCAGGGGGGTTAGTGAGGGGTGACCAAATGACCGAACAGGAAGCTATGTGTGGAGTGACCAGGCCCGCAGGGGGGGCAGTTAGGGCAACCAGGCCAGTGTGTGGGGGGGAGCAGTGAGGGTACACCAAGCTGGCAGAGGGGAGTAGTGAATGGTGACCAGGTGGGTGGAGAGCAGGCAGTTGGGGGTGACCGGGCTGGTGGGGGTGAGGCTGTTGGGGATGACTAGGCCAGCAAGGAGGGCATTTAAGGGTGATGAGACAGGCAGGCAGGTGAGCAGTTAGGAACCAGTGGTTCTGGATTGTGAGAGGGATATCCAACTGCTGGTTTAAGCCCAGAATTGGGCCTAAACTGATAGTCGGACATCCCCTGAGGAGTCCCAGATTAGAGAGGGTACAGGCTGGGCTGAATTTTGTGCACTAGGCTTCTAGTGCCATAATAATTATGTAAAGACTAAAGGCCTGGTGCATGAAATCTATGCACAGAGGGGGGTGGGGTATCCCTCAGCCCAGCCTGCACCCTCTCCATTCTGGCACTCCTCGAGAGATATCCAACTGCCTATTTAGGTTGAATCCAGGTATGATCGGGCCCAAATGGGCAGTCGGACATCACTCTCACAATCCAGGACTGCTGGCTCCCAACTGATTGCCTGCCTGCCTTCCTGATAGCCCCTAACCACTTCTGCCTGCCAGCCTGATCATGCCCTAACCACTCTCCTGCCAGCCAGATTGATATTTAACTGCTCTCCTATCAGCCTGTTTGCCTTTGTCTTCCCCTACATGCCTGGTCACCTCTAGCTGCCCTCTCCTGCAGGCCTGGTCACCCCTAACTTCCCTCCCCTCTAGGACTTGTCCCCTCCCAACTTCTCACCTCTATAGGCCTGGGTCCCCCAGGCCTAAAGAGGGTCTCCTCTTCCCTTCCCTGCAGGCCCAGTCGCCCCAGCTTCTCTTCTCTGCCAGTCTGGTCACCCCTAACTGCTCTCCCATGCAGGTTTTATTACCCCCAACTGCCCTCCCTTTCAGGCCTGCCCTCCCCCAAAAGCCCTCCCCTGCTGGCCATCTTGTGGTGGCCATCTTGTGTCCACATGGAGGCAGTCATCTCTGACCACATGGGGCAGCTATCTTGTGTGTTGGAGTGACGGTCATTTTGCATATTGTTTTTTTATTAGATAGGATAGAGGCTTGGTGCATGGGTGGGGGGCCAGCTGATTTTCCCTGAAGGGTGTCCTGGATCAGGGTGAGGGTTCCTTTGGGGCATGGGGCAGCCTGGACAAGGGGCCTGTGCTGGTTTGCAGGCCAACCACACCCCCTGGAAACCCAATTGGAGGCCCTGATATCTGGGATTTATTTATCTTCTATAATTGAAACTTTGTAGTCTTGAGCCAGAGCCAAGCCTCCTGCTTGCTCTGTGGCTGCAGCCATTTTTATTGTGATTTATTTATCTTCTGTAATTGAAAGATGAGCAGAGGCCTTAGCTGTCTAGGGCAGGCAGAAAGCTTGGCTTCCTCCATTGCTGGGGAAACCCAAGCCTCCTGCTCTCTCTGTGGCTGCAGGGCATCTTAGTTGGTTAATTTGCATACTTGCTCCTGATTGGCTGGTGGTAGTGGCTTGTGGGTGTAGCTGAGGTATGGTCAATTTGCAAATTACTCTTTTATTAGATAGGATTATACACTGAAAAAAATTAGTGAAGTTAGCTAGCCATAGCTATACCAAATGTGACATTTAGACAAAACATACTTATATAAGAGAAGGAAATATTGATTTATTCTATCACTTCTTATATTGTTTTTTGGTACTGAAAAAAATCAAGATCAACTTTGCAAGCCATGTTTTTTAATTTTTTTTTTTTTAATTTTAGGGACAAGAACAAAAAACAATCATTTTATGCTTCAACTAATTTATAGACTCTAGTATTTCTTTGCTCTCAAATTATAATCTGAAAATAACAATCTAGGTATTCCTTTGAAATATCACTATTAAAAATTTAATAAGATAAGGCAGTTTACTTACTCTTCTTCCCAATTATGGCTTAAAATGTTTATTCATGACCATATGTGCTTATACTATGTAAAAAAAAACCTGTATGTTAATTTTTCTTGCACTATTATGTCATTTACTATATCCAGACATGTAATATGCACCAGTAGCCTGAAAACTATTAGTTTACATCCAAGTTCTATCCAGTATATACATTTTCAAAAGAGAAAACTTGGGACCTGAAATCAGAATTTTAGAGGAGGGACTGTAGAGACTTTCCCATTCAATCTGTTCTTTGAGGAGGTGAGAAAACTGAGACCCAGTTACTTGACGTGATGTGTGTAATATTATATTATGTCTCTAGTTAGTAATGGAGTCAGGTATTCAGTGCTATTCCCTGAGCCCATAGCTTCCATCTGTGTTCTCTAGTGCTTTCCGTTGCTAATGTTTTCTGTCTGAAACAATTTGTTTCCTCGATGTGAACCGCAAATTTCTGTGACCCCTTCAGGGCTACTTTTTAAAATATATCTCAAATATTTGTGATTTCATTGGATTTCCTTACTTCTCAGATTTATGATGATAAATACTATGGATACAGCCTCAAGTACTAGTTATAGCAGACATGTGCATGAAAGAAAGCATTTTTAAAAGACCTCAAAATAAGACTGCAGCTATGTAAAGATATGGATAGCCTGTATGTGACACACATTGGAAAACCAATATTTTTAAATGAAACAAAAAGGAGGAAAATAAAGAAAAGAAACAAAAAAGAAGAAAATAAAGAAAAGAAACAAAGAAAACCCTGGGCACGCCACTCCCTAAGAATCACTCCTGTGTTCTCAAAACGAGAGTTACTGGTAAGAGCAAAGTTCTCTGAGTACAATATGGTCCTAGTTAAACTTCAGCTATTGTCCAGATAAATGTTACTAATTCAACAGGAGAAGAAAGCATACTGAACTATTTCACTAACCACTTCATCTTTCTATGTTTGTTTCCAAACCTGAAAACAAAAAGGTTTGAAACTAAAATGCCTCTAAGTTACTTTGCAGTTATATTTTTTGTAAATTTCAAGGCATTCAACCAGTTCATTACCTCCACTTTTATATGTTTCCTATTTTCTTATCAACATGAAAAACATACATTTTGATGACCCAAAAATTTCAGTACTTTACATTTTTTAAATGCCCATTTATAAAAATGTTACCACCTCATTTTTAAAAATTTCAGCACTTCATTCATATTTTGTAAATATTCATTGGTTAGAGTCTGCAATATTAAATAGATATAAAAGTAAAAGTAGAAGAAGTGAGGGCTCTGAGAATGAATATGTTGCATTTCTAATTTAATAATTTAGCACATAAGAAAATATTCTCAATGCGATGCTGTTGTCTAGGTAATGGTAGCATTTCACTAATGTAAACCAACCATGTCAAACTCACAGCACGTGGGCTGCATGTGGCCCACAATGGATATTTTTGCAGCTCAGCAAACCTAAAGGTATGAAAGAAATGTTTTAATAAAAATTTCATAACTTGATTTTTACAATATCCTGTTATACATAATTATTAATAATGAACTACAACATTTGCTAATGACTGATTACTATAATCATATTGCATTAATTATCCTCCTTATGTGCAGGTGCACTATTTCTCTCCACTAATACTAGCAGCAAATATTTAGCAGCCAATTGCCACATCATTAGTCTGACTTGTTTGGTGTGCACAACAGAAAATATTTTGCTTTCAGAGAACAAGAAAAATAGGTGTGTTTGCATTATACTTAATAACATGTACAGTTATTCAGTGTCTGGTAAATTAATGTTTAGGAAAAATATTAATTTGTATTAAAATGTTTTATTATTTTATGTTAATAACTAAAGGCCTGGTGCCCAAAATTCATGCATGTGGGAGGGTTCCTCAGCCCAGCCTGCACCCTCTCAAAATCTGGGGCCATTGGGGGATGTCCGACTGCAAGTTTACCCTCTTGCAATTCAGGACCACTGGCCCCTAACTTCTCACCTGCCTGCCTGATCGCCCCAAACTGCTTCTGCCTGCCTGATCTCCTCTAGCCACCTCTGCCTACCTGATAGCCCTTAAGCACTCTACCTACCTGCTGATTGCCCCTAACTGCCTCTGCCTGCCTGATTGCTCCTAACCACTTTGCCTGCCTCCTGACCTCCCCTAACTGCTTGCCTGCCTGCCTGATCACCCCTACTACCACAGTTTTGTTTGCTGGGCTTTTATTATATAGTATTACTTGTTTATTTAGCCCTTTATATTCAGCATGTTTCCATGGAACTAAATCTATGTTTCTATGAAAATTGAAGCTTTTGTGTATTTTTTTTTTTTGTAGCCCACATAAACTTAAGCCTTGTTTATTTAGCCTGTGTTAGCCTTTGAGTTTGACATGCTTGATATAACCAAACAATTACTCAATTATTCTATATAATAAAAGGTCAGCCACCATAAGCATAATGACCAGGATGACCAGAGACCAGAACCACCATGACTCCTCACTGGGCTGGCCCCACCCCCAAGCAAGCAGGTAGGAGTGATCAGGTAGGCAGACCTGCAGTTAGGGGGATCAGGTATGCATGCATGCAAGTGGGTAGGGCAATCAGTAGGCAGGCCAGCAGTTAGGGGTCATCAGGTAGGCAGGCAGAGTGGTTAGAGGTGATTAGATAGGCAGACCAGCAGTTAAGGGCGATCAGGTAGGCAGATGGCCCCCTGCCAGGCTGGCGCCACCACACAGCAAAAAAGCGGAAGGCCCAGGCCAGCCCAGCCATCACACCCCATAACTGTCACCTGCAGAGGGAGTCCACCAGTAGCAGGAGTATAATTCACTCATGTGCTGTGAGGACGGCTTGATGTAAAGTACCAGGCAGAGTAGTCACACATGTAAATGCTCAATAAATGTCAACTGTCATTATCATCACTGTGCTGGTAAGAGCAGGTAAAGGCGTAAGCTGCTCCAACTTGATTGAGTTTGCAAGTAAACTCTGTCAATCTTGAACAGTTACCAAAACTATACCTAAAAATAATTTATTTTAATTACAAAGGACCCTTCTCTACTATTCTTATAAATTCACATCAGATTTTTTTCTTCAAAATCTAAAGGGGGAAAATGCTGCACAGGTGTCAAGCAGTGGCAGTGGCAGGGGTGGAGCCAATTGCCTTCAGCCAGAGGAAGGAAAGCTCCAATAGGAATTGATCTCAGGCCAGGCCTAGGGACCCTACCCAAGGGGTCCTGGAATGTGTAAGGGTGAAGGACAGGCTGAGGGACCCCCTGCCAAGTGCACAAATTTTCATGTACTGGGCCTCTAGAAATAAATAAATGGGAGGGGCATTATTACAGTACTAGAGGCTTGATGCAGGAACTTTATGCATGGGGTAGGGGTGGGGTATACCCTAAGCCCAGCCTGTACCCTCTCCAATCTGGGACCCCTTGAGGGATGTCCAACTGCCCCTTTAGTTGCCCACTGGGATTCACGCCCCAAAGCTGCTACCTTGGCTGCCACAGTTTCCACTGTCTCCTCATTGCCCTAAGGGAGGGTGCTATCGCCTCTTGCTATCTCCCTGCTTCCTCTTCCCCCTCAGTCTGCTCCTGACACAGAAGCCAGCAGGTCCTCACCTACAGCCCTGGTGCCTCCGCCTGCACTCAGGGGATTCCAGGTTCTCACAGGCCCTCAAGGCCTGCAGGATGTGTCCTCTGATCAGCCTTGACCCCCTTCCACTAGGCCTATTGCTTATCCTGCTGCTCCTCCGTAGGCTCTCTCCTCTGCCCTTCTCCAGACGTCTGCCTGGCTCCACCATCTGTCCACTTTCTCTCGAGGCCGTCCCTTCGCCTCTCCCTCGCGGAGCCCTTATGTGGCTTCATTCCCATGTTTTCATGGTGCCCATGGCCTCTAATGGCTATACCTCACGTCTGTCTAAGGCCGTTTCCTCCATGTACCCCATCTTTTCCTGGCAGAACACACACTCCATAGTACAGGATGGCTGGCTCCCTGCTGCTCTGTGAGCACCTGGGCACCACCTAGGACACGGCAGGTGCCCAGTCAGTGATACGGGTTAAAATGCTCAGGCAGTGGAATTAGGTAGAAAGGCCATTGGGAGGCAGACTCACTTGGAGCTAAGAGAACTGGGAGCTCTCAGCTCAGCCCTCAGGGTAGGGCCGTGGGAGCCAGTTGTTCCTTTTCTCACAAGAAGGAAGACTAAGAGAAGGAAAAAAAAACGCAGTGTGTGTTTTCCCTTAACTATTTAAAAGCTGGTAATCTCATTCCATTCTGAAAGCTGTGTATAGAAACCCTTAGATCAACCCTGTGAGGTGGGTTCTGGGATTATCTGAGATTCCATGGACAGTGTGTGGCCTTCGCCTGCCACAAGTGGTTGCTTAGTAACTGCCAGCTTTTAGTGCTGTGGTTCAAGTACTATTGGGGGATGGCCTGAGGGGATCAGACTGCTGTGGGAGCTCCTCTCATCCCAGTCAACAGTGGCTGTGATCTGCCCTCTGAGCAGCTGCTCCCGCTGTGGGAGCACCGTGCACTGACCACCAGGGGGCAGCTCCTGCGTTGAGTGTCTGGTCAAATGGTCATTCTGGTCATTCTGCCATTCAGTCACCGGGCTTTTATTATATAGGATAGGTGTTGCCAGGCTTGTTGTAAAGTCTAAGCTGGAACACAGGGAATGAGAGGGAAGTGACATACATTCCAAGTAGGCAGAGACTCATCTTCCTAATCATACAAGCCTTTCTGAGGAGTCTGGATTTCAATCTCCATGCAAAGGGAATTCACGGGAAAGAAATAAACCAGGAACTAACAGGATGTAATTTACTGTTTTAAAAGGTCACTCTAGTTGTAATGTAGAAAAGATTAACATAGAAGAATGGGTGTGTGGAGTGTTGAAGCATGAAAATCCCTGTGAGAAATGATGTCTACAGTTCTAGACAGAATAAAAATGAAGATGAGGCAGGAGGTTTCTAAAAAAGATAAGGAAGCATGGTATGAACTAGGTCAAAAATAAGTGGAATAGATTTTAAAAATATGAATTTGAGAGATTCTACAGAAATAGAAATATAAAAATAAAAACATTTATATATGGAGAGATACAGTCGAGCAGCATGCACATGGCAAAGACTTTCAGTGTATCTAAAAACATAGATATCAGTCTGACATAAAAATAATAAGTATAAGTTATGAAGTGAAATATTTTTATAATTATTTTCAGAGAGAAAAAATTTTAAGGACCCATAATATATGCTTTGGGTATATTTTCTCTAAATATTTAAAGGCAGGAGTTATCATTTTACATTAATTGGATATCAGAAGCAACATATTTATTTAAATATAAAAATAATAGTTGCTTTCTCTAGTTGCTTTCTCAATATAAAAATGTATTCGTTCAAATTCTGAAATATAATCTGTAACCTCTGACCAAAGATTAAAATGAAGGGCTTCTAACACATCTCTCAGAAAGAGGTTCTATTGATAAACACAATGAAAATTCTTATAGAACAATTTTTCTTCAATACTATTCTGGTGAAATAGTGCCTGAGAATTGGCAAATAATATTTTACTTGATTCTTCAGTAAGCCTGGGCTTATTCTTGTCACAGTAACTTATTTTATCTGTTAGATGCATTATCACCTTGGAAAGAAAAATGGATTTTTAAAAAATATGAACCCTATAAAATCTGGCAAAGTTTCATGAGCCTTACCCAGTCACTTGGAGGCCTGTATTGTGCTGTGTATATCTGTGGGTAGACTCTGGAGTGGCTTCCATTTATGGAGCACCTGCTGTAGACTGTCAAAAAAAAACACATCAAGAACCAGCAAGCCCTGGCCAGGATCTTTCATTGGTTGGAGCACTGTACTGTACACCAAAAGGTGTTGGGTTTAATTCCTGGCCAGGGCACATAACCTAGGCTGTGGGTTCAATCCCCGTGTCAGGGCATGAATGGGAGGCAATGGAAATATGTTTCCCATATTGATGTGTGTGTGTGTGTTCTCTCTCCCTTCTTCTGTCTCTAAAAATCAATAAAAATATGTCCTTGGCTGAGTATTTAAAAAAAAAAAGGAAACAGCAAGAAGCAAACTGTCATGGACCTTGAATACAATATCATTTCTTCTTTAAAACAAAACAAAACATGGCATTGATTGAGCACCTACTATGTGCCAGGAACTGCTCTGTGTACTGAAGATACATCATTTAATACATTAGATAAAAATTTCTATCTTCATTGAGCTTACAAGTCAGTAAGAAAAAAAATTATTTGCCAAAACGAAATCATTCTGCATATACATTGGCTATGTGTATATTATTTGAATTTAATTTAATTTCCAATTAATATGTATGACTTCAAGTAATCATATAGTATACTCTTGGATTTATCACCTTGTTCTTTGTAACACAGAAGGACTGAGAGTGCCAATCAGACTTTATAAAAAATATATTTGTATTGATCCTTTTAGAGAGAGAGAAAGGGAGTGAGATAGCAAGAAATATCAGTTGACTGCCTCATAGACACCCCCTACCAGGGTTCAAGCCCACGACCTGGGCATGTGCCCTGACCAGAAACAAACTAGCAACCCCTCCCTACACAAAACATCGTCCAAACAACTGGGCCACACATTTTAGAATATTTCTCTCAGATGTAATTATCACAAATATATTTGTGGTTTGCTTATTGGTTATTTTTGTCATGTTTTGATTCTTTTTCATAGACATATCAGGAAGTACTTCAAAATGATTTTGAATATATTTTAAAGTTACGGCTTAAGTGAAGTTAGTGAAACAAAAAAACTTTAAGTATAATCTCAAGCACCGATAATGAGTTCCTTCAGAAAATCGTCTTGAGAGTTCTTATTTTTCTTGGTGATTTAAAGAGAAATGC
This sequence comes from Pipistrellus hanaki, assembly GCF_964339955.1. Classification (NCBI taxonomy): domain Eukaryota; kingdom Metazoa; phylum Chordata; class Mammalia; order Chiroptera; family Vespertilionidae; genus Pipistrellus; species Pipistrellus hanaki. The sequence continues at coordinate 58,597,720 of NC_140509.1, read as the reverse complement.
CTTAACTACTTCTTACTGCGCTCCAGTGCAGATCTGAGAATATGACCAAATGAAATAAACCCCTGGATAATAATGTACATTTAAGCAGCAATTCTTAGAGTTTTTTATAACAGCACACTCCTGAACTGCATAAAGCAAACATTGAACTGTGTAGAAATCATCTAAAAACCTCAATAAACACTCTGGATTGATCCCTGAAGTTTCTAAGCATGAACACAGTCTTCTTTTTACCCAACAGTAAGCCCCTGGAGACAGTATCAAATCTCAAAGGCAAAGGTTCGACTTTTGATATAACCGAAAAGCAGGCATGAACCACAATTCCAACAATTTAAGCAAGAAAGAGCATGATTTAAAATTTGAACCTCTGGCTTAGTATGTGCACTTGAGGGCTGTCCTGAGCCAGTGAGGTAGGAATATAACAAGAAGTGTCCAGATATAACAAGAAGTTAGAAAGTGCACTTTCCCCTTGTTTGATCAGGAGTTTTGAGAAAGGAGTGCCCTGTTATCCACCAGGGGGAGGGTGGGGTGCAGAAGAGAGGGGTATATGTTCCAAGACTCCCAGTAGATGCATGAAACCTCTGAAGCCAAAACCTATGTAGCCTATGCTTTTCTGACATTTTACATACACTTGATGTCCTCTCTTTGGCATTTCCAAATTGCCAGTAGCAGTACTCTTGCACTTTGTTAAGTAGAATAAGGGTTACTTGAACACAAGCACTGTGACAGTCACTATGAGAATAAGAGAGAAATATGCTAATTATTCGTTATGCCATGAGGCTTAGCAATCAACCACCTAAGGATGGAGTAACGAGGGACTGCGTAACAACTGCATAACGGCCAGATCACGGATCTGCAGGAGGATGGAGCAGCAAACTACAAGTGGGCAGCAGAGAGCTACAGGAGGGGGCTGGTCAGCAAGCAAGCAGGAGGCAGAGAGCTACAGGAGAGCAGCAGCAACCTACTGGTGCAGGGATTTGTGCACAAGGCTACTAGTATATTAATAAATGGCTTGGTAGCAACCTCATTAATTATTGTCAGCATAAGTCATCCCAGCTACAACAATAATAGGTAATATTTAGTCTTCGAAGTGCTAGGATTGTGTTAAAGGCTTTGGAGTCAAATAACTCAGATTGTGTTAAAGGCTTTGGAGTCAAATAACTCAATTCTCATGAGAGTCCCTTTAGCCACCCATATTTTATAGGTGTTAAGCTAATCAGGGGTCTTCAAACTTTTTAAAGTGGGGGCCAGATCACGGTCCCTCAGAGAGCTGGAGGGCCGGACTATATGAACTACTAATTCCTACTGTAACACCTCGGCTGCGCTCACTGCCCAAAAAACCTGGCGGGCAGGATCAGACTCCTCTGCGGGTGGCATGTGGCCCTCGGGCCGTAGTTTGAAGACCCCTGAGCTAACTGTTCAGCATTACACTGCAAGCAAGGGGCAGTTTCTGAAAGCAAATTTAAGCACTGATTAGAGAACCTTTAATCACTTTACATGCACATGTTACTTTAATATTTTTAATCAGAGGGTTTATATATGGTAGCAATTTATTCTTTTTTCCTTTTCCTGTCATCACCTAGCCAAGTTAAAAAATTATACTTTTCATTGTTACTAATGAATTACTTTTCCACATTCAAAATAAACTTTTCAGCTGTGAAATTGCTGGAATCATTAAAAAACATTATTCATTATTATCAGAAATATAATGTGTTGTCTCTAGAAGAAGGCTTTGGATAAAAGAACATATATGGCTGTTTAGAAGTGTCCTTTCTCTTTCTTAGAGGAGAATGTGTGATAAGAATATTTCCTTGATATTGGTGGTCATTGTGTAGCATAAATGAGCACTTATTTCTAAATAGTGAGTGTTAAAATTCTTACCAGCTGAAGTTTCCAGATGGTGTATAAAGCAGCAAGCCAAAGACAGGTTGGCTCCAGAGTATATCCTTGAAGTAACTGCATGAAAACAGAAATGATTAAAATGGTACTGTCATCATTGATAATAAACAAAATATGTCTGGACCCATGAGACCAATAACATAAACAGGAAAACAAGGATCATAGGTTCAACTATCTGATGAGGCTATTTCCAAAGCTCTTAACTCAGAATAATGTGCAAATATACCAAGTTATATATTAAAGTTTGAGAAGACTTAAATCCAAATACATTAAACAAAACAAATTGAGGTAACCTCCTCCAAGAACATTCATACAAGGCAGGACAAAAATAGATTTACTGTTATTCATATGGAAAATAATACAATAATTAATAAATAATAATACAAGAATAAACTGTGTTTCTCTTACAACTGTAAACCTACTTTTGCCCCACCCTGCATGTAATGTTTTACAGAAGTTTAAAGACTGAAAGAACCACAGAGTATATCTATCCCACCCTCTCATTTTATAGGTGAGAGAGAATCATTGATCAATTGCATCCTGCACTCTCCCTACTGGGGATCGACCCCTCAAGTGCCCTGACTGGGAATCCAATGGGGACCTCCTGGTTTATAGATCAATGCTCAACCAGCTGGACCCAGAAAATTTAAAATTTCATCAATCACATGAACAGGAAGCATTATTAAACTCAGTTAAATACAGTAAAGAGAAAGAGTTTGAGGAGATGAGAATGAGGCAAGTTAGAAAGTGATGTCTTAAAAAACTCCATTAAATTCTTATTCATTTTAGAATGTCTTATCTTTCCCTGGTTTGTCATTCCTGATCATTCTAAATAGAATCTGATTTATTCTCCCTTGCGAAAGGTTCAGAGTTGGACCAGAGTAACACACAACGGATTCAAGGCTCAGTGTCATAAAAAATATATTTATTCAGGTGGAATGAGTCCCAGAAGAGTCTGTGGCCAGTGGGGAGGGAGCAGGCTTTTCATGTGCTCAGGGCAGTGGTCAGCAAACTCATTAGTTAACAGAGCCAAATGGCAACAGTACAATGATTGAAATTTCTTTTGAGAGTCAAATTTTTTAAACTTAAAGTTCTTCCAATGCCACTTCTTCAAAATAGACTCGCCCAGGCCATGGTCTTTTGTGGAAGAGCCATACTCAAGGGTACAAAGAGCCGCATGTGGCTCACGAGCCACAGTTTGCCAACCACAGGCCTAGGGAGAGCTGCAGGCCTCTGCTGACATTTGTATCTGAACTGGACTGCAGGCAGCTTCTGTTGAACACATATCTGTGCAAGAGTTGTGGTCCTGGAAGTGCCTGTAAGATATTCGCTCAAGGGGAACATATTTTTACAAAGCTCAGGCTTATAGAATGAGTTTCCCTTTGACATTTGTGAGATTTTTGTAAGGCTCAAGCCTTGTGTTCTCCAGTTAATCCTTTCACCTTCAACATTAGATGTGATAGGTTTCATTAAAATGGTATAACTTGTGAAATTCCCTGAGAAATCTTACAAGCACCTGAATGAATAAGCAATCTATTAAATTATAGTTATAATAGAGGCCTGGTACATGAAAATTCATACACTGGAGTGGGGGTCCCTCAAACTAGCCTGCCCCCTCTCACAGTCTGGGAGACCTCAGGGTGGGAGGCGACCAGCGATCAGGGGAAGGTGATACCCCCATCATACCACTGCTGCTGCCACTGTCAGGGCACAAGCCTCAACCAGCCCTGGTTACCTGAGCCTCGGGCAGTCCTGGGTGACTGGGCAACTGCTATCTGGGGCTTGCTTGCACCTCAAGCATTTGCTGGGCAGCTGCCATCTGAAGCTTGCCTGTACCTCGGGCTTGCCCTGGGAAGCTGAGGGACTGAGGGCAGGTCCGGCCACACCATTTGCCTGCCACCCCTCCCTCCAAGCTGGGCTGAAAGGCCTGGGGAACTCTGGCAGGGCTGAGGGGACTGGGCACCGCCATCTTGTGGCTATGGACACCACCATCTTTGTGACAGTGTGACAATCAATTTTCATATTCCCTCTTTATTAGATAGGATAGCTTTGCTACTTAGTTCACTTTCACAAACTGTAGTTCTTTTGGTCCCATGGTACAGAAACTCAGCTTTAGGTACTTGAAGTTAACACAGTGAATAAATAATGGAATTCATATAATGTAGTAGTAGATTATAGTTGACTGTGGTTGGGGGTGGGGTCCTTCCATAGGGAAGCATAAGCATGCTCCATTCCACTAACCGAGGAAGAGGAAAAGTGTCAGATATATTAGGGGAAAGTGTGGCAAGTAGGAAAATGGGTTTAGGAAAAGAAGAGAAGCCCAGAAAGCGATGGCATAAACAATTTAACACTTGCAGAATTAGCAGGTGAAAGCGATCACAGGAGGCTCTGAGTTGCACAATGACATGCAGACATTTAACAGAAGACAATAGCAAGCTCCTAAATCACTACCAATGTGCTTTCAGAACCCTGCCAGCAATCAGGTAGAGAGAGTAAGGTCATGTTCCAGCAGAGAGGTACTGACATCTCTATTTCCACTTCTCTGCAATTGCACCAACAAAGGGTGGATATGGATTATTTCTCTTTCAACTCTGCACCTCATCATCTAGATTGCACTGTCGGCGGTGACAATGAGATAGAAGACAGACTTCTCTCTCTAATTTTTCTAGCTTGTTCTCCCTTTCTCTCTCCTTTTTAAAAGAATGATACTTTTTATTCTCAAAATAGCATTACCTAAAAGGAACACAAACTATAAGCCCATTTTCTCATATCTACCCCCAGCTTATCAAATGATGAAAATATTTACATATACATTAAATTGTCAGCAAAATAAGCCTTTAGGATTAGAGGAAAGAACCTCTTCCGAGAAATGGAGTCAATAGTATTCTCAGATGGAAAGAAAGCACTTTTGGATAAATATTGAGTCTTTATCATTCAACTTCACACAGCTAAATGGAAAGGATATAGATTTTTAAATAAAATATTGCCCTTTGGAATCATTTAAAAATAAATATGCCATCTTAAAAGTGATTTATAAAAATATAATTAGGACACTGCAGCCAACAATGACAGGATTCACATCTTTTCAAGGACTCACAAAACCCTTCCTCAAATTAGCCATTCACTAAATCAGGATCCAAGTCTCGTCAATTTTCAAAAATTGAAGTATGTCAGAGTATACTCTCTGGCCACACTGGAATTAATCTGAACATCTAAACAAATCCATCAACACTTTCCAACTGCTGGAATATTAAAAAAATATATATTTTTAGAAAATTTATTGAACAAGAAAGAAATCAAAATTAAGAAAATATTTAAAATGTCATAATAATTTTCAATTTATAAAAATGGAAAAAAATGGGTGGAATGAAGCAAAAAAACTGGGCTTAGATGGAAATGTATAGTTTTAAAGACATATTTAACCAGAAGGTTAAAAATCAATATCCAATATTACTTCTCAAACTACAGCAAAAGTAACCCAAATGAAGTGGATAGATCAGAAAAAAAGTAAAATAAAAAAAAGTCACAGAACAACAAAAATAAAGCTATCAGGAGATTTACAAATCAGATCCTGGAAGTGATGATAAAGCTGCAAAGGTGATTTTTTTAAAATCTATTTCAGCAGATAGCTTCTGAAGTGTTCACTCTCATGAAGAATGAAATCAGAAATCAGAAAGGTTTCTTTTAGCACATAGTTGTCAGAGTACTTAGAAAACATTTCTAATGGCACATTTTCCTCTTCACTCCCTAGTTGTTGTTCACCATATATTGTTGTATGTAGGGTCCGTATAAATTTTTGGAGTATTGGTATTTTTCTCATTCTCAATACTGTGTTTTTCTTTATATTTTATCATTTTTAAAATATATTTTATTGATTTTTTTACAGAGAGGAAAGGGAGATGGATAGAGAGCTGGAAACATCGATGAGACAGAAACATCAACCAGCTGCCTCCTGCACACACCCTCCTCTGGGGATGTACCTGCAGCCAAGGCACATGCCCTTGACCGAAATCAAACCTGGGACTTTCAGTCTGCAGGCTGATGCTCTACCCACTGAGTCAAACCAGTATAGGCTATATTTTAGTCTTAAAATAATATTTTAAAAAGGCCTTTGCCTCCCCCGCTTTTTTTTTGTTTTGTTTTGTTTGTTTGTTGTTTTTTTTTTTTTGTTTTTTTTTGTTTTTTACTGGGTAGGCTTCTGACAACCATGGCATTATTTCATTATTTTAGGGTTATCCTATTCTTATTCCTTCATGGCCAATCAGGAAATGATGCAGGAACAATAAGGTTCTGATAAACACTATCTCAAGATTGCAGTTATCTTTCACCCACCACCACAATTTGTAACTGCAAATCTGATCGCTGTACTGGCATAGAGCTTGAACATATTCACCTCCAGCTCCTTCTTCCCCAGGAGACATGCTGCATTGCCCCCTCTTGACCAACATTTACTCAATGCCTCTTGGAAGGTAGTTGAAATTTGAATTAAATGTGCTGCACCCTCATCATGGCCTCTTGGCTTAGGCAGCATCACAGCACGTGCTGTGTTTGATGTGCAGTAATGTAGATTCTTTAAAACTAGCATCTGCCACCCAGATCTTCACATCTGATTCAGACTAGGATGGACGTAATGAGGTAAATGGACAAGGCCGGTTAAGGATCACACAGCATCAGGGTTCTTTCTTAGAGAATCCATTCTCCATGAGATGCATTACATAACCATAGAGTCAATAACCGCTGAGCCTCTCTAACTTCCCAGCTGGCTCAAAATTTTCAAGTGATTTGAAGAACTAATTAAAAGTTTGTCTGAGTTTGTGGACTGTAGATAATAAACTCATTAGTTGCATTCAAAATCAATTTATTAACTAGAAATGTGGACTTTAAAAGTAGAAGCCCAGAACATGTTTGCTCTAGTTAACCACACACTGACAATTTACATATGCAAATGAGAACCTATGAAAATCCTTGTGAAAAGAAGTGATAATGTTATCTACCTCTAACATTATAAGCTAACCTTCTGAACAGATGCCAAATGAATTGGATAGTTATTTTAGCCTGAATCTAGTTACTGTTTTTATGGGCAGCTGCACTTTAACAGATTAAAGAAAAGCAGTGACAGCAAATCAGAGAATTAGTTGGAGAAACTGGAAAACAATGCCTATAAATTCAAGAATATAAGCCTTTTCCCATGAGACTTAGTTATTATATCTTTTAACATTTTATAGGTAAACTTCTGTTTTACAATATATAAACTTCTTTATATAAAACCATATTCTAAATATACTGGTGGAATGATTTTTTAAAGCCACCTAGAAGTGAATTTTATAAAACAAAGATTTTGACAATGGCAAAACTGCTAATAATGGTTACTTTTCAATGAATGTGTTTATCTGTAACACATATTGGTCATCTCACAAAGATTCAAATTTTATTTTCCAGGGAATTAGACAATCTTACCTAATAATAGAGAAACATGTAAATTGACCATACCTCTGCTACACCCACAGCCAATCAGAGTGAGTATGCAAATTAACCCAACAAATATGATGGTTAATTTGCATACATTCCTGCGTCCCGGAAACCTTTTTAGTACCCAGGTCACTCCTAGCTGGCCATCGGGTAGAGGCTTTAGGCTTGGGAAGGGGCTGAGCCTACAATCAGAGGGGCAGGGTTGGGGGGATCCCCTTCCCAAGCCTAAAGCCTGGGACAGAGGTTTTATGCTTGGGATGGAGCCCAGCCTGCAATCAAAGGGGCTTGGGGTCCTCCTTCCCAAGCCTAAAGCCTGGAATGGAGGCTTTAGTCTTGAGAAAGAGCCGAGCCTGTGATTGGAGGTGCAGGTGAGGTAACCCCTTCCCAAGCTTAAAGCCGGGCAGATGCTTTAGGTTGGAAAAGGATCTGAGCCTGAAATTGAGGGGCAGGGGGGGGTCATTTTCCCAAGCCTGAAGCCTGGGGTGGAGGTTTTAGTCTTGGGAAGGGGCCAAGCCTGTGATCGAAGGGGCAAGGGGTCCCCTTCCAAAGCCTAAAGCCTGGGGCGGAGGATTTAGGCTTGGACAGGGGCTGAGCCTGGGATTGGAGGGAAGGGGGAAAAAAATCAATGAAAACATATTCTTAGGTGAGTATAAAAAGAAAAATAAAGAAAGAAATGTCATAGCCTATGAAAGAGACATCTTGAAAATGCCTAAAAGAAAGTTGTCATTTTTTCATGGTGAAGAGATTGGAGTCTGTGTTGATGAAAATACCTTGATGGCTACAGTGACTGGCAGTGGCTGCAGCAGTGGGGTGATGGGGCTGGCACCTTCCCCTGATCAGCCTGGTCGTCTCCTGCAAAGGAAGGCCAGACTGAGGCTTAGGTCCATTCCCAATGGGGAGCGGGCCTAAGCCATCAGTAGGACATCCCCAGAGGGCTCCCAGTATGTGAGAGGGGGCAGGCTTGGCTGAAGGACCCCTCCCTAGTGCACAGATTTCATACATCAGGTCCCTAGTATTAGATATAAAAGATCATATAGGCCAAGCTCCCAGTTTTAATTAGAATAACTAAAACAATATTATCTTTAAGTACTCAGAGTAGTGCACAGGTATCCATATATATAAAAGCCTAAGTGACTATTACAACCGAATGGCCAGAGCCACCAGAATGACCAGAACAACTGATCAACCAGTCGCTATGATGCGCACTGACCATCAGTGGACAGATGTTCAATGCAGGAGCTTCCCCCTGGTGGTCAGGGCACTTCCACAGCCAACCTCCTGTGACCCCATGCCCTGGCTGGCTTGTCCCCATTGGCCCATGATGCTAAACCATTCGTAGAGACCTGTTTCTGGGTAGGGGTTTTGTACGTAGCAGAGCAGCTCTTTTGCTGTGATCTATTGAAAGTCAGCCCTTGGCACAAGTGTTTGTATTGCTCCCATCCTCTCCCTTCTCTGGGGGCTGCCTGCCCACCACAGTGGAGGCATGGAGGAGAGGGAAGGAGGATGGGTGTAGGTGGGGAACCACACAGTGGTGGGGTGCCAACAGTGGCAGGGGTGTCTGGTGTCCATTCCTTCCATGCTCAGCCTGGTGACCATTGCCTCCTCTCCCAATCCCGCCGGGGCCCTTGGGTCCAGGCTGGAATGGGAAACTGGAGGTGGGTGGCAGTGAACGTGGTCCCTTTCCCAGGGAGCTGAGGTCTAGCTTCCTCCTCGGGGCCAGCGGCCAACCTCTTGTGGTCGTTCCCCCCTGGCTGGCCAACCTCCTGTGTTCCCTTTTCTCCACCTCCATGCATGAATTCATGCATAGGGTCTCTAGTTATTACATAAGAGATGATAAGATTTGCTTGTGCAAGAAGTTCCTCAAGCCAATAATATGCCTAAATTTCTTGGGAAGATCACCATTTTATTTATTTATTTATTATTACAATATTTTTTTTTATCTTATTGATTTTCCACAGAGAGGAAGGGAGAGGGACAGAGAGCTAGATATGAGAGAGAAACATTGACCAGCTGCCTCCTGCACACCCCCTACCGGGGATGTGCCCACAACCAAGGTACATGTTCTTGACTGGAATTGAACCTGGGACCTTTCAGTCCACAAACTGACGCTCTATCCACTGAGCCAACCCGGTTTCGGCGGGAAGATCACCATTTTAGATCAAGCTAAAACACCCTTATTTAAGTGCCGTTGCCTTAATTTAAATTAATCAGATTACCCTGGAATTCCTTAGCAAGTCCCATAAAAAGTTAACCATAAATATAAGATTTAGGAGAAGAAATGAGTAAAGCTTAATAATATAAGCTCCTACAGAGCCTTCAAATAATGATTGAGTCTATATTAATGTTCTATTGCTACTGTACAGATTTAGCAGCAAAAAATAAAAAAATAAAAAAATAGACCCATTACCAGAGGGCAGAATGAATAGGCAGAGCATAGAGGACATTTAGGGCAATGAAGCTATTCAGCATGATATTTTAATGATGGACACATTATAAATTTGTACAACATCTAGAGGGAGTCTTCATGTAAGCTTTGGACTTGGGTGATTATGGTGTCAATGTAAGCTTGTCAGTTATGACAAATGCACTACTCTAGTGGAAGATGTTGCTAATGAGGATGGCTATGAATGTGTAGGGCAGAAGGTATGTGGGAAATCTTTATGCCTTCTACTCAATTTTGCTGTGAACATAAAACAGTTCTAAAAATATATATACAGTAGAGGCCTAGTGCATGAAATCTATGCACAGAGGGAGGTTTCTCAGGCTGACCTGCACTCTCTTGCAATCCAGGACCCCTCAGGGGATGTCCGACTGCTGGCAGTTAGAAATCCCTCTCGAAATCTGGGACCACTGGCTCCTAACCACTCTGCCTGCCTGCTTGATCACCCCTAACCACTCATCTGCTTGCTTGATTGCCCCTAACTACTCATATGCCTTCCTGATCACTCTTAACCACTCTGCCTGCCTTCTTGATTGCCCCTAACCATTCTGCCTGACTGATCACCCCTAACCTCCTCTATCTGCCTGTCTGATCACGCCTAACCACTCACCTACCTGTCTGATTGCCCCTAACCACCTCTGCCTTGGCCCCATCACCATGGCTTTGTCTGAAAGGACATCTGTAATGATGTCAAAAAGGTTGTTCAGCTGTCCAGTCTAATTAGCATAATATATATATATATATATATATATATATATATATATATTTTTTTTTTTTTTTTTTTTTTTTTTTCTCCTTAATGCCATACAATGCTAAAGTCAAGGTGAGCAGCTTGCATTTTATCTGGATGCTCTGGGGAAGAATTTGCTTTTAGGCTTAAACATGTTGGTTTACAGAAATTATTTTCTTATATAGCTAGAGGAATGAGGTCCTTGTTTCCTTCCTGGATGTGGGCCAGGGGTTGTTCTCAGGTTGTAAAGGCCACCCATATTCCTTATGACCTCTCCCATCTTAAAAACCCAGAGATGTGTGGAACCCTAATCCTATTTATCCTGCTGCTCTCTGATTTCCATCAGTCTTTTCCTTCCTCTTTTGCCACCTTCTTCTATTCTTAAAAACCTCATGTGGTAACATTGCCATCTTCACAGATAATCCAGAAAAGTCTCCTTATTTTAAAGTCAACTGGTGAGTAATCTAACTTATATCTTCAAAGCCCCTTCATAGCAGTACCTAGACTAGTGTTTGAATAACCAGGAGCCAGGAATCTTAGGGGAATATCATTAGGATCTTTTCCACCACAAGATGCACATCCATGTACTCTACTGGTTGAAAATTGGGGAAAGGAAACCCAACTATACCAATTTTATTTATGGAATAAACATAAAGCCAAATGGGTGTTTTTTGTTTTGTTTTGTTTTTTTTCAATTTTTAGGAATTGAGATTTTATATGGTTGGTTTGTTTCTTATTTTAAATTTGAGATTTACTTTGTAATGTAAGGTAAACCTGATCATTATAGAACATTTGGGGGGGGGGGAATGAAAATGTAAAAAAAGTCATACATTGTTCCACTATTCAAATACTATATTAACAACTCCTGTGCTTTTTACATGCCTTAGAAATAGTTGTGTATATGTGCTTAATAATTTTTCATGTTTAAGCATAATTGTGATAACAATTATTAAATATCTGAAAGGTGGTAAACTATCAGTGGTGGAGTTTATCCCTAAAGAATTGTGTGAGGGATGCAACAATTGAATCATTCCTGCCCGTCATAGATGTTAATAATTCATTTAATTTCTTAAAGTTTTGTTCAGGAACCTGAAGGAGGAAACTAACTATTCAGTCGTATGACAGGTTTAATCAAATGGCCAGTTCAAACAGATGTGGCTTGGCAAAATGGTGACTTCCCTAAATTTCACTCTATAGGTTAGTGATGTGCTTATTATGTGTATATATAATAAGCACATCACTAACTTTAGCTTTTATCCCAAAATTCTACTTTTGAATTTCCACTGTCAGTTGAATATGATCCTCAATAACTTTTTAAAGAAGTTTGCAAAGGCATTTTGTCTGAACTTCTGTATAAATGAAAGTGTTTTATTATTGCCTTCACATTAAAAATATATCTCAGCTGGATATAAAATATATTGAATTACAAACTTTTCTCTGTGAAAACTCTTAAGTCTTTTTGTACCCCGTTTTGACATTTAGTTGTAAGAGAGAACACTAAATTCAGGATGGCTTGCATTCTGAAGATAAGCAGAATTTTCTACCTGAATGCATATAAAAATTTGCTTTTTGTTATCACTAAAATTGAAAATATTTCAATGGTTGTCTACATGTAGATCTCTTTTCATGTTTTTTGTCCTTTTTTTATGCCTATTCTAAATTCTGTCATGGGTTAGAAATAAATCAATTTTATTTTACTGCTTCTATGAATTATTTTGGTATAATCTCCAGGAACACTAAAAACAGATTAAACCTCTGCTTTCTGATTCCATGTGTGTCATATTCTCTATCATTGTTTTTCCCTGAATATTCTACAAAAGTGACTTTGTAAGCTTGACTTGGGTAGTTTCTTCTATAACATCAGAGCAATGTGACAGTGTTAATACTACTATTGCATTTTCAGTTTCCTTGAAAGCATTTCTGTGTTATAACCTCTCTTTTTTACAAAATGCTGTGGGCTTTATATCTTTGGCTGTTCCTTCCAGGTGATAGCTATTTCTTTTTTTGTAGAAGTCATTCTTTCCTATTTCCTAGTAAAGATAGCAAACAGAGTTTTATAATTTCCTCCTAGCTCTTAGAGGAAATCGTTGTCAGGGATTTCAGAGTCTTCAGGAAGATGCTCTCTTACTCTTGTTCTACACCATGAATCCCATGTCCCATGTTTGTGTGGGAGGTTCTTAGAGAGATAAGAGCTATGTCCAAAGCCTGTGTTTGCCAACAGAAAATGTGTATAAATATGTTTGATCTTGTTATTTGTTAATTTCAGTGCAAGTCAACTTTCTCAGATGACTAATTGAAAAAAAGAAATAAAAAAGGCTTTAGATATTAAAATGAATTTACTTAATAAAAACGTTTTATTGAAGTCAGTTTTTTTGAGACTTGTCCTGCTCAAATCCTCCCTTTAGCTCAATGTTTCTCTGAGTAGGTAGTGCGCTGGTATTACTACCATTTTTACTGTGCATTGGTGACAAAGCTAATCTTGACTGTTTTCACTACAATTAGCTTGACCTAATGAGAATTAAAAAGACTTGACTCACTGTCTAGAGTTATGGCTTTTACAAAGTTTTCTAAGCTCCTTGAATCAGTTTGCTAATCACTTCCTCTTGAGTTGGCTGTGTGAATTACATGAAGAAAGATAGGTAAAGCTCTAATACTGGGCAAGCCACGTGGGTAAAATAAGTTGGTAGGTTTAATTATTATCACATTCCCAGGATGAAATGGTGACCATCCATTACTCATTCTTCCTATCCAGGTTCCCCTTTTGAAGGTTTCCCCCTTAGATGCGACTAAATATAAAATGCAAATTTATACTGAGGGATGAGATAAGAAGGGGTTAAGGTCAGCAATTTGCCACAGTAAGTGGCACCCCCCTGCCCCCAGAGAGACAGTCAACTGCTTTTTCTATTGATATAAATTTTAATGTGGGAGCCAAAAGGCAGAATGAATTTTCTAACTAATTGCAGTTTGTGGCTAAATAAATTATCAATTTTATTTTTCAATTCCAGTCCCTCCAGCTCTTTAGAGATATTCCTTTACCATTCCTTGCAACATGTTGACAAGCATCCCTCATTGTTAGGGTGTCTGTATATACACATTCCCTAATAAGAATGTTAGTGGGGAGCTGTCTCCTTCAGAGGCAGCTACTGGATGCCATTTGGAACAAAAGAGCTATGATTTAGTAAAATATTCCTCTTTCATTCAAAATGCTTGAGGTTTTATTGGCAAAAATTCTAATGGGTTTTTTTCAGATAATAGTTATGTGGTAAATTAGGTAAATTCATTTGGGAAACACTGGATTAGGACAGAAAATTTGAGGTTTGTTTATTGCATTACTGCTTGAGACCTGTAATATGATATTGTGCACCATTGATCTTACAAGTCAAATATGGCTTCTCCAATTAGTGTGATCATGGAAAGAGTGTGGGAGGGACCTAGCCATAGTGAACTCTCCTGATACACCAACTAGAAACCCCGTACCCTTTACTGACCCTGTGCCCCTTTCCCTAGGTTCAGTTTGTTTTGCTGCAAAAATGCCTCACCTGAAAATATCTTCTAAGGGTCACACTCAGGCACTGGACCTGCCTGCCAATTGGAAAAACTAGGGATGCATGGAAGTTTATATCCTCTTCCATTCCTGTTCCTACCCTGACTCCCAGCCAGTGACTGACTGACTGACTGACTGATGGGGGATCCATGGGCCCAAACTCCTTTGTGGGGGGAACTCTCAGGTAGACTCCAAACTTCCCTAGGATTAAACTGGGCCGAGGACAGCACCTGATCTTATAGCCTCACTTGGAGATGATGTACCCTGCCCAGCTTCCCACTCCCCTGCCTCCCTGTGGTTTTCTCTGGGGGCCTTTTCTTAATAAACAACTTGCACTCAAATCTTTGTCTTTCTAAAGGACACAATCTATAGCAGTAGCATATTTTGAACCTATGACTTGAGAAACAAAATTGAGAAGCACTGTCTTATAGCATTATGATTGCATTCAAAGTGTCTGGCGGTGGGTTTAGAATCTGTATTTTAATGAGCAGCTGAAGTGACTCGAAGCAATTTGATGTTTAAGAATAAAGTAACAAAAAGTATATATTAATTCATATTAAATATGTCCCCATAAAGGTCTTCCACTGTGGTCTGCTGGGCCCAGTTTCTATCACTGTACATTCCTTTGAAGAATTTTATCCTTTCCTTTCTCAATTATTTTAAGCAATCGTGTCAAGAAAGTTTCACTACCAAAAGTAAAATTTCTATTAGCCTGCTGGAATTACAAATAATAGTCTATTAGAGCTGGGAGAGATCTTAATGATCATCTGTTTTAACCCTGTCATTTTAAAGACAAGAAATCTTAAATTTAGAGAATACAAGTTATGGCCCAAGGTCACACAGCACCGTCCCAAGTGTTTTGAATCCTAGTTAGATATTTAATCTTTATACAAGGGTGGCTTTCTAATTTTACAGATAATGATTGGACAGGAATGCATTATACTTCTGGCATGTTCATTTAAACTATTGTTATATTCACAAAAGTATGATCATTGCTTTATATAGAGATAATATTTAAAATTATGAACTCCACAAATTGAAAATGGATTTTTTGTTTATATTGATTGTGAGAAAAGAAGGATATATATATATATATATATATATATATATATATATGCAGTAATATGCAATGAAAACTAGTAATACTTCCCATGATTTCACTTTAAAATTGCTTTGCTCTCATTAAATCTTAATATTGGTCCCCAAATAAAAATAATATTACCTAAACATCAGTTGTTTAAACACCAAGAAGGAACAAATTTCAAAACTTGTCAAAAGCTTAAATTATAATACATTTTATCCCAAGCAAGGACATCTTTGAGAATGAAAAAAGGAGCTATTAGTAAGTTTGTGGATCTGTCCCAGCAAATTGAGATGTGTGGTCATTCTTCCCATAAATGTGTTACTAGACCCTGTAAATCCTACCTCTTCCAAAAGAGTTTCTCATTCATCCTCTCACAAACAAGCTCTTTCCTCACTAACCATCTACAGCCCAGGGCATCTCTCTCTCTCTCTCTTTCTCTCTCATAGTCCATCCTATACCATTCACAAAACGTAGAATAGTGCATTTCTAATCACTGATGCCTAATAAATATTGTTTCAATTTAATTACTTCGAAGTCAGTCATATATAGACTACTAGACTTTAACATGAAAATAACACAAATACATCCAGTCATACCAACGTCAAATTGTATTCTTATTTATTACCAAACACAGATACTTAAGATGCAAACAGTGATACTTAAGTGATAAACAGTGTTTGTTTCTGATTTGCATATTTAAGAACTTCAAAAAGATTTGCTGAAAGAATAAAATATATAAGTGCTTTGTTTCTTACTTATATTTTAAATTTTATATTATTAAAGAATTCAGAGACATTACAGATGTTTAGTGACAAGATATTTCATTAGTTTTCTATTCTTCTCGTGTACCCCAAGCTAATTTTCCTTGTAGCTAATGACAATTCTAATTACATTACAAGGTCTGTTAATATTGATCTCAATGCAAATATTGGGAAAACAGAAATTAATGAAAACAAAGAAAAAGTAATGCAAATCCTCCTCTTCATGATCTCCTTGCAAGGAATGTAATGCTTTCTGATACTCACGGATACCAGCATCTCTGTTTCCCATGTTCTATTTAACAAGACTATTACAGTATCAGTCCATAGAAATAAAATCAACTTATGCAGCTATTGGCATGAAGGCATTAAAATATTTGCAATTGTTACTTTACATTGTTCTTCCATAGAGTTTGAGAGAATGGTGACTACTATTTCAGCCATGTTTCTTTCCCACACACTTCAGAAAATCCTGAAGGTTAGGTGGTAGCATATTATAGTGATTCCAAATATCAGGAACAAAATTTGGAATCTATTGGCCTTGAAAGTGCTTATTTCATAACACAGATCCGCTGAAAATGGATGCAAGGTATGTAAGAACTGAGAAGCTCATGGATCAATTTTGTTATCTGTGGTTGTTCGCTATCCCCTAATTGGTTGAATTTGATAATTCATAAAACCTACCAATAAACAATCATATAAATGTTTGCAATGAAAAAGGACATTAAAGAGATTTAATAAAGATTGAGCTGATTTTGTCTTAGGCATTTTCATGTATTATCTTACTTTATCCTCCAAGTAATTCTGGCTGGCAGACACTGTGATTTCTGATTTGGAGATAAGAAAATCTGACAGAGAAAATATTTGCTCATTGTCTAGCAGTCCACCAACTGACAGATCTGATTTAAACACAGGTTATTTTGTAACTCCAAATATGCTTTTCAGTATAACAGAGAGCTATGAATTCTAACTAGAGGTGAAGCGTATTCTAAAAAACCTTTTATTTCAGTTCCTTATTTCAGTATCAATTTTATTTGCAGTTTACTCCTGGTATGAAGATATATATTAGGGTAGCTGGCATACTTGGGGTAGCAAGAAAATAACCTTGAAAGTTGAAGTTTGTGTAATTTGGGGCAAGTCACTTAATGTCATTATCAATTCTTCTTATCTTTACAATAAAATGTTTCAGAATTGTGAAGATTGATAAAGTAACTGATAGAGAACTTTCTTATCTATAAGACACTATTCACATGTAAGATATTTATTGTTGTTCTAAGACTAGATTGAGTATTTACTGATAATTCTCAGGTAGGACATTTGTTTTCACAAGTAGCAATGAAGTATTTACATATCAAGACATATTATATATTATGTTGTACATGTCAAATCTCATAATTTCAACTGTGTACCTTGAAATCCTAAATTCTTTAGAGACGTGAAGGTAGTAGAAATCCAAAACAGGGTATCTGAGATAATTTTTGCCTAAACAGTTTTTATGTGCTGATTATGTGTTTCCTTAATAAGTCAGTCTTGTCCGTTTGAATAGCTCTCTCAAGATCATACACATTGGGTTGTAACATAATGTCTGCCAACTATGAGCAAGTGTACGATTTGGTAGTCATTACTCAATGATTTGTGAGAAATGAGACATTAATTGAAAAATATCAATTTGCAATCATTGATTTAAAACTTGGCAGAGAATAAACCATGTATCCCCTCTATATCACCTTCTTCCCTCTTCCTATGTAGAACTTAAGAATTTGTACTTGACAAACCATTTAGATAGATGAGTCAGAAAAATGAGGCACTTTGAATAGAGGACAGGGCTCAGAAAGGCTGAGGTGATTCCCCTCCCTCTTCCCCCCCCTTCACACACACACATTGCATTGCAAGTAGGTTCCATTCTAAGACTGACAACTTTAAGTGTATAGAACAATGATAGTAGCCAGTAGCAATAAAATTACATTGAATGCATTTCAGCTCTTCTGGAACAATTGGTGGAGAGAATATGCCATATTTTTACTACTGGTTAATTTCTGTCTTTAGGAGTGTATAGCTATCTTTATATATAAAAGGCTAACATGCAAATTGTTTGCTCCAGAGTTCCACCAGGAGAGCAGGAGTTTGATCACTCGCTGTGATGTGCACTGACTACTAGGGAGCAGTGCAGAACATGGCAGGCAACCAGAAGCAGCAGCAGGATGCTGAGGGAGTGAGGGAAAGAGGAGACAGGGAGGCCAGGCCTAGCAACCCTACCCTGCATGAGTTTTGTGCACCAGCCCTCTAGTTTTCCATAATTATGTAAGGTCCAAGGTAAAATACATGATGAGCTGATCCCCATTCTGACATATTTGTATATCCCAATAGCACCTCTACATGTATTCTTAAAAGCTCCTTTCACCCTTAATTTTAAAGTTTGTGTGACTATTTTTAAACTTAACTATACAATGTTGTCATTGGATTGCTTTCTGCTCTTAGCAATGAGATCATTTTTTTTTTTTTTTCACTAGAAAAAAAATGAGTATGTGGCTTGTATTCATTAGCTACTTCTTTGTTTGCATGGTCGTTTTCACCCTTCCCCATGCCTAATCTCTGTGATGCCTGAGCCTCAGGAAACTGATCTATGTGAATCACATCATCTGGGCCCTCTTGCCTGTGGCCTCCCATAGGGTTCAGCCAATGGAAGATGCCAGAAACAAGCAAAGGGCGGGTAAGAGAAAGATCGGGGTATTTATTCCACCTTACCCCAGCTTCAGATTCCCTGTGGCACCTGCCTAGCTGAGGAGCTGGTAGAGTCTGTGTGGCTTTATAGCCACAGTCTCTCTCCCACAGCTGCAGCTCCTGTCCTTTCTGCTTTAATGTGGCTGTGGTTTTCCTATCATTCTTTTCCATGTTCACTGCTTATGAAATCATCCTTTCACTAAACTCTTTTCAGCGAATCCCTTTTGAATAAGACAACTATTTCTTGTAGCCCTGGCTGATACAACTTGTTCTCATACTATTTAGATCCCAAATGCATTTGAATGTGATGTATGTGGGTGTTTCCCTAACTAGTGTAATGAAACATTTTTAAAGGAAAAGAATTCTTGTATATCTTGTATATCCCCACGGTCAGTTAAATTCAAACTAAAAAAGACAAAACTATTTACAAATTAAACACAATTAAAACTGCCAACCAACTATATAACTAATTATAATATTTTGTTATGGCAAATGTTTCGCTAAAAACAATTTCAGTCAAATATGATGCCATGAATGTACTAATGAAACTATGTGATGTTCTGGCCCTTTCCCCTTTCAGAATGTTATGTAAAAGACATCACCATTTGGGCAGGGCATCATATGAAACACCTGGTGCCATCTTGAATCCCTCTTCTTAACTACCCTCCCCCAGCATGCAATTGATTCACTGATTTTTGTCTTTACTGCTGGAGCACCACTGGCCCAATTGGTATTTTCTATATACTGGATTATTATATGGACTTAGTCCTTCTTTGTTTGATATCATCTCTCACTCTAATTTACTTCTAATTTGAATCATGTGTCATATTAATAACATGCAAATCAGATCATGTCACTTGCCTTCAAATCTTCAAATGACCCTTTATAGCCCAGTTGATAAAGTCAACATGCTCTGCACAGTCTACAGGGCCTCACATGATCTGGCCTCTGTTTTGAACTCTGTTTTATAAAACGCACCCACCGTCTTACATTCGGTAGTTGAATCATTCTACGCATCTCAGAATTTCTAAGTAAACCCTTTGTTATTTGGGCCTCCACACTTGAGGTTGTCTTCCTAACACACATTTTCCATTTCACATATTTGCCTGGCACTTTAATCCAGTTAATCCTTAGAGTCTCTTCTTGTAGGACTCCTTCCCTTGACTTTATTTGAATCTGGTTTAAATGACCCTATTCTTTCCTCCCACCAGTTATAATTTTCATTTCATGTGTCTGCATGCCTTCCTAAATTTTGTTTGGAAAGAAAATATGCATATCTTGTTTACAGGTTTTGTCCCAAGTTGGGCATATTGTAAAGAAGTTAGTAATATTTGTTTAATAAATTAATGGATATGAAATATTGCATTTAAATCCATTACCATATTTCTTGAGATTATTTTTATTATAGTTTTAATGTTCAAGTTTCTATATTTATGTCAAAATATTCAAATCTTAAACTGCTAAAGGCTCAGTAGTATTTCAAACTTCTAGTAGTTGTACCCTCAAATAAATATTACATGAAAAAAAACAAAACTGGTTATTTTCTTTTCCTAATACTTCAGAAACTGAGAGAAAAAAAAAAGAAAAGAAAACCACAAAATCTTTGCAAACAAACAAAAAACACCTGGAATTTGATAACACCAATAGGCAAATTAAAAAAATGCTCTCTTACCTCTTACCTCGTATCTTTATAAAAAAAAAATACTATTGGACTAGTGCATAAAATTAATGCATGGCGGGGGGGGGGGGGTGATTCCCTCACCATGAGGTATGTGTTCTCTAAAGTAAATTTGTACTTACTCATTTTTACTTAGGCTTTTACATACCTTTGGGAATGATTACTGTGAAATAAAATTTATTATTGTTGTTATCATCATCATTGATTATTAATTGAAGCTATATATTTACCAAGCTTTTATGCTCTCATCATTGATCTTTCACAGTAAATTATGTCTATGAAGCAATATTTTTTGTAACTATGTCTAATGTGCAGTTATAATGACATATGGGTTTGGCAACCTCTTTTATTTTGTAATTATAGTAAATATATAAAAACATGAACCTGGTTTTCTTATTAAATTGTTTTGTAGATAATTTCTAAATCAGTGCTAACTTGTAAAACCTGAATAAAACATTATGTACTTAAAATTAAATGCTTAAAGTTGACAATAACAATCCATTTTTAAAAACAGTCTCAATGTTTATATCATATTGCACATTGTCTAGCTGCCAAAATTAAGACCCAAGATTATGTCAATCATTAATATCACTAATAAAACTGAAAACAAAGAAAACTTTCTAATTTAATAATATATGTAAAAGCTGTTAAAGGATTATGCTAAATTATAAAGTACTAAATAACTCACTATTCAAAATTATAATGTATCTTTCAAAGAATGATATGACTTGTAAGGGTCCTTACTCAATTAGTAAGTTTCCTAAGAAAAACAGAATATATCATCTCCGAAGACATTTCTCAAATCACATCTGCTTTTTAATTCTAAATTTACTATACAAACAAAGCCTTTTTGAGGCAAATACACCAAGAATCAGTATAGATCTTATAGATCAAAAAGGAGGGAAAGTGGACCCAGCTGGTTTTGCTTAGTGGTTAAGGTTAGACCCATGAATCTGGAGGAGGTCACAGTTCAATTCCTAGTCAGGGAACATGCCTGGGTTTGGACTTGACTCCTAATGGAAATGTGCAGGATGCAGCAGATAGATGACTACCTCTCATCATAGATGTTTCTCCCTCTCTGCTTTCCTTTCTCTGAAATCAATTTTAAAACTAACAAACAACAACAAAAGGGGGGTAACTGGCAAGAATAACAAGAGTCAACAAACTGCTCTGGTAATGCTGCAGGCTCTGACACAAAAACAGCCTCCCCACACCTCTGGCCTGAATGTTGAAGCTGTGATCCATGTGTTAGGCAATGCTCTTTCTGCTTTCTTAGAAGTCACTGCAACCCCATGCTTGTAGTAGACAAAAACAGAAAGTGCCCAGGAGTCCATGCATGCTAACGTTGTATCTTTAATTTTATTCTAATGACCATATAATTACAGGCAGCATTAAAAATAAACCTTAAAGTGTTAAAAGTTTTTATAGGAGAGTTATTAATTAAGAGGCAGATGCATTCTCTGATAATCTTAGGTCTCTGGACATGTTAGTACACACTGCCAGCCTCAGACTCCACTTTTGATTTATTATAGAAATTGGCTCATGCAATTATGGAGGCAGAGAAGTCCCACCATCTTCTATTTGTAAGCTGGAAACCAGGGAAGCAGAGGTGGAATTCAGTTCGAGTCCAAAGGCCCAAGAACTGGGGGAGCTGATGGTATATATGTCTCATTCTGAGTCCGAATGCCCAAGAACCAGAAGTGCCAATGTCCAAGGCAGGAGAAATGGAAGTCCCAGTGCCAGAAAAGAGCATTCACCTATCCCTCACCTTTTGTTCTCCTGGGGGCCTCAATGAATTGGTTGACACCACCCACACACATTGGTGAGGGAGAGCTCCTTTACCTCAGCTTAGTGATTCACATTCTAATCTCTTCCAGAAACACTCTCATAGACATATCCAGAAATAATCTTGTTTGTTTATTTGTTTGTTTATTTATTTATTGATTGATTGATTTTATTGATTTCAGAGAAAAAGAGAGAGGGAATGAGATATAGAAACATCAATGAGAGAGAATTATTGATTGGCTGCCTCTGCACACCCCTCACTGGGGATGGGACCTGAAACCTGGGCATGTGCCCTAACCTGGAATTGAACTGTGCCTCCTAATTCATAGGCTGGCACTCAACCACTGAGCCATACAGGCCAGGCCAGAAATAAGGTTTTAACAGTCATCTGGGCATCCTTTAGCCCAGTCAAGTTGACACATAAAGTTGACCATCACAATTAGTATTCCAACTTTGGTATTGTTGGGAGGAGACTTGGTAAAGAACATCATATGCTACCATGGCAACTGAACTACGCTCAGTTTATCCTATATAATAAAAGGCTAATATGCAAATTGACCCTAATGACATAAAAACCAGAATAACCATTGGATCAGTCACTATGAGGGGCACTGACCACCTCTTAGACCCTTTCCGTGGCTGGCAGGCTCTGATCACCTGATGGCAAACCAGAATGGGGGTGGGTGGTACCCCTGCATGAATTTTGAGCACCAGGCCTTTAGTTTCTAATAAAAATTTGCTTTGGGGAAATGAGGTCATAAGGGATTTATATTTTCTCTCTTTTTAAAACTTTTTCTGTATTTTCCCAAATTTTAGAATATATTACACAAATAATTAGAGAATAAATCTGAAATAAATCATCACAATCATTCCTCTCTAAAAAAATAAAAGACTTTAATCAAACAAGAGCTAGACATACTATATTTTTTTTTTTAAAAAAAGCTAATTTTAGTCTATATATGTAATTTATTTCATGGGTGAATAGATTACTACCCATAAACTGCCAGATAAAGATTATAATAACTGAAGTGGGTAAATAATAGCCCCCAATGATATCTAGTTTCTAATTCCTAGAAACATTGATGATAACCTTATCTGGTGGAAAGGGACCTTGTAGATGTTATTGAGTTAAGGATTTTGAGATTGGGAAATTATCTTGACCATCTGGGTGGATCCTAAATGCAATCACTTGTATACTTATAAGGGAAGCAGAGGGCCAAGAAATGCTGGCAGCACAAAAAGCTGGAAGAGGCAAGGAGACTTATCTGCTTCAGAACAGAACCTCTGGAGGGGGCACAGCCCTGCTGAGACCTTGATCTTTGCCCAGAAAAACTGAGTCTGGCCTCCAAAACTGTGAGAGAATAAATTTATGTTGTTTTAAGTCACTCGGTTTGTGGTCATTTGTAAACATAGACCTAGGAAACTAATATAGTAACTAATTATAACCAATTATTCTCTTTCAGTGATCTGAGACAATGCACAGCTGTTGAGCAAGGGATGCTATGCTATGCCCAGGCCTATAATGTTGTACCACACATTAACCGCTCCTTATAGTCCAGAGAGAATCAGGTAATGAAGCGAGGGCAGAAGCCTGTGTATTATTATTCATATAAAATATAAACTGTACCACTTGACAATAACTAGGCGCTATATGTTCACTCCATGGCTGGCTTCTCACATGCATTATGCAATAATATACTTTCCTTGTCGTTTTCATTGATATCACCCCTTACAGGTAACCTGATTAATTGTTCTCCAAGGACACTTTTGTATTATTAAGGAAACATACTTGTATATTGGCTGTTTAAGTAAGAAAAGTATAATAATTTTGATCATTCTTGCTTAGGTTAACTACTACCGTGTTTCCCGAAAATAAGACACCTCCGAAAATAAGACCTAGCGCATGGAAAGATAAGACATCCCCTGAAAATAAGACCAAGCGCAACTTTGGGAGAAAAAATTAATATAAGACACTCTCTTATTTTCGGGGAAACAGGGTAGGATAAAAATCAAGTATCAACTTGAACCATTCATTCTTCTAACTTAGATTTATCCTTCAGAGGCTTTATTTTTGGATATTCTTCCTAGTTACATTCCACTTAAAAACTCTCTACCACATCTTGTAAAAATTTGGTATTGTAAGAAATATTTTTAAAAGCAATAGATGTATCACTTAATTGTGATAGGAACAATTGAGAATAAAAGATAATCTCAGTTTCACAACTGCTATGAATTAGAAGGCATAAAAACTCAGTAGGCACATGGGAGAGATAAAGACAAGTATCATTAATTGACACAGTTACAGTAAAGAAGTTAACCTCAATTCTCCATTGTAATATAACCATCCATAACCTTTGGAGGAGGAAAGAATCTTCACATTATACATTGCATGTGTTATTTTTTAATCTTCAAAATGTTTAGCATCTACAATTTTACTTAATATTAATAAAACATTAAAATAGTTCACTGTAATACTTTTTGAGTGTTCCTTGTCATATAACAAACTCTGATAAATTTACAATAGTGAAATACATAATAATCTTAATTTCTAAATATTCTCCCTCAGATTACTCTCTACCACACCTCTCCAAATAACTCTTCGGTGGAGGGGGATGAGGGGGAGAGAAAGAAAAGCTACATGGAGTTCATTGTTTATTTGGATGCCTAGGAAAAATCCCAACTGAATGTTTTTGTTCAGATATTATTTCACTGCCAATTGTTTGTCTATCAAATAAGTTTAGAAGCATAATATTCTATTTTAGCTCTCTTTTTGCTCCATAACTGACCTTATCTTCATCTAATTAAAGCATACCCTTAACCCCCGAGCATCAGTCCAACGTTAATAATCCTATCTAATTCAGTCTTCAAAATTTCTCCATGCACCTGGCCCAACTTGTTTCAAAAGCTCAGGCTTTGTGTTTTGGATTCCCGCATTATATTCAGACAGTAAATAAGGTATTTAAAAGAGCTTTGTCAGCTTGTTTGGTCTTACTTTTGATTTGCCTTGAAATTGTTATAAGTGAAAGGGAAACTGTTAGATAAACCACGACCCTCCCATCTTTTTATACTTAACTGCTTTCCTGCCAGCCTGATTTCTGAGAGAGAGCTGAAAAAAGGTGTATAAAATTAGATCCAACCTAAAAAGCAGTTAATGTATAACCCAGCCTCCATCAAGGCTAGGAGACTGTTTATATACTGGACACTGTCATCCTTACCTCTTTCTGAAAAAGTCAATTATCTACTTTTTTTTCTTTTCAGCTCTCTACTTATGCTAGTGTTTACATATTATCTGATAAGATAAAAAAATGAATTCACAAATTTATAGGCAAGAATAGCCAGATTTCTAGCCCTCTATTTCCTATTAGTCACTTATTTTATCTAAGTAAGTTGGCTCTACCTTTCAGTACACTACTAAAAATATGAATATATACCCAAAATGCAGATATTAATGATTAAAAATCATGAATCCTGAATTTTATGCATGTTTAGTAGGGAGGAAAGTACAATCAACAAAAATGAGACATAATCAACAAGACTTGATTAGTAGAAAGGAAGGAGAAAGGGAGAGAGAAAAGTTAGGAAAGTTAGAGAAATCAGGGAAATGAATATTCAGAGAAAAGTTAGGCATGGTGTGCTTCCTTCTTGAAGCCAGACAGAGCTGCCTGGAGTTAGTCTGAAATCAGAAATCTCATTTACTCAACCAAATTCTGTGATTCACTATCTAAATTACCAGCCCACAGTAGGGGCTTGGTAATTAAATTTGATTCATTCAAACTATTATCTAATTTTCTTAATTATACTTTACATGTTCACTTTTGAGATACACTCTCTGAACCCTCCCCCAAACTCCACTGAAACAAACAATGATCGTAGCTTAGCAGAGACTCAGTAGAATGAAGCGAATGCAGAGGGTGTTCTGAAGGACTTGTACATAATCTGTACTAACTAGTCTGCATTGTTTTGTTTCCTATTGCTTGATGTCTTGCTTGTGTTTATTAAACATACTAGAGCCGAAACTGCTTTGGCTCAGTGGAAAGAGCGTCAGCCTGTGGACTGAAAGGTCCCAGGTTCGATTCCAGTCAAGGGCATGTACCTTGGTTGCGGGCACATCCCCAGTAGGAGGTGTGCAGGAGGCAGCTGATCAATGTTTCTCTCTCATTGATGTTTCTAACTCTGTATCCCTCTCCTTTCTTCTCTGTAAAAAAAAAAAAAAAAATCAATAAAATATATTAAAAACAAAAAACAAAAAACATATTAGAGTTCTGATGCATGACATTCGTGCACTTGGGGGGTGGTCCTTCACCCCCAGCCTGCACCCTCTTTCAGTCTGGGACCCCTTGGGGGATATCTACCTGCTGGCTTAGGCCCACTTTCTGGCAGGTGGACATCCCCCCGGGGGTCCTTAGCCTTGCTGCGAAGGTGGGAGAGGCTCTCACCACCACTGCTGTGCTTGTCAGCTATGAGCCTGGCTTCTGACTGAGAGGCACTCCCCCTGTGGGAGCACACTGACCACCAAGGAGCAGCTCCTGCAGTGAGCATTAGCCATCTGGTGGTCAGTGCATGTCATAGCAACCTGTCAGTGGTTTGGATGTTAGGTCAATTTGCATATTAGCCTTTTATTATGTAGGATAATGTCAGTGTAATAATACCGATCACTAAGAAAGGTAATAAGAAACACCCCTCCACAACTTGATGTATCAAGAGTGTTGCAGGACACTCTTGATACATCAAGTATCATATATATATATATATATATATATATATATATATATATATATATATATATATATAATTTTTTTTTTTTTACATGCCCCATGGGAAAAAGTGTTGTTTAGTGTTAGTACCAGGAATAGTTGTACTTTTTCCTATGTAATAATTTTATTTTCATCTTTTTGACTCTGTAACCCTTTATATTTCTCAATTATTTTGAGTACCACAAACATTGAACCAAATTTGTATCTTACACATTGCATATGGATAAGGTATTATAGTATATATTTTAGATAATAATCTCACTACTGGCTTAAATAATTCAATGTTGAGCTAATTTTTATGAATGCAGATCTATTATATAAATTAACAGAATATAAATTGGTAAAAATGAAGGCATTGATAAAAGCAGAAAGTGAGGTTGAGAAAGAAATATTTCAGGTAAATGATCTGGCCTAGTCATAATCTCAGTTTTGTTTGTTTGTTTTATAATATATTTTTATTGATTTCAGAGAGGAAGAGAAAGGGAGGGAGAGAAACATCAATGATGAGAGAGAATCATTGATTGGCTGCCTCCTGCATACCCCTACTGGGGATTGAGCTGGCAACCTGGTGATGTGGTCATGACTGGAATAGAACCTGGGACCCTTCAGTCCATAGGCAGACACTCTATTCACTAAGCCAAAACAACTAGAGCATATTCTAAAATTTTAAAGCTTGTTATTCTGATTCATTTTTAAACTAATTTTAGTGAATGAAAATATACTCTTATATCAGTTAGTAATAAGTAGGGCTGAAAGTAACAGTCATACAAACATGGACTTTCAAAAAAATACGCAATTTATTTTTTCTATTCAATATCAGGTCAGGGTTAAGTAAGTCAACCTGATGTAACTTCTCCAAGAAGTCTCAACGTAGTAGACTCATTTTCTTTCTGACTGGCGATTTTTGTGTGGACTAAGAAAGACTACTTTATTTCAAGTATAAGATCTATTTTTTCAGAACAGAAGAAAACAAAGATAAAAAGGATACTATCTACAGAAATTTCTTTTTATATCTCATTTACCAGAATGGTGTCATTGAAAACCTCTTGCAGAAAAAAAAAAATGCTTACAAAGAAAGTATTTTAAATATCTAATCTTCATTAAATGAAGACAAAGAAAAAGGAGATTAGACAAGATATTGAAGACAGAAGAGTATATGCCATATTTTATTATAATCTATATAAAAGCCTAAGTGACAATCACAACCAGATGGATGACTGAACAGGCTGTGTGGGGCGACCAGGCTGTCAGAGAGGTTAGTGAGGGGTGACCAAATGACCGAACAGGAGGCTGCATCGGGCAACCAAGCCTGCAGGGAGGGGACAGTTGGGGGTGACCAAACTGGCAGAGGAGGGCAGTAAGGGGTGACCAGCCAGTGGGGTGCAGTTAGGGGCAACCAGGCCAGCAGGTGGGGGCAGTTGGGGGTGACCAAGCCAGCAGGGGGGAGAGGAGGCAGTTAGGGCCTATCAGGCAGGCAGACAGGTGAGTAGTTAGGAGCCATTGGTCCTCGATTGTGAGAGGGATGTCCAACTGCCACTTGGCCTAAACTGGCAGTCAGACATCCCCTGAGGGGTCCCAGATTGGAGAGGATACAGGATGGGCTGAGAAGAACCACCCCAGGGCATAAATTTCATGCACTGGGCCTCTAGTTATATTATAATATTCTTATCACTTGGGTAATTATTCAAATATAACTTTTTGAGTCTTATTTTTCTTACCTGCAAAAAAAGTAATAATTTCTACTTCAAACAATTATGAATATGAAATAAAATATAATATTCAAACCTACCTGTCATATTATATATGCTCCATAAATGCAGATTTAAAAAAAAAAAGCACTAAGTTTTCAAACAGAAGCCATGGAACTATTCATTTAAAAAAGTCAATTAAAAAAAAAAAAGAATTTCTAAAGCAGAGAAATATAGGGGGTGAGAGAAGGAAAAAAAAAAGAGTTTAAAATGTAAGCAATATTCTATGCTCAGTACCAAATATTTTACACATTTCATATGTTGTCTATAACTTAAGAATTTAACATACCATAATGTGATTTTTTGAGTAGAGCAACCAATACATAATAAACTGAAAATTGTTTACTTCATAGTCTTTAAATATCAAGAAAAACATAATTTCCTGT
Organism: Pipistrellus hanaki; assembly: GCF_964339955.1. Taxonomy (NCBI): domain Eukaryota; kingdom Metazoa; phylum Chordata; class Mammalia; order Chiroptera; family Vespertilionidae; genus Pipistrellus; species Pipistrellus hanaki. Next base: position 58,568,727 of record NC_140509.1, on the reverse strand, counting down.
TTGTGGATTCTGTGGTAAAATTTAAGGGCTTAAATAAAGCAATGACACCATTCTTTTTATTTTCATTGTTATATCTTCATTTCAGTTGTTGAAAGCTGTATCGTGTCCCTTTGGGAAGGGAAAAAATTCTAAATAGCACATCATGCCATGGTGTTTCAGAAAAGAAAAATCGGTTCCTGAAAATATATCATGAAATCAATACATTTCCACAAGTGACCAGCTTAATCACCCAACCCTCCAGTCAAAATAATTCTAATTGAAATGCTGTATGGCCTCTCTGTCTTCAAAAGTCAGCGCCTGCTCAACAATGCATTGACCATTTTATAGAAGTAAGTAGATCTGGAGAGCTATGTATTGACTTGAAAGGAGAACATTGCAAGTCTAGCCAGAAGGCTGCAATGCCTGTGCTTAGAAGTAATCAATAAAAAATATTGTATTCATAGTTCTATCTATTTATTTCTGTCAGATGTATTATAGCGATCCTTTACATTCTGAGTGGCATAAATGTAGCAAGAATAAATTTTCTACTAGATAATGGTGCTATTTGGCTTTGCAAAATCCCTTCAAAAGTTTCAATTTAGTGCTCTGTCAAAATAAAAAAGCATTTTTTTTTCTACTACAATAGATGCCAAGAAAACTCCATGCATTTTAGAGAAAGATAATGTGTATGAAATATTTAATTTTTCCAAAATCTCTTACTCAAGATTTCTTTCACGATGTTCTAAGAAACTACTTATCAGAAATAAAAAAAAAAAAAACACCACCATTTTCACATTTTTCTTTCTCAGAAAAATGTTGAAATAATGATGAGAATTTAATCATCACTCTTTGGCTGTTCACTTGCTTCTCTGAGGGACACACACATACCTTTCCCACTTGACAAAATAACTTTTCTCATTTCTGAAATTGGTCCAGAACTGCCATAGAGCTATTTTAGGTGGACAAGCCTTTTTTAAATTAAGCCACAAGTTTTGTGGGCCTTAAGCTAAGGATTAAGACCTGAACAACCACATGGATAATAATAAATGTATCTTTTAATAATTTCTTGCATTTGGTTTATATTTAATTTATACATTTCACAGGGTGTTTAAATTGTTCACCTTAAATTCTTAACATTTTACACCAAATTATTATGGACAAGTCCTTCAGCAATTAGAGTGTACATTATTTTAATACAGATATCTGGTCTGAAATGCTCCCAGCTTCTGACCTTAGTCGTTACTTAACCTCTTTAAGTCTTAGTCTTTTCAATTGTAAAATGGAGATAATAATAGCTTCAATTTTACCCTATCTAATAAAAGGGTAATATGCAAACTAAACATCAATCCATCACAAAGATGGTTGCGCCCATAGCCACAAGATGGCAGCACCCAGTCCTCTCCTGCCAGAGTCCCAAGTGTGGGGTGGGGGTGGGGGGTGGAGCAAGGGAGGGAGTGGGTGCTGAGAGTGAGCAGCATGAGTGGCCTGGTGGAATGCTTGCTTCATCGATGTGGCAACAAGGCAAGTGTTCGGTGCCCAGCCGAGGATGGGCCTCTAGCCAGGCTGGGGTGCGGTATGCTTTCGTCATCACCCTGGCAATATAAAGTAATAGTTAATGCCAACTGTAGCTGGGGAGGGGGAAAGAGGCACCTTTATAAGGAGAGTCTGTACTCGCAAGCTCCTTTCCCTGGGCTTCCCTGGAGGCTCATGGGGAAGATCAGTGCAAGTTGAAGACCAGAGCTACCACCGCTGGTGGTGCAGGCAGCACAGGGAACCCGAGGAGAAGGAGGAAACAGGCAGGAAGAATCACCCACCTCTCTGAAGCTTCTTTCATAGAAAGCAAAAGCCTGTAGCCACAGGGGGTTGGGCATTAGACACTCTTGCACCAAGGCCAATGATTGGGGTAAAATGCCTAGAGAGTGCTGGCACCGAAACCCACCCCCCTCCCTCTCTCACCTTCTCCCTTAGGAAGCAAAAACTGTAATCTACTGAGAGAGAGGGGAAGCAAAGCCACTCACCCACCCACAGGGCCGTGGATGGGCCTCTGGGCCATGGAGAGACTCAGGGCCATGGGCATGGAGCAGCCAGGCCTTGCAGAGAGCTACTGGAGCACAGATTCGTGCTCAGGGCTACTAGTATGAGATATTATAATTGAAGTATTATGTTATAGCTCTTATTATGAGATTAAAGTTGTTGAAATATTTATACTTATTATAAGACAGTAAAGGATCAGGGATCCTTCTTAAGAAAAGAGAGTAATTATATCAACAGCAGGGATTATTCATATATCAGAACTACTTGCATCAGTTTAGGTGGAGTGAGGATTATAAAGAAGATCAGAGTCACCATCATGACTGGACAGATGGCCTGGCCAATGTGGCTCAGTGATTGAGCGTTGACCTATTATGAACCAGGAGGTTACAGTTCCGTTCCCACTCAGGGCACATGCCTGGGTTGTGACTCGATCCCCAGTGTGGGGCCATGCAGGAGGCAGACAATCAATGATTCTTTCTCATCATTGATGTTTCTGTTTCTCCCTCTTCTTTCCTCTCTAAAATCAATCAAAAACATCTTTAAAAAAATAGACTAGAGAGATGTGTGAAGATGAAATTGTAGTGGACTTAAGGAAGTTTGGATGTTAGCCTGTATGGACCACTGGATTTAAGTAGGGTCCAATATGATCATTTTTGTTTTGGTAAAATATGTCTTAATGTATAAGGTAAAGTAGTCATGCACAAGACTGGAGTCAGGGACATCCGCTTCTACATCAATGTAATAGCACAGGCCCAAGGAAAATCAAACTGTTTACTAAAGCACAGTGAGCAAGGTTGGAGATGAGAGTGGGAAGAGAGATTTTTCAGAAAATAGAATTTATGGGGATATATGGCCGGTTTGATGTAGGATATGAGAGAGGCAAAGAACAAATGTGTGCTGGAAGTTCAGATTTGGGAAACAAATCTGGATCAGGTCACGTGAGCTGCTGAGATCTGCCAGAGAGTACATAGAAGAAAACAGATAGCAAAGTGAACAGTGCTAGGAGGACAGAAGTGTCTTGACTCTGTCTGTACTGTTAGTTATTAGCCTAATCAACCAAGGCTAGCAGAGCAAAATGAATCAAGATAAGTAATAAGTAAAATTAAACAATGAATGAATCCTTTGGCACATTTTGTTGATTAGGCCACGGGAAACTGTATGATACATTTACAGAACTGTCTGCTTAACTTTTCCCTTCTTGGAGATTTTATCTCCCTTCCTACCCATGGGGAACTTCTGTCCATTCCTTCAGTTACAACTGACTGGTCCAGAGAGGTCCTCTGACCTGAAGCACTTAATTCAGTGCCAGAAACATTTTAGGTGTTAAATTTATTATTCCTTAAGAATTCAGGAAATTAATTTAAAAATACAACTATTGGTAACCAAACTTGGCTTCAAGGGCAGTTATGCCAAAGAGCAGGTCATCTGTAGATTTAGGACTTCAAAGGCATTGTAGAGGTCCTACCAGGTTTGGCTCAGACTATAGAGCATTGGCCCATGGACTGAAGGGTCACAGATTTGATTCCAGTCAAGGGCTTGTACCTGGGTTGCAGGCTCCATCCATGGCCCTGGTAGGGAAGCATATGAGAGGCAACAATCTGATGTGTCTCTCTTAGATCAATGTTTCTCTCTCCCTCTCTGTCTCTCCCCCTCCCTTCTATCCTCTCTAAAAAACAATAGTAAAAAAATTATCTGGTGAGGATTACTAAAAAAAAAGAAAAAGAAAAAAAAGGCATTGTGAAAAAAGACAGGGATAAAGGAACTGTGTTCCACTCCTAAGTTCTCTTTACCCTTCTGTTTAGATGCAAAATTAACAAGAAATGGGAAATTAACTAATAAACACACACAAAATATAGGTAATCCACAGCAGAGCAGACATCAAAAAGCACAGGAAACCTTGAAAGACTGAAGGAAGTCTACTTGGTCTATTACAGAAAGTAGGTAATCTTTTCTAGACATCAGATGTAGAAGCTGCAAGTTTTTTCTCGTAATTCTGCATGGGAGTACTTAGTATTTGCAGCATGGGCACCACCAAATCCTCTATGTGAGTCCAGTAAACATGTCATCAAGAGAAATGCCAACAATCAAGGTAAATTCATTGCAGATTTATGCTCTTTGTATCCATACAAAAAGACTGCAACCAAGTATGAGTGTTAGAAATTATATTATCAGAAAAAGACTTTTGAGTAATAAATGAATACTATCCTTCTGTCCCTCTTATTTCGGTGTAGGCAAGTATAGCATATATTAGAAAAAATTTATCTGAAGGCAGCTGATCATGCATGGGATTCTAGATGGAGGCCAAAGAAAAAGAAACTGATATCACTAATAAGATTTGTAATAACATTTGTCCTGAAGACTAATACTCAGTTTGGATCATGCAAAGGAGATGGAGAAGATAGAGAGGATAACGAATCTACGTACAAATGCAAAAGGCCAACTGAAATTTATTTCATAAATTTTTATGTTTTACCCTTAACAAATAATTGCCTCAATGAAGTAAAAGTTGGAAGGAATAAAACAATTGCTACATTATGCCCAACACACTCTGAAGTAAAATCAGATCTTAGAAATAATTCTTAAATAAATGTGAATCATTATCAGCCATTAAAAAACAATCAGGGCTGCAAAATACTCCTATGGGTTTATATATTAGATGACTCCATGAGTGATCATTCATAGATTACAATGCTGATGGTGTCCCTAGAGGTTGTCAATAACTAAGTGGCCCTGAAAACACTTTTATTTTTCTTCTACAATATAATCCCCAATACCTGCTATTTAATATTAGAGTAATGATAAACCACTTAGAAATAGATGGAAACTATCATCTAAGTTATAAATCTTTGACAGGTATACTTTTGTAAAAGTAAATTTAATATTCATACTAAACAAGTCATAATTTTACTTGTTAAAGGCCCAAGAATAATAAGACCATTCAGTTATATGATTTGGACTTTAAAGAATGTGCTTTCTATTTCAATGATACCAGAATACTTTGTTTATAAGTGCAAAACACAATATGGGTAATCCTTTAAGCAATGATAACATTGTCCTCTATATAACAATTCATCTATATTGATCTTTTGCCTTAATATTTTCTAAATCCAATTTTCAAACACACTAAAGCACAACTTTAATATTACAAGGTATTGAAAATTTCACTAGGTCTAAGATATTTTTTCTCCTTATATTTCAACACACACATACACAATTTAACACTTATTACCATTATTATCATTTGTCTTCTCCAGAATTTCTAATTTTTTTAAATTGCACTGACCACCAACCTGAGTGAATTGAGTTCTTTTATTAGTAATTCATGGTTTTGATAAAATTATTGTAGCAATATATAAAGAAAACAAAGCAGCGAGTGGATATACATCATTCTAATATGGCACCAGAGAAAAAGAAGGTGGGTTAGCTCATTTTGTCTTGGGAAGTTAAAAGGGGAGGTTAATTTATGCCGACAAAGAAAAATCAATAGCACATTGTGCACAAAAGAAGAATCAATCATCATTTCTATGGCCCCTATATTCATTATGACATGAATTTATTGAGGAAAACATTGCATCAAATATGAATTGAGTTTGCCTCAAAAGTTCCTAAGCTCATGGAATGTATAATCACATCCTTGCATCAGAAATGTTTATTGACACCCAACATTCACACAGAAACCTGCAAACAATGAGTAGTGACTATAGATGGATATTTGGTGGGCTTCAACAGCATTTTCAGAATCATAAATCTTATATTTCAAATAGCACATTAATAGATATTTCTACCTGGTGTATATTTATACATTAATTATAATTTTATCAAGGATTCCCTGCAAAATAGCTCTAGTATGCCAGGTCCTCAGGATTACATATATGTATACTCATTTGTGCCTAGTGCCTATTTTTGTTTTGTTTTCATTTGTGTCTTCCAGCCATCTTTTCTCTGAAATAACTTTCCACCACTATGGAAACCATTATTAATCAGACAAGTTTCACTTCAGTAAAAGCACATGTTAAGTATTTTTCTTCAACTAACAAATTGATAAATAAAATAAAGTTTTATAAAATTTTTTTCCAAAATTAAATATATTCATAATAAAAGCTCTTTGAAGAAAATAAGTATGTCTTCTATGTGCTTTTTATATCTTCTCTGCAATCATTATTTCCTGGGTCATATGTAAAAGGGGAGAAATTAAGATTTCTGTTGAAGTCCATTTTCTCTTGGCTCAAATTAAAGCTTACAGTTCTTTGGTTCCAGCAGGTTTGCCTGTGTCTTCATGGAGTCAATATCCATTTGAAGTGTATAAGAATCTCCCACAGGCTTTTTCTTTCTTTTCAGTGCAAATTTAACTGAGCTAACCAGCCACTCCCGCTGCAACAAGGGCAATATCTTCCTGAACCTGTTCTGATCTGTCCTGACTAAGCTCATGTGGAAAAAAACTTCTCTTTCATCTCACCGTTATTTCCCAGCCCCTTGGACTCTGCCATCAACACATCACCAGTGCACCAGTTTGGTTCTCACCAAGGTAACTTGAGTTACCATCTCCACAGATTTAAAAAATGATTTATTACCATATACATCTGCAGTTCTCTAGATGTGGCACAAGAAAGAATATTCCCTCTGACACCAAAATAGTCTACTTATGTTAATGAAGCCTATTTCATGAATAATTAAGAGCACCTTGCTATTTGTCCTTTAAGATTTTTAAAAAAAAATCATTATTGATTTCATAGAGGAGAGGAGAGGGAGAAAGATATAGAAACATCAATAATGAGAGAGAATCATTGAGTGGCTGCCTCCTGCATGCACACTACTGACGATTGAGCCTGAAATCTGGGTATGTGCCCTGACTGGGAATTGAACCCTGACCTCCTGGTTCAAACATTATTGGCAACCACTTAGCAACACTGGCTGAGCTGAAGTTTTTGTTTGTTTGTTTGTTTTTTAATGAAGTCTCTAAACTTCTGTGTTTGTCCTGTTGATTTTATTGTTTTAACAATATTCAAGCTTTGACATTTCCCCCTATTATATATCCTGTTAATTCTTGGAAGTGCCCCAGAGATAATTCATGATTCTCAGATGTCCTGTTTGGCTTTTTCATTCAGAATGTATATAGAAAAATAGATCAGCTCACCATTTGTTTCTTTATCAGAGTTGCTAATGGTCATGTTTAGGTCAGAATAGAGAATACAGTACATAGAAGGAGAAGACACAGTATCTGGTTATTGCCCCCACTTCTCAGGCCCCAAAACACCTAAAGCATTCTTCTTCAGAATTTAAGCATAATTTATTTATGAAGGTGAATGGGAAAGTCCAAATGCACATTTGGGTAATTCTGGTCATAAAATCTTCTAAAGGTTGACGGAAGGCTATTATTCGACAATTGGAATTAAAAGATACTAATATGGAAATGTTCAGAGACTATATCCTGGTACAAAAGCATTTAAGATAAAATGATAACCCTTACTATACATATTCTGGTATGACAGATTGAAATCAGAAGACTAGCATATGACACTTACTCATCAGGGTGACTGGAAATGCCAGCAAAGAAGAAAGGAAACTGAAAGAAGAAACTTGGATCATGTAATTTTAGAATTGCAAATCACTTTACAGGTTAGAGACCAATTGCATCATTTTACAGATGAAAGAAATAAAGAAATGACTTACTAAAGGTTGCATAGCTTAATAGTGGAAGAATTAACACTAGAATCCAAGTCTTCTGACTCTAAGTCAATATGTTTTTCACTACACTAACTTGTCAAACAAATCTTAATGAGTCTATGATGGTAAGCAAATCAATGATAAGTTTAAATCATTTACAACTAAGTATTTATTTGCTAATGCTTAATGGTATCCTGATAAATGGTATACCTATATTCGTTTACAAACCAATTTCATTTAAATTCCTATCTTAGAGATACCCAGAATCAGAGTAGAAAATCTTGTATGTTATTACATTTTCAAATACTGTAAGGAGAAGCTATGATTAAGGTAAGAACAATCCTCTAAATCTTTTCACATGAATAAAATGTAAATAACTACCTTCTCAACTTGCTTTATAAGCAGATGCAATTTAGACCGTGCTTTCGAAAAAGCCTCTTTGCAGTAAGATTAACAAATATCTTTGTGTGGGAACGCGTGTATGGTAGAGCATTGAAATATAAATCAATTACTTTCGACCTAACACCAGCCAGAAGCTGTACTGATAATTAATAAGCTGAACTCCAGGATACCTTTGCTATTGCTCATTAAAGAGTTCATCACGAATGTTAAAAAATTTCAAGATAAGCAAACTCAGAGCATTGCTATTTAGAGAAGAAGGCAGATGACCATCTGGTTGGGATTATTAAAAATTCAAGCATGAAAGAAATGAAGAAAATATCGTTGGGGAGGTACCTCATGGCATGCACTCACAGAAGGGCTGCACTGATATCTATCTGAGGGATAGATATCTCAGTGTCAAAATAAGGTATTGTAGTAAGCTGATGGTCACTTGGGCAGAGCAGCTATGTTTCCCCAAATACATAACAGAATGGGGCAACTGTGAATACAGTTTTAAAACACACGACGTAAACTAAAGCACACACAAATGGAAGTCCACAGTTTTCTCCTAATGCCTTGAACAGAATTTCCTATGTTAAATGTAAGCTACGAATGCCCAATTTTACAAAGATTGTGCTACCATTTTGTTTTAAACAAATAGACGAACAACATAAAACAACTTTATAGCTTGTAAAGGTAAGGCAGTCTCTTTCTCCTGTAAAGGAGGCATTGTAGTCTTAGTATTATATTTACTGGTCAATGAAAAGGTAGGTTAGGCTAGTCTCAAAGCCAAGTACTGTCTGTGTTATAGGTCCATTGCAGTTCTTCTAAGGAAAGAGTCACATCAACACCTGATTTCAGGTGGAGGTTCTACCTGGCACAGATGAGGACATGATTAAAATAGGCCTAGGACTGGTTGGCAAACTCATTAGTCAACAGAGCCAAATATCAACAGTATGATTGAAATTTCTTTTGAGAGCCAAAATTTTTAAACTTAAACTTCTTCTAATGTCACTTCTTCAAAATAGACTCACCCAGGCCATGGTATTTTGTGGAAGAGTCACAATCAAGGGGCCAAAGAGCCGCATGTGGCTCGTGAGCCGTAGTTTGCCAACCAAGGGCTAGGGAACTAAGAGCCCCACAATTCAGTTCACTGTGATTAGAAGGGAGAGCAGGGTCCCTGGATTTTCTAGCTCACTGCAATTCCACTTGCTCATAGCTTTAGCCACGAATCTACCTCCTAAGCCTCCCAAGCCAGGGTATTTATTTATTTATTACTCACACTTATCTCTTTTCACCATTCTGTGATGCTCACCATTCCTCCTATCTACCTAAGTTCTACAAAGGATTCAAAGATTTATTTGTACCTATGATTCAAAGCTTTATTTCAAAGTATATCTTCTTTCAAAACTTACTCTAAGTACTATGGGCCATAGTGCTCTCACCATTCAAGCCATAATACATAATTTCAATATGTCACTACTCATTTGGCACTTGTATTATTACTGATATATTTGCATTCAGGTCATTGTTTTCCAGTCAGGCATATGCTCTGTGACACTAGAAGCCATGCCCCATACTGCTTATCTAACCTAGTGTGGTTTTATTTCATAAGGGAAGAAAACCAACTGTGTTGTATGAGTTCATTGAAACTTTGTGAGCTGACCTAGATCCAGCTACTCTGTTTAAGCCATTCTTTTAGATAAAACTTTTCTCAGCTCCAATAACACCACATAAATGAATTTAGAAAATAGTGAATATACAGGGTTAAACATTGCATGTATTTTCATAGTACATGAAAACCTAACCATCATATAATACCTCATTTTAAAAATTAAATAAAAGGTAAATATTTCTTATTTGTTCTATTTTCATTTAACCTATATAGAGTTAGCATTCTAATCAAACATTCTGAAAAAATTATTCCTACCAATTTCTTTGACAAAACAACTCCAGGTTATTCTAACACACATCATATGCGTGAGCTTGACTCATCTTCTAAAAATTATGGAAGATATCAATTGGCATTTCCCAGCTTCTCATTCAAAGGGAAAATGAACTTGTCAACTTCAGAAGTACTATAATAATTTAAAAATATCCAATTAAATGTGCATGTCAAAACTCAAGTACTATAACTTTAATTCTAATTTTTGGCAACATTCCTTGGCTCTGTATCTTCCTTTTACTAGAATAAAAAAAAAAGATATTTCTCTGTCTAGCATATTAATCACATCTCAATTTTGTTGTTTCAAATTACATACAGTACTAAACTGGCTACCCGTTGTCACCCCTATTTAGACATTGTTTTAACCTTTCCGAAGATACATTATCTTTCAACAAAAACAAAAGTTATTTAATTATGTACTGCAGTGGCTTGCACAGTATTTCAGTGAGAGGCACACTGGCTGTAGTCATTTACACAGAAGCGTGGGGGAGAGTTATGGATTGGATTAAGTGCACTCCCACTCTACTTGGCAGTCTAATATTACATCTTACCATTAAGCAAAAGGAAGTCTTTAATACATTAACAACATTCAATCTAAAGTGCCTCACAGAGAAAACTATAAAACACTGCAATTATCCTAAACATGGATGCAACACTATTAGATGTTGAGTATTTTAAAATGTGAATCTGTTATGTCGGTCTTAATCAGGAATTGTTACAATAAACATGTCAAAATCACTGTAGTTTAGAGAGATATCATTCATTGATCATAATTTTTGTGATCATACCAATTTTTGTGATCAATTTTACCATAAAAAACTGTGTAATGGAATGTGAGCAAATCATATCTTTCTCCATCTGGACAGCACCCAAAATTCTGTAAATGTTATGAAAAAAAAAAAAGTTGAATGCCTCTCCTTTGAAAGAAGGGTCTCTATTTTTCTTATCTGTCCTCTATCGATATTAAAGGTAAATTTGATAAAAATTTCTTAAATTATGCTTTAGACAGGACAATTATATAATTTTCCTCCAAAGTTGATAATGCTGCCACTAACAATCTTTTAGTTTAAAAAAAAATGTAGATGTCTACACTTAGTGTTTCTGTGTCTCACCTTTCATTCACTCCATGCCCTACTCCAACCTCCTGGCTGTCCTGCCATTACCAACATCAAAGTTTTCTCTGGTCTCAAACAATCTGAAAATTAACTAACTAACTAACTAACTAACTAACTAACTAACTAACTAAATAAATAAATAAATAAATAAATAAATAAATGTGTATGTATGTGTGTGATAGCATATCTATCCTATAAAATAAAGAGCTAATATGCTAATTATACTGAACAGCAGAACAACCATCTCAACGACCTTCTGGACGAAGCTGAGGCTGCAAGGACCAAGCACTTTGCATGAATTTCATGCATCAGGCCTCTAGTAAATATATAAAAACATTTTTTTTTAATATACATGTTTTTTTTTTCTTTACCCATTTATCTGTCAACAGACACTTAGGTTTTTCCAACATGGGAGTATAAGTATCTCTTCAAGATAATAATTTTGTTTCCTTTGATATATACCAAGAACTTGAATTGCTGGATTATATAGTAGTTCCATTTTTTTTTTTTTTTCCTGGAACCTCCGTACTGTTTCCTTATTAGCCGTACCAGTTTGCATTCCCACCAGTAATACACATCTTCTCTCCAAATCTCACCAGAATGTTTTCTCTCTCCTTCTCTCTTTTTCTCTTTTGTTTCTTCTTTTGATAATAAACATCTTATCAGGTGTAAGTTGGTTGCTTTTAATTTTGTTGATGCTTTTTTTTTTTTTTTTTTGCTGTAAAGAAGCTTTTTAGTTTGATGTAGTTCCACTTGTTTTTTTCTTATTGCCATTGTTCTTGGTGTCATATCCAAAAAAATCATTGCTAGGATGACTGATGGCAAGAAGCTACCCCCTATGTCTTCTTATGGTTTCAAGTCTTACATTTAAGTCTTTAATACATTTGGAGTTGATTTTTGTTCTTTCTGCATGTGGCTGTCCAGTTTTCCAACACAATTTATTGAAGAAACTACATTTTCCCCATTGTACATTGTGTTTTTCTTTTTCATCATACCACATACCTTTGAGATAGACAAAAATGTCTGGTTTTTCATTGTTGTAGGGTATTTGACAATAGTTAGTTAATTGAGAAATATACTGAAATGAATTTAAGGTGTATACATTGAAGCAATGTTTTGTAAAAAAAAAAAGTGTTATTCACTAATTAAGTAATAATTTTATATTTTAACAATAATAAACATTTTGTGCATATCTAAAAAAGGTGAATCCAACATTTATAGTTATAATCCTTAAAATCAAACTAAGAAGTGCAGAGTACCACCCTCTTCAGACTGGTGCCTACATGAGCTTTATTAATATGTCTTTAATAGCCCTTCATTAGTAAATAGTAGGTACTCAATATATATTTGTTTGCTCCATTAAGATAAATACTTAGCAGAACAGATTCTTCATCCCTACCCCTTTTTGTTCCCAGAATCTGTCTTTGTGCCCTGAATTCACACGCTTCATTCCTGACAGGCCTCCAATCTCTGTAGTTAGCTTCCAATTTGAACTCAAGAACATTCATGGTTTTATATGCAGGTGTTTTAGGTAGGTCTACAGTTAGCATGCCTTTTTTAGCAATAAAGAGCTGAAGCTGATAAAGCACATGGGATTCTAAGAATGGTGGTTTGCATAAATTTGTTCTGAACACCTCAACTCCTAACTTTTTAAAAATAATGTTTTTATAAAAAATATTTTTAATTGCTTTTTTCTAAGAGAGAGGATGGGAGAGAAATATTGATATGAGAGTAAAACATCAATCGGCTGTCACTTGCTTTCCCCCTCCTGGGTATCAAGCTCACAACCCTGGCATGTGCCCTGACCAGGAATCAAATCAGCAACCTTTTAATGCACAGGGCAACACTCACTAGCTGAGCCACACCAGCCTTGGCACAACTCCTAACTCTTATCTTCTCCTCAGTCACTATCAGTAGCTGCAAACAGAAGCAGCCAGACAAGGCCAAGGAGATACAACTAAGGCTCCAGCTACAAAGAATCATAACAGAGAAATGGTAGAGGAATTTTACCCAGATAGGCAGACAAGAGCTCTTTAAGAAAAGGATTAGGTCCTAGAAACCTATTCCTGCACCCCTACCCAGTGAAAGGACAGTTACTAGTCACTGCAGCTGTGGTTTGCCTCCCTGCTCTTAAAGAGCTGAGGAGGGGTGGGAAACAATGATGTGAATGTTCTCCACTTCTGAGCCTGGAAGAGAGTGAAAACACCAGGGATTTGAGAGGCTTTTCCATAGCAAGACTCTACTCCTTACGTGGCTGACAAGTTTCTTTTGCTGGAGAAGTGAGCAGAGTTCAGTCACCACAAATCTGCTAAGATGGTATGTCCCAGAAGCTAGGGCTGAGATGCTGTGAGCTGACTATATTACAAATTATGTACAAAAGGTGTAGTTATTGGGAAATAAATAAGAATTGCACTCAGAATTAGCTCTAACATGGAGGAATTGGGAAAAACCAAAAAAGAAACAATAAGAACATGAACAGGAATCAAGGGCAGCACAAACATAGAATTTTAGGAATGAAAACACACGCTTCTTCAAATAAATTCAGTGAATTTATTAACTGAAAAAGAGTTTGATATTGTTAACTATAAAAATGGTGGCCTGGTATATAGGGAGACACTGAAAAATGAGGAGGATGAATTTGGGAGGCTAAATGTTAGAATATAACTTCTGAAAAAATAGAAAGGAGCAGATTAAGTGTGGCAATAATTAGTCTAATAGAGAGAAAATGTTCCTGAGCTATAAAACAACCTGGGACTGTAGATAGGCTCAATACATAATAGTCAGGATCCATGAAAAAAGCACAACCTGGCAAAGGGGAGGAGAAACACCTTACAAGTCCTCAAGCCAAAAGAACTGGTTACTTAGAATGAAGATAAATAGAGAGGTAGATAGATGATAGAGTCATTGGATTCACCTATAACAGAAACTTAAAAGATGGTGGAATAATATACATAGAACACTGACAAGACAAAAAAAAAATGAAATTTTAATCAAGAATTCTATACCCATCCAAAATAGAATTTGCCTGTCAAGTAAATGTGGATATACAACTGCAGTGGCAAACAACCATGCCACTGTGTACTAGTAAACTCAGGACTGGCTTGGGCAGCAGGACCCCGGGCACTACCTGCATGAGAGCATGCTCTTCAACCTGATCACCAAGTACGAGCTGGAGTCCTCCCAGAGGCCGCAGAAGAAGCAGGCCCTGCTTATGGTGGTCTCTGGAAAGAAGTGGACAGCTCAACATGCAGTGCTTCAGCTGGCTGAGGCCACCACATCAGGAAGCGCCCAGCTCATGTAGACTGTACACTGGAGTCAATCTGAGACTGTGGCTGGCAGTTCAGGGAGGCCTCTCCCACTGGGGTCTGGGAGCACATCTCCCTGGTCCGGAGCCAAGGACACACTCTGGGCAGTTTGCTCAGCTCCAACCAACTCTGCACCATAGCCCTGCACTGCCTGAGTATGGGGGTGAACATGTTGTGAGTGGGGTGCCCTGGACAGACTGAGAGTCAAATTTTTTTTAACTTAAACTTTTTCTAACACCACTTCTTCAAAATAGACTCGCCCAGGCCGTGGTCTTTAGTGAAAGAACTACACTCAAGGGGCCAAAGAGCCGCATGTGGCCCTAGAGCCACAGTTTGCCGACCAGGGATCTAGCATGAAGAAAGTATATGAGAATAAGCCCCTCAACCATGGTGTTGAATCCATCTACTTTCATTTTTTGTTGTTGTTGTTAATAAGAGATCATTTATTTAGTAAGTCACAGAGGTAGAAGTGGATTCAGAAAACAAGTTTAGAAAAGAGGAATGTAAAGGTGATGTGCTTGGGGAATGGGGGTGGGTTGGGAGGGGGGATGGAGTGGAGAAAGGCACAGGCATGCTCCTAGAATGGGGAGAGCACTTGAATCATCTACTTTCTATCCACCTCCCTAAGTTAAACTACTACAATCTCTCTTCCAGACTCCAGTAATGCAATCATAATTGAGCTACAGGATTCTTTTCTTACCCAACTTTCATTCCCTTCTCCACAGGGAAGCCAGAATGATTTGTCAATAGGCAAATTGGATCCTTTTACCTCTGGTTTAACCCTAGGGTAGTTTCCCATTGCATTTAAAATTATGTCAGATGTCTACCAGTGCCTATGAACTTCCCTGTGAGAGCAAATCCTTATTTGTATTTCCATCACACTCATCATCTTTGCTCTTTACTCAGTATGATCTAGACAACTTGGTTTCCTTCAGTTTCTTGAACACAACTATTTCTTTCCATAGATAAGGCTTTTGCTGATCCTGAAATATTCTTGATATTATACACATAACTGACTTCTTGGTGCACAGAATGGTGCTCAACCAACTGAGCCACACCAGCCAGGGATTAACCCTTATTTCTTGAACTACTAACATTAAAAAGATATCTCTTGACTTCAGTCTACTTGTTCATTTTTTTTTTCTGTAGGCAAAATTATATAACTATTCTAATTTCTCTACTGATTTGTACAAGCAAAATGACAGATTTAAATCTTCATTACTTGTCCCATCAAACATCGGCAGAATCTTTTGACCCAACTTTGTAAAAGGAGGCATTAACCTGCATTATCTCTGCCTCCTTTTGTAGATCCATCTCTGGCCACTATAAGTTTTGTCTTTACACATCAAAGGTAATAACATTTACATTCTATCATGAAATTATAATAAAAGTTTCCTTACCTTGTCAATAGCTTGACCTTAAAAATTGAAAATTAATGTAATGAAGATATATTTTATAAATAACTCACAATCTATTCTCTTTTTTAATAATCTCATGCTCCCCAGTCAACTCCCTGCAGCCCTTCCACTAGGGGAGGGTGAGAGGATGAGGGCAACTTTTACCTAACAAAGAAGAAATGGCAGTTAGGAAGTTTCCATCAAGAAAGAAAAGGAAATATAAATCTCTTCTAGTTTAGGAGAAAAAGAAATATTCAGGTTGTAATTCACATGGTTTGAATTATTATCACTTACACTCTCCCCACAACCGCCCGCATATCTCCAGGTATAAAAATCCCAGATTCAGAAGTGTATAAGAACAAACAGAAACATTTATTTTCTCCTTAAAATGTACATTGACAACCTTGTTCTTTTTTCCTTTATTTTGCATATTTCATTAATATTTATCTCATTTCCAAAATACAGCTGTAAACAATCTCAAGCCCCTTAGAGAGGTGGAGCAGAAAGTCTCTTTCTTTTTAGTCTCAGGGAGGAAGATAGTATTTTTTGTGTGCACTTATTAGGAGCACACACAGTATTAGGTGATAAAAATAGAGATAAACAGAAAAGCATCATCAGAGTGAAAGATGAAAAAAAGGATATAGAAAGCATTCCTAGTATATTTTAACAAGTTAAATGGAAAGATTTGTACTATACATTTTCTTTCCTAAAAAAGGAAATACACTTTATTGGTAAATACTCATTGACGGCTAATTTTTTAAAAGAAAATTAAGGCTCAGACAATACATAAAACATCAGTAACTATAAAAAATCAACTTTATAGGCCACATTATTTGGATGGCATGTATTAAAACTAGAAAATTGATTAAAATCAGAAACCAATAGAAAATATTTTATCAGTAATTAAATTCAGGGCCAAGTTTTTATAAAAATTACAGAATATACCAACACTTGGAAAGCCTACTTAAAAATTGTATAGTGTTAACTTTTTATTTTAATGACTAACCTTATAACTATAATATTACATAAGGCATAATCCTTTAATTATTGAGATAATTTATTATATCCTTAATTAGCTATGATAAGCCTGAAACATTTCCATTTCCAACTTTTCATAATATTTATTATCCTACCCAATTTCAGTCAATATATATATTTAGATATTCTTGTATTTCTATATTATATTTTTAGTTAAATTATATATTTTAAAGCACAGGCATAAAACCTAAAGTCAGCATATTTATATATTTTCTACATTTTCTTCTTTCTTCTCCTAACTATAAATATATATTCATAACATGTTTATAATGTATTATGTTATATATACATACCAGAGGCCTGGTGCATGAGATTCGTGCACTGGGAGGCAGGGTGTCCCTCTCCTGGCCTGCGCCCTCACAGTCTGGGACCCCTTGAGGAATGTCCACCTGCCGGCTTAGGCCAGATCAGACATTCCTCTTGCAGTGGGGGGCTCTCCAGTCCAGGACCCCTTGCAGCCTGGATCGCTGCTCCTTAGTGCTGCCTCGAAGGTGGTAGAGGCTCCTGCCACTGTTGTTGGGCTCACCAGCTGTGGGAACCACGCTCCCCCGGTGGGAGCACACTGACCACCAGGGGGCAGTTCCTGTATTAAGCATATGTCCCTAGTGGTCAGTGTGTGTCATAATACTCTAAATGATGTCCGGAAGGTCATTCAGCTGTCTGGTCTAATTAGCATATTATGCTTTTATGATTAAAAATTAGTCAAATCATTAGAATACTGGACCTAGGCATGTTTTTACTTTCAAAATTTACCTAGTTATGCACTATTGTTATTTTTTCCATTCTCAAGATTTGAATATTGCCTTGTAAAGCTGTCTGATTCCAAAAGCTACACTGATCCAGTTTCTGACTAGCCTTCTCCTAGGAGCCATCCCAAATGCTGAACTACATACTCATTTACTAGACATCTAGACCTATGTTAAAAATACCTGTTAGGAGATTCTCCCTGCAAAACACACTCTCTCTGGTATCCGCACTGGAGGAGAGCATTTTCCAAATAAATTCTTGATGAGACAAATAATGATGATAGATTTTCATTTGTCCTATTAGAAAGAATCATGCCCTCTTTGGCTCAGAATCTATTTCCCCAACCATGAAGACACGAGGCAGTTTTACACGCAAGTGAAAGAAAAGTGGGAAAGGAAACAGAGCTTGAGAAGTTACATTACACAGATGCTGATTGCTTGGAGACCCCCAAGGTCAACAGAACCTACTGGCCTGCAGCAGCTGAAGACAGAGTGGTTTAATCTGTGGAAAACCATTACTCTGTCCACATTGTGAGGCAACAGCTACCGCCAACAACAGAAAATTCTGGCTACTGTTCAGCATGCAGGCTGTCACCTAATCAATGTGTATGACTCCGGGTCACCCATCCATCTTCCTAACCAGGCAAGCAGCCACATTATGAAAAGTAACATCTTAAAAATAAACACGGGTGATATATTTCATGTGCAGGCAGGAGTTGGCACCAAACATTTAACTCTACGTCTTTAACATTTACATCTCACATCTAAGGGCTTTCTCCCCACTGTGGCTTCCCATCTTATAATAATGGAACATTACCTCAAAACGGCAACATCCTTTAAAGCTTATTTTATTCTGGGAAGCAATCACTCTTACTTCCTCACAATGAATTTAACGTTCATAATAAAGAACATTTAATTCTAGCAGCAGTAACCCATCTGAAATAGAAGTTTGATATCTGCTGTTATTTTTATGACAAGCTAGAGCTTTTTGAAGATTTTTTTTTTTCTGGAAGATTCAAGCATCTCAAATGAGTTTGAATCTTCAATTAGGAAAAAGGCACTTATAGAGGCTTGCAGGGGTGGGTGGGGGAGAGGACGGGAAAGCACTTACACAGTGGCTTCAATTTTACTTTGCCAGAGAATGATATGAACTGCAACACGTCAGAGTGGATAATGAGCTTCTAGGGCTTTCACCAAAACCTCATGAGCTTAAATCAGATCTTACTGTCTCTAACCCACATCTGAACATGCCATTGGACATAAAAAAAATTGCTTAAAGACAAAGATAGATGGTTTTGAAGTTTTAAAATCCTTAGAATACAGACACATATCATACAGATTTTGACAAGCCTCCCTGGAAAGCAAAGATGAGCTGTCAGGGACTACACAGATCCCACTGAAACAAGCTCCAATTATCCATTTTACCACTAATACATCTAGCTTAGGAAAACATATTAACCTAATTCAGTGTATAGAGATATATTTTTTCCCCATCTGGGGGACTACAAACTCCCAGAACTGGAAGTTTCTCATAAAAAGTAAAGTCACAGTTTTCTATAGCACATTGTAAAAAAGTATTTAAGAGATTTGTAGCAATCACAAATAATTTTTTATTCATTCTTTATTTTCCAGCCAGATCAAAAATACTTTTTAATTACATTAGCTTTAAAGAAAATGTTTTGTGACAAAATAAACAAAAGAAAAGAAACCAGAAGAAAACAAAACCAATCAAACACACACATAAAAACATGGCAAGGAGATTGTTAGCATTAAATCATCACTATTATATTTTGAATATCAAAATTTAGTTCTTAATTATCATTCTGGTCAATCAACTGAAAAAAAAATGCTATCATTCAGATACTTTAAGTCACTGAAATGTGGGTTTTTATTTTGCATGCTCTTAAACTTCAATTTCAGAAATAAATAAATAGCACAACATGCTTTAAAAATTCACCCTGCTTTTTTTAAAAAAATATATATTTTATTGATTTTTTTACAGAGAGGAAGAGAGAGGGATAGAGGGTTAGAAACATCAATGAGAGAGAATCATCGATCAGCTGCTTCTTGCATACCCCCTACTGGGGATGTGCCTGCAACCAAGGTACATGCCCTTGACCAGAATTGAACCTAGGACATTTCAGTCCGCAGGCTGATGTTCTATCCATTGAGCCAAACCGGTTTCGGCCTCACCCTGCTTTAAGGAAAACAAAGTAACTCAAAAGTCAGTGACAAACTTTTGTTTCAGGACCAGGTGTTACCTGCACCGACATTCTAGGAATTGGAACAGATTTGGTGCGTGGTAAAGCAAGCCCTTCCTAGAAGGTCAATAGTCAGCAGGCAGAGATTCCCAAAGGTAGCTTTAGAGAATGTAGCTTGGACTTTCCAGGATCTCCATGAAGAGCATCCAATACAGGGGTGAACTTGCTTAACAATCAAGAATCTTAAAATAGTATGTGCCTAGCCAGGACCAGATAACATAATTTGATGACTCAATGCACACACACACACACAAAAGGAAGCCCCTTGTTCAAACATCAGGAAAACAAAACAAAACAAACAAAAAACCTTTTTCCTACAATATAAGCTCATCCTGGCTTTGTTTTTATTTGCTATTTGAACATATACCCCCTTTACCATGAGGATACACCCAGGCAAGAGTGGACCTTCACAAGAGCACAGGTCCCTGCTAGTGATTTAGCACCCAAGGCCACATGACCAGTCACTACCCTCCCCCTGCCTGCTCCCAGCCTCCTCCAGGGGTGGAGAGTAGCATCATTTCCTGGGTAGGGGCAGTGAGCAGCTGGCAGAGAACCCTGTGATGGGAAAGGGAGGTAATTGGAGGCCAGAACCTGCATGAGCTGAGAGTCCAATTCCCCAGCAACACGGACCCTTGGAAATGCATGTACTAGTACAAAGCACAAATCCAAAAGTAAAATTAAGAATTTTAATATAGTAACTGCAGACATTAAATCCTAAAGCTACTGAGTGTATGATCCTATGCAGCTTCATTGTTTCCAGTCCCAAGAAGACAGCCTGTATCCAGCCCTAGGCCAGAGTTTTTCAACCTCAGTATTATTGACATTTGGGCCAGATCATTATTTTTAGTGGGGGAGGGGGCAGGCTATCCTATGTAACTTAGGATATTTAACAACAGGATCTCTGGTGTCTACCCACGAGGTACTTGCCCAGTCTAACAGTTAATAATATCTCCAAACATTTCATTCCACAGTAATCGCAGACCTCAATTTCATGAATGTGCATTGTTTGTACACTTTATGAGGTATACTGCCTGATACACAGTAGTCAGTCAGTGACCATCTGTGGAGAGAAAAAAAAATCACCTTACATTGTAAGTCAGTGGTACATGTTACAATGCTATTGTTTTTTCTTTTGTCTTTCTTTCCAGCTATATTATAACCCTGGAGAGCAGAGGTTATTCTCTCATGGCTAATTAAAGAATGAATAATTTGATGCATAATTAATCAATAGTTCAATTATCTTCCTCTTAGTTGATTCCCTTCTCAAACTGAAGCAGTCATTGCCAAGAAGGTCTTAGTGCCGAAACCGACTTGGCTCAGAGGATAGAGCATCAGTCTGTGGACTGAAAGGTCTCAGGTTCGATTCCGGTCAAGGACATGTACATTGGTTGCGGGCACATCCCTGGTTGGGGGGTGTGCAGGAGGCAGCTGGTCGATGTTTCTCTCTCATCGATATTTCTGGCTCTCTTTACCTCTCCCTTCCTCTCTGTGAAAAATCAATAAAATATATTTTAGGGTGGAAAAAAAAAGGTCTTAGTCTCTATTCTTATAATCTCTACTGGTCCCAAAATTGAGCTCTTCCAAGACCTCTAGATGCTTTTTTACAGTCAAAGAAAAAACTGACAACATTGGCATTTTCTCACTGGCCCACCAAATTATTTAATAATTCTTAACTCTTGGATTTTGTTATATTGGCTAAATAATTATCCCTCTGCAGGCTTTTATCTGTTCGATAGTCTAAGTAATATACAACAGGTACTAAATATTGTGATTATTATTGTAACAAGAGGAGTACAGTCCCTTATACTTTTGCAGCAAAACTAGAAGGCATAAAAAGAAGTGTTTGTCTTGCCGAGACTGGTTTGGCTCAATGGATAGAGCGTCGGCTTGGGGACTGAAGGGTCCCGGGTTCGATTCCGGTCAAGGGCATGTACCTTGGTTGCGGGCATATCCCCAGTAGGGGGTGTGCAAGAGGCAGCTGATCGATGACTCTCTCTCATCGATGTTTCTAACTCTCTATCTCTCTCCCTTCCTCTCTGTACAAAATCAATAAAATATATATATTTAAAAAAAAAAAGAAGTGTTTGTCTTCTATATCTAGAAGCAAACTAAGAATAGTTTATTTTTGTAGGTATTCAGGCACATTTGAATGTTATAAATGACCTTACAAACACATGGATTAAAGTGCACGTCATTGGTGGCCTGATGTAATCAACTGTCTCTTTACATTGAGACTAGAACAGCATTACAAGATGAACCAGCTGAGCTTGTAAAAAAAACAAAACAACAAATGAATAGTCATGAGGAATAATTGTGGCTTGAGACTAGCAAAATAGTGGTGCTAATTAATACCCATATTTTATTGGAGTATTATATTTGTAATCTCTGCAAATCTAATGACTAAGATCTCAAAGGAAATGCTCAACAGAATCCAACCTGGCCAGAACGAAGAGAAAGTTACACCCTTAACATAGACCAGTTTTAAATATGACTGCTAGTATATGTTGAGTCCTTGAACATGTATTAATAGTCTATTTTTCCTCACTGCAGAATCATAAGATATGTAAGCTATGCAATGCTAAGGTATGTAAAGTACATGGTATGATTGTGCCTTGCAGAGCTTTGTCTGACTATTGATACCACGGGACTAAATGTTAAAAATAATTTTAAATGAAATAAACTCTTATAATTGAGACCTATTAAATGAGACTTCAAATACTGGAAGAAAAGGATTTGTTAGGCTTATTTATTTTTATTTTAAAAAGAAGAGCTCATTAAGAATAAATTCTGTGATTTTTAAATATATTTGACCATACTCTGGTTTCTCTTCAGATCGTATAAATCTTTCGCCTTTTAAATATATTTGACCATATAAACAAAAACCCTTAAGTTGGATGGAATTAAGTTGCTTAATTTAAATTAAGAAAAATTAAAGAGAAAATGATTCAGCAAAAGTGACCAAATAGCAGGAATAGGTATGTGTCATTGAAAGATGGGCTTGAAGAAGTGAGGTCAGGACTTATTCTACCCAGAACAGATGGACCAGGGAGAATCCACCTGCACCAGCAGCTTCAGAGGAAACAGCCCCTCGTAGATGTTGGAGATAATGTCTTTTATGCTTCCAAGTTCATATGCACTCAGCAGGAGACAATTGCCATCAATTCATTCCAATCAGTGTCACATTTTGGCATAACCAACATGCAGACCCAAAATTTGTAAATAATCTATTTCAAGATTATATGGGGGTGATATGCAATGTGAAGATCACGAAATTTTTGGAAATTCATTGAACAAGTAGATTAGGTTGGAAAAGCTGAATAGCTTACAGAAGTGCCTTACAGAAGAAAGAAAATCTTAAATCCTGAAATAGATTTTCTCCTTCTTGCTCTGTCTTCCATGTTCGAGAAAGAAGGCTCTAAAGGTGCTTGCCAAAGTTTAGACTGTAATGAAGGCAGAGCAGCTAGGCTGGAAAACGACTTTCTGGATGTGTTCCTGGAAGCCTAGCGTGTTCTAACCATATGAGTGGCAGCCAGAAACTTTGGGTTTATCTTTGCTTCTGACAAAAACCCACCAGTGTGCATGACCTTTTTGCCACCCTGCCTTCATTTCCACCTGTAAAAACATCATAATAGACACTATTAGCACAAAAATGACCATTATGCATAATGAGGACATCAGAGGGCATCTGAGCAACTAGAAAAAAAATTACTTTGGGGACTGCAAACTTTTCTATCCTATCTTGGAGACAAATTGCACTTGTAAAAATATGACCTTTTAGGTGATGCAGCTTTCATTTAGTCTCTCCTCCTCCTGCCACGGAACCGAACTGCACTCAAAGGGACTCGGGTGGACGGCATTAATTCACTCACCCAAACACGCTCCTTGGTAAATGACAGACTCAGTTTTGTTTCAACATTGGAAAAATTTTGAAAGTTTATGAATATGATTGATAGGAAATTCATTCCATCCTCCCACTCTCTTTATTTTTCAGTAATCAAAAAATGTTCATATTATGTAAACATCAGAATCAACCATTCTTAAAGTAGATGTTTTCCTCTTTCTTAAAATTGCATATTCATAAAAAATGTGTTTATATAATTTTATATATAGTTCATTAAAATAGTTCTATATTCTTAAACAATGGTGTATTAAAATAATATCCACATTGCTCATTAAGTCTTTAAAATTAAGCAGTTTACTTTAGATCAACATAGAAAATCTATTTATTGATTTTTTTATTAAAGCAAGTTAAAAAGTTAAAACAATATTCTCTGGAGCAAATAAATATGAGAGAAAGAGAGAGAAAGCACTTCTGTGTCATCATGTGGAAATAAGATAAAGGTTGCTATTTTAGAATTTCTAAAAAGTGTGTCCTACCAAAATCAGTTCAGTGATTCTAAGATGAGAATTTCTGATTGGCCCTTGAGGGATGTGATGGTTGCCAGTCATTCCAGGTTCCCACTGTACTACCATCAACCCCTCAATAACCTCTCTTTTTTGATACCATACTCTGAAAGCAAGTTATAGAAATACCATCAATACCAGGTTATATAGTCTATACTAGGACAAATGAAACCTGCTACCAAATATTATTACCACTTCATCACCTAACCCTGTGGTTAGCAAACCGGCTCACAAGCCACATGCAGCTCTTTGGCCCCTTGAGTGTGGCTCTTCCACAAAATACCACAGCCTGGGAGAGTCTATTTTAAAGAAGAGGCATTAGAAGAAGTTTTAAAAAATTTGGCTCTCAAAAGACATTTCAATTGTTGTACTGTTGATATTTGGCTCTGTTGACTAATGAGTTTGCTGACCATTGTTCTAGGCTACATATCCACTGAATCATTCAGAGAATATATATTTTTGTGAGCTCTGAAGTCCCAAATGAGATCAAATCCTCTTAGTCAAACTAAAAAGAAGTTTGAGAAAGACTAGATGAAATATTTACTCTAAAATCGGGGGCTGCCAAAATCAGTTTGGCTCAATGGACAGAGCCTCAGCCTGAGGACTGAAAGGTCCCAGGTTCGATTCCAGTCAAGGGCATGTATTGTACCTTGATTGCGGGCACATCCCCGGTAGGGGGTGTGCAGGAGGATGTTTCTCTCTCATCGATGTTTCTAGCTCTCTATCCCTCTCCCTTCTTCTCTGTAAAAAACATCAATAAAATATATAAAAAAATAAAATTGGGGGCTATTTACAACTTAAATCTTTCAATTTCTCTGATTATTTAGGTTTCATGTAATTATTTTGTTTATTATGGGTGCAGGAGGCTGTGTTTACATTTAGTCCACCTCTCAGAAGTGAGTAGCTGAAATAGTTCTTGGACAAGTTTAGTTGTTAGCCTGCTACATCTATGCAAGAGCACCCAAATATTAACACTTCCCAAGTTATAAACGATTAAACTGTTGTTCAACTATTTAATTGTCAATTTAGCTAATCCATGTAAATATACTTATGTAAGAGATTTTTGAGTTAATTAGTTATGACAATTGGTTGCATATAATCATTATATTTAGTTGATAAAACTATCTGTACTAACTGTAAAAACAGTTGGTTTTTTTTTAGTCCTTTTGTGATCTGAATAAAGAAACTTGCCAACCCTTTGATAATGATTGGCAATTTAGTATAACCTGAGGATGCAGAGAGACGCTATAGACTGCCACTGTTGTGAGATCAGACTTGTGATGGATACAGAAAGTGGAGCCCCTAATTTGAACAAACTATAGTTTTTAAATTGTTAGATCTGTTTATTTAACACAGTGTAGATTCAAAGCCACTGGAGCCACTCATTTTTCACTAAGTGTGCTAACCCACAGAAATAACTCAGTCTACTTTCTTTTTCTTTTTCTTTTTCTTTTAATATATTTTATTGATTTTTTTACAGAGAGGAAGGGAGAGTGATAGAGCTAGAAACGTTGATGAGAGAGAAACATCGACCAGCTGCCTCCTGCATACCCCCCACCGGGGATGTGCCCGCAACCAATGTACATGCCCCCAACTGGAATCGAAACCAGGACCCTTCAGTCTGCGGACTGATGCTCTACCACTGAGCCAAACTGGCTTCAGCTCAGCCTACTTTCACTTTCTCCTGTTCTTGAGTTGTTCCCCCGGGATGCTTAAGTTAAATCTTGAGAATGTTGGATTTGCAAACTTTCTAATACCTAAATGATAAAAGAAGAAATTCAAAATGAATTCCCTAATCAGGATTAATTTCTTTGGCTATAAATAGGATGTGAGCTGTATTACAATCCTTTACAATAAAGGGCAGTTTCCAAAGACTCTACTGTGTAAGAAGTCCAGAAAAATCACATTTTCTCAAATCAATGACAGTGCATTAAAGAGTTACTAATTAATGAAATAAATGTCAAAGTCATCAGCCTCTGTCACATCATAATGATAGGTAAGAAATAAGGAAAAATACACATGTGAGTTTTGTTTTACATTGAGTAATTGCCCTAAAATGGGTCAGGACACTGTGCACCAAATTCAGGACAATTAAACCATTTGCTAGAGAGATAGTACTAGACGTGAGTGTTATTATCTTTTACAGATGCAATGTAAACACTGTTTTCATATGCCCTTTGAAGTTCAATTATAATTTGAAATTATCCTCCCCTCATTTCAGCTGTTTATAAAATGGTGAGTAAAGATAAAAAATGCATAAAAGGTTTCAATATTTGGATGATATAATTGTTTTCTCTAGGGCTATGGACAAACTTGACAATCAACCCTTTGTGGTACTAAAAATATTGAGAAGATAAGTATGAAGCAGTTTTTTTTATAAAAATTGAATATACCAAACTTTCTTGAAGAATATCAGACATATATAGAAAGCACCAACTCTAAAAATATCAGCTAGCACCAATTGTAAATTATTAACATTACTGGGAATTGAAATCTTCTCATGGTTTAATATTCATTTTAGAAATCATCATGTTAATGATTCAAGATTACTTTGCTAATACAAGGACACCAAAAGCAAACCAAAGAGAGGGTTTTTTTAAAAATATATATTTTATTGATTTTTTACAGAGAGAAAGAGAGAGAGCTAGAAACATCGATGAGAGAGAAACATCGACCAGCTGTCTCTTGCACACCTCCTACTGGGGATATGCCCACAACCAATGACCTGAATCAAACCTGGGACCTTTCAGTCAGCAGACAGACGCTCTACCACTGAGCCAAACCGGTTTCAGCACAAACCAAAGAGTTTTAGAACAATATGATGATTACTGCTTCTGAGGCATAAATTTATCTGAGGGTCACCATAAAATTTATAAATACAAATAGTTTTTAAGATGTATATTAGGCATTTTTTAAGTGTAACTGACAATTCAGTTTGTCTGGATTGATTAGCTGCATTCTAAATGCATTGGGACAATGATACAGGTCCAAATTGCAGCCATAATTTCTTTTTAATTAGACTAAGCACATGTGGTTCATTAAAGGTACATTCAGAGGCTCTTTGGATTTGTTGAGAGGTAGGATGTATTTAACAGGGAAATACAGTCAAGAGTTTTCAGCAATTAACTATGAGCACCATGCCGATATTTGTACAACAGAAGGAGAGAAAATAGTGGAGAAGGTTGCAAAAAGCTGACCTCAACTGAGGAGACAGATTACAACAACTCAAAACACAACAAAAAGTAGGTAGGAGAAGGACTGAGAATTTTGGACTTTCTCCAAGGAAAACTGAAGAATTTTTGCTGGAAATTAATGAATTTATCAACAGTTAGGAACAGACTGAAAAATAAAGCAAGAGTCAATTCTTTGCAGAGACATTGCATGCTATGTAAGTAACTAATTACATACTTAACAATAAATAAATAAATAATAAATAAATAATGTGAAAGATGAAAAACATTATGTAAAATTAGAATGTGGAAATAACCAAAGGCATAGGGTATTAAAATAATTATGAAATTCCTTTCTTTTTGTGTATAAAAAAATTAAAAATCTGAGTTAAGTCTATTTTTTCCTGTGAAAATATAAATAATATGCTTATGGCCTTAGGAAAATTCTCAGTGAGCTATTATCTCCAAACGTACACCAGGCAATTATACAGATTAAGTTTTTAAGAAAATTCCTCTTTCTTATTTTACTTGTGAATTGCCTGGGTTAAAAACCTACCTTCAACTAACTTTCTGGTGATGCTTAACCTCTCTGTGTCTGAATTTTATAATTTAATAAAATGAGGATTTTGATAGTATTTACTACATAAGTCTACCATGAGGACTAAATGAATATTTGTAAAGAATTTAGAACAATGCCTCATGCATAGTGCTATATGTTTTTGTGAAATTTACTAACAAAATAGTTAAAAATTCAATTGTTTAAAACCAAATATAAAATCTTATTTACAAATATTAATGTAAATGTCATAACATAAACATTGGCAAGACTATTTCATCAAAGCAGTAAACAAAAATACACAACGAAAAAGAAATCATATACCAAGAATGTACTACTGGTAGTAGTCTAAAAATATAATTTACTAAACTGAAATACTTAATTATATAATCATATCCATGGATGTTAAAAAGAACAGTTTTATATTTACTGAAGCTGAGAACTTCTAAGAAAATATGAAGAATAGACCCAATTATATATCACTTTAAGGATCAAAAAATAAAAGTTAAATTATGAGCAAATTACATTGTCTTATTTATCATTATTCTAGAGATGCTAGTTGATGTACTTAGAACTGAGTAAAAACAAAAAGTATATAAAGCTTACACACGGTTAATGGAGAAACGAATTATCATAATTTAAAAATAATATAATTATATTAAAATTCCCAATAGAATCAACTAGAAAAATTTTACCAAAAAGAGCAAACAGGCCACAGACACAGAGAACAAAAGATATATAATTGTCTTAATTGGTTTAAGCTACTGATGGAACAGCAGCTGGAATGGGTGGCTTAGGCAACGTGACTCCAGTGATTTCTCTTTTGTTTATTTCCAAAACCACATTCTACTGATAAACTTTTCTAAAACTCTTGACTAGAACAAATGGGAAGCAAAAAATAATGGGGCAGGAAATCTAGACTCCCCTTCCAATTTTGCAAATGAGTTATTTGACCATAGAGAAGTTAGAAATTGAGCCCCTCCAAGATTCAATAGCCGCAGGAAATGAAGGCATGGTGCTATCAGTTCTCACATCCATTTCATACAGACACAGGAGAGAGAAGGTGCCAAGCCTCCCAGGTCAACAATAGAAGTCTATTGCAAGAATAATCTTCATAAGGTCTTCACTGAGTAGGGAAAATGTGAACACAAAATAAGTCTAGTAAAATGTTGATTTCTTGAGATAGGTAAACAGATGTTCATTTCACTCATCATTTTTGTTTACATCTGAAATGTTTCATTAGATTTTATCAGTGTATTTATCACAAAATAATAATAAGAAAGGAGGATGGAAGAAAACATTTGGAAATAAAAGATATGTTTACAGCATAGATTATGGTGACATTTTCCCAGATTTATCTCCATACTTGTCTCCAAATTTAAGTAGTTGTATACATTAAATATGTATGTATTTTTGTATGTCAGTCATACCTCAAAAAATAGTTTTAAATGCTTCATTATAAATAATTTTAAAAACCAAAAATATGTCCAAATGTTTCTATCTATAATTACCACTTACATAGAGGAAGGTTTAAACATTTTGAAAAGGAAAAAGTGAAAATATAAAATACTGTATTTAATTAAATTTTTAAAAATAACACTACAATCGCTAATATGTTTAAAGAGATTCTGAAGAGGACTCTGGAAATAGACATGTTTCACAGAACTCCCTTTGTTGAACTGAAGAAAAGTTTACTTAGAGTTAATCCTTTTTAAAAAATCTAATTGTTCTACATTTTAAAGTCCCCAGATCAAATAGAAGAAATAATATGTTCCTTATGGTTCCTTTATGTTAATAACCACATTTTAAATAAAAGACCAAAAAGTTATTTGTGTTCAATAATAATCAGAATATACTCTAATATTGTGAATTTCATGCCTCCAAGTGGAGTTTTTGCTACTGTGCATTATTTTCCAGTTTTAAATGAAGTCTAAAATCATAAGGTAACTTTTGGATGTGCATTTGAATTGCTATATTAAAAAAAAAGGAATACATATACAAAAATATCTAATTTTAAAATTTTCTTTCACCTATATTTTAGGTATTTATACATAAAGTATATAAAAATATTCCTCAATCTCATATTAAAAAGAAACGAAACAGCAAATATTTGTTGAGAATTTGCTATATTTCCTAAATTATGTGAGGATCTATGGAGACTAAAAAGAAAAGAAATGGTTTTTCTCTTTGAGAAGCTTATGATCCAGTTTGAGAAAACAACACAACCACAGCTACAACAATTTGAAAATAGTTCAGTGCTTGAACAGGTGTCACTGTGGTAAAGACTATCTGGATTTAGGGAGAGTAAGTGGTGAAGAAAACTGGTGAGGAAATGGTAACTGAGGTATTATGGAAGATACAAGATTTGAGCTAGTCCTGGAACAGTAAATAGGAGGACTTCAGAAAATAAAAAGGAAAAGAAGGAGGGACATTGTGTTAAGATAAATGGCAAAGAGCGTGATTTTTTTTTGCAGTGTACTGTGCAAATTATAGTATCTGGAGCCTAGAATGTTTTAATGTTAAATGAGATTTTATAACAAAATTCAGTTCATGCTATAAGTTAGTCTTTATCACTTAGAAGAAGGTTATGGGCAACATTAGAAATTAAATATGGATTGAGCCTGATGCAGGAGCTACAGGAAACTCTTGGAAGTTGTTGAACAGTGAAGTAACATGAAGGGAAAGTAATTCTTAATCAGTTATTCTCATCAGATAGATCTACCAGGATTCTGTTGTAGCACTCCATATATTAGAGGTTCTAGTGGTTTTGAAATGTATCCACAATTTTTTTAAAGAGGGGGAGCCTAATTCCCCTCTCCTTGAGTCAGCTAGCCTTAATGACTCTCTGAATGTATTCTTACCAGGAGAATAAAGTAAAAAAAAAAAAAAAAAATGGTATGTCACTTCTGAGACTACATCATAAAAAAAACATTGTGCATTCTCCTTGCTTTCTCTCTCAGAATAGTTAACTGTCCTGTCATGAACACATGTGTCCTGTCATGGAAACATTCATGTGGGAAGAAATTAAGGCCTCCAGCCAACAGCCAGCTGAAGCCTCTATCTGACAGCAATGTGAGGTTGCTTGAAGCATATTTTCCAACCCTAGACAAGCCATCACATGACTACACATCTCGCTAATATCCTGACTACAATCTTGTGAATGACTCTGAATCAGAACTAATAGATAAGCCACTCCCACATCCCTGACTCTTGAAATTATGTAAGATAATATTTATTCTTTCAAATATCTAGGTTTTGGGATAATCTGGTAACAGAATGAAGGTCTAAAAGTGCTAATAATAAATTAAGTGGTTTTCTACTGTTGTTGTTTCATTTCTTTTCTAATTAATAAAAAAAATCTCAAATGATTGCGGTAACACAGTAGTTGGGTAAGGAAGGTGGTGGAAGGCACCCTCATTTTGACCTAAAGAGCATATGGGTAAGATCATCACCCTCCGGAATCTGGTCATAGTTTTGACATTTCAAGACACAAAGAGATCAGGCCATGAAAAACAAAATCAGGAGACCAATGTAAGATCCAAAAAAAGAAAAAGAAAACATAAATACAATGGAAGAAACACTAGTATGAATGTATATAAACTTGTCATTACTCTGAGGTGAAGTCAAAAATTCCAGTATATGGGTAATCAATTGCTAATCAATGCAAATTTGGCAATAATCAATGTAAATTAGGACTAAAATAAACATATCTGATCAAAGTGGGGATAGAAACTAAAACTTCAAAATAGAGTATGCTTTGTATGCCTCCAGTCTTTGTATTTATTAGCTAATGTCTCTGCCTTAGGCAATGTTGAATAAATAATTATAATCATGCATGCAATTTTCTTTGTTGATATAACCCATAGTATACAGTCATTTTATATTAATTATCTGTTAGGTTAGTTGCTTCCTGATTATATACTATACTAGAGGCCCAGTGCATGAAATTCATATAGTGGGAGGAGGGGAGAAGGTGGTGGTATCTCTCAGCCCAGCTTGCACCCTGTCCAATCTGGAACATCATTCTCATAATCCAGGACTTCTGACTCCCAACTGCTCATCTGCCTGCCTTCCTGATTGCCCCTAACCACTTCTGCCTACCAGCCTGATCACCCCCTAACCACTCCCATGCCAGCCTGATTGATGCCTATCTGTTCCCCTGCCAGCTTGTTTGCCCCCAACTTCCCCCTCTGCCAGCCTGATCACCCCTAACTGCCCTCCCCTGCAGGGTTGATCACCCTCAACTGACCTCCCTTGGGGTTGATCACCTCCAATTGCCTTCCCTTGCAGGTGTGGTGCTGCCCAACTGCCCTCCCTTGCTGGCCATCTTGTGGTGGCCATCTTGTGTCCACATGGGGGCAGGATCTTTGACCATGTGGGGGCAGCCATCTTGTGTGTTGGAGTGATGGTCAATCTGCATATTACTCTTTCATTAGATAGGATAGAGGCCTGGTGCATGTGTGGGGGCCAGCTGGTTTGCCCTGATGGGTGTCCCAGATCAGAGTGGGGGTTCCCTTGGGGCATGCGGTAGCCAAGGGGAGGGGCCTGTGGTGGTTTGCAGGCCAGCCATGCCCCCTGGCGACCCAAGTGGAGGCCCTGGTATCTGGAATTTACTTTGCACAATTGAAATTTTGCTGGTAGGCAGAAGTGGTTAGGGGCAATCAGGAAGGCAGGCAGATGAGCAGTTGGGAGTCAGAAGTCCTGGATTATGAGAATGATGTTCCAGATTGGACAGGGTGCAATTGGACAGGGAGCAGAGCCAAGCCTTCTGCTTGCTTCGTGGCTGCCACCATTTCTGTTTGGATTTGTTTATCTTCTATAATTGAAACTTTGTAGCCTTGAATGGAGGATAGGCCATCAAGGGCAGGGAAAAGCTTGGCTTCTTCCATTGCCAGGGAAACCCAAGCCTCCCTCCTGCTCTCTCTGTGGCCACAGCCATCTTGGCTGAGGTTAATTTGCATACCCACTCTGATTGGCTGGTGGGTGTGGCCGGTGGGCATGGCTTATGGTGTAGCAGAGGTATGGTCATTTTTCATTATTTTTTTTTTTTTGCATATTACTCTTTTATTAGATGAGATATCCTCATCCTATTAGTAAGTAGTCTCAAAACTAATAATAGGTAATTTTACCCTTAGAATTGGAAACATGCACTGAGTATGATATTTCTTATCCTGCACCTATCAAAAAATGATGCTTTGTAATAACTGTTTTATGTGTACATTCTACAAAATAGTGTCAATGGAATTAGAAAATATAGTCAATGGGCAGACTTTGATCTAATCTTTCTGTGTTATAAAAGCATAAAGATTCTACCTTGAGGAAATGGAAGAAAGGTGATATTACTGACAGAAATAAAATAGTTTATTTTAGAGCCAATTTTGAATAGAAGTAAAAGTTAAGCTACATCTATATTCTCCAAAGGGTGTTTCCCAGCATAGTATAATAGAAGTTGTTCATAAATAATTTCTGTAGTGAAAACGTTTGAGAAACAAATTCTGGGAAACACATTTTTGTATGTGAAAGACTGATGATCTCTATGTTAATTTTTATTGTTTGAAACATATGATAAATTTATTTTAAGTCATATAGATGGAAATCACCAAAAAGAACACAACTGAATCATGAATTTCTAACAATAGTTTAAACAATACCACATAGTTGTGAAAAGTTACAATAATTTTTACTATACTCACATAAAATGAGTAAAAAAACAAGATACTTTGTAAAATGAATCCATATGTCTCTCCCTACATTATCCTAATAAAATTTGAAGCCCAAAATAAGAATAGCAGAAAGACATGATCTTATTGTTAATTCAATAATGTACAAGCAGCTTCCTTGTACCTAGATGAATACAAGTTGTCTGGATTCTGATTTTTTTTTTTTAATGATTCAATAAGGAGGAAAAAATTAGAGGGTTAATAAAGTCAGTAGGCAAATGTGAATCTTGCTATAACAGTCATTTCCCAATATTCCCAAGATACAACAAGAAAGGCATATTTTATCTCTTCCATGGTAAATAACCCTAGCAATTAGCAAAGCAATACCCATCATTGCATGCAATGAACTAAAAAAAGATGAGATATTTGTAATTATAGTAAATGATGATTTTAAAAGGCCTCAGGATAAGGAGCATGATCCCTGGTGGTTTATATAATGGAATAATGTATCTACAAAATTTTCTACTTGCTCAATGTCCAACCATCTGCATTCTATTTAAAATAAACTCAAAATAGTATTCAAAAACACTCTAGAACAGTAGTTACCAACCTGTGGGTTGCGATCCCTTTGGGGGTCATACGACCCTTTTTTCACAGGATCGCCTAAGACATCCTGCATATCAGATATTTACATTACGATTCATAACAGTAGCAAAATTAGTTACGAAGTAGCAAGAAAATAATTTTATGGTGGGGGTCACCACAACATGAGGGTCTGTATTAAAGGGTCTCAGCATTAGGGAGGTTGAGAACCACTGCTCTAGAAGATCTGAAGGTAGGGTTGAAGGTATACTTTCTTTCATTGGTGCAGGCCATATAATATCCATGTCTCTGTGTTATAAGAATTTTTAAGATCTACTTTCTCAACAACTTTCCTATATACAATACAGTATTATTAACTAGAGTCATCCTGCTGTTCATTAAATCCACAGAACTTATTTTGTAATTAGAAGTTTGCTTTAATTCTTATTATTTCTTTTATTTTGCGTTCTTTGGATTTAACTTGTTCTTTGTTTAATCTCTTAAGGTGGAAAGATAGATGATTGATTTTGAATCTCCTTTACTTTAAAAAATATTAAGCAATAAATCCTAAAAAATTAATCCTTATGTGATAGTTGGACCTGGCAAGTATTATAGGTCTCCCTTAAATTGTTAATAAACTAGGACAATGAATTAAAGATTTATGTAACATATCCCTGAATTTTGAGTAGCATGTGTATAAATTAGCTTTATATATCTAAAAGTTCAGATATTTATTTTATTTGGAATCTTCAGTTTTTCTCAGGATTTTGTAGTAGCAAAATCTCATTAGAAATGAGATCTGTCTCAATAAAATTGAATAAACTATAAAAATTTTGGAGGGAATCCTAGTTTACTATTTTAGAGTATCATTGCCCTTTATTATAACAACAGGCTACACAGATGTAAAAGCACATTATGAACAGCTAGGAAGCAAAGCAATAATTTTATAAAGTATAATAACTGAATTTTTTCTAAAAAACAGTCATTTTTCCAGGTTTTATATAAAATTTTGTTAATATCTTTGCCCTGTGAAAATTGAGGCCATACTAAATAGTATGCAATAATCTGAGTCCATTTTACCCTTGGATAACATTTAGTTCTACTATAATTTCAGGTAGTAGATTTTTAAAAAGGTTAAATAATGAAGAAATGTATAAATACTGCAATAAATATGGTACTGTAACTTGAAAAATACCTGAAGTGAACATAAGGTTTTCAGCTTGTAAGTCTTGAGGGTGGAAGTGGGTTTGTCTGAATTTAGAGGGAAAGTTGTCATTTCTAGTGTTAATGAGTGTCTCTCAGACATGTGGAAATGAGTATATAGTTGAGATGTGCATATGTGTGGTTTGTGTATTCTTTCACAGCTCCATTTAGCTGAGTGCATTTTTCATATTACCTAGTGTTTCTTTTGAAGAAAATTGCACAAAGGCAAATACAGAATTTATATTATGCTCCAATTATTTCTTACTATATCAATTGCTTTGTGGAATTTGTATTATGCTTCAATTATTTCTCACTATATGAATTGCTTTGGAACAAATTTGAGTTTTCAAAACAAACATTATAGCAGAGCTATCTGTATATTAAAACTTCTACATTAAAAATAAAATTGATGGTATACCTACCATAGATATATGTTTGAGTTAGGAAAGAGAGCAAATGAGCCCATCTTTTATAGTGAGCAATCCAGGGGCTGAACAGGAGGTCATTGGAAATTAAACAGTTGAGGTGGCAAAGATACTTATTTACTTTCAGTGTGCCACTTAGATAGATCTGTTGGGAAAACTGGTAATGTTCTGCTCATCAGAGCAGCCACAGCAATTATAAGTCTCAAAAGAAAATACACTTGCCCAATCAGTTTACAATATAACCATCCATGTGCTCCATTAAACCCTCGTTCACAAAAATAATGCAATTCTTCTATACATTGACAAACAGTCTTTATTACTTTTGTTAAGGTAGAAAATATATGGTTATTATTTAAACTTCCTTGTGGAATAATTTACGGAAATATTATTTTATTTAATGTCACCAGCATGTCACACTAGAGTGAGTAAGGAGATTGGAAAGATGCAGAGATAAGACCAAGGTCTACATGTCTGAAATCCAGTGAATCACCAAGGATTTAATAGATGAGAAGTGTCTCTATTTAATTTTTATTTTAGAAAGGTCACAAAAGTAAAAGTATAACAACAACAACAACAAACCCGCAAAAGGCTAAAGTGTGACATTTAAAAATTGTGGATATAATTAGGAAGTTGTTGCAATTAGGCAGAACTAAAATATAAGAAGTTAAAGTAAGACAGTGAAGCTGGAAAAGGACAAATAAATAGATTTTAACAAAATCATGGAGGCCATTTATATTTGACTTGCCACTCATTTATAAGTAGGAATAGAGTACAGAGCCATGGTTGGTTTTTAAGATTCTACTTTAGGATCAAAGGAGACATAAAGGAAAAGGAGTAAGATCAGACAGGAAGAAAATCAGTGCAGTTTATATGTTCAGTTTTAGATGCCTATCATATTTATTTAGAGATGTTCTTTACAGAGTTGGACACACTGATTTGAAGGTAACAGATAAGTGGATTGGCAATAAAGATTGGGGAGTAATCAGCCCATAAAGGGTAACTTCAGACTGAGGAAGAGATGACCAGGAAAGGCAGGATTCAAAAGCAGTCTTTTGGGGGGCAATGGGGCGTTTATTATTTCTGCATTTGAACATTCTCTCATAGGGCAGGCCCTCTCTAAATTTTTCCTGTCCTCACCAGGAACTATACTAGTAAACACAGCCTGCCCGCTCCCTGCTGTTACCATCCTCCCCTATAGGCAATTAATTGCAAAACCCAGAAGGAGATTAGGAGAAAAGACTTATCTCTGAAGAACATCATTTAAGTAGTGGGAAGCAGAAGTTAATCTCATGAATGATACTGGAAAAGGTATCTATGTAGTGTGAACAGGAGATTCCTAGTGTGTTTTTATTAGGGATCTTCAATTGATTTGCCCCCAGCTGCTGTTTCTCATTCTCATATGTATCTGACTAAACAAAGAAAATATCTTATTTTTTTCTTAATATTATAAATATTCTACCACATTTTTTTTTCATGAGTATTCAAAGTTATTTGTAGAATAATAGAATAAAAACATTTTAGATACTAAGAGTTTAGGGTAGTTCTCCTTCATTTTGTTAGCTTCTCCTTTCCTTATTTTGAGATGAACTATTGTTAAAGTACCTGCATACAGAAGTTTCTAAAACATGTTTATTCTTTTCATCATGTAGCATATTTTTTGCACAAAGTTAAAAATACAAATGTGTGTAATGATACCCTCTACCTCATTAACAGTGAAGCTTTGTAAAAAGGAAAGAAGAAAGGCTGGAGTAGAGAGCTAATGTTTTCTTAATTGTTGGAAGGCAGTTTAATTTGAATATTTTTTTACTAGACAGAAAAAAAATCTATGAAATAATAGTAGTAAGGAAGAACTAGCCCCATCTGATATTAAAATATATTTTGAAATAGCAGTATAAAAGTTTTTGGTACTGGAGAATAAATATAAATTAACAGGACAAAATGGAGAGCCCCAAAATACATAAAATTTGATAAATTCTTAATTTTTTTTCAATAGGAAGAAGAGTAATCGATCAACCAATAAATGCCACTGGGACTAATACATATCTATTTGGAAATTATATTCCTAACTAGCATATGTATGAAGACTAATAAATATAATTACATACATATTTAAAAACTGGAGTAATAAAAGACAACTTTTACACAGTGCAAATGTAAATAAAATATGGGGGGTATAATTTTCAGTGTTATTATTTAGAAGAAACATGGGATTAGTTAGCCACGACAAGCAGTTTATATGAATAAATAAGAAATAACAAAAATAGGCTGTCATAGAATGAGAAAAATATTGAAAGTATGCTCAATCTCACTAACATTTAAAGAAATACAAATTCAACCAAGTTTTCTGCTCAGCACCTCAGTAAAATGGAAAATCATTCATCTTGGAAAAATGGCCATCCTTATACTGTATTGGTGGTGGATAAATTGGTTGTTTATGTGGTGTGTTTTTTTAGATTATTTCAACATTTTGTTATAATGGTGAATTTTTAGACAGTTAGATTCAACTTCCATTTCTATGTACCTGTCCTAATGAAAGACCAGCACAATTTTAGAGCAGCAATTTTCAACCCTTTTACCTTGTGGCACACAGAAACTAAAAATTAAAATTTTGTGGCACACTAAAAAATATGCTAGATTTTTTGCCAATCTGACCAAAAAAAAAAAAGTAAAATGTTTATTCATTCACACCAATGGCTATTTTTTTGTTGTGTTGGCTATTGTAATTTTAAAAAAATATATTTTATTGATTTTTTTACAGACAGGAAGGGAGGGAGATAGAGAATTAGAAACATTGATGAGAGAGAAATATCCATCAGCTGCCTCCTGCACGCCCCCTATTGGGGATGTGCCCATAACCAACGTACGTGCCCCTGATCGGAATCAAACCTAGGACCTTTAAGTCTGCAGGCAGAAGCTCTATCCACTGAGCCAAACCAGATAGGGCCAATTCAATTATTTTTAGAAATTTTATCATCCTTATAAGACCCCTCACATTTTTTTCCTGTTAATCCCCATTCTTACTCCCTGCCTCAGACAAACATTATTCTCCTATCTGTTTCTATCAATTTTCCTTTTCTGGACAATTCATAGAAATGGAACCACATTGCATGTTTCAAACTTTAACATGCTTAAGAATCATCTGGAACCTTGTTAAAATGCAGACTGAGTAGGTCTGGAGTGGGGCCCTAAAATCAGCAGTTCTAACAAATTCCCAGATGATGTTGATGCTGCTGAGCCATGGACCACATTTCCTAGAGCAGGGTTCTAACATGCTTCTGGTTCTGATGCACAGACAATTTTGAGGACGACCGCTACATATCTGCCTGTACTTTTAGTTTTAACAATGAACATTTGTTCTCATCTTACATGTTATTTTTTAAGAAAAAAATGGGTTATTAGGAAGTTTATAGCACTAATAACAGCAAGAGTCTTAGTCTATTCACAACAACTGGAAATTTTATTAGTTTCTGAAAACTTTACAGCTTCCTTAATGCTTAAGTGTCATATTTGCATTATCTTTTAATTTGTAGAGAGAGATTAGTCATAAAATTGAGGATTATCCAGGACAACAGAAAAATGGAGTGCCAGTATCATGGAGATAATAGCCTCAGGAAATAGACAAGACAAATGTTTCGAAGGAAAAGTACACCAAGTAAACCAGGGCCTATGGAAAAGTACATAGGTAACCAACTGGCCAAGGGAGGATGGGGGTAGGACTCCGGCTGTTCCCAAATCTTGGTGTTACAAAAAATGATGAAAGGCATTATATTTATTTGCATCATCTTGGAAAGTCCAGTTTTAATGTCTGCCCTTTCTCCATCTCTGTTAGCAGTTGGACCATGTTATTTATGTTTTCAGGTTGATATTTTCTATGTTTTGTATAACATAAACTCTTAAAACAGCACTTATCTAATAGTATGCACAGTTGCGTGAGGCCTGAGAAATGCATCCCTACTTATATTAGCATTGTTCCTCCCTGAGCAATATCCTATTGTGAATCCAGAAAAAGAAAGAACAGTAAATAATGTGCAGGACACTTGTCTTTATTGTGAACTCTTGGTTGAGTACATTCTAAATTATATATCATTTTAATTCAAGCCAATCAACTTTATTAAGTGTACTTATTATACTTCATTGTTCACCTACCTCTTTTTTTTTTTTCAGTATTGCCAATTATTAAGTTTCTGTGTGAAACAAAAATTATGGTTTGGGTCACTCACAGTAATAGTTAAATCAAAATATTTGGCTTTGCTTTTTAAATTCTGTATTTTTTTTGTTTGTTTGAGTTTCTGAACTCTAGAAGTTAGGTTCCAAATAGGGAAAGATGCTGGGGCAATTAGAAGTATCTAAGAAATATTTTTTAAAAATATATAATACGTATTTCTATGTTTCCTTTGATTTTTTTGCCTCCTCAAAAGAGTATAGTATATTTTCTCACAGCAATCATTATCTATTTTATTACTTTTAATTTTTAATATATATATATATATTTATTGATTTCAGAGAAGGGAGAGGTAGGGAGAGATAGAAATATCAGTGATGAGAGAAAGGCATTGATTGGCTGTCTCCTACACATCCCACACTAGGGATTGAGCCCACAATTCATCTGGGCATATGTCCTGCCAGGGAATTAAACCTTGACCTCCTGCTTCATAGGTCGACATTCAACCACTGAGCCATGTTGGCTGGGCCATTATCCATTTTAAAGAACAATAAAACATATTTTGATCTAAAATTTTATAATACAAGGACTTTGTCATTTCTCTCTCTAATGACCTGAAAAGCTATTTGAATTTTTTTCCTTGGAAAATTATTATATCTTTAACTGATAAGGCATTATTATAGTATATTGTCATTTCTATAAATTTAAGTAAGAAAATAATATTGAAGTAAAAAAACTTTACATTTAAATATGTTCATATTATAATTTATTAAAAAATACTGTAAATAATCTATATGCTGGATAATGTGAAAATCATTATATAATTATGATAAATTTACTTTATTAATTAGCCAAAACTTATAAATGTTTTATGGTTAATTTTAATGTTCATTGTCTATAATAACTTCAACAATTGATTCACATCTTTTAAAATTGTCTTTAGTATATGCAAGACACCATAAAATAAAAATAGTACTTATGACAAATTTTTAAAAGAAACATGACAAATTATAAATTACATATTATTTTTAAAAATATATTTATTTATTGTTTTCAGAGAGAAAGGGAGAGGGAGAGAGATGTAGAAATATCAATGATGAGAGAGAATCATTGATCGGCTGCCTCCTGCATGCCCCCTACTGGGGATCAAGCCCACAACCCAGGCATGGGCCCTTGATCAGAATCAAATGGGATCCTTTAGCCATAGGATGATGCTCTACCCACTGAGCTAAACTGACTAGAGCATAAATCACATATTATTGAAACTGCTTTACACACAACAAAACATATAAAGTAAAAAAGATCAGAAGAATAGTGAATAACTGTGAACAATGAATGTTTACCTTCAAATTTTCAGTGTTTTTATAATTTACATAATGATTTTGACATAGGCAATTTTAAAAATTTAATAGGTAGAGTTTGAAAACTATGACATAAAAATTAGTGTCAAAAATATTAATATACACTTTCTAGGATTTTACAGATATATAGAAAATTGTACTATTGTTTGCAGTTCTCTGTTCTCTTATGCATAACAGATCTTGTATACTCTAGTTATTTTCTATTTTAATATCAATGATAACTAGGCCAGAGGGCTCCCAGTCTTTGAAAATATACTATACAGCAGATTAGTTATAGGGTATCAGTAAATTGGATCTAAACCCAAGTCATTCCTCACAATCTGTCTCAATGTTGCTTTTCAGACTCTTGCTTGTAACTTTAGTAGCAGCACAAGTAGAAAGCTAACTTAGTCGCCAGAAAAAATCCTTATCAGTTGACATTAATTTTTATGTCCAAAGTAAAAAATTTAGGAGCTGTCACTGGCTGGCTGCATTAATTCCAAACCAATTAAAGTTCTTGTTATTTACATACATAAGTTCTTCTCAGCCAAATCCCTAAATCTTTTGCAGAAATCTCTGAATTTTGTGGACAAAAGACAACGACAGGAAATATTTGCACTGAGAAGAAATTAACTTAATCAGAAAGGTGTATTTCTGCTAAATATCCTTCTGTCTTGGAAGACGTAAAGACCATTTGTAATGGTTAATTCTATGTGTCAGCTTGGCCAGACAACAGTACCCAACATTCAGTCAAATATCATTCCACATATTTTTATGCAGGTAGGGATGGAAATAACATTTACATAAGTAAACTCTGAGTAAAGCAGATTGTGTTTCAGAATGTGAGTGGCCCTTGTGCAATCATTTGAAGGACTTGAGATAAAGATCTGTATCCCAGAAAGAAGATTTCTGTGAACAGACTGCCT
Source organism: Pipistrellus hanaki (assembly GCF_964339955.1). NCBI lineage: Eukaryota > Metazoa > Chordata > Mammalia > Chiroptera > Vespertilionidae > Pipistrellus > Pipistrellus hanaki. Next base: position 58,526,434 of record NC_140509.1, on the reverse strand, counting down.
TTGGATGAACTGAGACTCTCCTCTCCCTGCTTCTCTAGCCTGATGGTGACCTATTTTGCATATTCTCCACAATCTTTGTCTATCATCTAACTCTATCTCCCTCTCCCTCCCTCCCTCCCTCCCTCCCTCTCTCTCTCTCTCTCTCTCTCTCTCTCTCTCTCTCTCTCTCTCTCTCTCTCTTTCTCTCTCTCTCTCACACACACACACACACACACACACACTCTCACTCTCACAAATATGCTCTGGAGAACCCCGAATAATATATCATCTTAAGTTGTCTCTTTATCACATTGACTGTTATCAATACCAAGTATTGGCCTCCTTCATGAGATATCATAATTACAGAGTTGCTTGTGGAACATAAAACAATTAGGCATATTACAAATTTATAGGAAATTCTCTTGTAATTCGGCTAGAGAATCAGGTCCTCACCCATGTCTCTTCCCTATACACCTGTGTCAGATATAGAGACCAAGACTGGTAAAATTTTTATTTTTCTGAGAAAATATAATTAACAATAACCTTAATTTGAAAGAGTAATTTCAAATATACCCATAGTGTTCAACCTTAATTGCCAGCTTCTTCAATGTAGTTATCTCATCAGAAATAATACATTCCAAAAACTTGCAACAAAATAATAAATATATAGTCTTTTCTCTTGGTTTTTCTAGATAGCCCCATTGTCTTGAGGTTACTTCCTTCTCAACTTCTGTGGCAAACTTCTCATTTATTCAGTTTATTTAAATAATCAGCCTTCTCAGTATTGAGTATTGGGCTCTCCTCTCATTTTATTCCTTGATTCTCTTGTTAACTCTTATGCCTTCAATTCAATTATAACTGGTGGCCAAAGAATCCCATATCTCACTCCAATCACATTGCTTATTTCATCTATAAATACTAGACTATCTGAGTAAATTGGCATTTTAGGTGTTAGTTTGAATGTATCAAATACTCAAACATTTGAAAATACAAGTTATTAAATCTTCTTCTGCAAAAGTTGCTTCTTCCCAGTCCTTGTTGTGTCAGTAAATGGCACTTCCAGTTCATCACCAAGTGCTCTTGAGTCTACATCCAAAATATATTTCAAATACATGTATTTCTTTTTATTTTTACGGTCTCCACTCTAATTCTATTCATCATAATTACTTAACCTGGGTCACCACAAAGGACTTCTAATTGTGCTCCCTCCTTCCCCTTTATTTTCACTTTAAATCTTTCCCACGCATATGGATCATGTCACTCGATAATTCGTATGGATAATTTTTTAGTATTTATACATACATCACCACTTCCTCTGAGACTTCCATGAGTATCCAACCAAAGTTAGAATCTTTATTATACACTTATACTGCATACATTGCTTTCCTATAACAGTTTTATGTTATACTAGAGACCTGGTGTATGAAATTCATGCATGGGTAGGGTCCCTAGGCCTGGCTGGCGATCAGGACCGATCTGTGGGGCAACCAATGGCAGGGTTATCAGGGGTCCCTGCTGGCACCTGACTTGCCTGGCCTGGGGCCTGTGGGAGTGAGGGCAGCTCCTGCATTGAGCATATGCCCCCTAGTGATCAGTGCACATCATAGTGACCAGTCATTCCACCGGTCATTCTGCCATTCGTTGATTTGCATATTAGGTTTTATTATATAGGATAATCATATGTGGGAGCAATTATGTACTGTTTTCCTTTCCCCCTTAGACTCAGGGGAATGGAGCCATATTATAAGTACTATATGCTCTGTATACAATCAATCGAGAGCTTATGTTAAATCAGATGAAGATTTTTTCTGTTCAATATAAATATTAAATATTCATAATGATACTGATATAAGTTGTTTTCCTCAAATTCTTTGTTTAATTTATATGTATTAATATGACATACATTTGTATGCATAATTAAAATTCTTTATGAAAATATTTCTTATTTCATAAAGGACTTCTTGAATAATCCCATTCACAGGCCATAAGAGGACTTGTTCACAGGTTACTTAAAAGCCACTTTATTTTATACTCAAATTATTTTCCCCTAATTTGAGTGTAAAATCTTTGAGGACGTCCTTCATATATTAAACTATATTGTATAACTTAAAGCTGGCAAACCCTCTCTGCTTCCAGATCATTTTTCTAGCCATAATTACATGGGCCTGGCATGTGTTATGCCATTACATTTGAAATCATTTCTATTTTCCAAAGTTCTGTTGGTATGAAGATCATATGGGCTTCAAAAGATAGGGTACCTCACTAGAAGAAAAAAAAATTACAATGAAAAAGAAAAACAGTAACTGTGGTATTGGCACTTCAGAAACTAAAGTAAAGCAATTTGGTTTTAATAAGATATTACTTTAGAGAGTCAGAGGTCTGTGTAATTTTGATCCGTGGTGCCTTGCTTTTATCTTCACCAGTCGTGGTGTAATTTTGCCCCTTCAAGCTTGGTTTTTTATTGCAAGTCTGGAACTGTACATCATTTCTTTGACCAGTAACTTGCTCCCCCTGGTGGTCTTGCTAAGTTCAAACTGTTGACCAAGTATAGAAATTTAATTAATAAAAATTGGCTCTTTTTTTTCTTAATGTTTTCAAAGACTGAAGCCTCAGTACTGCATTTCTGGGGTGGAATGAGTTGTCACTGAACTTACTGTTTAGAAAGCTAGAGACCAATATCTAGGAATGTGGGTTGGGGTGGGGGGCAAAGATTACCTGTTTGGGAAAAATCTTTCATTTTCGACACTGAAACACTGTTACCCATGTCACTGTATATTATTAAAACGTAGGGAGTTCCTTTTGAAATCATTGAATAGATCTGACATAAAAGGGACACAGGTTGAAAAGGAATTGGGTTAAAGGAGGTAGCACTAACTTGAATCCAGTTTTCTGAAATAAATTACAATATTTAAAAAAGGCCACATTTCTAATGATCATTAAAAATAAATGACATTTTCTAATCTGACAACACATAAATACTTCAAATGCTTAATGGTGGCAGAGTACAAGCTAAATTCTGAGGCAAATGCTAAACCAGTATATTTGTGTCAAAATGTCATATTGGCTTCCAACTTAAGAAGCCTTCGGTGAAATGCTCACAGAGCAAAGGAGAGGAGCTGTCCTCAGCTGCATTATGTGCATGCTCCTTTAAAATGCCTTACTTAAAATGTTTCCCTCCAGACTCTTCATGCTGGAGAAGGCATCCAGAAGGAAATCTACAATATAGTATTTTCCTCAGACGTCTTAGACTGAAGACTTTGCATTTTTAAGCCTCCCTGTCTGTCAGAGTCCATTGAAAAGATGGATTCACTCCAGTAAGTTTTGAAAAAGCTACTGCTATTAAGAATAACAAGTAAAAGGGGAAAGCAGAAAGAAAGTAGAGGACAAGGAAGGCAAGTGAGTTGAGCATTTACATCTGAAGCATAAAGCCCTTCAGAATATTATTGGCTAAGCAATATCGTTTACATAACAAATACTTAAGAAGATTTGGAACTCCTTGGAATCATAAGAATTTAGGTGTTTTAGGGACTTTCCATTCAACCACTATTCGGAGCACGTTTATATTAATGCTACTGGATTTATCTCATCAACATTAACAGCTTATGGGCTAGTGGGTACTGTAACTGTGCAGAAATAATAACAAGTAACATAACATATTAAGGATCCTCTGGAGAAATCATCCATGACATCCTTTTGTAAGAGCGGGGCATTTATGAAGCTTTTCTGTATTGACTTTGAGATACTGGGGAGTCCAGAAGGGGGTTAAACCATTTCCATTTATGGTAGCCCCAATCTTAACAGAAAGCCAGTCAGTCTCTGCAAAGCCCTCTGCACCAGGCTTTGTTGTACATAGTTCAGTTGAGCCAATTAAAACTCGACATTTTGTACCTCCTGTAATTACAATGCAAATGAAAGGAGGAATTTTGTTTTCAAAATCAGATTACACAGGTTAATTAAGACGAAAACTTGCCCAGACCCAGGTTTACAGATAAGCAGTATTTTCAAAGAGCTCACTAACATGGTAGAATATGAATTCTGCGCTTGTGTTCTACATAATGGAAAGATCCATTATGCACCTGTCAAAGCAAGGGAGGGAAGTCCTAGAGACTGAAAAATAGAATTATTAGGCATGCTGCTTAAAGTGGTGATAAGGAGAAAGCAATTCACCAGCGTCTGTTTGAAAAGAACTTTTCCATGGTCACATTTTGCTTCAGACTTGGAAAATGCTAGCTTTAGAAAGCACATAGCCTTCAGATGGCACGGATAATGAAACTGCCACAATGGATGCATTTGTGAAAACGAAAAACTTCCGTGCATTTGCTCTATTTTTATCTGTCTACCTGAGTAATTAAAGGGGAACTTCTGGTCACAGTGAAGACATTTGGGTCACAATCAAACACATGACCTCCCTCTCTAAGAGGAAAGGTGAAGAAAAGCTAAGAAAAGCAAACACTTCAGAAATGACCTTGCATTATTCTTGGTGCTACTGCGGAAAGATGCAATTCTAAGGGTGATGATGGAAAGGGATAAAATGCAACATTTATTTTCCAGACTGAGAAGTCAAATAACGCTTTGTTAGTGGTTTTTCTAAAGGGGCATTTTCTCTCTTTGCCACTTAATCATAGCTGAACTCCTTGCACATCCAGGACTCAATGTCATACTTAATTTTTAGCCGTTAGAAAAATGGATACTGCGTAGATATTAAAAGCAGCAAAGATAAAGAAACAATTACATGATATTAATGGCATGACAAACATCACGGATCAAATACAATAATTATCTTAAAAAAGAAATTGCAAGTTTAGGGCATAGGGTGATTAACATGGGGTTAGAGAAGGCCGTCATACCTATCCTGAATCTAACATCATCTCCACAATATAAATTAGGCCATTAGAAATGGAGTGTGGGAGTTGAACCAGCACCCACAGCATGATAGAGCACCCTGGAACATCTCATTAAATATTTCAAATTGATGAAGTGCTTTAGCATCCTTATGTTTTTATTTACCGATTTAAATTCAGCCCTACAAAGCATAAAACGAGACAGAGGACAGTCTAGAGCCCAAAGGAGCTAGACCAGAGGAGACATTTTCACTGGATTCCTCAGAATATATTTGTTTCTCTTGCAAGTCGTTTCAGTGGCCTTCCCAGCCATGGGCTTTTCTCGAGAGAAAACTCAGACTGCAGATCTTTCTCTCATTTAGACACATATCCCTTCATTCTCTTAGGTTGTTTTTTTTTTTCCAAAGGACAAAAACCTCCATTTTCTTATATCTTTATTCTACAATTTGGACACAACCAGATTGAAACCCTGACCTAATAAAATCTATGAGCTCTTGGCTTTTATATAACAGATGGATTTTCTGAAGCTATTGATTATCACTTTTATTATGCACTCAGTCATTCTTTAGTGTTTTTGTTGTTATACACACACACACACACACACACACACACACCATTTTCAATGTTTTACTTTGTTGAGCCTAAGAACATTTATCAGCATCTCGAGTCTTTACTCTTAAGTGTGTGGTTATGCCTCTCTGTAAGCCTTTTTTAAATTTTTTCTTCAAGTCTTCAGTTCATCCCTGTATCCCCTCATAGTTTTAATCATGTGGTTCCAGAAGGCTTTTGCCATGGGGCAGCAGGTTTGGAGAAATATGGGGTCTCTGCATGATAAACCAATAAACGCTGGTTCTTTGGGTAATATAGCCTTTTCACTGACTCTGAGGAACTCACAAGCCCAATCCAGACACTCTTCAAGTGCAAAAAGTCAATAGCTTGTCCCTGGGGCTAGCTCACGCCCTTCCCTCCCCAGCTGCAGGTCAAGTTCTGTAAAGCAGGCCACGGGCATCGCTCTGAGTGTTGCCAGGGGACATTCCACCAGCCCTGAAAACAAGCAAACTGCCCCTTTGGGATATAACACTGTTGCCTCAGCGCCCAGCCTGGCTTCTCCCTCATTGACTTTCTTCTGTGGCTGCAGACCCTGCTCTGGGAAACAGCTGGTTTCTTTTTCTGAGCTTTCCAGCCCATCCCATGGGAGATAACTGTAGTACCTTTTGCTCTGGCCTTTGGGAAAGCCACTTTCCTTGATCACCAGTTACCATTTCAATAGGGAATCGGGAATCAAGACCAGGGATCATTGCTCTAAAAACTAGTTTTAAGTTCTCTGGCTCCTGCTCATCTACCAGAAACTGCTACGATTTACAAAGAAGGTGCGTGCCCCAGGAACTGAATTATTTCCCCCCTCTAACCTTAGTCTAGAACTTTCCACAGACATTATAAGGATTTCTTATTAATAGTCTACTGGAACTCTGAAGGAAACTCCATCTGCCTGCATCGTGGGTTATCTGATAAAACCTGCAGCCTGCCATTGGACATCCTGAAACAATGAACCCACAGACACACAGGTACCACTAAGATAACAGCAATGTCCCCACACTTAGCATCCTCATTACCCTTAGTCAGAACCCAGAGTGTATCCCTCCACTCTCATGTCCGCACACCCTTGTGCTTGACTTTCCCTACTTAACCCTCGCTGATCTTTTCCTCCCCAAACTTGATTTATTCCTTCTAAAAATCCCTGTTCCATGCTAAACAATGCAAAGCAAAGCAAACAACAAACGCCTCTCGATCCTACCCATCTCTTCATCAAACATTCCCTCCACTTCCTTGCTATGGGGCATCAGGTTTGGAGAAACATGGGGTCTCTGCCTAACAAACCAATAAACGCTAGTCTCCTCTTCCACTAATTCCCCTGCACTCTGAGATGGAGATTATAGTCACAGGGACAGGACATTCATGTGTTAGGAAGGGTGTTGGCCTTTGGCTAGTCCCCAGCTTCTGTCCATCCCCAAACCTTGCACTTCAAAACTCTTACTCCTCCATTCTATAGGCAGAGACTGCTTCCAGTAACATCGTGCCATTTGGCTCTACAATGTGGAGTCATGCATAGCCTAAGAGTCATCTATAATAATAAAAGCGTAATTATTCTGGACATCCTTCTGGACAATCTTCCGGACAAAGCCGGGGCTGCAAGGGAAGCCTGGGCCCCAGGTGCCAGAGTGAAGCAGTGTGGCAGCTGGGGGAAGGAAGACCTACTCTTACACAAATTTTGTGTGTTGGGCCTCTAGGTTCTCATATTTATCACATAACTACACACCAAGCTCATGGCCTTCCCTCAAATTCTTGTCAATATTCTGGGGTAGCTCAATGCCCAAGGGTGAGTCCAGTCTCAAATCCAAAACTTCACCTTGGACCTATCGTTGCCTACAACTACTCCATCACTGCAATTTTCAGCTATAGATTCCCATTTGTAATAACACCTATCTTTCCATTTTCTCAATTATTTTTCTCCTGTACAAGTATAACTGAAGCCTATTCATCCTCTAGTTCCTTATCTCCCTACTTTTCCTCCATCTATCCATACACTCCATTTCCCCCCTATCCAATATAGAACATGTACTTGTGAAGACTCCAAAACCCAGTCACATTTTAGATACCAGCAAAGCTTAATTTCTATTTCACTGTTAGGAAAAGTATAGAATGTAAGAACTAGTGCTTGTATTTTCTTTCCATACTTCAAAGTTATTGTTTGTGATCTCACGGTGCACTCACTCCAATTCAGAGATCACCGATTTATACACGAGTGCTTCAGCCATAATTCCTGCTGGTTCTATCTTCTCCATATATTTTAGCAGAGCAGCCGAGATCTCTTTAACCATGGTAATGTGTACTTACTTTCCACACAATTAAGTGAGACATTATGTCTCTGCTTTTTTCTTAGTTTGTGCATTTCATGACACTTCATTAAAACATTCTTAAATTACACAACTCTCTTTTTTTTATTAAAAAAGGCATTTTTTCATTTTAATCATATGCTCTGAGAGTCTTTACTTCACTTGGTATTAACAAATAAAGGTAAGTTATTTGCTTTAGAAAATCTTGCAAACAAACACCAATATGCAAGTAGTATTGGCACCCCACAGCCAACAATCCAGGCCTCCAGCCAGCTCTATTTGATGGACACTCAATTCGTTTCACCCTCAATATCAAACTATCCATTTTTATGCTCAAGAGATGCAATGATTGTTGTTTCAGTGCCATTATCTGAAGGAATTAAATATGAATCCCATTTTTATATATTCCTGCCCTCTAAGAACATTAATATTTAAACATTATTAAATATTCAATAGTTTAATTTCATAGCTAGATATTTAGAAAAAGTCACTAAGTCCTAGACATGCAGGATATTGAATAGGCAATACCTGCAAAGGCATTAGCTATGAGTAGAGCAAAATAATCTCAAACTGAACATGTGGGTTCAGTGGTAATTTTGCACATGAGTGAAACATGGAATCAATTCCATGTGTTTAATGAGTGGCCCTTTGTTTAGAACAAACTAATGGGTCCTGCTGTAAATTTTCAAGTTGACTAAGGGACTAATTAAACAAAAGAAAGAAATGTCAAAGACAAGCACTAAAGAAGAGGGGAAATAAATGTATGAAATAAAGGGGTAGGGATTCACTGAGAATACTGGAGGAAATAAATACAATGTGCTCCTTATCACAGTAAAATAAAAGATCTGGAGTTCAGAACTCTGCCTGAGCCAGAAAAACTATTATATTGATGGTCTTTCTCATATTTTAATTTATGACTCCTGGCTTAATGTACTTTTTTCTTCTTTTTTTTTTCTTTTTTTGTTAGAATATAACTTCTATTTAATGCTCAGTAAATATTTGTTAAATAAATTAATATAAATGGAGTAGATAATTATGGATATCTGATGTGAAGTATACTATTTTCATTGTTTTGTAGTGTCTAGCATATACTTGCATATGTCTCTTTTTATGGGCCAAAATATTAAAATCATATCATATATAACTTTACATGATCTCTGATATTATGAGAAAAATACTTCTTAAAATTTTGACTATACAGTTGACTTTCTTGCTTATGGAGCAATATAATTAGAATCAGTATTAAGGTTATTATTGGGTACATTTAGAGAAATAATGCTCATAAACTATATAATATGTGCTTAATGTTTGGGGATTTTTTGTGCTTACTGGTGGACTAATGTGACAACACACATTTTGTAAATAGTCCATAGGCAGACCTTAGCTCATTTATATTTTGCTAACACTTTTTCTGACTATAGAAGTAACTTAATAGTAATTTTAGAAAATGAGAACATTCTGAAGAGTAAAGAAGAAAATAAAGCCTACCCACAATTAACATTAATATTTTAGTAGATTTCAGCACATCTTTTCTTAGGCATATACATTTGTATCATGAAATCATATTTCTACAATTGTAGTTGCATCCTATTTTTTTTGTTTTGTTTTGTTAGCCTATTGTGGACATTTCTTCACTCATGTAATACTCCCTAAAAACACAACTTTAACTTTTTCATAATATTCCATTCCATTCCAAACTTATAGTTTGCGTAGCCTTCTCATATTTGTGAATATCTAGGTTATACCTGATCAAAACTCACTTTTTAAAAAATTTCTATACATGGAATTTCTGGGTCAAAGCTTATTTAAAACTTCTGATATAATTTGCCAATAGATTTTATAGAAAGGCCTTACAAGTGCACACGAGAAACTCCCATTTTACTATAGCCTTACTAGAGGCCCAATGCACAAAATTCATGCAAGAGTAGGACTTCCTTTCCCTGGCTGCCAGCACTGCTTCCCTCTGGCGCCAGGGACCTGGGCTTCCCTCACAGCCCTGGCTTCCTTCGGAAGGTTGTCTGGTCTAATTAGCATATTATGCTTTTATTATTATAGATAAGCACTAGAAATTATGTTATTTTATCCTCGTTGATATGAGAAATGAAATAGTATTATAGTATTATGTTTTAATTGTAATTGTACTTTCCTTATTAACATATTTTATATGTTAACATATTTTACATGTTTGCTTTCAGAGATGATTACTGAATTTCTGCATGTCCTTTTCTGAATTTTCTTCTGGTGTTATAATTTTCTAAGTGGTTTAATAACACCTTGCTTTACATAGTAAGGATGCTGCTGCTATTTTAATATATATGTTGTAACTATTTCCTTCAATTTATTATTTCTTCTAATATTTAACTTCAAAGTTTAAATAATCTTTATTCTATTTTCTCATGCCATGTATTCTGCTATTTTTACACTATCTTGTATCACTTCTTGTGCCAGTTACATATTATCTCTTTATAACATTCTAATACTTAACAGGCAGCTCTTCTCCAGATATCCTTAGCTATTCTGTTTGTTTGGACACTTTGGGAGAATGAGTGGGGCTGGAGGGGACAAAAAAGGAAGACAATAATCTTACTTTTTTCTTCATTAATTATGTATGACTTTAATATTAATGACAGATTACTTTTATAACCTTATAACTCCTTTATTACGTTTTAACTATTTTGTCAAATTTAATATTCCTCTCATTATTCTGTTTAGAAACACTTCATATTAATGAATTAACATGAAAATAATGAGTGTATCTATTTTTATAATAGTATTGTTCCTATTTAAGAACATATCATGTCTCTTTGTTTAGGCATTTAATTCATCCTCATTACTGTTTGCAATAGTTTTTACAAAGGCCTGTGTGTTTCTTCTTCATAACCCAATGGTTAGACTATTGAGAATGCCACATTTTAAAATTAACTTTGCAATGATTGTTGGCTATTATATATCAATAGAACTCTGTTGTTTTGTGTACTTATTGTAATATTTCCAATTTATTTTCAATGAAATCTCTTAATATATACTTATTTTACCTGAGAATGCTGTGGTAAGTACTAACGCTATTGTCTGCTGATTGTCACAGTGGATTGGTTCCTGCTCCCAGCACAATGCTAACAGGGCAGCAGTGCCTCCTGGTCTTGTCTAGATTTTAAGGCGGATGCTTCTGGTGTTTCAAGGTTAAGTAGGATGTTGTCTGTTGACTTCAATAGACAGCTTTTATTATAAAAGATAACTATCCATTACTATCTTTCCATCATTTTAAAGTAAGAATCAGTTGTTACATACTGTGGAACTGCCTTTCTGCATATTTTAAAAATAGTGTTTTCTCTCTGACTTATTAATTATATGTATTATATTGATATTTACAGATTTTCTAACATAAAACAACTTTTTTTTACTTTTCTATAATAAGCCCACCTGAACATGTTGTATTGTTTCTTGATGGAAAGTTCTGCTATATAAATATTCTGTAGTTTTCTATTTTTTGCTTTCTTTGACAAGTTTCTATATGTAGATTATAATGATTTAATAAAATAAAATGATACATTTTCAATATATACTTTTTTGGTGTGGGTGGTGGGTGGTGATGGCTTATACGGAAAAAGGATTACCAGCTATTTGAAAACTGAAAAGAATATATTCTTTAAACTGACTGGGTTTTGAACCTTTTGGAAGTAATTCTTTGACTTTTGTTTCTAGTTTTTTGTTTTAGTTTTGCTTGGTTAATAATTTTTAGTAACTCTATACTGCATTTATTTCCTGCTATACTACCTAAATGGAGTTCCGGGTAAACCTTATTGCATTTGATATTCACAACACTATGAATTTGGTAGACACATTCCCTTTGGAAGACAAATGTACTATATAGCTCAAACAGGCTGTGATTTGTCCAGTGTCACACCTGTATAATAAGTAGAAATCAAATTTAAATCCTAAATAATTCAGAGTTCAGTTTTATTTTGACCAAGCTATCCTGCCTCTTACTCTAACTTTTAGGTGGCCCCATGAGTCACTTTAACTTATCCCTCCAATGTAATTCAACACTTATTTTTTTGTGTTCCTTGGGCTAAATGCCATCATTTTATTTATCACCTTGTATTGATAGAGATGGACTTCAGGTCCCCTCTGCTTTCTTCCTGCATAAAGACCTCGACCTCCCTTTATTTACTTTAGAGACAGTTGTACATGCTTTCTTTGGTTCTTTGAGATTTAAGTTTTCTCCCAACTTCTTCCCAGTTTTACAACATAGAAAAGGTACTTCTCAATAACCACAGCCATCCCCCAAAATATAATCATCAGGAAAGATAGCACTTCCATCTCTCAGTTTCTGTGAAAAACGGGAGCCTAATGTCAATTCGAAAAGCAACAACTAGCAAACACAGGTAGACTAGTTACATTGACCAATGTTCCCTTTAATGTCTTTTTGTACCTTCCCTTAGTTTATCGGGTGCATAATAACTTCTCTGCTTACTGTTTTTGTGAAACTGAGTTAAAACTCTCTCCCCTATTGCAACAGTCTTGAATAAAGTATTCCTTGTCTGTTTAAAACTCAGATACAATTTTGCTTTTACAGTATTGAAATGTTTCCATTTTAAATGTTCCTCTTTGCTCTGAAATTCTTTGAGGCTATACTGGGTTTTAGTCCTATTTTGAATCCCTAAGACTTTACAAAAGTGACTAAACATACTAAGTATTTAATGCATGTTGATTGAATACAGGGAATATATTGGAAAAATTAGTGAATAATGAATAATGAATAAATAGGCTGTGGGTAGGTAATCCTGGGTCCAAAGTCACTGTCTCCATTATAAGCACCATTTTCTTAATTTAAAAAAAAAAATCAGTTGAAAGAGCTGACCTTGTACTGATGTTTCCTGCTGTGCAGAAATAGAAGATTCAGAAGTTAGTGGCATCTAAGTGAATCTATAAAGCTTCAGACATTGTTGAGGGGGTGATCTAAGCCTTCTGATTTAAATTGTTGGGTGTGTACAGTTCCACCACCCTCCTTCCCCAGACAACCTCCTTAATTTCACTGGAAGCAGGCCAACAGAGGCCGGCTAAGGAACCCTTCTCTTCTGCCCATCCTACCTATACCAGGGTTGAACCCGCAACCCTTCCACACACAGATCAACACTCTAATCACAGAGCAACATCAGCTAGAGCACTGTTTTTATTATTATTATTATTATTATTATTATTATTATTATTATTATTTTAAAACACTCAGCACAATTTGCAATTAAGCATCTATACTCGTGTTTATTTGTTCAAAGAATATTTCTTTCATAAGCTCCATGATTATAAGCCGAGTTTTTATTGACTTCTACATTCTGATACATGGCACACATCAGATACATATTTCCTGATGACAAAATGGTCATCTCGAAGGAGCCAGGCCACAAATGAGAGAGGAGGCCCACACACCTGGGATGAAGAGTTCATGGCACAGCCAACTAGGAGGGAGCCCGGGGGCCTTTGATGAGGAATTCCCAGCTGCCCCAGCAGGAGAGGATGTGACACTCGTGCACGGACCACCATCAATTATTTAAGATATTTTTAAATGTATAGTTGAAATTGCTACCTTTTAGAAATGTGGCTTTTATGGGGGGAGGGGTTATATCTTGAGAAATTTCTATAAAGCAAGATAGTTTAGCAGCAGTGTTCACCGTTTCTGAATTTTTTTTTTTTCTAAAAACCAAAAAAGCTAACTCTGAGAATGAACAGCCATTCATTCATGAACTGTCTAGGCTTGAGTCAAAGGGAGCAGACCTCACAGGAGGACAGCTAAGGAGTCTGTATTCCATTCTGAAGCCTTTCTCTGCCCACTTTATCTGAAACTGCTTCTCGTGTGTTCCTCTGTCGCTACTTTGCATATTCCTGACACAAGGTACACATTTCAAGTGAAGTACTGCAAGAAGTGGACAAGTTCTGAGATGTGCTAAAATGTTGCCTAATCCTATATAACATAAAGGTAATATGCAAATAGACCAAATGGCAGAACACCTTTGGCCCCTTGCCCTGGCCAGCCCTGCCCCCCAGCAGGCACCCCCACCCCGATCAGGGGCAGACCCAGCTGACAAACTGCCCATGGCCCCTCACCCCAGCCAGCCCCATCCCCAATGGTCCTCATGGGGCCAGGCCGGCTGGACCCCACCAATGCACAGATTCATGCACCAGGCCTCTAGACCTACTTATATAATAAAAGGCTAATATGCAAATAGACCAAACAGCAGAACAACCAAACAACTGAACAACCTAACAACCAGTCGCTATGATGTGGGCTAACCACTAGGAGGCACGTGCAAAACATGGAGGGCGTCAGCAGCAGCAGAATGGTGGGACAGCTGTATGGGTGCACCAGACAAAGGCAGAGTACCAGTCACTGCCATAGAGACAAGCCTCTGGTGGTTACTAAAAATTCTTTGCTTCCATGCACCATAGTCCTGTCTAGCACTTGCACCTACTGCCAGTGTTGACCCCAATCACACCCGCTGCCAGCACCAGAGCCACTGCTTGTACCCAATGCCAGTACCTGGTGCTGGCCCTGATCTCTTGGCGATGACACAGGACCAAGTGGTGGCTGCTCCACCTCCCCTTGCTTCTGAGGGGTGATCGGAGCAGCAGCTAGGTCTTATTTTCAGGAGATGTCTTATCTTTCCATGTGCTAGGTCTTATTTTCGGAGGATGTCTTATTTTCGGGGAAACACGGTAGTATCTAAGCTCCATAACTTAATAATTATATACGCTTTATGCAAGTATCTTCACCTTTTTGAGACCAATTTCCACAATATATAAAATACCACAATATTCTTTTTTTTTTTTTAAGACAGAAAGATATATTATTTGTAAAGTATATAATGCAGTGTCAGGCAAATTACTAATGCTCAATAAAAAGTGATGATATGATGAGGGTGATCATAAAGAGTATTTCACTGTCAACTTTATATTATGAATCACTTTAATTTTTTTTAAATATGTTTTTATTGATTTTAAAGAGAAAGAAATGGAGAGGGAAAAGGAAAAAGTGAGATACACTAAAGTGAGAAAGAAACATCTATTGGCTGCCTCCTTCATGCCCACCACTAGGAGTTGAGCCTGCAACCCTGACATGTGCCCTGACCAGGAATGGAACCTCTGACCCTTTAGTGAATGGGAAGACGGTCAACCAACTTAGCCACACTGACCAGGGCCCAAATCACTTTAAGAAGTCCTGTCATAAATCTCATATGCTATAAATAGACCCCCAGTCTTTAAATTTAAACTGTCGTTAATTCTGATCTTTAATTTTAACTGTTAAATTTGACATAAAACTTATGTGTACATAATACCTTTTAATCACTCTTTAAATTATCATTCTCTCACACCTGTTTATCTTCCATCCGTAACCTCTTGATTTTGTCATTTCTGTGGGAAGAACCTACATTCTCCTGGATTGGGATAGACATAGGGGCAGTGGGATATGTGGGAAGGCTGACCAGTGTCGGAGGAACTGTCAAACCACAATGCCTGATGCCTTTTCCCTAGAGACCTGGGTTCTAGTCTCAGCTCTATCACCAGTTAATGACATGACCTTGGGCAAGTGACAGACTGTCTGGGCTTAACGCCCTTATTTGTAAAATGAGGGGATTGGCAAAGATTCTCTTCTAAAGCTCCTTGAAGTTCTACAAAAACTGTGATTAGTGCATGTCACTCTAGGCAACATCTTACTGTCTGATCTAATAAGGTCACCTATGTTCAGTCTATCCATGCATCATTTTTCAGAGGTATTACAGTTCTTTATTGATGTTCTTTAGATCAGTTTGAATGAATGTTATTAGTAGACATGGTCTCCCTAAAAATGTACCAGGTAATAAACATGCAGTTAAACCCACACAGTCATTAATAAGTTATTCCCAGGAGTTCAATACAATATTTCTCTAGGCGTACTCCCATCTTTGCTCATATCATATTGGTTAAGCCTGACACCAATGGCCATCATTATCCTCAGTAATTGCTATTATTAGTGATCACAACAGACCCACGTGCTTTTTTAGGACATCCAGATATTATGTAGTTTTGCCTATGAGAAAATAAACCAAGAGATATGAAATAGCTCTTTACATTCTTATGTAAGCCCCATGCTTTTCTCTTTATTTTTCTTTGTTAATAATAGTAGAAAGTGGGGCATTGTATCCTTCCACTACATTTTGCTGGTTGCATTTAATGAATTTTTTTATGTAACTTAGTCAATTAGTTTTTACTCAGAAATATCAATAGTTTTTTTTTGTTCATTTTTCTTCCAGAATCATATTTCTATCATATTTCTAGGTTTTAATAATTGTGTCTTCCTTAATCCAAAAAGATTCACACACACACACACACACACACACACACACACACACACACTTAGAGTTTACCCTTCTTTGTAATGCAGATCTCTATTTACAGGACTTTGACTTCATCAGATTGTTTAAAAAGGCTTACTACACATGACACAGTAACCCCATAGATAAAGGTCCTGAATGGATAGCATAATTCAATTAAAAGTTGGAGGCCAATTTCCTTCACCTTGTGGTGCTGGTAGCTGGATCAAAGTATTTACATTCACATTTTAATCCTTTAATCTAGGAATCAATGTATGACCTGAGGCAACAAGTTAACAGCTTGCCCAAACTAAGCTTGGACAGATGGCAACATTGATCTAGATTTCAATTTCTTAAGACCCCTGGAAATATCTGGTAGGAGATCCGGATAAACAGCCACCAGGGAGCCAGCACCCTTCCCACAACAGCTCTCTGATCCCTGTGTCATCGCTTACTTTCCCTCTCAATCCAGGGAACTGAGTTTCTTGCATTTTCTGTAAAAATTACACATTTATTAACAAGAGCTATTTCCTCTACGACACCAGAAATCAAGACAAACTGGATTTCTAGTTAATTCGCTCAGGTCATTGAAAATATGTCCTTCTCCTTTTCCAAAACAATTCTGGTACATAACCCTGTAATTCCAAGATCTTCTGTCTTTCTTTTAAAATTCTGCCTTGTTGACTTGTCACTATTCATTCTTTGGATCTGTTGAGATTTCATAACTTTTTTTTTTTTTTTTTTTTTGAGAAAAATTCCCCCAACATTTTAAGACCTCAATTTTTTTTGTAGGTAAAATCTTCAGGGCCTAGCTTTCACAGCAGATGGCAACAGTTTCCACCTTTATAGTAACAATATTGTTCCTGCTACATCCCCAGATAGATTGAATCTCTGCTATTCTGAATTTTTGTGCTCCTTAACCAAGCGCACACTTCCTCGTGTTGGCCTGGCTCATTTATGTTTTTCGTTCATTCTTTTCCTCCAACAATCTGAAAGGCATATTCCTTTCCTTATCTTCTCTAAATTTTTTATCTTGCAAGTTTTTTGCTCCTAATGTCCCAATGGATATTTGAGGATGTCAAATAGTTCATTTGCTGGTAACTATTTATAGCTTCTCTAGCTTCAATGGAGCAGATCCCATTTTTATCAGTCCAGCTCTTTCATTTCCCTCTGATATTTAATTTATTGAGGATAATTAATTAAGTAATTGCAATGACTGATTTAGTTGCCTTGCTTATTTCATTTTCACATCCAATGCACATGGCCCTATTAGTTCTCTGATCAATTCATAACCCTGCTCAAAATCTAATTTCTTCCAAATTATATAAGCTTATTTTCCACTATTCCCCCCGCATACCACCTTCACGTCACTCAGATTTGCCTACTCTTTTTCCATTGGACACTTGATTCTAATTCCTACTTCTCCTGCTTGGTCTGCCTGGGACGTTTTGTCCTTTCCATGGACAATCTGTGCTCTGTCAGCCTCAGTGTCCTCAAAGCCATTCTGCCCACAGCAGCTGCATACTTCACTCTCCTCTTTACCCTCTTAGAACTTCAACAGGCCGTACAATTCAGGACACATTAAACACACTCTTGTGCTGTTCCAACCAGACAGCAGGCTCTCTGCCATCCACAGCCCAGTGCACAGCGCTTCCCACATAGTCAACAAAGTATCAACGAGCCACTTTGTGTTACATCATGAGCCTCTATAAATCTCAACGTAGAAAACAGTGTAAGATGAATATTTCCAGCTTTTCCCCTCAAATAAAAAAGTAGCATAACACTCCTTGTACAAAATATATACAATAAAATCAATCCCTGTTCTCTAAATACTCCAAATATCTACGATTACTATGTACACTTATGTCCAGTCTTTTATAGAGTTACAAAAGTCATTTACTATATATATATATATATATATATATATATATATATATATATATATACATACATACATACATACATACATATATATATAATGTCAGGAAATGTAGGTTCCCATTTCATTTTTCCATTTAGAAAATAATGGTTTTTATAATAACATCAGATAGCCCTCAGGAGCCTGACTATATATTGAGTAATCATTTCATTATTTTCACATTATTGGGCATTATTAGATTAAGTCCAAAATTCTAATTTTGTAATATTAACAATGCTATTAGGAACCCACTTCATGTAAATTTGTGTGTTTTCTGATTATTTCCATGGAACAAATTTCTAAAGTGGAATTGTTATATCAAAGAGTAGGAATTGATATAAGACATTTGATTGATACTGCTAATTTGGCAGGGTTAAAGTACCCTCTTGATTTCTTTGAACTGGTTATTCATTCTCTTATTAAATTCATTCATTTCCACAGACATTTGTTGAGTAAGAGTGTCTGCTGCTTGCTGAGGAGAGCCTGAAGCCAACTTCAGTCTAGTCTTGTTGTTACAATGAGGAAAAATTCCTCCAGGTTCACAGTGGCAGGTTATCTGTCAGCGACTGTGCCATTACGTTTTACTTTTTTAAAATGAGGTGGTTTTCTTGGCTTTACTTTACCCAAGATTCATCACAGGTCTTTGGCTATTCCTTTACCACATAAAATTCAATCAAACCTGAATAAAAGACAATTTGATGGTATTTGCTCTCTTAAAAAATGTCTACTATTCAATATAAAACACCATATTTAAAAAAAAAAAAAAACACATTCTGCTATTTTACCAGCACCATTATTATCTAAGTTTGAATGGACTGGAGTTACTTGTTATTTGGAATTACTTCTTTTCTAGCAGTACGTAGTCCTTCCCATCAGCTCGTGGGTTTTTTGGTGGTATTTCATAAGTTGTAGAGGGTAAATTTAATGTCTCTGCTGAACTAATGATCACACTGGAACTCTTATTTGGGGAATTGGATTGCCTTCGGATAGTTCCCTTGGGTTTACTGAAGTTGAAAGACATGAGGATCCTAACATTTTACTTTCTTTGTGAACGTATCTCTTCTAAAATATTCTAAAATTTTACTTCATCGGAACTTCAAATGCCCTTATCCCACTGCTTTATATGCAGCAGAAATTAGGAAGCAAGGTAAGTCGGTGTGAACAGAAAATTTAAAGGTGAGTTTTCTGATCCTAAAGAAGAAACTTTTCATCCTGGTTTTTAGATGTTAGGCAACATGAGAAAAACCCATCCCTGAGAGTGGTATCTGCCCTAGTTTGCATCCAATAGGTCATTAGAGAGTATAGATTCTAATGCTTTTTTATAAAATGTAGACACACTATTCTTTATATTGGGTCGGCAACTAAGTAATTGCGGGTTTCACACATATATGGCTTCTGTTGAATTTTTAGGTTTGCAGAGGTAGTACAAATGTAAAACACATTTTGTATTTGATAGTTGGCTATTCAGCTGTTAATCAGTAAAAAAAGTTTTTTGATCTGTTTTGTAGTTTTTGTTTGGCGTTCATTGAAAAATGGAAAATCAAAAGGAACACTTTAGTCATATTTTGCTTTTTTATTTCCGCAAAGGGAAAAACGCATTGCAAGCTCATAAAAAGTTATGTGCTGTTTATGGTGACGAAGTCTTAAAAGAATGGCAGTGTCAAAATTGATTTGCCAAATTTCGTTCTGGTGATTTTTCACTCAAAGATGAAAGACGCTCTGGTCGTCCAGTTGAAGTTGATGACGCCCTAATCAAAGCAATAATCAATTCGGACTGTCACAGTACAACACATGAGATTGCAGAGAAGCTTCATGTATCACATACATGCATTGAAAATCACTTAAAACAACTTGGCTATGTTCAAAAACTCGATACATGGGTTCCTCACAAACTGAAAGAATCACAGTTAACGCAACGCATTAGCAGCTGCGATTTGCTAAAGAAACGTAATGAAAATGATCCATTTTTAAAACGACTGATAACTGGCAATGAAAAATGGGTTGTTTACAACAATATCAAGCAGAAAAGATCGTGGAGCAGGCCAGGTGAACCAACTCAAACAACATCAAAAGCTGATATTCATCAAAAGAAGGTTTTGTTATCAGTTTGGTGGGATTACAAAGGAATTGTCTACTTTGAACTCTTACAACCCAACCGAACGATTAATTCTGATGTCTACATTGAACAACTAACGAAATTAAACAATGCAGTTGAAGAAAAGTGGCCCGAATTGACAAATCGAAAAGGTGTTGTATTCCATCATGACAATGCAAGGCCACACACATCTTTGGTCACTCGGCAAAAATTAATGGAGCTTGGTTGGGATGTTTTGCCACATCCACCATATAGTCCTGACCTTGCACCATCTGATTACTTTTTGTTTCGATCTTTACAAAACTCCTTGAATGGTAAAAATTTCAATAATGATGATGATGTCAAATCGTACTTGATTCAGTTTTTTGCTAATAAAAACCAGAAGTTTTTTGAACGTGGGATTATGATGCTGCCTTGAAAGATGGCAAAAGGTCATTGATCAAAATGGGCAATACATTACAGAATAAAGTTATTTAGTTCCATGAAAAAATTGTCTTTGATTTTCTTTAAAAAATCCGCAATTACTTAGCTGCCGACCCAATAGTACTTTATATTTGTTTCATTCCAGAGACTGTCCAGAAAACAACACAGAAAGGATGAATTTCCCCTTCTTCTAAGCTGCTTACACCATGCCTACCATAGTGACTTCCACGATGACACAGCTACAGGGGAAGTTAAAATGGGGAGGCCATGGTTGAATGAACTCACAACAGACAAGAGAAAGGCTGAGAGAGCTTCGGCAAGCCAACTGAACTTTTCAATAATATGTCAGCCTTATCAGGGAGAAGGGAAGCTCTCATCACGAACCAAGACAGAAGGGTTGGCTAATACGGCGCTAGGAAGGTTGGCCTGTGAGATGGGCACATAGAACTCCCCTGAGGCCCAGGACCATTTATTCTAGCTCTCTTCACAGTGAGGGGTGGGTATCTTGTATAGCCCTCACCGTGGTCAGAATGGTTAAGGTGTGTTAGTGAGGAAGACTTCAGGAGTGGTATGTTGGAGACTACAGGTGTATGAGGATATCAGTGCTGAACGTTCTACAGCTTCTTACAATGTTTTTCTAGTGCAATGTTGTTTGAAGTATGGAACTGAACCAAATTCAAGGTTTACTTAAAAATGGAAACTATCATAGAGGTATGCCACTGTCCTAGGATTTACTCTCTTGACCCAGCTGTCTGGCAGTTTGTGCCATACCTTCTACTGTGAACACTCAAAAATGAAAAATACCATATTAGGGTAGCCAGAAAATAAAAACTAAGAGGCAAAGGAAACGGGATGAAGCATTAAAAACTCCATCTGTGGGATAGGATGGATAAGGAGAAATGAGGTCAAATCTATCTGGCTCCTGGATCAGTGTCCTGCCCCTTCCCTGGCAGGTAGGTCAGGAGGGAGTATCTGAGTCAAGTGCAAGGGAGGAAGGCATTTGCTCTGCCTCTCTCTCACTACCACTTCTTTTGCCACTTATTTACCTACTCTTGCTCCTTTTCCTTGAACTTACCCTCTTTTGCTTGTGATTCTCATCTTTTACTTCACCTCAGAAATGCCTGATCTAAGTTATAATTGCTTTAAGTTTGTTCAACTTTTTTAAATCATTCAGCCGCAGTCTCAGATTTGCATTTCTATTTTTGGAGTCAAGGGAGTACTTTCAAATTCCCCCCTTTGTTCTTCAGAACTACCTCTATCTTATCACATTTCTAATCAAACTGTAGTCTTACAATACCTGTCATTTCTCAGACTCTGGAAATGGTCCATGCTCTGACAGAAGTTTTTGAGGAGGTTGAGTATATATGTTTTTTAATTTATAAAATAAAACTAACATTTGAGAGAAGAATTGGGTTTATCCTGTTAGCTACAGTCCTCAAGGACAAACATTGCATTATTTTCACTCTCTCTCTTTTTTTTAAGTTTAATAGGGTTGATTTTTATGAGTCACAGAATAGCTTTGAATAACATTGTCCATGACCCTTTGAATGAATTCAGACACACATTTATAGGAGGTTTTAGATTAGTTCGTTTGTAACGATTCCACTAGTATCATACACTTTTGGAAGATCATATTTTATTATTTTCCTGCCTCTCAGAGTTTTTGTGTGTGGACCAGGGAGGGAACCTGAAAGTATGCTGGGGTCACTGGCCGAATTTGAATCTTTTGCTCCCTCTATACCTAGAGCTGGTGCTCCCTCTATACCTAGAGCTGGATCCTCACCTGCTGCCCTCCCTCCTCTCATGGTCTCCACTGACAGAGAAACTGGGCCCCCAACTTCTGAAAGACTTTGTCTGCAACTGTATCTATGCCCATCCAAAGAGGTAAGGCTTTGCCCAGATGTCGAACCTCAGTTTCCAACTTACTGTCATCTCAGAGCTTTTTTGTAGAGCTGGCCCAGGTCTGTGTCCTCTACTCCACTATCTGTGTCAACTGGCAAGTGTCCTGTCATAGAGAGACAATGCAAATCACAGAAAGGGACCATCGTCTTGCGTTGGGGTCATTTCCTGGGCAGGCCTCTCTAGATCACCATGAATATACAAGATTTCCTCCAAAAATGACTCATGAGCCCAGAATTGTATGTACATGTGTGTATGTTTGTTTTCTTTATAACACTTATGACAACACATTCCACAACAGAGTCACAATGTCTGTTCCTCTATGGAAGCCAGGGCAGTGCCTAACTCCTGTTAGCTGTTTTACTATAAAAATCTAGGGTAGTTTTATAAACATAGCAAGCACAGAGTAAATGCTTATTAAATGAAAAATGACCATCACTGACCTGTGGAATGTTTTCATGCCATGTTCTGTGCTTCCCTAATCAAAACTAGTAACTCGTCCTCAACCGCCTTAAGAGTCCCAGCACAAACCCATATATTGAATAGCTCTTAGGACGCGCACCGCTCAGATTCTAGCAGCTGCCCAAGGTGCCTGTTCTGAAATTTCACGGGCTTCTCTCAAATGAACATAATTACAGAGTCAGAAACCAATGTGAGACATGAGAGATTCTGTAATTATCACAAGGATATAACTTGGGGAATGTGCTTGGGTAGCACTCGTGTTCTCATCCTGAATACACATATGGGGTCATTTCTAGAAATAAGTCCTACTTCTCTGAAGCTGTCCTATTATTGCACTGACTAAATGCACGCACTAAGGCAGTGGTCAACAAACCGCGGCTCGTGAGTCACATGTGGCTCTTTGGCCCCTTTAGTGTGGCTCTTCCACAAAAGACCACATGCGGGTTGCACATGTACAGTGCGATTGAAACTTCATGGCCCATGCGCAGAAGTCGGTTTTCGACCTGGGTGAGTCTTATTTGAAGAAGTGGCCTTAGAACACTCAAGGGGCCAAAGAGCCGCATGTGGCTTGTGAGCCGTGATTTGCCGATCACTGCACTAAGGCTTTTCCGGCAGCATATCCATCCCTGCTTCAGTTTCAGACCAATTCTGATCCTATCCCAGCAGCTGTAGCCCCTCAGTACTTGAGGCCTCTCTTTACCAAATGCCCTGTATTAGATTGAGTGGATCTGAGACAAACAAATATTCATTTGCATGCTCACTAAACTGCAGACTTTTTCTTTTTCAGCCTGCATATAAAAAAGATGTATGACCAGATATTCATCCTGATTCCTGACTTATACTCCAGTTTTCCCAATTGACACTAAAGCATTCACCAAACCTTCGGTCTTTTGGCTTGACTAGAACCCTGGCAAGCCAACCAGTTCTTGCCAGCATTCCTCTCCAAGAGGAATTACATTTCTCCCTGCAGCTGCTAGCTATGAACAAAACCCACAATGCCGCTTCCACCGGCCAGTCCTGGCACTGCCTGATGCTTCCTGCCCCTCACCAGGCAGCGCCCATGTGCATGCATTAGCAAGGTCAGGTCAAGGATGCCAGAGACCTTCAGCTTTGCAGTCTGCATTGCAAGCTTTCAATCTCCAGAGATAAGACTGCTTGACGCAACCATGGTCTGATTATGCTGTTCCTCAAAGAGACTGCCATCAGTTCTGGTATATTCCATGGCCCTTGAACTACGAATGCACTTTTTGAAGGAAATTATGAATGTTTTCCTCAGAGGAAAAAGGCACCACTGACGTTATGATCACTTCCTTGGCTGGCTTTTTTGTGAATTAGTGGAAAGGAACTTCCAGTAAGAAGCTCTTTGTTCCAACCCTTTCCTAAATCCTTACCTAACCAAGTTAGGAGATTAGGAGACCAGCTCTGTCCATTCTGTGATATTAAATAAACCTATTGTTCTTAAAAAAAAAAAAAAAAAATATATATATATATATATATATATATATATATATATATATATACACACACACACACACACACATATTATTTATTTCAGAGAAGAAGGAGAGATAGAAATATCAATGATGAAAGAGCCATTGATCAGCTGCCTCCTGCATGGCCCCTACTGAGGATCAAGCCCACAACATGGGCATATGCCCTTGACTGGCATCAAACCCAGGACCCTTCAGTCCACAGGCTTATACCCTATCCACTGAACCAACCCAGCTAGGGTGAAAATCTACTCTTCTTTATTCTAGCTCCCAAGCCCCTGAACAGTACTCCCCATCTCATCAAAATGAGGACTAAGCTCTTCCTCTAAAATAAATAAATAAATAAATAAATAAATAAATAAATAAATAAATAAATAACAAAAACACCATAACAGTATTAGCAGGAATAATACTAGAATATCCTGGATCAGCTCTACACTGTTGCTTCTCTAATGCACAGCAATAAATACAATACACACAACACAGCTCCTCAGGTGAGCCAGGCTGATGTTCTTGAGACCTTCCTGGCGACTGAGATGCACCTGGCTGTTTTGTTAACTCTGTCTTCTTCACCAGCTACAGTTACACATAGAGAAGACAGGTAGTGTACAGGTTCAAGTCCAAAACAGCTGTCTCAGGTTTATGCGAAGCCTGGGATGGCATCCTGGCATTTGGTGGGATCTGAGTCATGTAAAAGCTGATTGGCTGTAACCTGTGGTAGGGCCTGCCCCTGAGACCTGTTCCTTATCAACCTTTCCAAAGGGCCCTTCCAGATGCTAATCCAGAGCCATTTTCTGGGAGAGGTGTTATCTAATCCTTTGTCTTCTTTACTGGTACATGCTTTATTTTAGAGATGCAAAAGGGAAACAGAAGAATAAGATGAGGGCAGAGTGAATTAAACAATAGAAGATGGAAGGCAGATAAAGAAAAAAAAATTAAGAAAGGAAAAAGGCATTGCTTATGCTCAGCAGTCTGAGGAACAGCCTTGCAGTATTTTCTAGTATTATTTCATATTACTCTGCTTATTAAGATAACTAATTTGGCTGAAGATTGTAGGGTCCCAGTCTCATGTCCCAACTAAATAAAAAATTAAAGTGTGTCACTGTATTAAAAAAGAATCAACCTAACATAGCACATACACTGATCGATATAGTGATCTGATAATAAGAGGTTTAATATAAGAGGGAAAATTCTCTAATCAGGTCAGGAATGACTTTGCATTCAACTATATTGTGTAAGATAATACAGGAATCAGACAAATTAAAAATCAATCAGCACTTATTCCAAATTAAGGAATGTGTCTATCCTTTATCAATCTCATTAGACTTCAAATATGATTTCATAAATATCAAAAGAAAGTATAAACAAGTCAAGGCCGCTAAATTTTAGACAGGACTGAAACGGTTGTTGGCAAAATAAAAAGACACCGATTTGGAAAGTGCAGTAAAATATTCTCCTGCAACCTAGAATAAGTTAATTCATTGTTTCTAACTCATCATTTACTATAAAATTACCCATTTGAAATATTTTTTTTTAAATTTATGCCTTCTGGGGTTTTTAGACATTTCTAACACATATTGAGTTATGAAATTTGGAGGGATTGGAGACCCTCAAATTTCCTTAATCTGTTTTATACATCCACCAATCTGCTGTTCATGCTGCCATTGACACAAACAGTGATACTCATTCTGTCAATAAAAACAGCATCGATGCTAAGAAGCAATTTAGAATATTGATCCCTAGCAGCCTCCTATAATCTAAAGCCACTGTTTATTATCCATTATCGCTCATTGCTAGAAAAACATTTCCCACTCTCAAATTTCAGACCATTATCTAACTGCTGAGACTGCTGTTGCTGTTATTATAGAGGCAAATGCTTTCAGTATGCGACTCCATAATTGTACTGGCGGGGAAAATTCCACACTAACTCCACTTCAGTAGGAAAGAACAGGCGGACGTGGGAGAAGGATTTTCTCTGAAGAAGCTGCCTTGCTAGAGTCTCTGGAACAGCCTGGCTTCTAAGGACCCACTATGCTTCCATCTGAACAACCTCCATTGATTCCAGCTGCTGCCTAATTGGCCCATGACTGGATAACAGCCCAAATTTGTAACACCAAAGTAAACAAGCAGTCTTCACTCTGCATAATGCTGATGTGGTGCTGCTAACCCTGCCTGAAAGAAAATGTTCTGAGTATTTTGCTCCTGGATTTCTGGAAGACTGTGGCCTTTTATACAAACTCTGTAGATTGAATTCCCCAACAAATAGACAGGTCAAATTAGAAGTGCAAAAGGGTATGGATATTATTTTTGTATGTTTAATAGTCCCAAAAATTTATCTCAGTAAGAACATTTTACAAAGTAAAAATTAGGGAATCATATATGAATTCCCAAACAGAGAAATACAAGCATTTTGACAATTTCTAGGCTAGAGAGTTCTGGGAGCAAAGAGGAAGAGTGACACTGTCATCTTCAATAGTTCAATTTAGCAGTAGATTCCAGAAAGAAGGTAAAAGACTTAATTCAGCCCTTTCATCTCTCAAGGCCTGTGTTTCCTCATCTATAAAAATGTACATGGGCCAAAACTGGTTTGGCTCAGTGGATAGAGCATCGGCCTGCGGACTGAAGTCCCAGGTTCAATTCTGGTCAAGGGCATGTGCCTTGGTTGTGGGCACATCCCCAGTAGGGGGTATGCAAGAGGCAGCTGATCAATGTTTCTCTCTAATCGATGTTTCTAACTCTCTATTCCTCTCTCCTCCTCTCTGTAAAAAATCAATAAAATATTATTTTTTAAAAATGTACATGGATTAAAAAAGAAGATCCATTCCACATCCTTTATCCTATAATTCAGATAATAATCCTCATATCTAATCCTCATATCTACTAATTTATATTTGCATTTAATACCCTATTTCTTCAATCATCTTTTCTCACCAGTAGACATTCTTAGATATCCTTTAAATACTTAACAGAACATTCATTCTGATTCAAAAAGATGACTTCAAGTGCACAATGTCCCAACTAGGAAAATTCTGGTATTTTATGAGCAATAACATTGAAC
The DNA here is from genome assembly GCF_964339955.1 of Pipistrellus hanaki. Classification (NCBI taxonomy): domain Eukaryota; kingdom Metazoa; phylum Chordata; class Mammalia; order Chiroptera; family Vespertilionidae; genus Pipistrellus; species Pipistrellus hanaki. Next base: position 58,499,030 of record NC_140509.1, on the reverse strand, counting down.
TTGAACTGGAGAAGTTTGTCCTTTCAAATAGAAAAAGTAGGCTCTTCCAGCATGTTTACTACAGTAAAATATAAGGCTCATTATATTTGGAAATGAAAGGTTCAAGAACTCTACTTTGTTACCCAAACACTGGTGTCCATGGGGTGCTCTGTATAGCTCTCAAGGACAATGGATCATGACTAACACAACCAAAGAAAAGAAGATGGCTTGTCAAAGTTAGGAGGTACCCAGCCAAGGCCCACAACCAGCAGTTCTACAGAACTTCAGAAACACAAATGAACTTGTTCCTATGTAGAGATTTTTGAATTGCCAGAGATTTATATTTCTCTTCAACCTTCAAAACCATTTAACCAACATGAAAAGAATATTAATTAAAACCCATAAGGTAATTAATCAGAAGACTTAATGGATAGCAGGTATGTGCTAATAATAAACCAAAATAAAATGCAAGCATTTCATCAGGGAAAGTTGTAGTGTTTATTTTATGAAACAATTTTGGTTTATCTCTTGTTAAGACAACCAGGAAAAATATGAGCATAAAGAAAATAAAGAAATTCAACAAAATTTAATAAACACATCATATATTTTTCAATAACTTAGTCAGTTCAAAGTTTGTAAATTGTATAGAACTAGCCAGGCCGGCATGACTCAGTGGTTGGGTGTTGATCTATGAACCAGGATGTCACAGTTCAATTACTGGTCAGGGCACATGCCTGGGTTGCCAGCTCTATTCCCATGTTGGCAGCCAATCAATGATTTACTCTCATCATTGATATTTCTCTCTCTCTCTGTTTCTCTCTCTATCTCTCTCTTTCTCTCTCTCTCTCTCTCTATCTCTCTCTCTCCCTTTCTCTCTAAAAATCAATAAAAACATTTTTTAAAAGTGTATAACTACACACTATATTCAATTCCATTGACAAGTTTACTTTAAGTAAAAATGGCTTGCTTCATTATTCAGCTAAAAGTATTATTTTTAAAAGTTGTCATTAACTATGGGAGCTTTGAAAGGGGTAGCTAGGCCTCTAGAGAAGGTATAATGATGGGGAAAAATTACTTAAGTGTTCTAACTGCTTCAAAAATTGGCAGTTGGGTTCACAAAGATAAATGACGCTCAGGGTGAACAGAGATTTGAAGAATTGACTTGGAATTTATAGTTCCTCAGAATACTACTAAATGTTCAAGATAATAATATGCAAAATGTTGAACCCATGATAAACTTAGTCTCTATGATGTGTTCTTTTTTGTTTTGCTTGCTTCTCATAATTAATCCATCCTAAAGTGGCTTTGATCATTTAAAACAGAGTGATATGTCAACACATTTCCAAACTCTTGTCATAGGGTTATCTTTGAAAAAATAATAAATGTGATATGCTGCCCTCCATATTTGCTAAAATTAAAATAGTCACTCTGATGTTTCTTTTTATGCCATACCAAAACAATATCTTCCATTGTTATTTAAAGCTTGATTAAGAGAGACAATATTGTGAGAGGGATGAAACATAAATTTATATTTGGGAATGCTAATTTTAATGTTCTTTAGAAATTTAATTTAGTACACTTTTTTTTTTCAGATCCAATAGAGCTTCAGCCAACAAGGCAAAACACCAAACTTTTATATGATAAAGAAAATCAATAATAACAATATAAAGGATGTTGAAGAATTTCAGCTTCATTCATTTACCAAAGAAAAATAAATGTATTGGCAAACAAAACATGAGTATTCATGAAGTAGATACAGAGTCCACCAAGTGTGACTGAATTAGACTAAAATGTGATCTGATTAGACATACACATGTACACAAAAAATCTCCTGTAAATATTACAATTTGTGATATATTCTTGTCAATCGGGTTTGCTTAATCAGAATATAAAATTTCATAAAAGCTATACTCGACAGAACAAAATTACTACACTCCTAATATTGCAAACATAATTAACTTTGAATTATGTGAATTAATAGTGCCTAACAAATTATCATTCAGCTCTGAAATTAAATTTTTTCATACCATTAGATTTGTTTGTCAAGCTCAAGTAGGCAAAAGTCATATCTAATAAAGTAGTAATGGTGCTTTGCTAAGAGTGCCTTTGAGAAACAGATTTACCCAAAATAAATCAAGGAATTTCTATTATTAGTTAATTTGTGAATATCACAGCGTCTACATAATAAAATTAAGGGGGAAATCTGATGTTCTTACAGGATATTCTATGTTTATTACAGGAAGCCCTTTTATAATTACTTCCTTAATTAGATGTTTTATATGATTAGTCTGTGGTTGCATACAAATAATATGAATACATTTAATGTTGTTTTAGATTTACAAATCTGTTTCCATTAAAAGATACTAGTTCCTCCATTAAAAAAAAAATCAGGGTCATCTAAACTTCAGTTTACATTATCTATCTTAGATAATTTCTTCCATTTACTCTCAACATAAATTTCACAGAAACAAACAAGAAATCAAGGTGTATAGTATTGAAATATTTTCATGGGACCATAAGAATTGGAATTTGAAATACACATTTTCTATATTGTAGAGTCTATCCACATAAATTCTAATGTTTCATTGAACTGTAATTTTAATACATCAGGAGCAAGAATAAGGACAGGATTCAATTCTTTGTGGAAAGAAAGGAACTCTGCTCATATGTTTGATTGAATATCTGAACACCATAAATCCAAGCAATGATAAAGGGGAGGCATCAGGGAACCGGTGGAATAACTGAATGAGAGGAAAGACACATGATTTTAAAACAAAACAAAATAAAATTCTAACAGATTCAGTTGTTTTGAATTCTGACATAATACATCTGGGTTCTCATTCAAAAATGACTCTCAGATAATTTCCCAAGATCCAGTCACCTTAGTAAGCACAGCCAACTTCAATTTTCAACAGAATTTGAATATGGTTTGAGATTAAGTATACCATGAGGGAAAATAGAAAAAAAAATGTTGAAGTGGAAGGTGTATGGATCCTGAGTTTAATTTTAAGGGTATTTTTTTTTATATTAAGGCTTTCTGATATTCCAGCTATAAAATTGAACTGGAGCGATGGTAAGGGAGACGCTTATCAGGAATTTCATTCTGCACTGAAGGGTATTGCTATTGTCAGGCACAATAGAGGCCTTCTTTCATACGGCATCTCACCTACCCCACTATTATCTGGGTTTGAGATATATTGCAATTTCCTAGCCAGAAAGATGGGCTTGTTCTTGTTCCTAATTCTACCCATTAACCCCTTTCTGGGTTCTTCTTATAATAAGTAGCTCAAATACACATGGTGAATTGTCAGGGTTGGATGTTAGTGACTTGGTAAAATAAGATTTAGATAAATAGATAGGAGATAGAAATAGATATATATATATATGGATGATAGATAGATAGATAGATCGATCTAACTACTGGTTCCCAGTAGTTAAGAATGTATTTTAATCAGAACAGACCATTTAACTGCAAGCCTATTTTCAGTTGAAAATTATTTTCTATAGTTTTAATGAAAATTACCTTAATCTTTTATAAAATGAAAATTCAGTGCTATTATAATTTTATAGCAATGAAGTTTGTTTTAACATTTATCAAAATAATTTTCCAATAAAAGATCAAACTTTACCCATTGAGACAGTTCTGTAGTTTTGAAATATGCATAGCATAGTCATAGGTCACCAAAGGAAAGCTGGTAGGCTGGCCATCAAGGTATGATCTCTTAGAGACAAGCTTAACACTAGTGGATACATCTTGGTCCAGTCTCTGGTCCTCATAGAAAGAGTTTATACCAACATTCCATAACCAGACCTGTCTCCTAAAGGGGTTCAGTTTTATTAACTAAGCTCACAAAGATCCATGTATAAAAACTAGAAAGTTTACTTATCAAACAGAAGCAATACTATCTAGGAGATGGGTTTCTCCATGAATGTGGGGCAGAAGAGCTTCTTCATTGAAACCTGGTAGAAAATCAATGCACACAGGAGGGATATATATATATATATATATATATATATATATATATATATATATTCCATCCTATGTGTGCCTGACCAACCTCACTCATTCTTTCAACACATTCTTTCTTCAAAAGAATCACACAATGATTATCCAGATAGAGACTTAGTATGATAGTACACAGAATCTAGCCTAGTTTGCACTCTCATAAGTACTTGATTGAATTTGGGCTATTCTCTCTCTTGATCATACTTCACTTTCCTTGTGATTGTCCCTAATTTAATTCTCAGAGGATTAAAAAAGTGATTCATTTATTTAAGACAAATGACTGCTTAAAAGCAATATTCATTTATTTTTTTCATGTGTAAATATTTTATTTGAAAATAATGGTCAAAGAAGGAAATGACTGCATTTGATCCTTACTATTCTCATTTGAACCTTAAACACTCTTAATTCCAATATTTACCGTATTTTCCGGCGTATAAGACGATCCCCTATTTTACAGTTAAAACATAGGTTTAGGCCATATTCGCTGTATAAGACTACCCCCCACTTCCGAGGCAGCACCAGTTCTTTTTTTAATAGACTGCCTCTCTGACTCTGGCCAATCTGAGCAGGCTTTTTACTAGAACACAGTGTAGCTTCGGGTACAGAACACGTATAATTTGCATGCATAAAAAGCCTGCTTGGCCAGAGTCAGAGAGGCGGTCTATTAAAAAAAGAACTGGTGTTGCCTCGGAAGTCGGGGGTAGTCTTATACAGCGAATATAGGCCTAAACCTATGTTTTAACTGTAAAATCAGGGGGTCGTCTTAGACGCCGGAAAATACGGTACTTCTATTTTCTTTGAATAAATTTTTGGTTAGTTGAGGCCCTTAACATCAATTGATAAAACTGATTTTCTTCTGGTTTCTCCTGATGCTCCTCAATTTACTTGGAGGGCTTTTCTCCTGTTGCCAATTCCTTACAGGTTAGTATTTCTTAGTGTCCTATACTAGTTTTTCATCTTATCCTTTCCATCTTCCCTCTCTTCTCTCATGGTTTCATGGTATACATCATGTACTCTTATGTTTGGAAGTCCCACAATTACTTTAAATTCAACAAGTAAAAAATTATGCCTGGAAAATCTTGGTCCTCATGAAATTGTAAATATTGTATATCTCTTCTGCCACTGTTATTGTCCCAGTCACCAGTAAGCTTCTCTCCTGTATTACTAAAACAATCTCCCAACTGCTTCTATATTTCCATCATTACATTTTATTCTCCATATTGTATAAGAAGTAGTCTTTCCAAAATGCATCTCATTTCCCTACTTACAACACTTAATGACTCCCTTTTTTCTCCTGATAAATGCTACCTAGTGTGAAACTTAATGCATCATACAGTAATTACCTAGCTATTTGATCACAGCCTTCCTAAGGATAGTCACTATATTTTGTCCATTGTTTTACCCTTATTGCCTACCAGCATCTGACAAATGATGGTAGCTCAATAAATACTGGTAAATCAATTACTGAATATAAACATTATATGAGGGGAATATCTGAAAATACAGAAAATAATGCATTTATAATATTAGGGACATGTTAGAGACATGCAAAGATGTAACAAAAGCTTAAAACTTGCTGTATATATGTGTGTACATATGTTGTATACAGTGTTATGCATAGTGGTAAACAGGGAAGTGAAATGATTCCATGCCCATTATCTTATTTAATTCTAATAATCAAGCTGTGATTTAATACTCAAGGGAAACAAAAATAATTTAAAAGTAAACATTTTAGAGGACTGACTGTAGAGCTCCAATTTTCTAGTGCAGGCTTTTAGACCCAGCATTCAGTTATAAATATATTTTTTTCTTCTGGTAACTTACTATTGTTACTTGCTATGAAATGTTTTTGAGTCACAGAGCATTTATAAATCATTAATATTTTGTTTTATTTTTCTAATGGGTGCGTATTTAAATATATATATATTTGCATAGAGAAAGTAAACTAAGGGTAGGATTGTGAGCTCTGGCAAATGGCTTCTCTATGCCTTAGTTGCCTTTTGTATTAAATAAGGAGAGTAATAGTATTTACCTCATATGTCTGTGTGAGGCTTAAATGAGTTTATTTATAGAGTAATAAGAACAGACCATTGCACATAGAACACACATTAATTGCTAGCTTTTATAATTATAGTGCACACATGATACGTTATTAATGTGAATCCTATTATTGTATCTGGAAGTTAATGTCTATCTATATATAAGTCACTCTCAAAAATGTATACTAAGCTTACTTAAAGGCAATTAATTAGTTATAGGATTTATTTTAACTTAAATAGTGTGTCATTTTTTTAATTATATCATCATTTCCCTAGATTTTTGTGTGTTTTTTTCCCCAAATATCATTTTAATTAATTGGCAGGGAACTTTGGATTATAATACTCAAATTTATTCTAGAATCAATTTACATTCAACAAATTCTATACTCAGATACGCTAAGTACTTCTTGAATATTTTCCCTCCTCCCTAATGTTTATACAACATTTTCATTACTTAACTTCTAAGAGCAAATGACTGTTATTAAAACCAAATTTTTACAGGCTGTTAGTTTCTAGTGCAGATCATTGCCTCTAGGTGTTGCAGAATCAAAATCAAATCTACTAAATAATTTATAGGTAAATTAGCAATGAACTGAAAATGACATAAAAAACTGTGGTTCATATATGGCAAATGGGCTGACATTACAATCTGGCAGATCAGTAGAATCTCTCTTCTCTTTCTCAAATAAGTAAAACTATAAAAAGAACATAGAAATATATTTATATAATAAAATAATTTATATAACTATTCCTGTAAAATTAATTGTGACTGAAAATTCTGATGTGCTAGCATATAATTGCTACAATATTCTTGCCTATTAGAAAAAAAAACCCTGTACATAGAAACAGCTGGAGGGATGGGTATTTGACATTGCAGTAGAAGTTTATAATTTCATCTCATTTTCAATTCAGCTGTACTCCAACACCCCAAATTATGTAATAATTTTAAAGGAAATTGAAATATAGAAAGCTTTATTTGGGGTTAATATTTGTTTTGTTTTGTTTTTAAGCCCCATATTGGAAAGCAAAAATTAACACAATAACAAATACTACCTTTGTTTTCAGACACCAACATAAAAGTGACTGCAAAATTCAAAATTATAGGGTTGGAGAGGATCTTACAGATTGCTCCCCAATTTTATTGCTGAGAGTAGTGAGGTGCAGAGGGGGTTAATCCTCATGCCAAATGCAACACAGGGGTTTGTACCATTCCTGGAATAAGAACCTCTGTCTTCTAATGCCAAGTCCCATGTGCTTTCTGCGCCTCCATTCAAAACAAGTTATTGTGGATCATTGGTTCCTGCCAACAAATTTGTTTTTGAGAGAAAACATTTCTGCTTTTCACACAAGATCATCCAAACTTCAGAGCACAGTGCATGTGGTTTGACTGTAAGCCCAATTAATAGAAGCAAAAGCCCATAGGGTTGCCACAAAACACCAGATTTCTCACAGTGTGCCCATTTCCCAGACAAGGTCATGTCAAAACTTCACACGCACACAGACAGACACACACACACACACACACACACACACACACACTAATTGATCATGTTTACTTGACCTCCACAGAAGAAAGGCCCACAATAACGTATTCTACCATTCTAAGAAACCAGTTATAGATCTCAGTTCTCTCCTTTCTCATCCTGATATCTAAGGGTCTCCTTGGTATTATTTTTGTCCTCAGAGGGAAAATGAAAACCTGATCAACCATTCTTAGTTGATCAGGTTTTCATTTAGAAAGTCCAAAAGTGCTTTCTTCACTTATATTTTTATTCCACAGTTTGCTAAAACATGACATTCTTGAGAGCCAGGTTAGTTTTTATTTAATACCACCTCCCATAATGTGCCCAGGGCCTGGTAGCTGCCAACTACATTTCAGGTCACTAAATATTGGTTCAATTAGTAGTTGATCTCGAGGACTATTTCTTCATGCTGCACATTTACTTTAACTTTTTTCTACCTATTTTTTGTTTTTGGGGAAAGTTTACTTACTCTTTTAGTTTTCCTCCCAACTTTTTGGTAAAGAACTACAGAACCGTGCAATGCTCTCTAATATGAGCACCATCATAAAGTGCTTGACGTTTTTAATACTATTTTTACCTGAATAAAATAGTGCTTTACTATTGACTCAGGATCAGTCTAATATCCATTCTCACAATCCCAACCCCTTGGGGTCTATTTCTCGTATATTAACACTTAGGCAGTCACCCATTATAATAGAATCCCAAGACAGCCAGACAATTATCTTTCCAAATGAGCTTGTTCCTAATTAGTGAAAAAAATAAAACACCTAACCCAGAAGTGTTTATTTTCTTTTCATTTCAACATACATGAATACTATTGTTTTAGCTTTCAACCAAGATCGTTAGTGTGATTTTCTTTTCTCCTTTGGTAACAGGATATATTGGCAGTGAAGACAAATTATAGAGCCAAAACCAAGACAAGGTTTGTATATGTGAGCCAATAATAGAAAGCAGTGTCCTAATGGAGGGCAACAGCAAGGTGGACAGTCTGATGAAGAACACGTACAAGTATTGAGGTCAGGACAAAGCAGGAAAGTTAACCAGGTGGACAGATCAGAGGCTGATGGATGCAGAACCAAGAGGTCAGGTAGCTAACTGGGACAAGACATTAAGCTAAAAGCTATTAGGCAAGAGATTTTCTGCTTTGTGGAAAGCAGGAAAATGAGCAGAAAGAATTAGCTGATGTAGGTCTTCCTGTTAGATAAACTGTTGCTCTGGCAACCTCAAAACTAGCTCTGTCCCTCTTTCCTGAAGGAGACTAGCCCAGTGCCTAAAGAAGTGTCCACTGAACATAGCCAGTAAGGGAGAAAAGTGTGGAAGTAAGACATACCCACTGACGGCAGAGAAGTTCTATATAAGATCTGCTGTTCCCAGTCTGGAAAAGCCAAACTCAGTTCACATCAAGTCTTAAATATTACAAGAAAAATTAAATTAATATTAATAGCATTAGTTCATTTATATATTTAAGTCATGCATTAACATTTAGAAGGACATTAATATCAACCTTTAGACCTCATGTTCTTTCTAAAGAAATTTTTCCATATTGTCACCTTTTTTCTTAATTTTATTGGGGGTGACATTGATTAATAAAATGATATAGGTTTCAAGTGTACATTTATATGATACATGATCTATGCATTGGCATTGTGTGCCAACCACCCAGTCAAATCATCCTCTGTCACCATATATTTGGTCCTCTTTACCATTTACCCGCCCCCCCCTTCCCTCTGGTAACCACCATACATCTTTGTCCAATCATCTACCAAAGGACACTTTGGGTGCTTGCATGTCTTGGTCACCATTAATATCACTGAAGTGAACATAGGGGTGCATGTATCTTTGCCAATGAAGGTTTTCAAAATTTACAGGTAGATATCCAAAATAGGGGTTGCTGGGTCCTATGGTAACTCTATATGTAAGTTTTTGAGCAAGGTTCCATAGTGCCTGTATTAGTTTACATTCCCACCAGCAGTAAATGAGGATTCCTTTTTCTTCACAACCTCTCTACTGCCCTATTTCCCCAAAAATAAGACAGTGTCTTATATTAATTTTTTCTCCCAAAGTTGCGCTAGGTCTTATTTTCAGGGGATGTCTTATCTTTCCATGCACTAGGTCTTATTTTCGAAAGATGTCTTATTTTCGGGGAAACACAGTACTTCTTATTACTTGTCTTGTTGATAACAGTCATTCTAACAGGGGTACAGTGGTATTTCATTGTAGTTTTGATTTGTATTTTCCTAGTAGATAGTGAGGTTGAGCATCTTTTCATATATCTATTGGGCATTTGTATGTCTTCTTGGGAGAAGTGTTTGTTCAGGTCTTCTGGTCACTTTTAATTGGATTATTTGGTGTTGAATTGTATTGGTTCTTTATATAATTTTGATATTTATATATTTTAAATGGGCATATTACCCAAAGTAACATACAGATTCAACATAATATTCATAAAAATATCAATGACAAAACATAATATTATCATTTGTATGGAACCAGAAAAGACCCCAAGTAGCCAAAATCCTGAGAAAAGATAATGAAGCCAGAAGACACATTTTTAAAAGCAGCATGTACTCATCACTTTATATATTCTGGAAATTGCATGAGATACATTAGTATAATTTAGTAAAATATTCATCATAATCAGTACATTAAACAGACTTCCCCAAATAGGTTATAAAAGAATTTTTGGAGATGTCTTGCACCACACACACACTCAATAAATTAATTCATTTTCAAGCAAATTAATGAAGTCAAAGGAGTTCATTTATACTGGAGATGATCTTCTTGTCTCTAACATAATAATGTAGAAATTCCAGAAGAATATAGTTTATAGAAATCCTCATACTAGTTTTCATAGAGCGTATTGGAATGTTAGCGTAATTAGTGCCCTGAAAAATATGCTTTGTAACATTTTTTGAATAAGATTAAGTAGCACTTAAAAAATAATTCTAAAACAAAATAATTACTCTTTCTAGTTCTTCAGAAGTCACACTGATGTGTGACATCTCTCACCATTGGGGTCATAATACCATAGGTATCATGGATTATAGTGTTCTTTCTAAACTTTTGATATTACTTCATGAAAACTCCAGTCCTCATTATGTTAGCGGCTTGAGAGAGTAAAACTAAATTGAATGAACATTAAATCAAGACAAACCTGAAGCAAATTCCTGTAATCATATCACAGTACCAGTCTGAGCTGAAACTGAACCATTAAGTGGCTGATGAATTCTCAGAGTGGGAGGAGACTCATCAACATAAATTTGCCCTATGATAACTTGAGTTGCAGAATGGGAACAAAAAGAATTTTATCTTTTCATATACATATATTCTGTAAGTAGCATGTTCCCTCACATCTATATATCACTATCAAGAGAACTAGGAAAGAGTTCAGAAAATCTCAGCAGTCATCAGTTCTCATCTGTGTTTAATTACCTGAAAAATTTAGACACATTTGAGTCAGCCAAGCCAGTGGTGTTTTTCCATAACCAACTGTTTTGTATAAACATACCTGATCAGAAGCAGTTGTGTTTTATTAACCCTCAGCATTTTGAAATATTTGTAGAGAAAAAAGCCATGCTGGATAGAGCACAAAATATGCCTTGTGGAGTGTTACAAGGCAGTACATTCATTAAGTACTTCTTATGACACTTTATTTTACTCATGAACACCATATAAAATTACAGTCTTTCTAATGCTACAATTGCAATTGCTTGACTTATTAGAAGTCTATTTCTATCCCCTCACCATGATTTTTACCCTTGCTTCTTCCCAAAAATATACCAAAAATGTATTACTTGATGAAAACTCCAATATATTGTAAATCCATATTGGTTTCACCATTTCTAGGATAACCATATCTACAGTTGTTCATGGCTTTGAAATGATCCTTTGCAATTTTTAAATAATCACTTATCAATGCTTCCACATTTAAAAAATCACCTGATGATGACATAATTGAACAACAGTTGGAAAATCATTAACTGTAAACAAATACTGATGAATGCTTTAAAAATTTAGATGATATATTATTTGTAATCTATAACTATATGAAGAATAAAAACACAATGCAAAGGAAATTCCTATCTAAATTAACCCTAAAGGAAAATTATAAAGTATAATCTCCCAAATCTGAAATAATAGAGCAAAGTTTATTTCAATTATGGAACACCATACAGAAATGCACCATTCATACATTCAAACAAGTAAACAATGAATAAGATATGCTTGATTTAAGGTTCTACTTTTCTCATCTAAAGTATCAGTAGAATAAAAGAGCTATTTTTAGACTTGCCCCTTGAATTTTAAAAAAGTACATTGAGGCTTAGACAAATCTTTTGTTCCACCCACTTGGTGGTGGTTCTTATCTTTCTCAACCCCATGTTGTTATGGATACTAAAAATATAGAATCTGTACCCCACTAATTTTCCTTGCCCTCAAGGATATTAAGACTGGTGAAGGAGATAGTTTACTAATTGCTATATAATGATATAATGTTATATTAGGCAAACATACAAACAGCAAAACAACAGATGAGAAATTTTAGGATAGTATATTATTCTCTTATTATTTTGTTCTAATCAACTATAATAAGATAAATAACAACCAAAACTGGCAAATTACGCCATTATCAGCACTGAAGTGCCATTTTCACATAGTGATCATGAATAACCTTTAAAGGAGCTGCCATCTTACAATTTTTAAAAAGTTCAGGTAATATGGCTTCTTTAGATTGGTGTCCAGAGAGCAGAATAGTGTGACAGGCAAATAAAGCAGAGACTTAGTTCCTTAAGGGCCCTAATAAAATATGTTGTATAATTAAGTTGGTCCCTGAACCTAAATATTTTAATAGTAAGGAAACTTATTATTATACATGCATAATATATATATATATATATATATATATATATATATATATATATATATATATAACTGACTGCTACATGTTGAGACAATGGCTAATAAAATACCCTGTGTAATCATTCATTTTTTCATACATGCATTTTATTTCAAGTATAAAACATAAAAAGTGAGGGATACACTACTTTCTTTGTTGTCGGATTTCAGTCATTCCCAGGAGTCTCAGAAGTGTATTTCTAATTTGTTTACAAGCACAGAGCGTGAACAATCAGCCTTCTACTTCCTTCACAGGCCATATGCCTCATCCATTGTTTAAGTACATTTTTAGGTAGTATTAATACCCATTTTGGTAATGCATTTCTGCCATGCTAGCATTTTTGTATAATTTTATTTGCCTTCTGTATTCCAACTCCAAAAATGCTTGATTCCAAGGAAATTTAAATGTAAAAGTATATTTTAACATTTCTTCTTTATTTCTCACATCTAAATTTTAAAATGCCTACATTCTAAATCAATAAATGGTTAGCATTAGTATGTCCACCTAAGGAAAGTACTTTATCCAATGCTGTGTTCTAAGATTCATTCTATCAATTATTGCTACTCTCATATAAATATATATGTCAGTTGGAGAACACATTATTAAAGAACATATTTAAATGATCATCTAATATTAATACCTGGGTTTAAAACATTTATCTATCAACTAAAAAATTAAAAATTATTCATCAAACACTTATTGTATATTTCACCTAAAAATATTTAGCTTAAGTTTGAAAATGATATTTAAGAAGTTTAAGTAATAAAGAAGTCAATTTTTCATTTATTTTTAATTATTAGAATGAACATAATTGATGTACCTTTCTAAAAAACTAGAGGCCTGGTGCACAAATTCATGCATGGGTGGAGTCTCTCAGCCTTTCTGCAATTAAGGCCTATCAGGGGGGTGATGGCCAGCAGGGGTGGGGAACTGCGGGAGGTTGGTTGGCCCGGGGAGAGGGGGAGGGAGAGATTAGGGACCACAGGAGATTGGCCTGCTGGCCCCCTGATCAGGGCCCAGGGGGAGGGACTGCAGGAGATTGGCTTTGGGAGCACACTGACCACCAGAGGGCAGCTCCTGCATTAAGTATCTGCCCCCTGATGGTCAGTGCACATCATAGTGACTGATCAACCAGTAGTTCCAACCATTCCATCATAAAGATTGCTTAGGCTTTTATATATCTAGACTAGTAGCCTTGTGCACAAATTCGTGCTCCAGTAGCTCGCCAGTAGCTCACTGATGCCCTTCTATAGCTCTCCGCCCGCTGCCTTACCCTCCTGTACCCCCACCCCCACTCTTCTCTCATAGCTTGCTGCCCTGCTCCCTCCTGTAGCTCTCCACCACCCGCTTGTAGCTTGCTGCCCCATCCTCCTACTGATCCGTGATCTGGTCATTATGTGGTTGGTCGTTACACTTCACAGTGTAATGACCATTTGCATATTACATCTTTATTACATAGGATTATTGTTATCAAGTGTCATAATATTGCTTATTGGGAAGTAAATGTTATAATATGCCATATCCCAAACTTTAATTATTCACTATCATCCTATGCACTAAATTTGCTTGCACTCCATCCCTGAGACCTCTTGTGCTACTTATTATTTTATAGCACTTAGCTGAGTGTCTCTTGTTCTCTCTCTGCCCATTTTTAATGCCTTTTTTTTTCCATCTCTGATGTACCTTTACCATATTCTCTATGAATATCATTGGTCATAGCTCATGAATTACAGACTGTAACTGCTCCTAAACACTCTCTCACTAAAATTCCCACATCCATCATTGTTCATTTTTGCTAAACATAGCTTAGATGTGAGAGACACAGGGCCTACAAAGTGATATTTTAGCCTAACATTGGACAGTGCACTGCAGGTCACCCATGCTTAGAGCAGTTTCTTCCTGGAATATCATGATAGTGTTATAGAATGTCACCAATCTTTCCATTACTCCCTTCCTTCAGTAGTTGGAGAAAAAAAACAAAAACCTGATTAACTAACTTCCAGGTTCACTTTAGTAGTAAATGACCTTGTTTCCATTTTAAACAGATGGAAAGCTTGGGCTCCACATCTCATTCTCTTTCTGCTTCAATACAGGGGTTTGAATATTATAACACAACAATATTATGAAATTTGGTTTAAGTAGGATATAACTTATAGATGGTAAATATTTATATGTAAATATTCATTTCAGATTTGTGAAAAGTTAAGATTGCAAATCCATCCCCACAAAGAATGAGATAGCAATAATAAATATCCAGAGGCCAAGAATTCACACCTAGTTAATATTTTTATGAAACAATAGGTCTAATATGTATATCTTATTGCTGTTTGCCTGGACAGCTTTCATAAGAGAGTACCAAAATCTGATCAGGATTATTATTGTCATTTTACAGAATGATTTAAAATAAAGACAAATATATACTGAGAGCAAAGAACAGATAAATGAATAATTTTAGTGGAAGAGCTGAAAGAGGCCTCACTCAAAATCTACCTAAAAATGTTGAGCTGTGAAGCTACAGGAAAGAATACTTATTTTTGCAACTTCAGTTAGAGTCATGCAGTTCCTGCTAAGATTTTGTAAACATTGTGTGTGGTTCATAACCCATATCTGTTTCTTCAGCACTTTCCATACCCTGGCAGCAGGCCCCTTAACCACTATTATAAAACATATATTATGTATACCCAACTGTTAACAATGGTGAAACCTTGATGAAATGAAAAATTATGTGCAATAAAATTATTAAAATTTATTCTATGACAATATAGAAAATCTTACCTGATTAGTAAATAGAAGAAAAAAGAGACAGATATAGAAGGAGACAGTGACACACAGAGATGGAGAGAAAGAAGTAAACACGAAAAGGGGCGACCAGTGTTTAAAAAAAAAAAATAGAACCAGAGACATAGAAGCATTGAACACAGCATCCAATTTAAAAAGGAAGGAAGAGAAGGTGGGGTGGTAAGAGATCAACCAAAGGACTTGTACACATACATATGAGCATAACCAATGGGCACAGATAGCAGGGGTCTGAGGGCAGGGACTTAGGGGTGGGAGCAGCTGGGGAGAGGACAATGGGGGGAAAAGGAGACTTGTGTAATATTTTAAACAATAAAGAAATTAAATTTAAAAATATATATGTATTCATGGGCTTTAACAACAGTGCCCTTTCCCATTTTTTGAAAGAAAAAAAGTAATTAAGAAATCAAAATGTTCACTGAAAGGAGATCATCATAAATTAAATTTATTTTTACCATTTAGCTTCCTCAAGCTTAGACCTATTCTTTTTGTTATCTTATTAAGTGCTGAGATTGATAGCTAGGCAAAGCAACCCAGCAGGTCAACAACACCTTGTAAAGAGAATTAATGGTCATGCCAATATCATAATTTTACTGAGTGCTTTCGCTCAGCAATGAGAACCCAAGTTTAGGCAACTCCAGACTAGTCCTTTCTTGGCCACATCTCAGTCAGATGGAAGGGCAATCTACATCTGCTAGGCTCAAAGTATTCTATATCTTTCAAATTTATACCAAATGTTGATGTAGGGACTTCAAATAGAGCCTTCCAGAATGATGCTCGTGAAGTGGGCATATCTATTCCTGCCATCATTGGTTTTCAGAAATTAGAAGATTCTGTAGTCAGTATACTTTATTTGGGTGTTGGCAAAATAATTATTAAGTTATCAAATATAACAAGCTAATTTAATATTTTCTTATAATTCACATCACATAGATATTTGTGATGCAAACCAAAATCTGCTTCCTTACCTTTATCATCCACTCAGAAAAGTCAGTAGCCAAAACAACACAGAAAAAGCAACTGTTCTACATATTTTTAAAATGGTTCCTTAACTTTAGATAATAGAAGCACTTGTGCTATAATAATGGTGGTAAATATCAATGTCTATTCAATTTAGCAAAATAAAAATCTACCTCAAGTGCTAAATAGTACTTAGAGTGCCTCTCTTATTCAAAAAGAACATTTTTATAATTTGAAAGGACAGTGTCATTACAGTATCACATTTCTGGAAAACAACAGATGCTGGCTTTCACACTTAAAATATTGTATTTGTCAGTGGTTTATGGAGTGTGCAGAAAAACCAGGACTTACTGATGGAGGACCTACTCACCTCTTTCATAGATAAATTTCATGCAGCTATAACAGAATGTTTAAATAACTTACTTTTGAATGAGGGCTTTTGTGTTCAATGCAATTCAGTGCCTCAGGCTGCGAAGTCCTATAACTTGGGTTGAAGGATGTCTACTTTCTGCTGAAACAAAAGTATGAGATGACTTGTGTCAAGAGAAACCCTAGTTTATGTGCTGGGCTCTGGCTTACTCATAGAGATTTCTTTATAAAATACAGTGCCTGGAGGTACAGGCAAGTAGCTGATTCTAGTATTTCTCTGTTCAATTCCAAACAAACAAATAAAATGAAAGAATATGGCAATAATAGAGTCTTGCAAGCCTAAGGAAGCTTGATCCTTCTGTCAGTCTCTACCTTGTCCCAGTTGTGTTCCGTATTCTTCCTTGACTACGTATTGATGTAGAAGCAGAGCTTTCCTTTGCACTTATCTACCAGCTCTACAAAATTAAATCTCCAAAATAATAGGCAGCTAGTATGTCCCAATTTTTAAGGCATTCTCTTTGATGTATTTGCTTTTACATTGTGCCTCCTTGGTAAGATTTCCACGAACATGAAACACTTCAATCTCCCAACCCCTTTCCTTGCTTTGTCTTTCCCTAAGTCATTTATAAGGATCCAATGTTCTGCAAACCTTGCCAGTTTGCTTTATGGATTGCCTGCCTTACCTTCACCCTGGATTGCAAACTGCACGAAGAAAGGACTGTGTTTTAGTCACTGCTAAATTCCCTATGACTATCCTAGCCTTTGTTTGGGTACTCAGAGCAGGGATTCATGGGAGAAATAAGGAAGGTAAAAAAATAGGCTAAATACAACAGGGGTAGTGTATGTGATCTCTATGGAATCTTTCCTTAGAGTTTCTGGATGAATGATTGCCCTGAGGAGATTTTTTGGGAATAGGCTATGCTTAACTTTCAAAATCCTTTTTATCTTTTTCCTAGTTCTCCCCAGGACATAGTGCCTTTTAGAATGGTGAGTGAAAAGAGAGGCTTTCTTCCTGTAAAATGTAATGTGCCCACAGCTCCAATGACTTCAGGTTTTGTTTTGACTCCTCGCCCAAGGATATTTTTCCATTCATGTTTAGAGAGAGTGGAAGAGAGAGTGAAAAACGGAGAAACATCGATGTGAGAGAAACACATAGATTAGTTGCCTCCTGCATGAGCCCTAATCTGGACCCAGGCCAGGGAGAAGCCTGCAACCAAGGTAAGTGCCCTTGACCAGAATTGAACCCAGATGTCTTTTACGGACAGAGACATAATTTTTTTAAAATTCCTTTTTTAACCCCTTGAACTTCCCAGGTTCTATTTGCCTGTTCGTTTATATTTACTGTTAAACAAAACTAATTCTAAGTTTTTTTTTGAAATATCAGGTGTATGACAAAGCCAAATGAAATATTCCACATTGTTTGAGAGACCTATCTTTGAAGGGAAGGCTTCAAATGTCCAACATATCCTGCTGTGTTAGGGACATTTCCAGTGTTAGCGCTGGAAGCCTCATGTCCAGGAAACCTCTCAGGCTCAGGCAGATGGAGACAGGTGGTTACTATAAAAGGGCCTCAATATAGGGCCACGTTTTCCCTGCCTGGGAACATGTCCCTGGGCTTGGGTCTCCTAAATGGTCTCAGCTTGTCTGCTCCTCCTCCTCCTGCTCTTTTAAAGCTACAGAGCTTTGCACAGCAGCCAGCATCTGCTGGCTCTGATGGTGGGGAAGCAGGAAGTGAGAACTGGAAAGAAACCAGATGTCAGTGCAGCTTCAGCTCTGTGGGAAGTCGTGAACTTCTATTTTGACTAGCTGTCTTGAATGCTCATGCAAGATAATTCAGTCAAATTGTCAGTGTGACCCAATCTATAAGACAACGTGCCACTGAAAATCAATGCAGAATTAAAGGGTACCTTTTAATCAAGAAAAATTTTATCAAAATGTGTTCAAATCTATAAGAAGAGATATGCCCTGCAGGCAAAGGATAGTTTCACACTAGATCTTTGGAGGCCACAGCAGAGTTGTTTTGTTTTGTTTTGTTTTGTTTTGTTTTGTTTTGTTTTGTTTTGTTTATATCACAGATGGTGAATATCCTTTATTCGTTGAGAAGGTGCCACAAGCTTTGTAAGGGGGCAGCATCAGCTGTACCACACTTCCCAGTCAAGGAAGATTCATTCCAACAGAGAACTTAATTCTAAGTGCCTCTGACTGCTATCTTTATGCATGCTATGGAAGAGCACAAGTTTAGAACTTATGAGGCAGACTTCAGTCCTAACTCTATTATATATTACCTATGAAAACTTGAGCAATCACAGAACATTTTTAAGGTAATGAATAAACAGAGAACAAAATCTAACCCTCACACTTCCCATGACTGTTATCAGATCAAGAAGATAATGACTTTAAAAGGTTACTCATACATATAATATTATTGACTATTTGGTGATGTCATTTGCTCATATCATAATTAATGATCGGGCATGCACCTATGGATGGGAAAATTGAACTATAGCAATCAAAAAAGATGTTAGAGAGGTAGGGATATTTAATGGGTAACATTTTAAAGTCATTATCTTCTTGTGTTATAATAATCTTTCTCTGACCAAAGTAATATTTTGCACTTGAATACTGATCCATTTAAACATATTATCCTATAAATATAATACTTAAAAATTTAAATGTATGTTATCCTATGTGTAAAAAATGGCCAGCGGCAACTCTAGGGTACCTGCTTTTGATGCTTTAAAATGTCCCTTTTAATAAAATGCTTCCTAGAAGGCAGAAATAGACTCTGGAAAGTGAACGTGATCTAAAAGGCTAAGTGATGATCACAAGCCATGATCAGCAAAATGGAATATTTTCTCCCACCTCCTCCTCAACCCCGCCCCCCCCCCCCCCGCCACACACACATATGTTCAAGCTGAGATAAACAAGCACATACTTCAATTATAAGCAAAACTTTCTGAGAGACAAGTGGCAGGGAGCACTGAGGCTGAAAGCAATGTGACAACACAGTGGCACACAGTGGTGAGAACAACTCAACCCTATAATTAATTTCCTCCATTAAAGTCCCATCAATATCATTTTGTTGGATGACTCTGACATGAACAGAAATATTACCTAAAGACAGATTTCCTACTTCAAAGGTTATAGTACTGTTTGCATATGTACTTTGGAATACATTACAAGAGGTGAAAAATGTAAAAGGCACTGTGTATAACCTGAGAATAGCTTAGCAGAGCGTGAATATATGCTTGACATTGGCTGTGATGATTATAAAGCTTTGCACAATTTTTCTCCCTCAACGAAGAAATGCAGAGGTTCAGTTCTTAAAATAGCACTCAGAAAACCATTTACATAAAGACTAATTTAGCCTAAATCCTAGTACTTTGCATTTGTTTTCTGTAATGGTTAATGCTGCCAACAAAATATACAAAACTGCCTCAAACTAGAGTTATTATCAAAGAAAGCAGAAGGGAAGGAGAAATGGGGTTGGTTGTAGCCAATAGCTTTTAGGGCACAGTTGATTACAAGCAGTCCTTGGGTTACGTTGGACTCCACTTTTGTTGTTTTGTGGTTATGTTGCCATCTCCCATCCTATATAATAAAGATATAATATGCAAATGGTCGTGGATCAGCGGGAAGGTGGGACTGCAAGCTATAAGTGGGCAGTGGAGAGCTACAAGAGTGGGCAGGGCAGCAAGCTATGAGAGGGAGGCCTGGGGTAGGGGGGCAAGGCAGCATGCCTAGAGCTACTGGAGGGTGGCAGTGAGTTACTGGTGAGCTACTGTATGGATTCTTGTGCAGGGCTACAAATTCATTTATTTAAAAACAGTTCCATCCTTTTGACATATTTACATATGTGTTTTATGTTTCTTATTATTTATTTACCATAAGTAAAGGTCATGAATTGTTACCTTTCTTTTAAATTATTATTACTGTTTCACTTCATTACTGCCGTGTATGTGCTCCATGTGAGTGATGTAGGTACTTATGTAGATGGATTCCAACTTATGGCGAAAACCATGATATGTAGGAATGGATCTCCCACATAACCCAAGGACTGCTTGAAAATGGATGCAGACTACACAACATAGGAGAAAAAACTCTCCTAGCTAGATCAGTGTGGCTAAACAAAGCAAAACTGTACAATAGGGGTCATCATGAGAGAAGTTTTATGAAAAGCAGTAAAATTTCCCTTAAGCTTGAAGTGAAGTTTTTCTCATGCTAACCAAAGTCTGTCAAGTGATTTATTTGAAAGACATTCTGAGTTCCCCCATATAAGAATACCACATCATATAATTCTCTCTGGCTGAGATATATTATTGCATAGTTTTATTGTATATTTAAAGTATAGACATACCACTTAAAATGACTTCTAATCCTCAATTTAGGTACTCATTTCACTACACCACCCCCCTTTTTTTTTGAAAATCTATGTGGATTCCCAGTAATAAAATAAGAATAACTGAACATATTTTGTGAAATATGACAGGCTCTGGAATGAAAATTACCTACAATTGGAACTTAAATTAATATATGAAATAAATCAAACTTTTAAAATCTTTTCTTCAGACTAAATCAATATAAACAGCAGAATGACTCTTTGTTGGATAGTTCTGACTTTTAAATTAAATTTTCCCCTTGACAAAATATAACTTAAACATGCTTCAGGCATATATATGAATAACATGGTGACATTTTCTTCAGCATTTACAAAAATAGAAAGATGTTTGAAAGGTGATAAGATGAGTTACTTGTGGAAAAGAGATTCATATTTCTTCTTAACTTTGCTTTAGGGACACCATCTTCATTATACTTTCTCTCAGTCTTTAAATAAGTTTTTGAATTATCTCATTGTGATACTCCAGATCAGCTGAGAGTAAGATGATGGAATTTAAATACCATACTCTCCATGGGCAGGTAAAATTCAGAGCTCATATACTACAGTATGTGTAGCATATGTGGTAATACTGTTTGTTAATTTCTTCAATAAATATTTTTGACTAAGATATACCAGATAGTGTGCCCAACACTATGTATGGTAGGCATTAGAAATATAATACAGTATATGACATCTATGATCCCTGCAGAGGAAAATGAAACAAACATATATGAGTAATTAGAAAAGATGAGTGCAATGAAAGAAACAAATAGGATTCTGTGAAGGAAGTTAGCAGCAGAGGACCAAAGTCATATGGAAAATCCAAGCTCTCTCAAGGAGATCATATTCAGGCTGAGATACCAAGGACGAAGCAGCCAAGGGAAGACTGCAGGAGAGCTCCTTCAGAGTGGAACAGGAGCTTATGCAGAGTGCTGAGGCAGAGAGAGCTGGCAGCATTGTAAGAATTGAAAAACTGCCATGGAGACTGAAGGAAGGTGAGTACCACAAACAGGGTGGAGAAAAGAAGAGCACTAGGTGGCTTTGCAAAGTCCCAGGAGAATGGGAACCCTATCTGCCAGGTTGTCAGCTCTATTTCCAAAGCAGAACACAGAAGCAAGCTCATATTTGGATTTCATAATTATTTTTGAATGAATGCATAGAATGTTATTCATATTAAATATGAATCTCTTTTCCACAAGAAGGTTTTCAGATATAGAAAAATCCACCTTAAATAGATCAGAGTCATTTTAGGTTGGCAAAAATTGGTTAAATCTTACAAGAATATCAATACATTAATGCAGCTACAGAAATCACAAGTAAGAACAGGAATTCAAGAGTCCTGATGGACCAGGCACTAAACTAAAGCAACTAGAAGTTCCCCCCAAGAGAAACAGAAAACTCAATCATCTCCAGAGCATCTTATTCTTGTTGCAATGATCTTCTGCTGTAATATCTTTGTGTCTATTGGTTAAATTTAGCACCTTAAAGAAAAACCTCTTTAAGGTAATATATAATACCATGATTAAAAAAATAGAAGATGAACAAAAATAATTTTTATAAGAAGTTTGTAAAAGAAATATGGTA
Organism: Pipistrellus hanaki; assembly: GCF_964339955.1. Classification (NCBI taxonomy): domain Eukaryota; kingdom Metazoa; phylum Chordata; class Mammalia; order Chiroptera; family Vespertilionidae; genus Pipistrellus; species Pipistrellus hanaki. The sequence goes on along the minus strand of NC_140509.1, from coordinate 58,476,502 downwards.
AGAGCCCAGCCAAGGTGGCTCAGTGGTTGAGCACTGACCTATGAACCAGGAGGAGATACTTCCAGTAAAGATATATTCTTGCCTTTCTTATTCTGGAAGAGACTAACCAAAGAATGTATTTTCTCCAAGAAAATAAATAAATAAATAAATAAATAAATAGCTACATATTAAAACAGCAACATGACTATAACATTTTATTTTAAAAACTAGAGGCCTAGTGCATGGATTCATGCACCAGTGGGGTCCCTCAGCCTGGCCTGCAGGGATCGGTTGGAAATTGGCTCTCTGACATCCCCCAAGGGGTCCTGGATTGCTAGAGGGCAGTTCTTCGGTGACACACCCTGGAACCAGGCTCCCTCCTCTCTGCCAAGAATTGCAGCTGCCAAGTCACCGAAGCTCAGTAGCTCCTGTATTGAGCATCTGCCCCCTGGTGGTCAGTGCACATCATAGCTACCAATTGGAGCGTCTGCCCCCTGGTGGTCATTGTGCATCATAGCTACTGACTGGTTGGCCAATGGCTTAGGTTTTTATATATATAGATATTTCATATGTTTACATTAAATATATGTACATTGTATTCATATATAGTCTATTAATAATATACATATATAGAGTAAAATACTATCAGCCATGAGAAAGAAGGAAATCCTGTCATTTGTGACAACATGGATGGACTTGAAAACATTATGGTAAGGGGAATAAATCAGAGTCAGACAAATACTGTATGATAATATTTATATGTGGAATCTCAATGTAGAGAGTTGAATGGTGGTTACCAAGGCCTTGGGGGTTGAGGAATTTGAAAGATGTTTGGAGGAATTTGAAAGATGTTGGCCATAGGATTCATATTTTTATTAGAAAATGAATAAATTCCATGGATCTAATGCACAGCAATTAAAACCCCTGGGCGCTAGAGCTGGGTGCATTTTCTTCTAAAGAGAGCATCTGGGTTGCACCCTAGAACATGCACTTGAGCTCTTAGATCCACTGGCATCATATATAAATTCACCTCCTCTGGAACATAGCTGCTATAGGATTCTGAATGATATCTTTCTGTGGGGAAACTTACAAATGGATATACACTGTGGTCACAAGTTTTATTCACTGTCTCTCTGCTTAACTGCCCATTTTAGCTTTTACTTACCCTCAGCTAATACCTTCACTGGTCTAGGCACCACAATGCACTGGCAAAATGATATAGGTAGATCCTTATCTCTGGTATCTTGTCCTTCTCATTCTATGCTGATGCACTTGTTCATTGATTCCCAATGTTGGATAAAGAAGTACAAGAAAACCTCTAGTGGATGACCTAAGTGTCAAACATATTCCTCTCTGCCTAAATTATATAATAGCATGCCCCAATAGTCTGATACCTCTCCTATATCCTGATCATTACAGTCAACTATCCCTGCTAGGGTAACTCTTTCCTTGTCTGCTTATCTCTTTTTTAAAAATAGATTTTTATTGATTTCAGAGGAAGGGAGAGGGAAAGAGAGATAGAAACATCAATGACAAGAGAGAATCATTGATTATCTGCCTCTTGCACACCCCACTCTGGGGATTGAGCCTGCAACCTGAGCAAGAATCGTACTGTGACTTCCTGGTTTATAGGTCAGTGCTGGACCACTGAGCCACTGCAGTCGGGGAGTCTGCTTATCTCTTGGTACAAGAACTCTAAAAGAACAAGCAGCAGAAATAGCTTAAAATCTAATGGGACTCTCATTGTGTCTCACATTATCAGTATTCCCCTTCTTAAATTATAGACACAGAGAGACTGGAATTGTGAAAAGAGAAAGCAAAAAATTACCCAAGTGAGTCACTAAAAGTTCTGATAAGCAAGATAACTCCAACTTTTACCCACTGTTTTGGAGACCCATTTATTCTTCTATTAGCCTCTCATTACTGAACAAATCATGATGGTTAGCCACTTCTGAAGGGTTCCAACTTCTGAAGGACACCAGCAATATCTGATGTCAAAGTTGTAGATAGTAAAAATCAACTTGTGTTTCAGTCTATAATTGTAAATTTCAGCTTGTGTTCATGACTTGCAGCTTATGGGTTTTTTTTTTTCCTTCCCTACTTTACATTCATTTTTCCATTCCCAAGTACCTGTCCTGTGAATGTGAAACTCCAGCATCAGAGTGAAGGCAACAGATTTATAGAGACTGCTTAACTAGTCCCTTCAAATGTGAATCATAGTGTTCAAAATGGGGTTCAAACCTTGTAACAAAGATGTTTCTGCTTCCCCAGTTGAACACTGAATGACACAGCAGGTGTCCTCACAGCCTAGAAGCCTCCAATTACAAATGCATTAATTTTGTGATGGTGCCCCTTGAGGTATTATTGAGTGGTAATTGAGAACATCGATTTTGGAGACAGGCACACAAATATCTGAGTCCTTCCTGTATCATCTTCTGAGTGTGAAATCATGAATAAGTTACAGAAATTCCTGTGACTTCTTCCCCCATAAATAAAATGGGGGGAAATCCAAAGATTATTGTGAGGATGAAATACAATACCATTAAAAAGGGGTTCATACTCTTTCTGCCATATAATTGGTAGCAACAAAATATTTTGATTATGAGTATTAAATCATCTTAGCTTTTTCAAAATCTTCTCGTAATTTAGGGTGTTTGCCCTCTCATCAAAAAAGCAAAAAAAGCAAAAATAACAACAACAACAACAACAACAAAAATAACAACACCAAACCTTCTATTCTATAACCAGCATGAATGAAACAAAAAAAGGGGGACATATGTAATACTTTCAACAATATGGATATTTCTAAAAAGTTTTCCAAAATCTGGCACAGAATTTTAATATCCTTTTTGGTAAATTGCTACTTTAAATTGTAAGATGGTAGGCAGTAAAGCCATCTATGGAAGAAAAATAGTTGCCATTCCTTCGGAATTCCTTTAGATGTGCTATATCAGCTATAGGAATGCACAGCTCCTTCTCCCCAAGCACTGAGAAAAGACCTCTAAGACCCTGTAAAGGGCTCCCACTTGTCTGTCTACTTAAATTGCTTCCATTCAGCTGAATTGACAATTGTTGATTTACTAATGGCTCCAATAAGTCACTGAGATCAGGCAAGTTTTACATTTTTCAGAATAGCAAATAAAAGCCTCTCTCCTAGCTATCTCTTATGGTCTATTTACTGACCCCCATAGATCACTCTGATTTTTTTTAGTGACCTACTGCTGAGGCACAGCTGACTCCTCACTTGTTGTTTCTTCTACCTGAGAAAGGTAAAATGACCCTTATTATAAATGAGTTTTTTACCCAATACTGAAGCAAAATTGTCTGTAAGATAGGAAAGAAAGTCTTTATGCCATAAAAACTTCAGAACTAATAGCACATCATACATCCGGCAGACTTTTCTACATTTTCCAGCATTTACAGGGCTTTCTGAGTCTCTCAGACTATCCCAGGTGCTTTTAGCAGCATCAAAAATAAAAATATAGTCAATGAAGTTTAGGGCTCCGAGGATCATGAAAGCCTTATGCACTCTTGCAAGTCATCAAATTACGAATTTACACAGGACTGCCACCTATACTCCTGTCCCTCCAACCCCAGGATCTTAGACAGGCAAATCTGGAGTCAACAACAGTATTGTAGAGTGACCCCCATTGTGATTTGCTTGAAAATCCCACTCAAAGTCCCACATCCTGGGAAACATTTCAGTCCCAGGGAAACTAGAACAGTCATCAAAAATATGGATCCTGATAAGCCAGTCAGAGAAAGAGAAGTACCATATGATTTCAGTCATATGTGGAATTTAATGAACAAAATAAACTAACAAACAAAGTAGAAATAGATTCATAGAGAATAGACTGACAGATGTCAGAAGGGAGGAGGGTTGCAGGGAACTTGACTTGGGGTGGTAAATATACAATATAATATGCAAATGGTATATTATATTAGTGTACACCTGAAACCTACCATATATAATTTTATTAATTAATGTCACCCCAAGAAATAAAAAGTAACAAAAAATATGGACCCTAAGACAAGAAGACCAGGGAGCAGTTCCTGGCTCTATTTCTTACAAGTTGTGTTTCCATGGACAAGGAATTTAACCCCAATCAAACTTCAATTCCCTCAACTGCAATGGAGGGCATAAAGACTTTTTTAAAGAGTTGCTCTAAAGACACAAACAATAAACTTAATTATTTAGCATAACTTCAGGCACATTTAGAGTTATAAACTAGAGGCCCAATGAACAAAATTCATGTAAGAGTAGGCCTTCCTTCCCCCAGCTATTGGTACCTGCTTCCCTCTGGCACCGAAACCCAGGCTTCCTCTCAGCCCCGGCTTTGTCTGGCCTACTTAGCATATTATGCTTTTATTATTATAAATATCAGCTATTGTGAGTGTTGGTGATAAGTTATTTGACATAGAATATCTCTTAGATTTGTTCCTATAGCCTGTGGAAACATTGATAGAATGGGGACACTAAACGTTTACTCTTGGAAAAGTGGCTATGTGATTCCAGAAACAAGAGTTTCTGGATTCCTAAGTAACAACTCCACTGAAAAAATCCCTAGAACATTTTTATGTAGATGATTTCTGAAATATACTTAAAAGGAGTAAACAAAGTTAAGGTTAAGTGTATGGCTCTGTAATACAAAAAGAACTAAATTTAACTCCTGATTTTACCTTACAGCTTGTTACCTAAATATCTCTGAACTTCCTTATCAGCAAAACAGAGATAATACTGATCTCACAGGAACTGTGTAATTCTTAAGGGAATTGATGCTTGCAAATTGCTTAACACACTACCTGGCCATTTGGAATTGCTTGATAAATATTGTAAAGTAACAATAGCTAACGTTTATTAAGCACTTACTACATGCCATTCACTGTTCTAAGGGTATGTATTGACTAAAATAATATTCAAAATAACTGTGAGAGATAGGTATCCTTAATGCTTGCATGCAATAGATATGAAAACCAAGGCATTGAGAGATTAAGCAGCATGCCCAAAGTACTTAACAGAGAATTATGATTCCTATTCAAAGCAAAAGCATCAGACTTCAGAGTCTTAATTGCTATACCATTATTAAAGCATTCCCATGGTACAGCACACAAAGGTGAGAAGTTCCTCTAAGATCTACCTTTGAGAAGTAGGAAGTAGGCAGATGTACTGTGGAATTATAAGCAGACTGGACGTTCAAGGACCTCATAATGTGGAATCAAAGCCATAATCACACTAGACTCCCTACTCAAAGGACGTGTTTCCACTCATCCAAAAACATGCACTCAGGGAAATCACTCTTAAGTGTGAACATTGCATGATGGCTTCACATATCTCTCTCTCTCTCTCTCTCTCTCTCTCTCTCTCTCTCTCTCTCTCTCTCTCTCTCTAAATTTATCTTTATTGTTGAAAGTACTATAGATGTCCCCTTTGTTTGATTGTTTCCCCTTGACACCCTCTGCCCCGCCCCCCCCCCCCCCAAGGTCCTTCACCACTCTATTGTCTGTGTCCATGGGCTGTGCACATATACAGTTAAATTCCCAGGTTAATCATTCTCCATCCACCCACCCATTCCTGCCTTCCCTCTGAAATTCACCAGTCTATGCCATGCTTTTATGTCTCTGGATCAATTTTCTTTATTTTGTTCATTAGATTCCACATATGAGCAAGATTATGTGATACTTATCTTTCTCTGACTGGCTTATTTCTCTTAGCATAATACTCTCCAGGTCCATCCATGCTGTTGCAAATGGTAAGAGTTCTTTCTTTTTTACAGCCATGTAGTATTCCACTGTGCAAATGCACCAGAGTTTGTGTTTTTTTTTTATCCACTCATCAACTGATGAACACTTGGGCTGTTTCCAAATCTTAGCTATTGTAAATTGCATTTCTATGAACATAGGAGTGACTGTATTCTTTCTGACTGGTGTTTCTGGTTTCTTAGGATATATTACTAGAAGTGGGATCACTGCGTCAAATGGAAGCACCATTTTTAATTTTTTGAGGAAACTCCATACTGTTTTCCAAAGTGGCTGCACCAGTGGCTGCACCAGTCTGCATTCCCACTCACAGTGTACGGGGGTTGCCTTTTCTCTACATTCTGGCTAACACTCTTTTTTTGTTGTTGTTGTTTGTTTGTTTTTTTTAAATATATTTTATTGATTTTCTACAGAGAAGAAGGGAGAGGAAGAGAGAGTTAGAAACGTTGATGAGAGAGAAACATCGACCAGCTGCCTCTTGCACACCCCATACCGGGGAAGTGCCCGCAACCAATGTACATGCCCTTTACTGGAATCAAACCTGGGACCTTTCAGTCTGCAGACCGATGCTCTACCACTGAGCCAAACCGGTTACGGCTAACACTTGTTTTTTGATTTGTTGAAGATAGCCATTCTGACAGGTATGAGGTGATACCACATTGTCATTTTAATTTGCAGCTCTCTAATGATTAGTGCCCCTCTTAAGGACACAACTTAGCTGGTCTAACAAAGGCACAGCCTGAGAAGAAAAACACATCTTAATATCTCTTTTATTCAGTCCTATGAAATACCCATTTCCTATCATTTTTCCTGACTAAAATTAAAAGTTCATGTTAGGTTCCCAAATAATTTTTCTTTTCACATTTAGATGATTTTTATCACCATTAATCAGTGATAGACTAATCAAAGAAAGAATGGTATAATATGAAAGAAGTTGCTTTCAGCTGAAGGAATAACTCCACCCTACTAAAGAACATGCTTTTCTGCATTTGCTTTTTGCATCACAGTGACTTAAAAGCAGCATGTCAAGTTTGGTCCTCTGTACCCAGTTAGAAAGACTGTTGTTCCCATACTAAAATGAGAACAAGCCTGATAAGCTTCAGTATTATACTTTAAAAAAAAATCACCAGAAAGCCACGGTCACAGAAATGGATGAATTAAATTCCAGAGAGTAATAAACTTCCAGGAGAGAAGACACCTGTAGTTGCTTTCATAAAAACCACCTGAACTTCAGTAAAGAGAAGCTGGCTAAATTTTAATAAACTTTTATAGTCACATGTAGATGCACTGATAGATTGAAATTCTAAGAAGCCCCAGCCATCTGGAATCTACATTCACCCATTAAGTCTTCTTCATGAGTCCTGTGAGTGTATGAGTAATTGTAATGCAACAAAGTCTGAGAGAGCTGATAAAGTGTTCGGTTCCCTGAACAATAGGCCTTCCTTTCAAGTAAGAAGTCAGGCTATGGTTTGCTTGCTGGAGACTGGTGGCAGGCAGGATACTGAGAGAAATTTATGGAAGACTCTCAGGCTGTTATGGATTTCACTCCCACCAGAAAGCTGGGGGGAACTCAGTAGAATAGAAAATGACCTATTGTTGATAAAGCCAGAGGTGGGATTGGAAAACAAGACACCTCAATAAGTAAATGCTGATTGCCAGAGTTGAAAGCACAGAGAAGAGAGAGAGAGAGAGAGAGAGAGAGAGAGAGAGAGAGAGAGAGAGAGAGAGAGAGAGAGAGAGAGAACTTCCTATTATTCAGAAAGGACATCTAAATTGTAAAGCACAAGAGATTGCTGAACTTGGCAAACTAAAATCTCAATCTCTGATAAAGAAAAATATTCTGACTCTCAAAAATTTGAAACCATTTATAAGCTAAACCTAAAGCTGTGTCAAAACTCAAACTCAAATCACATACCTATTAGATAAAGCTCCCCATGCTAACAGCCTGACTAAAGAAGTATAGCTTTCCTTGGTGTAGGTATGTATTTCCGTCTCTATTTTACACATAATTCCCAGCATTCCATGGAAAAGTACCTAATTCACAACTAAGAATAAAAATGTGATTCACATAAAAAGAGGAAACACTCAACTGAAACAGACACTGAGATGGTCCAGGTAAAACAATTACCAGATACAGTAGATGTTTTATAAGGTTTATGATATTTATTTATATTTCCCCTTCAGTGTGATTTGTGTGAATTATCTATGAATTATCTTATATAAAGTACAAAATAAAATTAAGACAAAAAACAATAGCATCAGAAAATGTCAACTATTTAGGACCAAATCTAACAAAAGATATGAAACACCTCTACATTTCAAATGTTTAAATATTGCAAATACAAACATAAATATCCACATGCTAATAGATTGTAAAACTCAATAATGTTTATATTTCTGTTTTCCCAAAATTGATCTTCAGATTCAATGCAATACCAACAAAATGTAAGACGTTTTTGCTAGAACTGACAAATTTATTCTAAAATTGATATGAAAATCTAAAGTATCTAGAATAATAAAAGTAATCTTGTAAAAATAAGAAAATTAGAGGATCTTTTACAATGATTACAAGGTTTAAAGTATAGTAATAGCATAAGAAAAAATAAAGAACAGGGAATATGACAGAATAGTTGCACATCTCTATAGACAATTGATTTTTGACCAATTTACCAAGTCATTTCAATGAAGGAGAAAAAAAGCTCCTTAAAGAAATGGTGCTATAACAATTAAATATACTCGTGGAAGAGAAACAAAAAATGAAGCTCAAGTCCTACTTTATTCCATACCCATGGATTCATTAGAGAAAAATCATAGGACCTAAACAGAAAAGCTAGACTCTTTAAGTTCCTATAAGAAAACAAAATACCTTCACGACTTTATAGTAAGTATATTAGAGTTCTTCAGAGAAATAGAAAAAGAAAAACAAAACACCTGTGTATATTATGTATTTGTGTGAAAAGTTGTTTTTTTGTTTTTGTTTTTGTTTGTTTTTTAATGGGGAATTAGTTTACCCAATTATAGAGACTGGCAAACCCCAAGATCTGCACAGTGGATTAACAAATTACAGATTAAGAGAACCAATGGTTTAGTTCCAGTCTAAGTCCAAAGACCAGGGAACCAGGAAAGCCAATCATGTATTGTAGTTCTTTCTCATTCTAAGGCCAGTGGTCTCAAGGTTCACAAAGAGCTGATGTTTCAATTTGAGTCTGAGGTGGTAAGAAAGTCACTGTCCCCATTTGAAGGCAGACAGACAGGAAAAAAATTATCTCTTAAGGAGGGGGCAGATCAGCCTTCAGGTTTTCAATTGAGTAGCTGAGGCACCTTCATAATACGGGAGAGGGGGATGGCAATCTTCTTTATTCAATGTACTGATTCAAATGTTAATTGCATCCAAAAACACCCTCACAGAAACACCCAGAATAATGTTTACCAAAAACCTAGGCACCCTGTGGTCCTGTCTAGTTGACACAAAGCTAACTTTACTATGACGTAACATTTTCTTAGACATGAACTTTAAAAATCACTGACCACAACAAAAACAAGATTGTAATTAAACTTTGTCAAAAGAGATAGTCCCACTCATCAACAGACATCCTCCACCTTTAAAGCCAATGACTTTGGATTTCTCTGATGATTTTTCCACAGTGACATCTCCCTCTGACCATGTCCCAGAGGGGTTGCCTTGGCATTCTAAAACTTTCAAGGTGCCATGTGTTTATATTAATCCCACTTGGAAATTTCAAGAAATCAGCCATCTCAAGGTCTTAATTATAACTACAATGTCCATTTTGCCACGTAAAGTAATATATTCACAGGTTTCCAGATTTAGGACATGGCCATCTTTGGGAGGCCATTATTCTGTATATTGTAGCATTAAGAAAATATGAAATAAAGCAATAAGCCAAAAGGTAAACTTATTATCATTTCCAATATTATCTCTAGTATTTCCACATTTCACAAGGATTTCTTTATTGCTTAACACAAAATATTTACAGTGCCCATTTCTCCTTTTTTTGTGTGCAGTTCTAGTAAAAATACCATGTTTTATAACCTCTAAATTACTTTCATAAAACTATAAGGAAAAAATATCTTACTGTCACTAAGTGTACCACAGAGGTACTTTGCAGTATCACAACAGACTTTTAGTATATCTTAGTGAGCACAGTCATTGGCAATAAATAAATATGTATCCTAAGGATTGGCTGATGCATGCCTTCTCTTTGAGCTGACTTAACTAACTTAAAGTGTGAATGAAAATAGTAGGTGTTCGAGTGAGATATTTATTTTTAGTTATCCATTTGATTTTGCTACAACTTAGGGTTTCTATGAGCCAAAAAGAAGGAGAAGTGATTTTAAAAGAAATTCTGGTAAAATGTGGCTGTGGATATAATGTTCAGGTGGGATGAGGAAGCCATGGAGGTAGAGGCTAGGAGGGGACTTTTTTCCTTGAACTGAAGATGCTAAAATGATCTATTATATCATGATTTGTTCTGTCCTATACCTTGAATTATGAGGATTTTTTAAAGACTGTTTACATGAAAATCCTCTAGGATATATCACTTCAAATTTGCTTTGTTAACATTACAATATGTAGTTAGCAAAAATAAATAGCAAAATACATATATCAATTTATAAAACTGATTTAAAATGTACCAAATACTCAATATTAATATTCTAAATTTGCAATGCTTGGAAGTTTTATTTCCTATTATCATTTTGGAGGCTACTGTCATTAAAGTAATGTGTACAAAAATTGAAGTTGCATAATCTTGTCCTGTTTTTAACTTCATGGTTTATAAAATACTATTAAAAGCCTAAAATGATAATCTCCAGCACTACTAATTATGAATTCTTCATTGAGCATATATTGAATTTTCTTAGAGTGCTTTATGACCTTTAAAGTTCTGACTTTATTTTCATTAATTCCCTGGTTTGCAATGAATTATCTCAAAGGTTTTGAGTGGGCACATAACAAACAAAATTACTACATCCTTTTAGTTTGATTATTGTAATATTTGTAGTTATTATTGTGACTAGTTCAATTCTAAAAGAACTTTTCTATCTTGGAAATGTATTGCAAATGTATTGCAACAGTTCAATCGTTTAAATCATTTTATAGAAAAGCAGAAGCAACTGGGCCTACCTGGTTGGCCAGTTTGAAAACTCCAGCCTCCTCAAAGGAATGAGAGCCATGTCAGTGGAGTTGCAGGGCCCAGGAGGCCAAGGTGCGTAAGCTCTACCAGGACGGAAAATAGTCCATTCTCAAATAGCATCCTAAAACAAAATAAAATAGAACCAATAAAATTTTTATAAGAACGCTCCACTGATGTTAATTGATTCCAATGAAGGCAAAAGATCACAGATATATGAATGTGAATTTTAAAAAGAGGACAGACTTGGAAATTATTAAGTTTCTATCATCTTTTCATTCATATAGTCATTGAAAATAAATAGAAACACAAAGAATTAATTCCTGTAAAAATTTTTCAGCCAAGTTTTAACTATTCACCTTCTATAAATATAAATAACCCATTACCTTTTTTTCTCTCTACAATGGCAGCTATTACAATTTTCTAATACAGTACAAGTAAATGTCTCAGTAGGATTCACACAGACAAGAGCTGACTGCATGCTTACAAAGCTCCAGGTCTTTATCTCCTCATCCTTGATCTCTATTAGAGCACATTTCTCAGTCCTCTGGCAGTTTAAGTGGACAGTAGTGACATGCACTACTTCTCTGCTGGTTCTCCATGCTTTGTCTCTTTTCTAGAAAAGACCCTAGAAAGATGATGGAACCATAAGATGGAAAAAGCCTGAACCCTGAATCTCTGTGTGAATAAAAAGATGCTTCCCAAGCACTCAATTACAGCAGGAGGTAACCCAGGTAAAAGCCAGTGGGGTTTGACTTATTTTATGGCAGCTGTTTACTTGGCTTTGATGAACTCAGAGCAGGTGTGTGGGCTCTCAGAATGGAGGACACCTGCACTGTCTTTCCCATACTCGGCGTGGGAAGGTGGCAAGAGCCTGGAGAACAAAAGATTTATGTGGGTCTAAGCAGACAGAGACATGGACAGCCTAAGACAGATTCCCAGACCCTGGTGGAGTCTCAGAGCAGGCATCTGCAGGGCACACGGGCAGAGCAAGGATGAATGCCACACGAGGTCAATGCAGTGTGTTTGTGTGCTCACTGCACACTGCTGCAGCCACATCCTCCTTTACAGTGCCCCCATGGATTGACACACGCCTCCTCCACACACCCTGCATTGTGGTCCAGGCTGCAACAGAAGTATTGGAAGGATTTGCCAGACCAGAAGAAACCAAGCAGAAAGAAATACGCAGAGTGACCATACATCTGTTTTGCCTTATTACTCATGCCTTATATTGGTTGTCTTGGCATTGCTATTTTTTAGCACCCTCTTTTATTCTGGAAAGTGTCTGGTTTAGATGATCAATAATATGATCTTTACAGGAATAAGGGATGTCTATAAAGATATCTTCATGGATATGCAGTATTAAGGATGAAATGTCCCGCCCTGGCTATATTCCAAGACAAGCCCTCTAAAACTTAAACGCAGCCTCAAGTAAAAGGTACAAAGTTGATGAATATTATATTTCAGCTACTGAGAGGAATGTAGACTCAAAAGAGAAATGAATTTAATTATATATATAAAAAGTTGTTTCTTATATTCCTGCGCTACAGTGAGATTTATATCTCTACCCATACATGCCACACAGAAACTATAATATCATATAGTATACGATATATTGGTTTCAAATCCAAATTCTCTTGCTTGCTAATAGGATTCGGGTTTATTTCCCAGCCTCCCTGAGCCTGACGTTCCCCATTCTCATCTGTAAAATGAGAATCAATACCTTTTTATACTTATTGTGAGAATTAAATGAATTGCAATGTTTAACGTGTTTGCTTGAAAATAGGAGCTTACTGAAACTTATGCTTATGTGTTTATATGTACTAAAATCTTTGCAAAACAATGAGGAGTTACCCAGTTCTATCCATTTGGCTATGCTGGTAATAATAAATATGAAAGTCCAGTGACATGTATTCCTTTACTCCCTCCTTGCTCACACTGGCAATTTGCAATTTTTATGACATATCTAAAACAGAGCCAGCAGCCCTGTTTTAGCATCTATTTATTTATGCCAGAGCTGAATTTCAAACATTCTTAGAAAGAAACGAAAGGCGAAGTCATCTGGAGACCATCGGTGTCGCCAGGTGCACCCTGATCTCCCCACACGAATACCTGTTCCAGGCGCAGGGCTTTCAACGCAACTGCTCTTCCTGCTCCTGTCCCCGTGGCAGCATAGCCAGCTCCCCTCGCAGGCCTGCTCCAGAGCGTGGGGCTTTTCATGGTGGCTCCAGCCTCTCCCTCACCCAACCGGCCTGCCCTAGTCCTCCCACCCCTGAAACTCCCACCTGTTTTTTCAGTTCTTATTAAAGGGCCCTAATCACGTAGCCACAGCCACACCTGTAAGTGTTGTTTAGACCCAGGGCAATCATGTCCAGGAGAGCCAAGTAGACAACCAGGAAAATGACAATGGATAATGATGACACAGTCACTAAGCACTGGCTTATGCCAGGCACTGTGAGAAGCACTTTCCATTGATTTCATGTAAGCCTCAAAACAACTCTAGGTTGCAGAGGTTATTGCTAGCATCATGTCACAGGTGAGGAAGCTGAGGCTTAAAAGGTTAAGTTTCCCGTTCAAGTTCCCACAGTACTGGGATCGATATTTACTGAGGGCTTACCAAAGGCCAGGAATGATTTGAAATGTTGTGCATATAGTAAACTCATTGCAAGTCTACAGAACTTGTACCAATATTTTACCTGTTTTACAGATGAGGAAAATAAGTTGCAAACAGTGAATTGTGTTTTCCCCAAGGTCATTATTAACTAGTGGTGAGGATGGAGTTCGAATTCAGACAATCTGGCTCCAAGTGTATATTCTTAACCACTTTGTTATAATTAAGAACTGGTTAAATCTTTTGGATTAGAAGGCCCAAGCTCTTAATTCCACAAGTATGTCAGAGGTCAAGGGTCATTACCTGTCAGAGATCCCAAATGGATTCCTTTTATTTTATATGAGAGGGGAGTCCCAGAAGGTGCTAGATTTCCTTCAGTGTGGACATAAAGGAATGAATCCAAATTCTCCTGCTATTTTTGCTTAGAAATAAAGATAATCAAATAGCTAAAGCAAAGTTCCCCAACTGTCCAGCCTCACAGGCATATGTTATTGGGGAAAATATTTTAAGGAAAAGTCACAGGATAATGGAAAGAATGAAACATTTTCACAAAGAATAGAGCAATGTTACAGATAAAGGGAGAGAAAGATGTTGGGGCACAGGTGGGCTATGGCCTTTGGAACTGATATTATGTAACAAAATAATCAATGAGGAGAGCAAGGGGATCCTAAATTAATGAAAGGTCCAATTAGAAAGGATCAGATTCAAACTAAGAACTACAACATATATAAACTGAGACAAAGGGACAGGAGGCAGGATTTTTTTATTTTATTTTAATTTTCCCAATAGAGAGCGAGAGAGTAGGCTTTTCCCATTAGGGTGCTCCCTTTGGGGTTATCTCTGCCCAGATGTAGCTTGTATGTGTTTCCAATAAATTTCTATTTTTTTATTTTAAAAAACGTCCATGAATTTATTCACCATCTTCGTCAGACAAGAACCTACTAGAAGAAGTCTGAACCTCGAACCCCATGTTTCACTATGTTTAAACTCAGTTCTGTCATTTACTAAATGGGTAGTTAGAGTTAAACAACTAAATATCAAGTTTGCCTTTGTTTCTGTTTCTGTAAAAATGAGACAGCAATTGGGAATGTGGTGAGGATTTGTTGAGTTAATATATGTACAGAACATGGTTAATTCTATTTAAGAACTTGGCGTTATAATTACTAGGGTCTGTATGTGTTTAGGAATAGAGAAGCTAATATCTAGTTCATCTATTCTCCACGCCTTTTACCCAATTGGTTTTCCTGTCTGATAGATCATGTCTTCAAAACATCTCCTTTTATCTCTCTCATTCAAGTCCTTTTCCCACTAACCTTCTTTCTGTCTTTCATTACTTCTTTATCCTCTGACTTTCCCTAAACTATGCTTTGCAAGTCATAAAGAGGCAGGCTCTGAGTACAGGGCATATCAGGTGCATTAAATAATTAATAATTATCTTCTCATATACAGGTCACTTAATTTTGAAAATTAAGAAACTAACTTGCAGGAAGCAGTAAAGTGAATAATTTAAAAATCAGGAAGTAAATTTGTGGGTAGATTTGTGTGTGTGTTTTTTTTTTCAGATTCAGATTGGTGAATCATAAAAACTGGAAATTAATAAAATTTGGAAATTAGACTTATTTTTTAGAATCTTATTTTGATTAGTCATTTTTTATTTTCATGATTAAAAGTGCTCATATTTTACATTTTTCTAAATTCTATTAACATAGCTAATATCTATATATAAAAAGCCTAAGTGACCATCACAACTAAACAGATGACCTAACAGGCTGCTTGGGGTGACCAGGCCCACAGCGGGGGTCAGTGAGGGCTGACCAAAGGACTAAGCAGCAGGCTGCATGGGGTGACCAGGCCTGCAGGGGGGGCAGGTGGAGGCAACCAGGCAAAAGGGGGTGGGAGGGGTAGTGAGAGGCAACCAGACCAGCATGGGGGGCAGTAAGGGGCAACCAGGACAGTGGGAAAGGGGTGATGTTGGCGGCAACTAGGCTAGCAAGGAGGGCAGTTGGGGGCAATCAGGCTGGCCAAGATAATGATTTCCAATAAAAGCCTATGCTATAATAAACAACTACTTATTAAGATTATTTACTAGAACAAATGATTACTAATAATGACATAATAGCATGCAAGTTGTAAGTTACTTTATGTTATTTTGAGTTGAACTTTTCTACTGGTAAGTGCCCTACCAATTCAGGATTTCATTTATCTATTAATATGCCAACCATTATGAAATTTTCTGCAATTCAAAATATAATAACTCAATAGCTCTTCAATAACAGTCTTGTATAATAAGCCAGTGAAATTATGCTTATTATAGAAATAATAGAGTTGTCTCTAAAAACCTTCCCATATTGCTTCAGCTTTTCCACTAAGGGAATTAGACATGATTAGACTCTATTTCTAGCAAAATTCCAATTGGGAATATGTATGACTTAAAAGAAGGAAATAAACCTGGTTATTAAAAAAAATAATAATCAAATCGGTTTTGAATAATATTCTCTCATGTCTTTTTCTAAGTATAGTAAAATTTTTCCATAAAATATATGACCCATTAATCAGTTAGAAATAGAGTAAAAATATAAAATATAAGTATGCCTCATGTAAATTTAACATAGAAGAAATCTGTGGAGAATAAAATCAAACTTGAATCAAATCCAGAAGGTACATTTTTAAAAAATTATTTTACTGATTTGAGAAAGAGAGAGGAAGGCAGAGAAAGAGAGAGAAGCATCAATTAGTTGGGCCACTAAATTACTGCTGATTCTTATATGTGTCTTGACTAGGGATGAAACCCAGAACCTTGGCCTATTGGGAGGACACTCCACCCAGCTGAGCTACCTGGCCTGGCCTTATGCTCATGATATAACCTATACTCCTATGGCTTGATTTTTTTTTCTTATCTTGTTGGATAATAACCCTTTCTACAACCTTTGAAAAAAATAATATTCATATCTACCTAAAAAATTCATGAAGATCTGATACTGGTGTTTTTCCAATTCCTGAGTTTTCACCCATAGCCAAAAAAAACCCATATCTACACTATTAAAAGAGAAAGATGCAAATTGACCATGCCTTCATAATGCCCACCAGTCAATCAGGAGTGAGTTTACAAATTAACCCAATAAAGATGGCAGGTTAATTTGCATACACAGGCACCAACCTGCCAGGGGAGGGATGCTTGCATCGTCACCATGGCGACAATGCAGGCATTCTGCACAGCCCCAACCACTGTGGGCCTCTGGGCAGCATGGGAAGGCAGAAAGGCAGGTCTGAGGCCAGAACAAAGGGGGTGCCAGCAGCCAGGGGGAAGAAGGCCCATTCTTACATGAATCTTCATGCATCTGGCTTCTAGTAGTGAATAAGAAGTCACTTTGTGTTGTGCCATTGCAGACAGAGTACTTAAGAAAGTCACTCTTGTGCACACAGGTATCCAAGGGATGCAACAATAATACATTCAAGTGCATAGGCTCAGATTTGGAGCACCCATTAGAAACCAAATATCTATGGCCAGCTAGCTGTGGCACACCATGTTAGAATTATATAGAATCCCCAAAGTCACAAGCAACAGAGTGAATCAAGGGTTCTACAAATTACAGTTTACAGAGTTGTACCAGAGTCTCATGTTCAACCATGCCCCAATTTAAAACTCATACCTCAGAATTTGCTCAGATATATATGAATCATAAGCATTATTTTTTTTAGTGTGACTTAAATATGATCAGTGTAAATAAAACCATATTTATATTCTCAAAGTGTCAGGACTTATTTTCTTTTTTTGCTGGAATAAAATAATATTGGAATCAGTTAAAATTATTTGTATAATGAAGTATAGGAAAAAATAAAAGTAGGACAGAAAGTAGGGGAAGGAAAGAAAATTCTAAATTAAAATAATTTAATTTATTGGGTTACTTATTGTTTTATATTTAAAAATACATCTAAATGGCACCAAGGCCAACAAATTAATTGGACTAATCAATATAGAGATTCAGAGAACAATTCTATCTATACCAAGATTAGGATATTTTTGGAATATTACATTTTTTAGTGTCTATGAATATCCTATCTAATAAAAGAGTAATGTACAAATTAACCATCACTCCAACCCACAGGATGGACACAAGATAACCACCACAAGATGGCCAGCAGGGGAGGGCAGTTGAGAGGGACCAGGTCTTCAAGGGAGGGCAGTTGTGAGCAATCAGGCCAGCAGGGAAGAGCAGTTGGGAGGGATCAGACCTGCAAGAGAGGGCAGTTGGAGGCAATCAAGCCTGCAGGGGAGGGCAGTTAGAGGTAACTAAGCCATCAGAGGAGGGAAGTTGGGAGCAACCAGGCCTGCAGGGAAGGGCAGTTAGGGGCTAACAGGCTGGCAGTGGAGTAGTTAAGGGGTGATCAGGCTGGCAGGCAGAAGCAGTTAGGGGCAGTCAAAAAGGTAGGCAGGCAAGTAGTTGGGAATCAGCAGTCCTGGATTGTGAGAAGGATGTCCGACTGCCCGTTTAGGCCCAATCCCAATAGGACATCCCTCAAGGGGTCCCAGATTGGAGAGGATGCAGGGTGGGCTAAGGGACACTCCCCACTGCACGAATTCCACGAACTGGGCCTCTAGTCAAAAATATAGAGCCAAAATGTTTTTGAATTTCTGTCTCTCAAGCTCCTTTAGTTTTAATTTCTTTAATTAGACTTTTGTATTTGTTGATCTCTTCTATTTATAGTTTTAAGACTGTATTTTCTTGGTATAAAAAAAAAAAAAACACTCCCCAATAATACATCATCTCAAATTTAAAAGCAAAAAGTTCTCTTGTTATTATTTGTACATTTAATTTATAATTTAACTCTAATACAGATATGTGGTAATACTAAGATGCAATATTAATCCATTAATTAACTTGAATCTTATGGATGTTGATGGAATCTTAGCAATGTTATTATACATCTTAATATAACATTGCAGCCAAGAAAGCACAACTTCCAATTATCTGTACAATTACTTTCTTAGCTGGCATGTGTTGTTGTGATTGTTGTAACTATGAAGACTTTGTTAAGCCCCATAAAATTACATTTCCGTTTTCAGTTATTCCTAACAAAACTCTGTGGCAAAATCTTGCCATCCCTATAGTAGATGAAGAAAGTGACACGCAAATTGTTTCCCTGTGACTTAATCAATTATCTTGGGCGTCATCTACTACAGTAACAGCCAATTTCTGATTGATAACAGTTTGAGGAGACCACATGTCAATTCTGTTTATGACAATTCTGAAATGGTCATCTCTGTGCATTTCTCAGTGAATATGTTTTCAGCAGCCAGTGATCACACTTGATCCTAATTGATACCCAAGTGAATAGCCTCAACAAAGAAGCCTATAATTAAAGAGCCACCTGACTGAAAATGATGAATTTCCTCCTTACCTTCCACGCTGCTTTTTCTAGAACAGGATTGAAATGCATGTTGTGGCCACAAGACTGAAATCCCATGACAGCAGCACGGAAGCCATTTATCTCTGTTCCAGCCAACCAAGACTTTTAACCCGCAACACATCCACTAATCGTGACAAATTAATAATTACTGAAAATGGCTTAAAGTGCAAAGAGAACACAGTAGGCACTTAATATATAAGAGGTTCTATTTAAATACAGTTCAACTCGGTGTCCAGCATAAAGTCTATATATAAAAGGTTGTAATCTGATGTTTTAGAAAATTAAAAAAATCTAATCTTCACATGTAAAATTCTCTGAATAACATTATATAAATATAATAAGATAGGAACTGGTCAGAACTTCCTACAAATAACTGAACCATTGAAGCCTTAAAAATGCTCATAAAAAAAAATTAAGATTTCCTGAATAGGATGATAAATGTATCAAGATATGTATCTCACTGAGTATGATTTCTCCAGGGTAATGCATGGTTCAGCAAATCTCCTCAATGAAAAAGTATTTGCTATCTCTTATAGAACCACTGTCATCCAGAACAAGGCTTGATAAAAATTCAGCAGAATGTTTTGATTTTAATTCTAACTTGGATAAATGTGTTTTCTCCCTCGTCTTCCCCGCCCCCCTCCCGCCCCCATAGGATCCTTGGTAAGGGATGCCTGGTCAATGTTACAGAATTTACAGGAAATGAAGACAAAGTGTTTGAAATAAACACTTAATAGTCACCGCCCAAAAGAAGGAAGAGTGAAGAAGATGAAACTCAATCTTTCTGGATTGAGGTGTCAGGCTAAAGTCACTGAAAAATAGAGAAACCTAACTGAAAAAGACATCCAGGTGATGGGTCTTTTCAAATGCATATATTTCTCAGTCTATGTGGTCATTAGAACACTTGAAAGTCTGTGCCATAACAATATCTGATATGCCCCGGCCATGTTTTTCCTCTCCAAGATGGTTTCTTACCCTTGTTCCTATATTACACTTCTTCTTCTTTTTTGATATACTAATTTTCAGTGATAGTTTTTTTTCTCCCTAAATGACCTTAACACAAAGGACTTATGAAGTATAAAATGCAATGATATGCTCTGGTCGTGATTTTTTTTAAGTATAATGATCATAAATTCTAAATTGTGTGGTCTTATAAATTCTATTTCCATCCATACAATACTTACCATCATTCAAAAAAAAAAAAGATTCTCAAAAACATTTCATCAAATGAATCATGGGGTCATATGAACACCATACAGGAAAATACACTTAAGAATAATTAATTCTAAGCAGTTTTCGTACTTGATGTTGGAAAACAGGATGCACATGGTCAGTAGTATTTGGCACTGTCTTAGAAAAAAGACTTTACATCTTTTCACTAATGCATTTTGCCTTAAAGCATCTTGTAGTATCCTCATTAATCTGAACAAACGCAACAAACACAGAGCAAGGCTGTATTTGGCAGAAGGACAAAGGACACTTTCCCCTCAGCTCATAACAAATTGCTTTCATTAGAACAAATGGTCTCAGAGCATTATTCTACTTGAGTCTTCGCCTGGTGACAAGCCCAAAGGGTAGACCCAGTGTTCACTGTAACAGGAAGAATGGGACTCTACAAGGGACTATCCTTCTGTGATTCAAAAACTCCAGATTCTGGGACCACGCGATGGGCTACTTCCAATCTAGATTCAGACTTCGTCTATAACTAAGACAATTCTGAATAAAATGCATATGATAAATGGGCACAAATGTTTTGGATACTTTAATTAATTATTTTAAATAAAAATTATTTTATTATATTTATTTTAATTTATTTTAACTCACTGAAAAGTTCAAGTAAAATATGCTCTATAAAAACTTAATTTGGCAAATTTTAATTGGGGTACTGATGTGAAATTTGACAATTCAAATGCATTTTTTAAAAATATATTTTTATTGATTCCAGAGAGGAAGAGAGATAGAAACATCAATGATGAGAGAGTATCATTGATCAGCTGCCTCCTGCACAGTCCCTACCCCGCAACCTGGGCTTGTGCCCTTGGCTGGAATCAAACCTGGGACCCTTCAGTCCACAAGCCAATATTCAATCCACTGATTAGGGCAGTTGTCAGCAAACTCATTAGACAACAGAGCCAAATATCAACAGTACAACGATTGACATTTCTTTTGAGAGCTGAAAACTGACTTCTACGCATGGACCATGAAGTTTCAATGGCACCGTACCTGCGCACCCGCACTTGGTATTTTGTAGAAGAGCCACACTCAAGGTGCCAAAGAGCCACATGTGGCTCACGAGCGGCAGTTTGCCGACCGCTGGGCTAGAGCTTTAAATATATTTTTTATTGTTGACAGTATTACTGTTGTCAGATGTTTCTCATCCCCCCTCCCATGCCTTTTCTCTCCTCCACCCAGCCCTCACCCCACCTCAGGCCTCCCCCATACTGTTCTTGGTATCCATGGGTTATTTATACATATATGTTCTTTGGTTAATCTCTTCCCATCCTTTCCACTCCTTTCCTCTCTGAGATCTGCCATTCTATTCCATGCATCCATGCCTCTGGACCTATTTAGTTCATCAGTTTATTTGCTCATTAGATTCCACATGTACTAAGTGAGATCGTGTGATATTTGTCCTTCTCTATCTGGTTTACTTTGCTTAGCATAATAATATGCAGACCCATTCATGCTGTTGTAAAAGGTAAGAGATCCTGCTTTTTTTTACAGCTGCATGGTATTCTAATGTGTAAATGTACCACAGCTTTTTTATCCATTCATCTATTCATGGACACTTGGGCTATTTCCAGATTTTAGCATTTGTGAGTAGTGCTGCAATGAACATAGGCATGCATATATTCTTTCTGAATAGTGTTTCAGAGTTCTTATATTTCCAGAGGTGGAATTGCTGGGTCAAATGACATGGATACTTGATTTTTATCATAAAATCTATCACTTCTGAAGTTGCATTAGGAATGAGTAGTTATATCTTTAAAATGAATACATAGTTCACTTAATTTATTTCAAGGCCTCTCTACCTAGGACTGGTTCTTCAGGAAAATATTAATTTCAAATATCTCTTCGGAAATTCTTGCAAAAATTAAAACATATGTCACTAAAAACAAATTTCAGCTTAAGAGCAAAATAATGTAAAGGGAAATTGCAAAATAATATAACAAAACATTCTGTGTTTATAGTTTTAGCTGATGTTTTACAATCACTGTTACTGTTTTTCTTAGAAACTTCTGATCAGTGAGACTTAAAAAAGACTACAATTTATAGATATTTCATAATGTGATCTTTCACTCTTCTATTTTTAAGCATGTTTGATTTTCAAATAATTTAGAGACAGTATTTAATATTTGAAAAATATGTTTGTAGCATGCACATCAACCACTCCTCATGTGATTTTATTACCTTATATTACTGCCTAATATAGTCACTATGCGTTTATAAATCTTAGTTTTCAGAATGCTAAACTCAGCAGTTTAAACTGAATCAGATTTCCAGATACAAATGGTGTTTTTAATAGGAAGATTAAAAACCAGCTAAGCCAGAGCACTTCAAAAGCTTATTGGCCTTGCCCCGAGCAAGACATTGAGGAGAAAGGAGGGAGCTATAACAAGTACATTATATGTTTGAATAAGGAATTGATTTGGGGAAGAACTCCAGGTGGGTTGAGACCAAAGATCATAATTTTCTATTCTCCCAACATTCTGTCAATAAAAGAACATTAGGGAATATGTCCTCTAAAAAAGCAGCCTATCTTTTGGTTTCATCGTCACCATCAGAAAGCATTTGTGTTATTCACACAACAGTTTCTCCACAGGAAACAGTATGTATTGCCTTGAGTATGGGAAGGATCCACAAAGGAGTCACCATTATTTAATAAATCCTTACATCGTCTATAAGGTAGGTGGTAAATGGTCCCTTTACCTTGGCTCTCTTTACAGCCTCACACAAACATGCCAAGAGGAAACAAATTTCCTCTAGTAAATAATAGTACTAGTAAATAAATTTTAAAAATCAAATATATACATACTTGTAAATAATTTCAAAAATCAAACCAAAACAAGAAAACTTAAGTGACTCTATCAAAATACTGCAGATAAATCAATATTCTTCATTTATGTTTCCTATGTACATGATCACTCTTTAATTCCAGAAGTTATTGACTTCAACCCCACAACTATTTTAGAAACAGCTAGTATGTGCAACACAGAGATGCATAAAGCAGAGTTCCAATTGAAAAAAGAGGTATAATTTCTCATCAATGGCTAGTACTTTACAATTTTATACAATCAAAAAAGAAGGCATGTTTTTATTAAATTATTAATGTGTTATTTTATAAAAATCAAAAATCAAAAGCCCTAAATTTGAAAACTTTCCAGCTGAAGTATATTATAAATTAGATGAAACTGATATTATTGAAAAGCTATCTGAAGCTTAATTATTCCTCAATTTTTTTTTAAATAGCTAGGGAGGAAAAGAAAAGCTCAAACTATCAGAAGGGAAGATATAAAGGTCCCCAATATATGACAGAGGTAAGAGTGGTTTTGCATTTGGGAATGCGTAGATCTCATTGTTCAGAAAGTGGGGCAGATAGCTTTCTTGGGGCTCTCATTCCTACTTCAGACCGTGGCAGCCTGAGCTCCAGACTAGCTTTGCCTTTGAAAGCAGGACCCATCATATGGAAAAGAGGATTTTCCTCTGACTCTCATTTAATGACATTTTCCAGTTCTTCACAATTCTGAATCCTGAGCACTGACTCTGGCAACTAGGTGGTGAGCTCTGTCTTACAAGTTTGTTGATTCCAGTTGATCTTCTGCATTGAACCTGAAGCACTGTCTGTTCTCAACACTTTCTGTGTTGCTCATTTTGACCTGGTCAAAGGTGTTCAGCCTGAAGCAGACACTTTCTCTTGCTCCTTTCTCCATTTGTCAGAGTACTTATGATGGGTAATGAAATGGATTATTACATCACATATTATCTGAAGGCACCAACCAATGTTAAACCAGTACACCTACCAATGTCACTATGCACTTCAAAAAATTAATTGCAAGCAAGGTTTCTAGATATTACATAGAAAATGTTTTAGAACCCAAAGAAATGTGTGTGTGGTGGCGGGAAGTATTGAAATAAACTTGTTTCTTCATTGGTGAATATCTCAAAGATCTTTTTAAAAAATATATATATATTATTGATTTTGTACAGAGAGGAAGGGAGAGAGATAGAGAGTTAGAAACATCGATGAGAGAGAGTCATCGATCAGCTGCCTCTTGCACACCCACTACTGGAGATATGCCCGCAACCAAGGTACATGCCCTTGACTGGAATCGAACCCGGGACCTTTAACTCCCCAAGCTGACACTCTATCCATTGAGCCAAACCGGTTTCAGCTCAAAGATCTTTAATATACTAATAGACATATGGATTTCTAAAGGAAGGTGTTGGTGCACATCTGTCATATCTAAATCTGTTTGATCAAGGTGCCCCCATTTTTATTTAAAGAAGCATTTCAAGGCCTATGCAGTACCCACTTTGGAGATATTCTGTTTTTGAGATAAATAAAATAAGCCAGACTGAAAATTCTTCAATGCTAAATTTTGAAGATATTTGGAGAAATGAGTTGTCCAGATTTAATTTTTATAGAACTAGCTTCTAAAAATAAAATTCCTGAAATGTTTGAGCAAATACAACTATTTTCATAGCAAACAAACCATATCTCCATGCTCTTGGTCAAGTACTAAATAATCACGATGCTGTCATATATAATTACTATCAGACTCAGAGTGACAAGAACCTAAAGTAATTATGATACTATTGCAATGAGCTAGTTATTAATATTAGGAAAGAAGCAAAAAGGGAAACACCCGTCCATTCCCTGCAGATCACTGGGGAAAGGGCCCAACAGAGGGGACATGGGCAATATGCAGTGAAGTTGGGAAGACATAGGTAAGGTACTTATGGCCAGAGTAAACAGGGCCATTTTAATTCTGTGAAAATTTGGGAATACATAATCCCCTAAACAAAGGAGCCCACTTGCTTGTTGTGCCTGGCTCGCTTGGATCATGGTTCTCTTGGCTCTCTGGTTCCTTTGGCTTTAATCCTCCCTGTTCTCCCTCCATAGCCATGGTCATGTGGATCCTACACTCAATAGACTGATGGACTGTGAGGGACTGCAATGGGGGACACAAACTAAGCTAGCCTGAGGCTGGACTGGACACTCCATTTGTTCCAATATGAAGCAAAAAATTTGGACACTGGTTTTGATTCTAGTACTATGAAAGCCACAGCTACATTTATTTCTTGGTCCAACAAAGGGAAAGGGAAATTCAGGGGTTTGATTCCTCAGAAATAAAGCTTTCTACAATATCTTATCCTCCTGTGCAAGTCTCAGAAAATTCCTTTTTTTTTGTGGGGGAGGGGGGCGGATATTGCAAGAAGCCTACTTTCATTAGTAACAATGGCCATCAATAGTTAATTGTAGGCTTTAAATTCACTGAGGTAAAAAAACAAAAAAAACTTGTCTTTCTTTTATCACTTTTGTTTTCTCTATAGCAGTTACACAGAGTTAGTCTTATATAGCATAGGTAGACAGTGAATAGATGATATATAAAAACACAGAGATCCTACAAATCTCATAGTGATAGAAGGAAGATAGAAAGAGGGAGGAAAAATAAAGGTCACACAATATCTACTGTTATTCATTCGCTAAGAATTTTAAGAAATACCTTCAGTTTCTAGACCCTATGCTAAACTCTAACACAAATAAAAGGATGACCTGGACTTAAGAACACCTCACTTAGTAGAAGAGTCAGTTATTTTAATAAATAAGACATTAACAACAGTATAGATCTGTGATCAACATACGTAAAAAATGTAATGGGAGTAAGGAGAGAACAATAACTCCTGAGCAGAGAAAGAGGCTTTCAGAAACAATTCATATCTGGATTGGGTGGTAAAGGATTTCATTAAGTGGAGAAGAGAGGGAGCACATCCCAGACAAAGGAAGTATTATCAGCAAGTGCAGAAAACTGAAAAGTGTATTCAATTCCAGAAACTGCATTGTGAGGAAAGGATGATTAGGGAGGTCATGGGGCTGAGACCGAGGTGGGGAATGAGACATTTCTAGATTTCTCATCCTGAGAACTTGGACCTAAAGATTCATAGTTCCCATATTTATTTCATCATGAGACTTTCTTAAGTACTGGAGAAATATTAATAATGATTCAGGACACAGATAAAGAACAAAACCCCCTCATCAGAGACTTATTAATTATATCAGAAAATAAGACCCAAATAATATCACCAATATATAATAAATTAATGAGATAATGCATAAGTAATTTATGCCAGTTTACCCCAATAGCCATTGTACAACTTAAAGGAAAGTATATAAACTATTGCATATTCATTAATGGCAATCCATAATATGACCACACTTGTGACTTCCTGGAATTCTTAATAATAGCATGTCATTTCAAACCAACTATTTCAACCTCCTTATGTTGGTAATTTAAAATAGATTACTAGAGGAAAACTTTTCCCATCACATTTTTTTTCATGGAACAGGGTTTGAGAATCATTGTAGTAGTCAATGAGAAAAGATAAGGAGAAGCAGAGGTTCACCTTGGCAAAGAAATACACTCTATA
The DNA here is from genome assembly GCF_964339955.1 of Pipistrellus hanaki. Taxonomy (NCBI): domain Eukaryota; kingdom Metazoa; phylum Chordata; class Mammalia; order Chiroptera; family Vespertilionidae; genus Pipistrellus; species Pipistrellus hanaki. Next base: position 58,449,946 of record NC_140509.1, on the reverse strand, counting down.
TGAAATCCAATTAAAAAACAGTAATGTCCAGAAAACTTTTAAAACAGTGAAGTTACTAATAAAAATTCCAAGTATCCTGGGAGCACAAAATGTGACCATGTTTTAATTAGAGGAGTCCTATGATGACAACAGTGTGACTGTCTGCCCATTTATGGGAAGGTGGATCCTTACAAACAAGTGACTTGGGAAAGAAACCCAATTTAACTTTGAATTACTGTCTTAATTAAGAGAACATTTTTAAAAAGATTAAAACACAAGCAGGACAATTATCTTTGAAAACAGAAGGAAAATGGCTAATTTAAATGAATGGCTATGGATTTTAACTTATAGTTACTATTCTCTAGATATACTATTGTTATCACTGCCACTTGTCATGTCTATAATGACACTGAGAAGATATAATAGTAAACTTTGGAACTAGATACACTGAGAATAATATCCCAGGTCTGCCACAGTCTTGGGTAATTTTCTTGACCACTCTGAGACTTAGTTTTAAGGAATTTCTTAATCTTCAAAGTAAAGTAATATTCATTTCATCATTATTTCAAAGATTAAATAAAATAATATTGTTACTAACATTATGTCTGGTACATACTCTCTTAGTTTGAGTTCCTAAAGAAACAAACCCTTAGACAAGAATCAGAATTTAACTAACTTATTTGCAAACTGATCCCATAAAACACTTGTAGATAAGTGCAGAATTAAAAAAAAAAGTAAAGGAATAAATAGTCAACAAATACATCATCAGGCCTGCTACCATTGGGGACTGCTGCCCAAATTTGTTGGGTACTCTGAGGCAACGCAAATGCACTTCAAAACTGCCTCAACAAAGTGGTAAGAAAAATGGGGGGCATAGCCACTGAATCCTCTTTTATTATTGCCTGATACCTGGGTTCCTACAACCAGGGAGTCGGAGGTGGGTGAATGCATTCAATCAGAGCATCAAAGGTGTTAAAAGCGAAATGTTACAATTCATAGTCATTAATTTTAATTTACCATTTTCTATCTATTTGCCTTTAGCACGTGAAGAATACAGTGGGATACTGACAGCATCTTCTATAACTACCAATTCTGTAGGTCAGCACTAAGTGTTATTCAGATTTATGTCCCCAGTACATGCCTGCCATGATAGATTCCAAACAAATGGATGAATGAATGAACAAATGAATGAATGAACACCATTTGTATGAACACCATTTGTAAAATAAAAATTACATATATTTCCCAGACATTGAGTTTATGTCTCAGAGGTGCTGAATGCAAAAATGAATATCAATCACTTGTAACTGTGAAAATGTTATAAAATTGTCAACATGCTCTGAGTAGAATTCATAAATCTAAAAACCCTTATTTTGTTAGTAGACACAAAATAATATGTTCCTACATTATCCACATAAAAAATCCAGAACAATTTGTAAATTCAACAGGTAAACAATGTAAAGTTATTTAGCACATAATGTTTAGGTTCTCAGGTAGCAAATAGTATCCTCAAAAGATTAAAAATAGAACTATCATAGGACACAGTGATTTTAATTCTTGCTATTTATCTAAAGAAATAAAAACACATGTTCAAAAATATATATACACCCATATTCATTCATCGCAGCATATATACAATAGCCAAAATATGGACGCAATCTCGATGTTTGTTTTGTATGCATGCATGTGTTTCTGGAGCAGTGGTCCATAGCTTTAATAATATTTTCCAGTGGACATTGACCCCTCTCCTCAAAATGTAAAGTGGCCAACCACTGTCAACATCGGTCTTGTTTGCTCTCACATTGCTTAGATTCTGTGGTTTGTCCAGAACACTACCTATGATTCACAGTTGTTCTTTCTATGAGAAAATGTGTTCTGTCAGGCAACTGACTTCCCAAGAAAAATGATGGGATACATTTCCTTTGTAAGCCAGGGATTGTCATTCTGCCAGGGCTACCACTTGAATATGAACAGATTACAAGGGTTTTATACCAATCTTGCCTTCCCCATCCCTACACTCCTTTTCGGCCTCTGATCTCCAGTCTCCAGGGATTCAACTCCCATAGTCACCATTCTAGGCTGTAGAGATTCTCAAATGCAATGTAACTTTTATAAAGGAAAATTTTCCTCATACAACGTCAAGGGTATGCTTTCCGCTTGGAAAGCCAAACCTTATTTAAGAACATGTTCATTCGTTGTGATTTATCAACACAAAGGAGGAATTTTGCCTCCCAAACTAGTAAAAGTAAATACAGTTTATTAGATTAAATCCAGCTTTTTTCCCACTTTTGTTTTCTCTGTAGCAATTACTCAGTTGGGTTGCCTTTTCCTCAAATGAGGCACCTTATGCTCAGGTAGGGCTTGCCTGGTATACATGCCTACTGAGAGGCTTTCCATCATCCCTGCTTGTTACAAAACACATGTAAGCATCTCTGATCACCATGCCCAACCCTCCCCTCCACCCCAAACAGGCATACATGCCTGAAACAAAGAAATACTGCATATTATTTTCTCTTCATTTCTAGACCTAGATTCACAATCCTGAACACATACAGAGAAAATGCTTACCTTGGGCTTTAGAAAGGGCTGATTCCTTTCTCTTAAACATCATATATACATACTAGTGGCCTAGTGTACAAAATTCATGCCATTAAAAGGGAATGAATTAGAGGAAATATTTTAATATTGCTATTTGCCCTTTCTCTATAATAGAAGTGTCAGAGATGAAAGAAAATTAGTAAAATGTATATGAAAATCTTCCTCCTGTCAGAGGCTGGGGCGCATCTCTGGACCCAGAGTCAAGTCCCCACCTGCACGTGCATGCCTCAAAATTGCACAAGACTCAGACCTGGCCAGCCCCACACCCATTGGGCAAGATCCAGACCCAGCCAGCCCAATCCCTGTCAAGCCCTGCTGGGCAGGGGGCACAGCCTGAAGTCCTCTATTAAGCCCTGCCAGGTGGGTGGGGGCATAGCCTCAGGTCTCCCACACCACACAGACTCAGGTCCCTGCTGATCCTGCTTTACAGCTCATTAAAGGAACCCCATCTCAGCCATCTTGTGTTACAGGTGCCCAGCCTCTGCTGTGTGTGCTGCCATCTTGATATGGTGTGAGGGTCAATTTATATATCACCCTTTATTATATAGGATTATTTTTCAAGAAAAGAGAAACTCTTTTAAAATGTATACATTACAGTATATTTTGAAACTCATTAAAATAAAACATTTTGCTATTTTTGTTGTTTTGTATTATTGCACTGAAATAAATTTGCAGAAAAAATATTTGGGGCATCGTGTGTGATTGGGCTGGGCAAGGCTTTTTTACTATTTTTTAAAGATTTAAAGACTAAACTTTAAAATTCATGTTAGCTAAAGCAGAAAAAAGAATTGCCTATGACAAGTAGATACAAAATGGAACCATTCTGGTCAGCTTTCTACTTAGCATTTAAAGGTGTGTGACAGGTTAGTTGTGGAAAGCGTTGACAATATAAAAATGCATGATTATCTCATAGCTACCTCCCTGAAGTGTGGTCAGAAAGCTACTTGTATCCTCTGATGTACTTGTTAAAAATGGGAAGTCCTGGGTCTCCTCCAGACACTCCAGTGAGTCAGAATCTGCATTTTAGCAAGAACCACAGGTGATTAATATGCACAGTAAATTTAACTACAGCTTCTTCCAGCCTGAGGTTCAGATTACATTCTCTTTTTCATCATTACCAGGGAATCACTTACAAGATTGCTTTGCCATCTCTGCACTCCATTGCACCCCAGACTCATCCTAAGGTGTTTGTCAATGCTGTAGTCCTACCACTGATTTGTCACCTCCTCAAGGCCACTCTTAAAGGGTAAGCACTTTGTAGCTTGACTTCTCATTCCTGTTCCAGCACCAGGTGACCTTAACTGACTCAAAGGCTGGCATGAAGAGATGGTAGAGTCCAGCCTTTGGCACTAGACTTCGTGACTTCAAAATCCTGCACTGCCACTGCCTAACTGTATGGCTTTGGGCAAGTCTTTGTTTCTCTTCTATAAAACGTAAATAGTAGAATACACCTCTCAGCATCATTTTAAGGAGTTAATGAGTTAATATATGTAAAGCACTTAGTACATGGCCTAAGTGCTTTACATATATTCTGGGAAAATTCTGGGAAAATATGAGGGAGCATCATATTTTTACCCTGGTCCTCCTTCCAGACCATACTTACCTGGATGAAGTGGATCCTTCTAGAGATGAGGTAGTATTCCCCAGGCTATAGGACCCCAGGGTGCTTCTCAAATTAGGCCCCATAGGCAAAAGGCTAGTCTTTAAAAAATTGTTGACTGAATCACAGATGTTTCCCATCCCTTCTTACCCTTTACTTCCCTCCACCCTTGTGCTGCCCGACCCCAGCCTTCACCATACTATTTTTGTCTCCATGAGCTATGCATGTAAATTCTTTGGTTAATCTCTTCCTGTCTCCTTTCCCTTTCCCCTCTGAGCTCTGTCAATCTTTTCTCTGCTTCCAACTAGAGAGATAGTACCCGTGTTTCCCCGAAAATAAGACATCCTCCGAAAATAAGACCTAGCGCAACTTTGGGAAAAAAGTTAATATAAGACACTGTCTTATTTTCGGGGAAACAGGGTAACTATGCTCAAGTTTCTGAGTTTGAGCAAGGAATTTGCAGTAGTGTGACCAAGTTAGCTGGCACTGAATCAGAATTTCAGTATCTGAGAAGCAATATAATTGTGTAAATGAAGCAAGATGTCTCAGTGTCGTGGATTATATTCCAGGACTGGCTAAGGGAAGGAAAGGGAGGTAAGATGGGAGAATAATAAGATGAGAGCATCGCCCCAGAAAGAGCTGTGTTGTGCATTCACAAGTGGATTTACTAGTCAGCTCTTTATTTCCCTCTGGCCTCACTGAGGCACCAGTCCTCCAGCACATGGAATCCCTTCCTCTCTCAAGTGGTTTTGTCCTTGGTAGTCATGACTTTATTCCTTATCTTGGCAGCTAATCAAGTGACTTTATAAATCTCTTGTTACAATTCAGAAGAAATTGCAGCTGCCCATATCAAACTCTATATCTTCATGGTGGGTGCAGTTTGGATTCATGGAATCACTGAGTTCTGTAGTCAGTTTGTACTTGGACTTGACTAGATACTTGCACCTCCAAAGCCACGGTCTCTGCTGTTCACGACGATTAAGTACAACTTGATTGAATCAGTAGGTTACATGTTTGGTACTCAGATTAGAACAGCAAAGAAACCTTATCAATTAATTTGTCCCCTCTTAATACTGTTTCTGCTTTGTATAAGATCCTCCAATATTAATCGTGTAATAAATAAATGAATGAGCACAATGGGTGACAAAACTCTCAAATGGGGAACATTTTCTTTAAGATAAAAAGAAACATAACCAGCCGAAACCAGTTTGGCTCAATGGATAGAGCATCGGCTTGGGGACTGAAGGGTCCCGGGTTCGATTCCGGTCAAGGGCATGTTCCTTGGTTGCGGGCACGTCCCCAGTAGGGGGTGTGCAAGAGGCAGCTGATCGATGACTCTCTCTCATCGATGTTTCTAACTCTGTATCTCTCTCCCTTCCTCTCTGTACAAAATTAATAAAATATATTTTAAAAAAAGAAACATAACCAAAGTTACCTATAAAAGTGATTAGCATACTATTTTAGGATTGGGTGGGTGAGAAGTATTTATTACCCCATATGCTAGGCATGAATGCTAAGCCACTTAAGAATGCATCCTCCACAAAGGTCCTAACCCCTGAAAGCATTTTGTAATTCAGTATGGTAAATGTAATTTTTTTTTTTTTAAAAAAAAATGCTCTTTCTGTAACGTTTAAATAAAATCTGATAAATTACAAAATAATATTTTACAGACATTGGAAAGCTGTGGGAACAAGGACTACATGAATTGGGGTTCTACCTTTGAAAGGCAGAATCAAATCTGTGACTCATAGTTACATTCTCAGTAGCCCTGGGAGAATAAGATGCAATGGGTCAGACATGGACTGAAACTTCAACCACGCTCTTACACAACTTACTACCTGATGTGTTTGAAGTTATCATTCATTCTTTCTATCCAGTTAACTTTAAAAAATAAAAAAATTATATATATATATATATATATATATATATATATATATATATATATATATATATAATTATTATTATTTCAGAGAGGATGGGAGAGGGAAAGAGATATAGATATATCAATGAAGAGAGAGAATAATTGACTGGCTGCCTCCTGTATGCCCCCTACTGGGGATCGAGCCCACAACCCAGCTTGACTGAAATTGAACCTGGGACCCTTCACTTGCAAGCTAACACTCTATCTACTGAGCTAAATCAGTTAGGACCCAATTGACTTAAAAAATAACAAAACACTTTATTGCTTTTACTGCTATAATATATTACATCTTAAACTATTGTTATGGAATAATAAAAAAATAATATAAACACGAAGCAAATGAGAAAATGTTTATAAAAAAACTAATAGAAGCAGACCTGCAAATGATCCAAATATTGGACTTAGTCTACAGGGTTTTTTAAATGATAACAAATAATATGTTATGGAAAATAGAGCAAAACCTGAATAAAAATGAAGAAAAAGATGGGGAATTTCAATAAAGAATTGTTTTAATACAATAAATCAGATATTCTGGAACTAAAAAAATAAAATATCTTAAATCAGAAATCATTACTGGGAACTATGAGCTGGTTGGACATAACAAAAGGCAAGATTAGTAAATTCAGAAACAGATCAATAGAAAATAAATATAAATTGAAGCAAAGAGAAAAATAAAATGGAATAAAAGACACAATTGGGACATGGTTAAAAGGGCAAATTTTAATTATTGCAATTTGGTTTATTGCACATCACAAATATTGAGTTTTTACAAACTGATGTAGAAAACTTCATCACTGTCTTATTTTAAAATATTGCAACCACTTCCCCAACCATAAACAACCTAATCAGTCATCAGCCTTCAACTTTGAGACAAGAGTCTCCACCAATAAAAATATTATGATTCACTGAAGGCTCAGATGATGGTATGAATTATTTAGTAATAAACTATTTTAAAATGAAGTATACACACTTTTGAACATATACTATTGCACACTTAATAGGCTATAGCATAGTGTAAACATAACTGTCATATGCCTTGGGAAACCAAAGATTTACGTGGATACTCGCTCTGTTGTAATACTTGCTTTATTGAAAAAGTCTGGAGCCAAACCTACAATACCTCTGAGGTATGCCTGTAATTGGAGTTTTAGGCATAAATTAAAGAAAATATGGCAGAAGAAATATTTGAAGAGATAATTGGTGAAAATTTTTCAAAACTGGAAAAGATTTCAATTTACACTTTCAAAAATCTCTGCAACCCCCAAAAAAGAAAGTGTAAAGAAAAAAACAGATAGCTATAGCATAATTTAAAATACTGAGGGGGACAAGACAAAGAAATCTTAAAATTAGCAGAAGGAAAACAAGAGACTTTTAAAGAGACAAGAGTACAGAAAGATAACTGTCTTCTCAACAGAAATGGTCAAATCAGAAGGCAGTGAAATGACATTCTTCAAAACAAAACAAAGCAAAACAAAACTACTAACAGAATTTTATGCTCATAGGAAGCATCCTTTAAGAAAAAATAAGAGGTTTTCAGACAAACAAAAGCTGCCTTCCAAGAAATATTAAAGAGATTTTAGGTAGAGGGAACTCTCCTAAATGGCAGCACAAAATTTCAGAAAGGAATAAAAAGCAATAGAAATAGCAAATAAGTAGGACATAATTTTTAAATCAAAATGCATAAATATATATGCTTAAAATATTTTTAAATTACTAGAAAAATAGCGTATTAAAATATTTGATTAATACAGAGAAAAATAACAAAGCGACAAAAGTAACAGATAAAAATAAAATAAAAACATAAAGAAAGAAACAACAAAATGGTAGATATAAGTTAAAGTACATTAAATATAAATGAACTAAAGACTTCAATCAAAAGACAAAGAATTTCAGACTGGATTTTGAAATCTCACATATATGTTGTTTACCAGAGATAACATCTTAATATTAAAAACACAGAATGTTTAAAAATAAAATAATGGAAAAATAAAACTATTTTATTAGTTTCAGATACATTAGCTAATTAAAGGCAAAAAGTATCACTAAAGATAAAGTGTCATTTTATGGTAATTTCAATAGAAATATAACAATCTCAGAAAAGTATTTAAAATATGCATTTCATTTCATAATTAGGAGGAACTTGTTGACCCTATGAAGTACGGTTGCTGCAGAAACCAGGCTGCTTAGAATTTAGAGATGAATAAAGGTGAACGAGTCTGAGACTATAGCCTATGCCAGTGGTCGGCAAACTCATTAGTCAACAGAGCCAAATATCAACAGTACAACGATTGAAATTTCTTTTGAGAGCCAACGTTTTTAAACTTAAACTTCTTCTAACGCCACTTGTTCAAAATAGACTCGCCCAGGCCGTGTTATTTTGTGGAAGAGCCACACTCAAGGGGCCCAAGAGCCGCATGTGGCTCGGGAGCCACAGTTTGCCGTCCAAGGGCCTATGGTCAGTGTTTAGATGAGAAGGAAAAGAAAAAGGTAAGTCACAGCTACCAAAAAGTGGAGGTCTTATAAGTAGAGAGAGACTGAAGTGTAAATGACATTTACAACATGGAAACCTTTGAGGCTTTTTGAAAAGAGAAAGGTTGCTATTGAACAGGGTGCATTGTTCATCTGAGCTGTACAGGGTGTAAGAGTAGGCTTGTCACAGCGGAGCACTGATGAGTACCCTGTCTTTTGTATTCACACTCCTTGTGACCTTCAGTAACTCACTTGTCCTCTGAGCCTCTATTTCTCCTTTTATCAAGTAAGGATATTAATACTGACCTTTCAGGCTTATTGCAAGAAGCAAAAATACTTTTTACAGAAAGGTGCTTTGTAAATGAAGCATGTTATAAACATAACACAAGATAAATGCATCTTACAAATCTAAAAACAGTCATGGTAATAGACAATGGTAAAAGTATTAGAAAATCTATTCTCTTTAGAATTTAATAAAATGGATTTTCTCAAACGTACTTAAGGCAATGACTATATTTTCTTGCTATGTAGGTGCCTGTCTATAAATGTATATATTGCTTGGTGCTGAAATATTTCTAAGAGTCCTGCACACTCCATCATTTGTAGTCCTTGATATACCTATGACCCAAGAATGTGCTTCCCTATGCAAGTGCCATCTCTGTCATTGTGATCTGCTTGCCAGTTAGAGCCATCTAAGTCGGAAATCCCAAGACCTCTGATAATGGAGTTCTCAGGCTTGTACAGAAAGATAACCAAACAAACAACAGTGTTTGTCAAAATACATTCCTATTTGGTATAACCTTGTCACAGAACATAACTGGAAATATCTCCCCTATCATTCCATAGATGACAGGAGCCAAGCAAGCATTGCAGTAAGAAACTTGGTAGGCAGATACAGGACCAAAGTTATAAAAAACTAACATCTCTACTACATAAAATATTAAATCCTCAGTGGCATATTCCTGACATTTCAGCAAATGCAGAGACACTTGAGGATGGGACATAGCATTAAGTTTTAAATTAAAACATAAGGAGCAATCCTGGCTGCTGTGGAAGTCATTTCTCCTCTATGTCTTTTCTCACAGAGCTCGGGAAATGCTTGATGTAGTTAATGATGCCAGGGGTGGCCACCATCACTGCCTTTGGGAAAAGTTATCCTTAACTTAAGTTAGCTGCTCCAATTCCTCAGTGTCTCTTGCTGTGTGATTTCTGAGTGTTCAGACGTTTCCATTGGACAAGCACCTTTCTTTATTTAACTGTCGCCCTAAATGCAAACTCCATGAGTTGAGGAGATAGAATCAGGCTTCAAGGAGACCAGAGGTTAGAGTTTGCCAGGCAAAGTATTAAAAAAGAAGAGAGTTACTAAGAAAATAAAAAAAAAAGATTGAAGACCTTCAGATTATATCATTGAGTATTTATCAGAATACGGATTAGCACACGTGCAGGAGAAAACTACGTAGGCATTGTTTGAGTCTGATGTCATCAGTTGTACATGCCACAGATCTTCATGGTGTCGGTATGCCATCACCTTTCATTTCAAGCTCATAGGGTAGGATATGTAGGACAAGCATCCATTTCTTTGTGGCCTAAATGATATGTCACAAGAGCAAATATTTAGGGTTACAAGTCACAAGTGCCACCTCCCAACTGACAGTGGGCCTACATGGTTTATATTCCATAAATGTCTGTGCCTGTGACATGCAGGGCTCTCCGAAATATAGGACCCAGAGCAGGAACTGTCCTTGCCCAGGTCTAAGGTAGCTCTGATTCTGGTCAAAATTAATTGGTATATTTGGCCATGGACTAAAATATTTGTTTGATTGATGATGGATTGATTGATTCTACTACTACTTTTACCCATTAAATCTAAATATTTCTCCCATTTTTAGGAGATTTTTTTCTCATAAAAAATTATCTATTTGCTCTATTACCATCAGATTCTATCTAAGTAGGTTTCAATTCAATTAAAATAGGGAGGTGGGGGAGAAAGGGGAGCTAAAAATAATTTGATCTAAAAAAAAAAACAAAAAAAAAAACCTGGACCAGGTTTAAACTCATTGATTTGTTAGATTTGTTTTGATTAGTTGCATGGCATTTTCATGCATCCTCTGTGTATAAATAAAGCTATAAAGGACTAAGCTGGGGTTCTTTGGCAGCTTATGTGGACCCATAAGAATCACGTTCAGGATTTTGAAGAAACTAAATGCTATTCATGGCCAATTCACTCCTGATTAGATGTGTTTGCAAATTAGAATTCCTTATATAATGGGAATAATTCACTGGAGACGGAGTATGGAGAAGTAAGCTAAGGAAGGGAGTTAGACTAGGAGGTGTGGCACTAATTGTCACTTCTGCAGGCGGGTACTCTCCCAGGTCATCAGAGGAAAGCGTTGGGGGCTTCATTGTGTTTTGTATCTGCTAGCCAGCCAGTACCACCACCCTGCTTCAGCTCCCACCAAGGGAAGAGACAGCCCTTTAAAAAAAACTAGTAGTAGCTCTGTGCTTGACTGCAGCATGCACTGAGGAGTCCTGGGTAGCACAGAGACACCTGCAGAGTAACTGCCCGCACCAAATCCAAATGACTTAAAGTAGGGTGGATGGAGGAAGAGGGAGGAAGCAAAGAGGAGAAATGAGTAAACTCATTGGTCCCTAGGGGATAGTCCAATGTTCTATGGGCAATTTATTTCAAAATAAAAGAGATGAACAACTTTATAAGTGTGCATAGAATATATTAAATGTCTTCCATTTACAAAAACCCAAAAGATTATGGAGAATTGAGGAAAAGTACCCCCTCCATCCCAAAGAAAAGAAAAGCCAGTCTAACCAATATCATTTATTTCTATAACAGAGAAAGAGGGCTGCTGAACCAATCATTAGAATGAGCCTGATTATCCAAATGGGGCTGACCACAGTGAAGATGCAAGGCAGGTAATCTTTGTTAAAATTCTAGTCCTAGGTTACTTGGCAAATGTCTTTCAAATGGAAAAGATGAGAAAAAGACGGGGTTCAGCTTTATCTTAGGTGTACGAGAGAATTCATGCTTGTGTGCAATGCTTGTCATCAAGAAAAGTAGTGTACATTACTGTATCACACTGGATCTTTCAAGAATGTCATGCCTGTTTCTCTCTCACATCGTGATCAATTACTTAGAAGAGTCAACAGTAAGATCTTGCATATGAATGGAGCTTTTCTCTATAGTCTCCTTCTTCTATTCTTTGAAAATATGTCTGCTCTGCTCCTCATACCCTTCACTCCCTGAAACATCAAATTTTTGTTTGGTCTAACTCTAAGTGAAGTATTTTTTTAAGTCCTTAATTGAAATGGTTCAAGGAACACTCTAAAGGGATGGAAGGAAAGGGAATACAATTATTAAAGCTAAATTTTGAATCTATCTTCCTGTCCTTCTTCCCTCATTGCAAATAGGCCTGGCCCTTCATTATTTCTTGCTTGAATATCTGTAAAAGCCTCATACCCCTGAGACAGCCTCTTTATATTCATTTAGATGTGCTTTCAAAGATGTTTCAAAAAGATAACTTTGCTACTCTGTTACCCAAAACCCAACCATTGCTCCCAAAATTCCTATGAAAGCACATAGGCCCTTCACTCTAAACCCAATCTTTTCCAAACATACTTCTCACCACCACCAATCATGAGTACCTTTGATTTCAAAGCTACATCAACTTTCTTTTGGTTCCCTGACTGTCTCAATATTAAGCTGCCTATTTCTGTGTGATCCTATACCAAGGTAAATATAGGCTGCATATGATTAAAAGTATTCATTTCAGAATTCACCTCACCATGATACTATTTTTAATTGGTAAGCTATAATCTAAATTTTTATTTTAATATTAGAAAATTGTTTTCTAATAATTGATTTTAAAATACTCTAATTTTTAAGTAAGTAGAGATTTGTAGAACATAGTAAAATATTTAAATTTCAAAATGTAACTTCTCTCTCCAACTTTTTTGTTACTATATACATGTTGTACTGAAAGCACATCATGAAAGAAAAATATGGTCATCCAAGGGGTAAGATTTCCTTATGTTTATTCTTCTTTCTCATTCAAGTTTAAATAAAATCTAATTATAAAATGCTACATGACTAGAACAGTAATCTAAGTTAATTCTGTGATGATAGGTATTCACTGAAAAATATTTTGTGGATTCTTTTTTAGATGTTTACATAGGCATCTAAACACCCAAAGGAAAAAAATTACTCAGAAGGACCTTTTGAAATATTATAGGGGATTGATTGCCTCTAGCATAGGATCTGCCCCTGACATTTTACCCTTCTAAGTATTAAATCAGCCTTCAATATGAAAGTAAACACACAGTCACAAAAGTAAACATGTGGTTTCCATATAAAGAAAACTCAGATGATTTTTTAAAGGTCAATTATATAATTTTTATATTTTTATCTGGAATTCTAGTACAAATTTTATAAGCAAAGTCACACATTTAAACTATATATTATTTTCAATAATTTTTAAAAGATACTGAGGTAAATGTTCCTAGCTGTGAGCATAAATGGATTTTTATCACTGTATGAAGTGAACTGCTGCTCTCTTTACCTGTTCTATATAATCCTAAACCCCTACATATGCTCTATTCTTCTTGGAATCCTGTGTGGACTAAATATTTGGTTCATAGTCTTTTGTATTTAATGGAACAATTACATTTTTAAGTAAATTAAAGGACATGGAGTGGTCAACTTCTTTTGAAAATTAAGCATGGTATACATAAAAAGAAGTATTGTGCACTATTGCCATACAATTAGAAAGAACTTAATGTCAGAATCACAATTGGCAATCTTACAATGGCTTTTTTTTTTTTTTCATTTCTTACCACATATGAGTGAAAGTAACATTACAGACAGCCAATTGCATTTATGGACTGATATTTAGGAGCCATTGAACTATGTTAGACAAAAAGCTATTCGAAACATTATAAGCCTTTAAGCTTTTGCTGTTGAGATATTTAATGATTAGAGAAAACTTTCATAGCACTATTGAAAAAATTTTAACTGAGCCTCCAAGAAGGACAAGATTTTTTTCCAAAGAACTATATGGCTCTTTCTTTGATACAGTTGCCAGACAAGGCTGTTCTTAGAAGACTCATCAAACCAGGAATGTAGGTGGCAGGGATCGTGGCCACAAGGCAAAGTGTACTCTGCTTAGTTTGAGAAGAAGGGAGCTATACCATATAAGCACTCTCATTTCCTAGAAAGGCAGGCTTTCTGTATTTTTCAAAGCTTGAGCTCATTGGAGGAAAGCAAAATACATAGTAGAAACTAATGTACTAAAGAAGTTTATGCTTAAAGTCAGTACTTCACCAAGTGCATACTGTATTTAGAATACAACTAAAATACATTTTTGATCTTGTTATTGTAAGAAAGCCAAAGCCAGTATCAGAATACCATACTTACTCTAAAACTTAGAAAAATTGATTATTAACACTGGTTAAGAATTATTACCACTTCCTGTGAGAACCTGAAAACTATTCTCAGAAGCCCTTTATAATTTCTTACCTAGTAAAGTATACAGAGATCTCCTTTATTCTGGGCTTAGTCTTTCTCAATGAGTCTTTAAAGGCTTTGTTCATCTCTACTTAAAAGACCTTCTCATAAAAAAAAAAATGTTCTCTAGGAATTCTTATAAATTGATGCCAGCAAATAGAGGACTTCTATTACATTTAAGACTCATCCAAATTGAGTTTTATCTGGTAGGTAACACTCACTTTAAAAAATCCTAACTTTAATTTTTACCATAAAGGTTGGATGCCCTATTTGGTAGGGAAGTGCTACAAATGCTATATAATAAAATCCTAATATGCAAATCAACATATGGTGGAACAACTGGTCCCTATGATGCACACTGACCCCCAGGCAGCAAATGCTCAATGCAAGAGCTGCCCCCTGGTGGTCAGTGTGCTCCCAGAGGAGGAGCGCAGCTCTGCCAGAAACAGGGCTCATGACTGGCAAGTGCTGCAGCAATGGCAGGTGCCTCTTCCTCCACAGCAGCGCTAAGGACCCCTCAGGGGATGTCTGACTGCTGGCTTAGGCCCACTCCCCTCCAGAGGGAGTGTGTCTAAGCTGGGAGGCAGACAGGTCCCAGACTACAAGAGGGCACAGGCCAGGCTAAGGGACCTTCCCACCAGTGCACAAATGTCATGTACTGGGCCTCTACTATCACCACAATAAAATATAATTTTATTTTCATAAAACCATGTTAACTAATATCCATTTAAAAGTGTGGCCAGAAATTAAGAGGACTATTAATGCTGCCTAATCATACTATACTTGAACAGTCCACTCTATCAACCTAGGCATATGTCTCATGACTTCTTTTTTTTTTTTTTTTTTTTTTTCCAAACTCACGTTTCCTATCTCTCCTGAATTGCAACTAAAACCTTGCATCCAACTTCACAGAGAAAATCGAAGCAATCAGAAGAGGACTACCACTAACCTCCACCTCCTCATCTGCCTACTCGTCAGCATTCATCACCAGATTGTTGGCCTTGCTGTCTGCTATTCTAGATGCCATCCTTCATTCCATAGTGTGACTTGATGAGCCTATCATATTCTACCTAGCCAAGGACATTGCTCTAGCAATTAGTCTCTTTAATACATCACCAATATTTTCTTCTATATTGGATTATTTCTATCAGTAATATCATAATGAATTACTCCCTCCTCCCCGAAATCCTTCATTTGGCTGCTAGCACACTACTCGCTTTATTTTCCTGCTACTACTCTGGTTTCTCTTTCTAAGACTTTTTTACTGCTCCCTCTTCTTTCCAACTTTGATAAAAGTTGACATGCCCCAGGCCTCCTTGTAAGAGGGGCACAGAACTCCTATCCTTCTTTATTTCTACTTATATCTTTTGTTACAACATTTTGTCTCATGGTTTTAAATTCCATCTACATGTTGACAACTCACAAAATTTAAGCTCAAAGCTATGCCCCAGATTCAGAAATCCAAATACCTTTGCAACTTCTCCATTTGGCTGTCCAATAGACTTTTAAAAATTAACATGTTAAGCTTTTCAGATAAATACACACTAAATACAAATTTAACCAGGTGGCCTGTACTTTTATTTGCTAAATCTGGCAGCCTCCAACATGTTCAAGGCTGAACTCTACCCCACAACTTTTCCCCATTTCACGTGCTGTCATCCATCTTTCCACTCACTTAGGCTAAAACCTTAGAGCCATCCTTGATTTTTCTATTTCACATTCCTCATTCCACAATTAATCTATATCTTGTGGGTTCTACCTTCAAAATATATCCAAAGTCAGACTTTTTTTCACTGTGATCCCCTCTCCACTACTCAATCACCATTATCTCTCTCCAGTATCACTGCAGTTGACCCCTAATCCGGCCTTCTCTAATAGATCTCTCCCTCTTATAATCTGTTCTGCACATAGTGTCCAAATGATACTCCTCAGACATGAGATCATGCTCAGAGTAAAAGCCTTTCTTACAGTGGACTATAAGGCTCTCCTTGTTTTTTCTGTTTTTTTGTGTTTTTTTTTCCCCCTTCTGACCTCATTTTCTACAACTCTCCTCTTCCCTAGCCTTGTTTACTCTGCTTCTTGAACATATCAGGCAAACTAACGCCTTAGATCCTTTGCACTCGTTGTTCCTTTTGCTTGGAGTGTTCTTTCTTCCAATAACTGAAAAACAAACTCCCTTACCTCCTTTAAATCTTGACTTCAGCATCATATTCTTGCTGAGGGCAATGGATCACTCTGTTCAAAATGCTACTTGTTCCTCCTCCCTCACCACTTATAATCTCTTTATTCTGTTCTCTCTCATATAGCACTTATCCTTCAACATCCTCTTTATACAGGATTATTGTCCCTTATCTATCTTCCTCCACAAGAATGTAAAACTCACAAGAATAGATATTTTTCTCTCTGTCAGGTTCATTGGGTGCCCTTAGTGCTTAGAAGACCACCTGGCACACCTTGGTTGATCAGTAGATATTTATATAAATCAACAAAATCCCAGCATCAGATTATAGTCAGGGTAATAGAGCCACATTTCTTTTTTTTTTTTTAATATATATTTTATTGATTTTTTTACAGAGAGGAAGGGAGAGAGATAGAGAGCTAGAAACGTCGATGAGAGAGAAACATTGACCAGCTGCCTCTTGCACACCCTTACCGGGGGTGTGCCCGCAACCAATGTATATGCCCTTGACCAGAATCGAACCTGGGACCTTTTAGTCTGCAGACCGACACTCTTACCACTGAGCCAAACTGGTTTCGGCTAGAGCCACATTTCTAAAGCAATGTTCAGAGAATCTGCTGGAATTATTTTTTTGTTGCTATTTTGGTTTTTTAATGCTCACCTGAGGATATTTCCCCATTGATTTTTAGAGAGAGTGGAAGAGAGAGGGAAAGACAGAGAGAAATATTGATGTGAGAGCAAGGTATCAATTGGTTGCCTTCTGCATGAGCCCTAACCAGGACCTTGGCCAGGAAGGACCCTGCAGCTGAGGTACATGCCCTTGACCAGAATTGAACCCAGGACCCTGCAGTCCGAAGGCCAACATTCTATCCACTGAGCCAAACTAGCTAGAGCTCTGCTGGAATTGTTATTTCCTCCATTCCTTTCTGGAAGACACAGATAAAGGAAGTACTACATAGATTTAAATGTTGAATTTCTTTCTGATATACCATCAGAAACAAAACAACTTCCAAAGAACAAGCATTTGGTTTAGAATGGAACAGGCCAATGGAAAGAGCTTCTCCTCAGTACCTTCACAGGACACTGCTAGGTCTGACTTCTTAAACATAAAAATAATAATGGGAGGCTAACCACAGCAGAAGTAGAAATATCAACAAGAGAATTATGAGTACTTAACTACATAAACCACTTCCGTCTGATTTTCCTTTACTGTACTGTTTATTAAATGTATACACTTGAAACTAACTTCATTTTAAGGCAATATCACTCACATCTGGTTGCAATAAACATTTTCCTAATCCATAGTATTTGATTGAAAAAAATTCAAAACAATATGAAATTATAGATGAATCTACATCTATATAGCTCAGATAAAGTCTAAAAATCAGCTAAAACATACCAGCAATTAAAAGTTTAGTAGATCACAGATTTGCTGATTCTTTTGTTCTTAGTCCAATAGAATATTTATTCAACAGATGACTACAGGCATTGTTAGAAGGCAGTAATGCATCTAGACCGTGTTTGCTTAGCCTAGCAAAATAATAAATTGTGCTGTGTTTATCCTTTTGTTTTTAAGGCCAACTGTTGGCTTTATTTAATACCCTCTTAACATGCTAATAGCTCCTAATGGTCACATCAGCCATCAGTTAAACAAACCATTAGGTTGAGAAAAGAAATCTCAATAAAGACAATTTACTAATTTGTTGATTGTTAATGGACATTAGCCCATTCAGGACCTTAGCTTAGACATATAGTTTAACTCAGAATCTATTATAGCAGTATCTCTACACAGAGCAAAGAGGCTAATTCAGCATTCTACATACTTCTATTTCCAGAAGACTTGCTACCTAGATTTTTATATGCAAATTAGATGTTTTCATTCTACAGCGTACACATTAAGAAAGAACCTGCCAAAAATAAATTGACTTTCAAATTATCTAATTTTCACACTGTTTATGATCAAGGATAAATTTACATGGTGTTTCTTATCTCTTTCTCAATTATTAAAGCACTGTTACTGCTATTTTAGTTTTAGAGCTAGTCATTTGTGTTTTAGAATCAAAGTATCCTTTATACAATCAAAACATCACATTGTTATGCCAGAAAAATGGAAGTCACAGACACATTTGTAAATAAGATTTTGGTGTTCACTTCATGCTTGCCTTCACTGCCAACAGTTGAAATTGCTAAAGAAATATTTTCTGTCATACTTTTCAAGTTACTTTGTGTTTTTAAAATTTTAAATAGAAATGGAGTTTGATGACTATTTTCAGAACAGTTATTCAAAATCTGATATTTGAGGTAAAAATTTATGCATAGTTCCTCAATCTTAAGAGGTAAGTTAAGATACTTCTGTTTCTTTCTGTAATTAAATTATTTTTTTCTTGTGATAATTCCAGGACTTGTATAAAGCTACACAGAAGCCCTTTTAATTCAGTGTAAATTCAATTACTATATGCATTGACAGACACCAAAGCATACACATGACTGCAAAAAAATCATTTAATTATAGTCATGTTTTACACAGATTTCACTCACATTATTCAGTAATGAGGTAACTAGTGCACAATCAGATTTGGCATGTAGTATGTAAGCTAACCAATGAATGCACTCAAGCTTTCACTTTTTATCTTTTGTCTTCAAAAGTAAGTTTTTTCAATAATAGTTGAGGTGAGTCTGAGGACTCCTGGCATTTTGAGGGAATTATCACCATCCCCTCTTATAATTTATTATTTTAAACAATTCATGACAAAGAAGTTTTAAGTTATTAAAACAACCAAATATTTAGGGATTGAGTCTTTCAGCTTTAAAATTTGAAGAGATATCTTGTGGATATTCAGTGTTCTTACAGGAAATTAACAAAAGCTCCAAAAATGATTCTCTGACATGCCATTAAATTACTTAATTACCCCCAAATTTAGGAACTAAATATCCCGGTCATACAATCACTTAATTATTATGGTTGGAACTTATGATAGCTCATGTATACACATTTTTAAAGCCATCTTATATAATAAAAGGCTAATATGCAAATAGACTGAACAATGGAACAACTGAATAACCGGTCACTATGATGTGTGCTGACCACCAAGGGGCGCATATAGAACATGGTGGGTGTCAGCTGTGGCAGGATGGTGGAGCAGGTGAGTGGGGGTGCCAGACCAAGGCAGGGCACCAGTCACTCCCATCAGGGCAAGACCCTGGTGGTTACTGAAAATTATTTGCTCCTGCGTGCCAAGGTCCCACCCAGTGCTGGCACCTGCTGCCAGTGTCCGGCTCCAGCCCTAATTGCCTCTCAGGGCTTATACACCTCCCCCTGCTCCTGAGGGATGATCAGGATTGGCAGCCACTACTCGCACCCACTGCCAGTACTGGAGCTGCTGCTTGCACCATCTGCTGATACCCAATACTGGTCACAATTGCTTGACACCATCAGAAGGTAAGAATGGCAGCTGCCAGCCCCAATTGCTCTGAGGGCTTCTCCACCTCACCCTGCTCCTGAGGGGCAATCAGGGCAGCAGCTGCTGCTTGGACCCATTGATAGTGCTGGCCCTGCTCACACCCACTGCTGATGCTGGCTCCAATCACTCCATGCTGTCAGCAGGTGCAAGCAGGGCTGGCAGCATCAGTGTATGGGAGAGGCAACGGTGAAAGCGGGGGCAGCCAGCAGACAGGAGTCTTGGGGCCATGGCAGGAGAGGCTGGGAGGGGGTGCAGAGGATGACCTGAGACCCACCCTGTGCCCACTACAGCCTCACAGCCCACAGTTTCTTTCATGGTGCATGAATTTGTGCATTGGGCCCCTAGTAATAAAATATAATGGAAAATACTTTTATCCATTTTATATAAATCTCAAAATTTATTGTATAAACTAAATGAAGTTTTCCATTAAATAATTTTATTATTTTTAATCTCTAAAAAATTACTTAAAGTAGATGCCACTGGGTAGCAGTCCCTATATTTAGGTTTTAAACTTGGAAAACTCTTCCTGATACTACTTAGGAGGTTAATTATTTGTGAATTTTAATCTATACACTCATATTAATTATATTACTATTACTTCATTGTCATATTGTACTTTTAACATATATTAAACCCTTGTAAAATATACATATATGGTTTTTAATATAAATATATAATAACACAACATATGATTTGTTGAAAAAATTATCAATATTTTCCAATCTTGAAATGTCATGAATAACTGACATTTTCAATAACTTCAAACTAATCATCACATTTACTCAAGAATTCAGTTCATAAACATTGATTAAAACTATAGTCTTTGTGGGGTTGCTGTAAGAATTAAATATGACACACAATATGGTTTAGCTCTAAAACTCATTAAACTTTAGATAACTATCTGGATGTAAAGATAGAGCCTCAATGGTGGAGTTTGGAGTGGGAGAGGATAATTATTCCATGTTTTTGGAGGAGAATAGCAATTTTTCACTAATTAAAGAAAACAGAGCAGGTCCTTTTATTTACTCCTGTCTAATGCTGTCTCTCATTCTAAGAATCATAGTCATGTTTAACTTGTTATTCTCATCACAAGGAAACCAGCTGAGAACAGAGTCCATTTTTCATTCCACCATTGATATTGAAATGATAAGCTGGCAAATGTAATTGTTTCTCCCCCATGGTTCATTATAAAGTCACTGTGCTGATGTATCCAGTCAGAGCAATTCAGTTGATTGATTTTAAAACTCTTATTGGATTCAATGACTTTAAATTGCCTCTCTTTCCACAAAACAAATATTTTTAGCTAAGAGATATTCTACATTACCAGTATCTGAGCTTAATCTGATTAATTCATTAAGATGCTGAGTTTTGTTTGGACAATGAAATCCACACCAACAATCATTGTAAATGGTAAATTACCTGGGGGTGGGGAGAACAATGACTTGAAAAATCTTACAGATGAGCACGTGTTACCAATCCAGCTCTAAAATCTTATCAGCTGGTTTTGTGTTTATCACAAATCTAATAGTTACACCTTTGTCCCAGGCTGTGAGAGATAACTGTGTCTCAACCTTTATTATTATTATTATTATTATTATTATTATTATTATTATTACTATTATTTAAATGAAGAATTGAAAAAATATTTCAAAAACATTTGTCCTTTTTTCTGATCTTTGTTTCATTGTTCCTATGTACTTTGGGACTTCCTTACAGTAAGATAACCAGACGTCCCAATTTTTAACAATTTGTCCCGCGTCCCACGGCTTTTTAAAAAAAGTCCTGATTTGGAAATTGTTAAAAAGTGGGATGTCTGGTCACCTTACTTACAGCCTCCAAGTCAGGGTGAAATTGGCTGTGGCTTGGCACATCCTTCCACATTTGCTCCTGATGCACAAGTAGTCTACAATGTGACTATGTGTTCTGTCTTTCTCAATGGGACTTAATTTCATGGTCATTATCATTATCATTCTTTGCTTAGGGTCCTCCCTTTTTATTTCATTTACTCACACAAGAAATATAATTGAGCCGAAATCTGTTTGGCTCAGTGGATAGAGTGTCAGCCTGTGAACTGAAAGGTCCCAGTTTCGATTTTGGTCAAGGGCATGTACCTTGGTTGCGGGCACATTCCTGGTGGGGGGGTAGGGGATTGCAGGAGGCAGCTGGTCAATGATTCTCTCTTATTAATGTTTCTAACTCTCTTTCCCTTTCCCTTCCTCTCTTTAAAAAATCAATAAAATATATATTTTTTTTAAAAGAAAGAAATGTAATTTAGCACCTTACTTCATGCCAGCATGACTGAAGGTCATAGGAAATCTGCAGTGAATTCACAGATTGGAGAGAGAAAAAGCAGAAATTATAGTTTTCAATATTTTCTGGGACAGCAGAGAACTAGACCCAACCCCTTTGAGTTCTATTTTCATGTTAACTTCCTTCACTGATGATCGACTGCCTATCTTATAAGGAGTTTTCAGGGGAAAGTTCACCCAGAATATTTCCTAATTTGGTTGAAGAACTCCAATAAACTTGTTAAAGTGATTCTGAAAGAAAAATTTCAAAAAATTGCTCATTCTCCTCCAATCAAACTTGAAAGGTGATTCTGCTAGAAATTCTGTAATGATTGATGGAAAGAAAGTGGCATTATAATATTAATTCTTCCTTTGCAAGTAAAAAAACTAGCTAGAAATAATCATTCTTTGTATTTTTAGACTGGATTATAAAGCTGGTTTTGACTACAACTGGAAAATGAAAAAATTTTCACATGGTACACTACACCCATAAACGGGCATTGCACTCTAAAATAGCCAAACCCAGTAAGATAGAAAATGAATCATTTTATTCAGCTTCAGGGATATAGGAGAGGTCACAAAATGGAAACTGAGAAACGTGAAAGTTTTTCCCTCTTCGGGTAGTTTTTAAATTTTTTATTTCTTTTTATTGGAAAATGTATATGACATTCTATAATGTGTCTTTGCTAACAAATTAGAGGAGTTAGTTTTGTAATAAAAGACCAGATTTTTAATACAGGAACAATCAGCAGCAGCTGAGGGATGGCCTTCCTGTCAGGTAGAGTATACACTTTCCAGACGACCACCTCCTTACCACTCCTCATTGCCATGCTCGCAGCTCATTTCGGTCATATTCATTACCCGAGTCTGTGGACCATGACCCACAGTAGAGAGTGTGATATAGAAGAAAGCCTTTGAGTATTGAAATTCCAAATAATTAATTAATGAGGTGAGGAATGGGAGATTCCCCCAAGTAGTATCCAGTCTGAAAGTTATTCTATTCCTATACAAATTTAAAAAATGCTGCTCATATCCCCCATATATCTGAGCTGAGACATTTTATAATATTTATTTTAACAAAGGATGCATTCATTGCAAAAATGGGAAAGCTGTAGGAAAGCATCCCATAAAGTCACTGGACTTTGTTAGGTGGTTTTCAAATAATAGTGGAATTCATTAATTCTCAGAAGGAATTACCTGAGAATCTGTTGTCAGCTCAGGTACAAGTGACCAGGCTAAAATGGCTTCTTACAGTTTAATATACGACCAGCAAGGGATAACATATAGCTAGTGGGGTTACAGACGAAGGTCAGCTTCAGGATGGCTTGTACCAGCTTTATAAGGATGTAGAATATAGGCCGAGCTCAGTGCTTTTTTGCATAGTAAACTGTCAATAGTGTTTTTGGATAAAAAGATAAATGGATAGAAAATTCAACTGATCAAAAAATAATGCCCAGATTGTGATTATTCATTAACAATATCTTTCAAGGTTACATTTATCCCTACTAACGTTCAATGAGAATCACATTGAAATCTTAGCTGGATATAATTTCTATTTTGTTGAATAGAAGTTTATGTTTCACATATTTATTAACTTCTCTATAGTTTATTTCATAGGAACAGTTTAGTTTATCTCAACTAATCCTTCTTTATTGTCTTCAGAAGGGCATTTAAAAAGGTGCATTTAACAAGAAAAACCCACCTTTGATGTTAACAGGCATTATTCTGGAGTATGGTTGTAAACAGCATACCTTACTGTGTGGTACCTAATCTGAACCTATTTCCATTTAGGTGTAGTAAGAACTTCAAATGCACTATAGCAAACCATCTTGTGACATTAACTATAAACAGAAGAGGCAAATACAATGAAGTAGACTTTAATATAGATTGTCCAATGCCAGACTTAAAAGGCCCTGGTGTTAGACTTTGTCCTTCCCAGTACTTCTCAGCTGGAGGTACTGGAATCTCCTACCACAGACCCACCCACATTCCGGTTCTCAGCTGGCATAAGAAGGCATTAAGTTTCCCACCCCACCTTTGTCCCCTTTATAAGTCTATTTACTTATCTGATTTGACACTTCACTTTCCTGCTGTGTTGAAAGTGCTCTCTTAAGTAAGTTAGTACAGGATTCTCAAGTGAGATCTTAGAATTGCCCCTCTTATTCCCAAACCATTGTCATTTGGGGTCAAATTAATTGTTACCTCCAGCCAGATGCTGAACACATTTGTAGCTAAGGCCTCACCTGCTATGATCCAGGGGTGGATACTGAAGTCCCTTTGATACTGGTGTCTCCGTGAATAATCCTGAGTTTGCAAAGTCCCTTTGGCAGTGCACTGTCTTCTACTGCTTGAGTCAGCAATAGATATGAGGCCATTTCCTTCCATACTGTTCCATCTTGCCTGAGCCTAGCTGGTTTATGACACCTCACAACCTTATCCAGGATTTCTCAAGAAAGATCTTCTCAAGAGAGTATATGGCCACACTTTGAAGCATTCCTGCTATTCCAAACACATAGCATTCAGAAGTAAATAAAAGGAGGAGGAAATAAAACATCACCAGGAACCAAACACAAAACAAAATAAAGCACACATGGGAAGTAGTAAGAGGGGCTAAAGCCACTGCCTGCTCTGTTTTGCGTCATAAACGGAATAGGACTTCCTCGGGGAGCAGAAACCAGGCCCTGGAGTAGAATTCTTTGCCCATGAAAGGAAGTAGAAGACGCAGCTGACTGCCACTGCAGAGGCTGTGGCTAGTATCAAACTGCAAGCTAGGCAGGCAGGAGGATGTGGACAAAGCAAGATCAGGAAGTGACTCAAGCTACCTGCATGGTTAGTCGCTAGTTTGGAAATATGTCCAACATCACCAAGGTGCCAGAGGCTTGAAATGTCACACCATACCGGGTGTGACATCAATGAATAAAAAAATGACTAAACAAAATGTTGTATATACCTACAATGGAATATCATTCAACCTTCAAAAAATAAAGCAAGAAAATTCTAACAAATATAATAACATGTATAAGCCTTAACAGCATTATGGTAAGTGAAATAAACCAGTCACCAAAGTACAAGTAATATATGATTCCTTTTGGGTAGTCACAATCACAGAGGCAGAATATAGAATGGTTCAGGGGCGCAGGAGAGGGGAGAAAGGGTATGGAGTTTCAGTTGGGGAAGATAAAACATTTCCTGGATAGGATCATGGTGAGAGTTGCACAACATTGTGAACGCACTAAAGTCCAGCAAATTGTACACTAAAAATCATTTAAGTGGCAAATTTTATGTTTTGTATGTTCTACCACAATAAACAAAAAGATGGTAAAGCATAGTGAACTCAGAGGTGCTCAACAGAATCACACAGTTCCTCCATTCTTTTCCTCCCGGCAATTTCACTAATCACTGCTGCTTAACTTTTGTTCCAATGAGCTTATATTACTTTCTTATTCAAATTGGAAACTGCATTTTAGATAGAATAGGACTATTAATCAGAGAAGTACCAAGTGTATTTTCTAGGTACCCTGACTTCCTGGATTCATTTAGAATAGCAATTCCAGGACTGCCTGGTGGTGCATGACTTTTACAGAAAAGTGAAAACAAAAGTTCACATTACCATCTGATCTCTAGTAAACATCAACCATGGCTTAAAGAAACACTATTCTGAGTATTTCTCTGCCAGACACACGCACAAACATGCAAGGTGAATAGTTCTTTTAGTATAAAGCTTAGCAGAGCAACTGTTGCAAAAGAAGAGAAAGTGTGCTTTTAAAAACCCTCTCCTGGGTGAGTCCCCAGGCAAGTGAGCATTCCAGTGGTGCCAGAGGGGAGCACTCACTGCTCAGGCCTTCTCTGCTGGGAGATTTCCCAGTGTTTGTGCTGTATATATGTATTCCATCCAAGGGCTGGTCTCTTACACCCTCTTTCTTTTTGGAAGTAAGTCTAATAGTCTTTCTCCTCTGGGTAGAGACGAGAGATTTGTGTTTCCCCTGGCATGCACACGCCAAGGACCACGCAATAACCACCTAGTGAAAATATACAGGACTCTTCATTGCTCTTTCTCATTCTCCTTGCCAAGTCTGCCACTTCAGGGACTCACTCCCCTGGATTCTGATTATTTTCTTTTATTACCAACATTCCCTTTTATTGCCACCCCTAATTTGTTTGATCTCCAAATTTTTCTCCAACATTCCTGAGTCCAGGGCATCTTCTCAACTTGGGGACCCAGGTTAGCCTAGGCCCCTGTGGAGGTCAAAGGCAAAGCATCCATCTGGCAGGAGGAGATGGTGTCTTGCCCTCTGCTGCTCATCATAACTGATGCAGGAGCTGAACCTGTGCTCTTGGGTGGTGAGCAATGTCAATAAGAAAGAATTTCTTGTCGAAACCGCTTTGGCTTAGTGGATAGAGCGTAGGCTTGCGAACTGAAAGGTCCCAGGTTCCGGACCTTGGTAGTGGAATGTACCTTGATTGCGGGCACATCCCCAGTAGGGGGTGTGCAGGAGGCAGCTGATCAATGTTTCTCTCTCATTAGTGTTTCTAACCATCTATCCCTCTCCCTTCCTCTCTGTAAAAAAATCAATAAAATATATATTTTTAAAAGAATTCCTTTTATACAGTTTGTTCACTGGCTTTCATCTGCCACTTAAGAACTGGTCCGTTTTTATTTATTTTTTTTTATTTGATACTCCTTACATCTCTAGTATTATTAGAACACATTATATTTAGAAACTCTCAGCACCATTCCCGTCTCCAGGTTTTATCAGTAATGCACAGTATGGGCAAAGGGCAGTGGTGAAAGGCAGGAAGGGAAAGACAAGCCTTAGATGATTGGTGGAGGAGAAAGGGAAGAAGGAAGATGAGAACTATATGTGGTTTCTATCCTGGGAAGATGACAGGAAGGACTGAAAATAGGTCCTCTTTACTATGGTATCTTCTGCCCTCACAATAGTCATAGGACATTCACAATAAGGGGAAGGTAAACCACCTTCCCTTGAAGCTAACTTACAGTTCTCCTCCCCAGTATCTTGGCAAACAGAAATATTGCACATTGTTTGTTAATAGTTAAAAAATAGTTAACAGTACTGAGATTTGTGAATTATATTCTTTATAAATTAAAACTGACCACCGCAGTAATATGCTTCCCATGGTGTTCTTGTGGAAGCAAAAGGGTAGAGCTAGTTTGCAAGGCACTTTGCTTATACTGTACTGTGAAATGTGGCATACCCAAAGCTGATGGGAGTGCACATTTCACAGCTTCCTTCCTGGCTTGTGTGCTCAAAGCATGTTTCTAAGAGTACCAAGCCCCACCTCTCACCTCACATCCCAGGTCTACAGCTTTATACTTCTAATTTTCTGAAAAACAAATCTTAGAAAATAAATGCAGCATACCAGCAAATATTATGCTCTTCTCTACAGTGGAAAAAAGAGGTTGGGACAAGCTGCTTCCTGTCTTCCCACCTCTCCCCGTTGCCCATATTTCTTGTGTGTTACTTACAGTTATAAAGCACCACTATGGCTTTGATTCTCATAACGCTGAGGTGGAGCCAGTGTAGCCTTGTTTATTGAAAGAGAAAGAGTCCTCTTGCCAAATATTTTACATATGTTTTACCTGAAAGACTGCTTCCAAAACAGCATTTCTTATATTCAAAAATGTCTTCTTCCCTATTTCCTGCCATTTAAAAAAAATATATATTTTTATTGATTTCAGAGAGGAAGGGATAGGGAGAGGGATAGCTAGAAGCACCAAAGATGACAGAATCATTGATTGGTTGCCTCTTGCACCCCCAAACCTGGATCCTCACACCAGGGATCCAGCAGGGCTGGGAATTGCACTGTGACTTCCTGGTTCATAGGTCTATGCTCAACCACTGAGCCACACTGGCTGGATTTTCTTGCCATTTTTTATTTTATTTTATTTTATTATTTTTTGTGTGTTTTTTTAATTTCTTTATTAATTGTGCCATTACATATGTGTCCTTATTTCCCCATTATCCCCAACCCCTCTTCATTCATGCTCCTCTCCCTCTATTGTCTGTATCCATTAATTGGGCTTATATGCATGCATATAAGACCTTTGGTTGATCTCTCCCCCTTGCCCTCACCCTCCCCTACCTTCCCTGAGGTTTGAAGTTCTTGCCATTTTTAAATCCAAGCCAAGCACTGTCGCTTGGTTTTGAATTATTCCCACCCTTACCCCCATCTTTGGCTACATCCTGCTTATCCAACCTTATAGTTGCTGGTTTTTACTTAACAAAGATTCAGGCATGTTCCTGGAGGAGAAAGATCTTAATGCAAAATTAAACACATATGAGCATTCAAGTGTGCCAGGCCTACCTCCACATGGCAGGTACTGTAAGTGTAATATCCCCGGGTTATTGATGAGACCACATATTGAATGAGAGAGAAAAATGGGGTTTGAACTAAATTATGTCTCTTTCATGTTCACTACAGTATCGTCCCATGAACCTCACACATGCCTTGTTGATGTGTCTTCCCAATGCGATAATATAATATTCCTTTGAATTTACCAATCTGTCGCCAACATAGTGCCTGAAAAGAGCAGACGAAACTGGATGTTCACAGTTACGACTGAGAAGCTAAGTGCAGATGTGTCCTGAGACAGCCAAATGCCAACAACCCCTGTGCAGGGAAAGTATTTTCAATTCTGTTTTTTAAAGAAATAAAATCAATGAGGGGCCTCACCTTTCTAAGACTAAATTCAGCTTCCAATTGGACTTCTAAAATTGAGAGTATTTTCTATGCTGCTTTAAAAGGGGAAAAGCCTTCAGAGAATAAGACATGGGGATTTATTACACTGCTATTACTTTGCAGGTTTTTATTATTACATTTCCTCTTAATTCTATTGAAAAATCCATACTCTGTTTGAAAACAGATTTTTTATTAGATCTTCAACTTATATGAATGTTCCCCACCACATTTAAAATATCACAGCATTTTATTTCACTCCTGGTTGAGGACAAAGGAGGACAGTATATTCTTTTGTAGCCTTAAGCATCATTCCATGAAAATTGGCAAAGACAGGAAGTATGCAAATATAAAATATACATGTTGTTTCCACTTTTTAAAAAAGTCCAGTTTTCCTAGTACTAAACAAAGTGTTATAAAAGTGCAAATTGGTTGAACATGGGTTTTAATAATCTATCCCCCCAAACCTTTCTGAACTGAATATTTTTAAATATAGCACTATAGTGAAGTTTATTAGTACTGGAAAGACAGCCAAGGATATAAACATGATCAAATAAATAGAGAATAAAGCAAGATGCAGATCCTTTGTTATAGTTTAGAAAGGTTAAGTAGACATGTAAGAAACAAGAAAAATTTAATTATGAACTAAAGAGCCAGAAAATTAAATTAGAACAATATGGATATGAGAGGGGGGAAAAATGGAAGAGGAACATTACAACAGCCCCTCCTCTCCATAATGGTTCTGCTTTCCCTGGTTACAGTTACCTGCAGTCAACCATGGTCTGAAAACATTAAATGGAAAATTCCACCTCACTTCATCTCATCATGTAGGCACTGTATCATCTCACATCTTGCAAGAATAAGAAAGATATGTATAGTACAAGATATTTTGAGAAAGACTATATCACCTGACTTTTATTACAGTATCTTGTTATAATTGTTCTATTTTATTATTGTTGTTGTTAATACACTATTGTGCCTAATTTACAAATTAAACATTATTAGAGGTATGTATGCATAGGATAAAACACAGTATGCAGAGGGTTCATTTCTATCTGCTGTTTCTCATGGTTTCAGGAATTCACTGGGGATCTTGAAATGAATCCCCCACAGGTAAGAGGCCTTCCAGACAGACATAAGACCAGTTAACATCATCTATCTACAAAGTGAATCTTGGCAAAAAGGAAACAATTTTAGTTCAATCTAACCTAAACTTAAATAGCACCTAATGTAAGAAAGTTATGTTAGACCCAATTTTGAATTCAAATATGTCCCTATCCTTAAGGGAATCTCTATCTAAAACAACAATATCATAAATACATAAGCATTTAAAACCCAAAGAGGTGTATGATCATGGTTCCTAGGAATAGAATAAATATATGCGATGTGCAGAGAGAGTAGGTCCCTATTAAAATCTATTGTAAGAATAGAAAGTTATATCATAGAGTTTCAGCAGAAAAAGGAAGAAAAAAATTGGACATATCAACACCTTTATTTTATAAACTAGAGGCCTGGTGCACAATCTGGTCCTTTGGCGTGGCTTGCAGAGATCTGGAAGAAACTGGCAGTCCAACATCCTCTGAGGGATGTAGTAGTGCACAAAGCAACAGGGGTCTGGGGAAGAGGCTTGCTGCCTCTCCGCTGCAGTCTCTGCATGCCTATCCTAGGGTGATACCAGCATGCCCATGACCAAGAAGCAGCTGTGGGCTTGTGCCCAGCCATTCCTGATGCTGGTCCCAGTCCCAGTCCCTGTCCATCTGGGGGAGGGACGTGCAGGGGAGGGTTTGTGGGAGAGGCTCACAACACTGCAACAGCACTCACCAGCCACAAGCCCTGCATCTTGTACCTGTAGGTCAGCTGAATGTTTCCCCTTTTGTGGGAGCACACTGACCACCAGGGGGCAGCTCCTGTGTTGAGCACCTGCCCTTGTGGTCAGTGCACATTATAGGGAATGGTTGAACAGTCACTTAGGCTTATATATATATAGACTAGAGGCTCGGTGCATGAATTTATGCATGGGTGGGGTCCCTTGGGGTGGCCTGCAGGGATAGGACCTCAGCTTGCACCTCCAGACTCACAGCCCCAGCTTGTGTTCCCAGCCTCACAGCCCTGCAGCCCCAACTGGCACCTTGCCTTGGCCTGGCACTGCTCCACCCCTCACCTGTTCCACCATCCCACCTGCAGGGTAATCAATAGGGGCCATGCCCCCCACCTGGCTCCCTTAGCACCTGGGAGCCAGGCGGCAGCCCCACCCCCCACTGCAACCACTGGTCACCATCTGCAGGGCGATCGGTGTGGCAATCGGGTCCCTGCTCCCACCTGCCTTGGCCTGGTGCTGCCCATTCACCTGCTCCACCCACTCAGCTACTCCACCATCCCACTGTGGTCCCACTCTCATCAGGGCCCTTTGGGGCCAGCAGCACCTCCACTGCCACTCACTGCCAGCATTACATTGCTGACGCCTGCCATATTCCGCACTGCCTCCTGGTGGTTAGTGCATGTCATAGCGAGCAGTCGAACTTCCAGTCTAATTCCCAAGGAGACAATTTGCATATTAGGTTTTTATTATATAAGATGTGGAAACTGAAGACCAGAGATGTTAGGAGCTAAAATTTCTCAAAAAGATACACAGTATTTGGTAGAAGTACTAGCTGGCCAAGAACCCAGGTGTCAAAGCTCCAAGTACAACATGTTGTCACTAAAACTAATGTTAAAATAATACTTAAAAAATAAAACATGCTCAGGTATTTTCTGGTGAATACTAGTATACCTACTGTTACTTTAGCTCTTCAATGAAGTTCCCTTCCCAGCAACACAGAAAATATTTATGAATTGCATTGACTTTTATAAATAATGTCATAAATTTAGACATAGTGAAAATCAATCAGGATTTTGCCAAGAACACAGCCCTCTCATGCACTCAGAACCCTTACACTAAGTTGTAGCCTGACATCCAAATTATCTGGAGGCCAAGAAGTATTGGATATGGGGAAACAAGCCTGAAGGAAATGAAGATTTTGATGGTAAAGAGCTGAGCATGTTTTAATAAAAAGAGAAAATAAACTAGTACAAAATTATCTCTGAAAATAAATGAAATAAAAATTGGTTGTTTCTCTTATTGAATTGTGTTTGCCTAGTAATTACTTCATTTCCTTGGAGATGATTCTCCTGAGACATTGTTGAGGTAAGGCCTGGAGTTCTCAGGGACCAGCTCCTCTCTTGAAGTAATATGCTCTACACAGCAGAGGCTCTTGTTACCACGCCCGGGGAGGACCCACTTTAAGAGCCCAGGCCACAGCCAGGAAAATCATGGCACAAGTCTGTTTGCCCCTGCCACTCCCCAGTTTCTCCATCCTTTGCTCTTCTTTCATCCAGCCTCCTTACCCACAGTGCCCAAGGCCATTCCCAAGTCCACTGTGTCTCTGAGGAGTGGAATTAATTCATGTAAATTTGCTCAGTTTGTGGGAGGATGAGTATTTAAGGGGACCCTAAGAAAAGAAATGTCCCCAATCTTAATCTTTCATAATTGATAATTCTGAGATGAAAGAGAAATTTATGACTTCTGTGTACCTCAGAGGAATGATCATAAAAGCTTTTATGCTCATAGATCCCCTAAAAGAATTTTGAAAGTCTAAATGACTCTCATATATTTTTAAACTGAGACTAAAACACTTGCTCAAGTCAAAATATCTGTGAAGGATGTAATTTCTAGCATATGGCAAATATTGAAATTTTAAAATATATTATTAGACGTGCAGACATTTATAATAGTAATTTGATACTTGCCATTATCCATTAAACAAATACACGAAAAAGTCCTTCTTAACAGTTGAGAAATTTAACATTTTATTCTTCCCTAAAACTTGCATTATCATTCTGCTTTTCCCACAGAAATTTTTCCTAGAGTAATATATTGTTTTTCTTGAATGTTTATTATTACTCAAGTTATGCTTTCCTACAAATATAAATAGATACTAGAGGCATGGTGCATGAATTCATGCACTGGTGGGGTCCCTGGGTCTGGCTAGTGATGGGGGCCGATCAGGGACGTGGGAGTAGGGGCTGCGAGAGGTTGGCTGTGAGAGTGCACTGACCACCAGGGGACAGCTCCTGTGTTAAGCATCTGCCCCCTGGTGGTCAGTGTGCATCATAGCAACTGGTTGTTCAGTCACTTGGGCTTTTATATATATAGATATTATGTATACTTTTAAATATAGTATATATGATATAGTATATACCACATATTATATGAGCATATAAATATATACATTCAAAATGCATATAAGTATATTTTTTGCTTTTATTTTTAGAAACTCAAAAGCTCTAATTGTTAAAGAGGAAAAAATTGCCAAAATTGTATTAGTATTATTAATACACTATTGGTCAAAACAATATAAACATGATCAATAATAATTAAACAAAAAGTCAACTTTGGAAATGTTTTTTCTTAATGTGATGTGCGGAGGTTTCATTCTTCAATCAATATGTGTAACCATTGATATTACTTATTGACAAAATTGAGAGAACTGAGCAACTCAATTTTTTTAGATGGAAGCATTTGATTAAATAAACAATTATATGGCAATGGAAGGAGTTTTGCTATAATAATCTTTCTCAATTTATTACATTACTTCTGAGTTACCTAACAAAAATCATCGCAGCCAACAATTCAATTGGGTCCTCCTTCAATTGTATTGAAAACAAAGTGGAACCAAATTCACTTGTAAATAGGTTTGTTACTAAGCAACTATAATTATTCACTTTCTTACTATCTCCATCAATATTTCCCATGAAACCTTTATACAATGTCCCAAAGTTTTTTACACAGTGGAGTAATCTACCACAGGTATGATGCTGGATGGGTAAGAGGTTTTCCTTTCTTTTGCAGAATAGAAAAAAAGTGTGAAAGGTGGAAATAGCATTATTGCAGACTTATTCATAGGTAATCATATTTAGGAAAGAAAAAATATATACATATATAAATATATATTAATATATATATTCAGATATATATGAAATTAATTCTTTTGAAATTTTTAGTATCCTTGTACCCTTTGGAAAATGTTTGTGTTATTCCAAACATTTACTTGCATCCAGTGGGAGGAAAAACTACTGCCTTATGGTATCACTTAATGAAACAGAAACAAGGGGTAAAAATTTGACCTTGATTCCATAACTTGTTTTTTGTTTTGTAATAGTCCTTTTCCTTTCCTCAGATTCTCTGAAAATATAAAGGTTTTCCTCCTACCTTTTTTTTTTGCCTTAAGAAAAGACCTAAAACACTTATTTTAAAACATGATAATTGGTAATAGCTCAGAGAGATACATTTTGCACTTATGGATTTGTATATTAAGAGGAATCAACACCTTATGCTAGAAAAAATGAACTTTGATTATGTGCTTTTAGTCATTAGTCAATTGAGACAGAAATTGAACAACTGATCTTCTTCTGAAGGCCCTTCACACAGGAATGTTTATCTGCTCAGAATCTCACTTTGACTCATTGATTGCCCACTGAACATAATATTAATGTATACCTGCTTCAAAATATTAAATATAATGTCACCTATCATTTGATATTCAATGCTCAAGTGAAGTATTCTCAAAGAAGATGTTTAAGCTGAGTCCAAAACTATGGCTCCTAACATATTAAGTCATAGCACCTAAAAAATCTATATGCCTAAAATTTGATCCCTTGAAGATTATGTATAGATTCTCCTACAGGTCTGTAACCTTCAAGGATAAAATATCTGCATGCTTCAAAGGATAAATGTAGACTTGAAAGGTAGATAAAGAGAGAAGAGTGTTTCGTGGAGAAGAAACAGCACACACAAAATCCAAAGCATGGTACAATACATTCAGTTTAATTGCCAGTAGGTGTGTGTAGAAGGAGAATAAGATGCATTACTGGGAGAGGAGGGTTGAAAGTGACATAAAGATAACAAACTAGATTATGAAGGATCTTCAGTGGTTATGAATATCTTTGGCTTCATTTAATGGTAGAGACATTATATTGTAATTTTTTACTAAAAGTAGGACTGTACAGTGTTCAGAGGGCTCTTTGAAAACTGATTGTGGTTATAGTGTGGAAGCTGAATTAAAAGTAAAAATATTGGAAGCAAATGGGGTAGTTTACTACTGAAACATATCATGAGAGTTAAAATAATGGCACATATTACACAGTAGCCATGGAGAGAGAGGAGTGTATTCCAGAAATATTAAGCAAGTAGAATTGACATGACTGCATAATTAATTATATAGGAGACATGAGATAGGGGCAAGAAAGGTAGAAATAAATGTTGTTGTTTGGTTGTTTTTTGTTTTTTGTTTTTGCTTCAATATCTAGATGGCAATAGCTAGCATTAACTGAATGTCTACTGTTTATGCTAGACACTGCATTCACTATTTCTAAGCATTACCACTACCCTGCAAGGTCAATTATATTGCCCCTTTTGACAAGAGAAAAGTTTGCCTATAAGATGTTAAAGACTTACTTTAGATCCACAGTTAAACAGTACATACATTATCATCCAAAACAAATTTTCCTAATTCCACAACTCACTGCTTAAGAAAGAGGTAAATATTTAGGGAATGAGAAATTACTATATACTTATGTATAAATTGAACTTTCAAAGAATTTGTACATCAGTTTTCTCTTTGGGTCCACAAACATTTCCACTTCATTGTAAGATGGAAATGATATATTACTAGCAATATCCATTTCTCAGTTGAAATTGACTTGAGTCCAAAACTATGGCTCAAGGTCAGACAGTTCTTTAATGCCAAGGGTATTGGTGGGTCTTCTTTCCAGTCCTATATTGTTTCTCTGCTATATCATCTTACATTTTTTCTACCTCATAGCTACAAACTGCTAAGCAGCTAGTTAGTTTGTGAATGTACATTAGTGTCAAGGAAGACCTAGTGAGAATATAGAATTAGCTCAGACAAGCTCTGAACCAACAAGTTTAATGCATGAATGAATGTCACATGAATGATAGGCATTTGAAAAAAAAAATCTATGGACTCTCTGTTTCTTTCTGTCTGTCTCTCTGATTCTACCTGTCTGTTTCTCTCTTTTGTGCACACACATACACACACACACACAACACACATATACACACACAAATACACACATGCAAAACATTATGCCAACTTTTGCCCTAGAAAATGTAAAATGGTAGAACTTGGTTTTCTT
The DNA here is from genome assembly GCF_964339955.1 of Pipistrellus hanaki. NCBI lineage: Eukaryota > Metazoa > Chordata > Mammalia > Chiroptera > Vespertilionidae > Pipistrellus > Pipistrellus hanaki. The sequence goes on along the minus strand of NC_140509.1, from coordinate 58,414,043 downwards.
AAGTTGTTTCAAAATCCAAGTGTTATTTCCAAATCTCAGCAGGGACTGAGTTCATGGGCTTAAATTTTGCATGAGAAATTTAGGCTAAATATAAGGAAGAATTTTCTGACCTAGAGAATTATGAAACATGAAAATGGCCTGCCTCTAGAGATAATAGCATTTCTGTCTTTGAAAGACTATAAAATAGTAGAGGCCGCCCTTTGCCTGCAGTGGTTTGGAAATGGTTCTAAATGGAAGTGGCCTCATTGGGAAAGTGGTGGACCAGGTGACCTTTAACAGTCTCTTTTAGTCTCTAAATTTCATTACTCCGTAATCCTATTAAAAAGATCAAATACACTTAATAGTGTCCACTCATACAGAGGTCAAGCTTCTGAAATCCTCAGGAGTTGATATATAGCCTTAAACTTAAAAGGAAAAAGAGAAGAAGAAGAAAGCTCTCAAGCATGAAGAAATATTAACTCATACTCAAAACAGGATATTATTCTACTAGAAAGGTAGAGCCACTCTCAGACCTCTTCTAAGCAACTATGTGTAAAATAAGACATTGGAGAACAGTGTAAAATAGAAACAAATAAAAAAGAATAAATAGAAGAATTCGGCTTATTTTAAGGAACCTGAGTTTTCTATATTCTAATAGTCCCTGAAAGCATCAGGATGATACACTACAACTAAATTATTGTTTCATAGTAATTATCATAAATTTGCATAAAACATGAATTATTTTAAACTATTGATTGCTTAAGAAGGCAGAGACATATATTTTTTATAAGTACAGTTTTTATTTATTTGTAAAATATTATAAAAATTATTAAAATTTAAAAATTAAGACCTTTCAAGGAGCAAACCTAACACACGTGAAAATTTATTTGCTCTTCAGCTATGCCAGGGAAATATGGGTATTTTATGGTCTATTATTAATAATACTAGAGGCCCAGTGCATGAATTTGTGCATAGGTGGAGTCCAGCCAACCCGACCTCAATTGGGGTGGATCAGGACTGGGCCTGTCAGGAGGAGGAAATGGTGGAAAGTGAGCCAGCCAGCCATCCTGATGAGGGCCTGATCAGGGCCAGGCAAGCTGGGGCAAGAGGCCACAGGTGATTAGCAAGTGGGCCTGCCTCCATTTTGGGTTGGGGGGTCGATTGGTGGTGGGACAGGCCATGAGAAGTGGTTGTAGGCCTATCATGGTGGGGTGGAGCTGGCGGGAGGAGGGAGAGGGCGTTTGGCCATTGGCCTGCTCTTTATTGGGTGGGAGAATCCGGGGCAGGCTGGCCAGGGAGAGGGGCTTTGAGTTTGGCCAGCCAGCCCCACCCCTGATTGGGCAGGTTTGCTGGTCACACTGGGTGTCATAGCAACCCATTGTTATGGTTGTCATGGCCATTATGATTGATGGCTTTTTAAATATATAGATATTTTGATAATCTATTAGTAACAGAAAAAAAAAAACACCAATATAACAAGAAAAAGAACATCTCTAAGATAAAGGGCATGGTTTTAGAGAGCTGTGTGTCAATTGCTTGAGTTATTCTTACCATCCATTTTAGATCTCTAGTCATATTTATGTGTATTAGGTTGTTTTAGATATACATTTATCATAAACTCATTCTTTGCTTACCTTTCAAACAAATTATTTATTTATATACCATTTTCTCAAAAGAGTTGAGGAAGCTTATAGAACAAGTTATAATAAATAAATAAGTAAATTTGAATAAAAAATAGAATTAATAAAACAAGTTGAATCCAGATATAAAATTGGAACAAAAACTATACCCTATTAGATTCTGTCTTATTGCAAGAAGTAAGATAAATTTATTATGCTTTTTTTGATTTAATTATCTATTATCAGTTCAGCCTTACTGCCAGCTTTTCTAAGCTCTTCTTTATATTACACAGCACAAGTTGAAAATACATTTCTCCAAATATCTTTCCCGTATTGTTCAGGTTAGGGTCTGCTAAAGAGAAGCACTCACATGTGTTTGGGGGCAAGACAAGAATTACTCATTTTTCTGCTTTAAATCGAAATCTTCAGTAGTGACAATCTTTATAACCTACAGATCGCCCAGCAGTTGTGTAAAATGTGAACTCTCCAAATTATAAACCTTTTATACTTGGAAAATATAGCGTGGCTTCAGTTTTACTGTCTAAATTCTGGCTGATATAGTTCCTTAGAGAAAACCTACTAGTTGTTCAATTCTGTCTTTATAAAACAAACACAAACCATTTACTCAAAAGAATCCCAGTTTTCCCCATTATAGAACACTGAAAGCAATCCTCCCAGAGTTCTCAGGAGGATATATTGAACAAGTACTTGACAAGAGTTTTATACTATGTATGAAAGTGTCTTTCGTATGGTTTTTTTCTTAAAATGTCCCTCAACACAAGTTGGTGGCATAAATCCAAAATGGAATTAGGTACAAGGAGCTGAAACAATGCAAAACACTCGTGTAGCTGTCTGATGGCCTGGTGGAATCCAAATAAAAAATTTAGAACAACTAAGAGGGTAGATTTATAGCATAACCTCCAAAAACTTTCATAATCACTATTTAATGCTATAAGGAAATATTACCAGCAATGGGGAGAAAAAAGGATAGAACTCACAAAGTTTCCAATACCAGACATTGTTGTCTATCTGGGGGGGAAAGTCAGCTTTAAGTTCTTGATTTCTACAACTTCACCCATGAAATCCATCTTCCAGGAATTTTTTTCATATTTTAGGATCTTTTCTGCTTGGTAATTTGATTAAGCAGTTCACTAATAATAAGTCCACAATTAGATTTTAACTTGAAATTTTCTCAAATGATTTTTTTACTAGCCTTACCAATATTTTTCTCCAACCTAGCAATCTTGGTCAAATCAGGCCCTAAAAAAATAAACCTAATTATTGAGGCTAATAAAACTGTCACCAATTTATCAGCAATTTTTGACAAGAATGAATTAGGTAATAATCTCAGATAGCTGAAGATCAGGACCAGACTGATCAGCTCACTCCCATTTTCTTGTCTCCTTTATCTCTTACCATTTCTACTGTGTCTGTAAACAGGCCCAGCAATACCTCTGCCAAGTATCCCAGATTAAATTGAAGAGGAAGATGGTTACTTTCTTCACAGTTCAAAATGTCCAAATTAGGACAATAGTGTACAAAAACATTCTAACGAGTTTCATGTGTCTCTATAAAGTTATTTTTTATATAAATAAGTTTAGTAATAACATTTTCATGTTGATGTAGTACCTATCCCTAAGGATATGACTTTTCAGACTTCAGCTTTCCTTCCTCTGTAGCTTTAGCCATCAAGCTCAATGCTACTCCCAGAATTCAAGTAGTTTAAAATGATTCTTATTTCCTTAAGTAAACATTTGTTGAGTATCCACTCTATGCTTAGCACTTTTTAAGATTCTGAGCATACAGTTGACTGACAAAGCTAACAAAAGTCTTTATTCTTGAAGTTTAGATTATACTGAGGAACGAAAAGCCAAAAATTAAGTAAAATGTATATATGCATTTTTATTGTATTAAATATACAAGTTTTTACGGTGTATTATTCAGAGTTTTTTAGGAAAAACCAACCAATATAGATTAGATAGATAGGTAGAGATAGGTAGGCAGATAGATGATAGATAGATAGATAGATAGATAGATAGATAGATAGATCTACACTAATAAAAGAGAAAGATGCAAATTGACCATACCTTTATAACACCCACCAGCCAATAAGGATTGGATATGCAGGCGCCAAGTGGCCAGGGATGAGATACTTGCATCATTGCCAAGGCAATGATGCAGGCATTCTGCACCACCCCAGCTGCTCTGGGCCTCTGGGCAACATGGGAAGGTGAAAAGGTGGCTCTGGCTGGAGCAAAGGTGGTGCCAGCAGCCAGGGGAAGAAATGCCCATTCTTGCATGCATCTTCATGCATCGGGCCTCTATTAGCTACATAAGAGGAATTTATTATGAAAATAAGCTCATTTGGTTACAGAGGCCAGGAAGCGCCATGATCTTCTCACTACAAGTTAGAAAGCTAGGAAAGCTGGTGGTATAATTCTGTCCAAAACCAAAGGGCTGAGTACCTGAGGGGCTGCTGGAATAAGATCTGGAGGCCCTCAGCCCAAGAACCAGAAACTTTGATATCCAAGGGCAGGAGAATTTGGACACCTCAACTCAAAAAGAAAGTTTTGTCCTGTAGTTTTGTTCTAGTCAAGCCCTCAATGGATTGGACAATGCCCTCCCACATTGGTGAGGGCAGATTTTCTTTATTTAGTCTACTCGATTCAAGTGGTAATCCCTTCCAGAGACACTTCACAGGCACACCTAGAAATAATGTTTTACCAGCTGTCTGGGCATTCCTTAATCCACCAAGTTGACACTTAGAATTAACCATCATGTATGGAGTTCAGATGGTAGTCAAGGAATTACACTTAATAGTACAAAGACTTTAAGAAATATGTTCAGCCTAAGTATTATAGAATGAGAACAAAATTAATAATAAAGTATTTAAAGTGCCATTTACTAGGAAATAGGTATGGAAAAGTTCATAGCAGTGTTGTTAATATAATAGAACTAGAGAAAACCAAAATGTCTCTGAATAGAAAATTAGATAAACTATAAAATATTCCTCAAATGAAACATTCTATAGCATTAAAAAAATAAGTTAACTACTGCTATATGCAATAATACATGTGACCTTGCTAAGAAAATTTTGAGAAACAAAAGACATTTGCTTTTGAAAAATAAAGGATATATACAAGATGACACTATTTATATAAACTTTAAAAAACTCTAAACTAAAATAACAATTTTTAGAGCTACAAATGTGATCAAATTTCTGGCAGGAAGTAAGAGATACACACTGAGAAAAGATACATAGTTGTTTAAGTGATGTTGGGGAAGTTTATTTTCTAATTGCATACTTATTTTGTTATATAATGCTTATATCATTTATCAGTTACTTGAATAACTATAATATTTTATAATAATATTTATAAATTAATATAATAACAAACACATGTGTTATCATAATGCAGAAAAGAATTAAGTAGCTAATAATAATAGCATAATTTACATGTAATATAATGAGTTCATATTTTTACCCACAAATCAATGGGAAGACACTGGGATATTTTGTCAGGGGAGCCTCATATGGTCATAATAATAGCATGAAAACAAGCAGTGGTTTCCCTGGAATACCCACTCCACATGTATCTCTGTGGCAGAAATAAGCCACCATTTCTAGATGGGCTGGGGGTTGGGGCAGGACAGGGATATTTATGTTAGTATCTCTTCATAGGGACCCACCAATAAAAAAGAAAGAGGAATATGTCTCTTCTGGATTAAATAACATAGACAAAATAAAACAAGCAAAAAATAGAGGCGATACAACATGTACTGAAGAGACATTGTAGAGAGCTATTTCAGCAGGTGTGAACAGTTTAACAAAGCTGGAAAGGCTGGCAGGCAGATAGGAAAACTAATGAGTTCAAATTTTTACCCACAAATCATTGGGAAGACAGTGGGATATTTTGTTACATGGTCATAGTTAGGCTCCCTGGTTTCATCTTCACATCTGGCTTTCCATTCTTTCCAAGAGTAAGAATGTTTACATATAACCTGCACCGTATTTAGGATGAGTTAAAGGTAGAAAACATCCAACAGACAAAAATAATCATGAAATCTTGTGAAAAATAAGTCTAGGAAAATCATCTTACTGGAGCTGCAATGTTCAAAGCCCAGCTGAAATTGTAAGAAATATATCCACTGACAAGCATCTTTCTTTGTCAAGTATGTTGGGTGGGAGAGAATCATTGCAAGGGAAAATAAAGGTCATTCCAGACACAGTCCAAGAAGCCTGCACTCTATTGTTGCTATCTGTAAAAGCCTTCTCAACATTTAATTAAATAGCAAATGCTATTTTCCATACTAAGTTCTGCAAATTATAAGAATATTTTTACAGCAGTGCATTTTTCTAACACATATGTAAACAATTCAGCATTTGATCTCTTTGATACCAAGTAACTTTGACCTTCAGAATGCTGACATATTTTTTTGTTAAGGCATAAGCATAGTTTATGTTACAGGGAGAAAAAAAAAGATTTTGGATCCAATTAATTCACAGTTTCTGATGTGTTTGAAGATTTTTGCATCTTCTTCTAATTAAAATTAAAAAGAGAGATGTATGCATACAACATGCTATTATAAAATTGACCCATTACCTTCTCTGAGCCATAGCATTTTAAAAAAGAGAGCATTTGAAAAATGTCAGAGTACTTAAAGAATAATATTTCTGAAATTTTCATTATACAGGGTCACGATGGAACATTAAAATCACCTTCAATGTGATTTTATGATTCATCCTGTTATTGAACAAGACAACTGTGGTTTGTTTACCAGAACAAAAGATAAAACCTAAGAAAATCAAAATTAACATCTAGAACTGGAAACCAGTTCCTGTGCATTCTTTATTTTTCTTTAAAGAAATATACATTAACAACATTTGATATGATATTCTTTGTCACAAATTTTGTGAATTCTAAGATATAACATGTGACTTCTGCCATCATTAACATAGATATCAAATTGGTATGTGTGGATTTCACACATAACTGATTAATATCTAATACTCTAAACTAGCAATAAACAACTGGCAACAAAATCAATTTATTAATAAAGCAACTTATTAATACTATTTCTTCCGTGAATAAAATTTAACTGATTCTTATCATTTATTCTTCATTGTTTGCAATGCAATAAAATATTATGAGGTCAGTGTATATTTACCAGTGAGTATGCTTATCAGTGAGCAAACTTACTAGCATTATTATTGAATTGTGTTAAACATAATTTAAGTGCTTACTGTTTTTCTTATTATATCATTTTTGATAGCATCTTAATGTACTTTTAAAATATTCTATTATTTTCCAGATAGTCACATGCAAAAGAATAAAACTGGTCCACTATCTTACACCATACAAAAAAAAACACACACACAAAAAAACAACTAACTCAAAGTAGGTTAAAGACTTGAATGTAAGACCTAAATCCACAAAACACATAGAAGAAAACATAGGTGGTAACCTTCTAGACATCAGTCTGATGCTGATTTTTTGGACCTGACTCCAAGAGCAAGGGCAACAAAAACAAAAATAAACAAAAGGTACTACATCAAGCTGAAAATCTCTGTACAGTGAAGGAAACCACCAACTAAGTGGAAAGGCAATTTACCGAATGGGAGAAAATATTTGCAAATCATATATTCAATAAAGGATTATTATCCCAAATATATAAAAACCTCATATAACTTAATGGGAAGAAAAAATACAATTAAAAAATGGGCAAAGGATCTGAATGCACTTTTTTCCAAAGAAGACATACAGATGGTCAACAGGTGCTGCCTATAAACCAGGAAGAGGGAGGGCACTCCCCTGCTGGCACTCTGATCTTGGACCGCCAGCTTCCAGAACTCTAAGACATAAATTTCTGTTGTTTATAAGCTTCCCAATCTGTGGTGTTTTGTTAGAGCAGCCCAAACAGACTGCAACAGATTCCTGGAGATAGAGAGGTAATACGGGGCCAGATCACCAAGGGCACTTTATCTTGAGGGTGTTGGGGATTCACTAGAATGAAGTGCACAGTGGAATAACTTGACCCAATTCTAAAGGGAAGGACCTAGGGCAGCAATGTGGAGAACATATTAGACAAAAATGACCTTGGAGACCATGAGCTCAGTTAGGAGGCTAGGCTGTAAACCACGTGGCCTGGACAAAGGCAATGACATTTTGATGAGAAGAATGGGAACATTTTGAAAATAATTAGATGGTAAAATGGCTATGACTTTGTAAATACTCAGGCAGGAGAAGTGAGGGGAGAGAGGCATTGGGATGATACCCACCTCTGGTTTAGGAAGTTGAGTTAGTGGTAATGCCACTGACAGAGGAGCATACCACCCCCCAGAGGTTTGTTGGGAAGATGAGATCTGGTGGTTATTACACTCCAAGGCATATACAGATTACAGTGGGCACACAAGCACATGGTGATGTTTAATCCTCTAGAATTGCCACACTTCCCAATTTTAGGTATCTGCTGGTAAATGCTACCTTAAGTAGGGTATACTTCTGAAGAGAATAAGTAGGATTTGCAATCATATGCTGAAGGTAGCATTTCAACTCAACAATTCTATTTTTTTTCTCAAAACAGCTTCTCATTAATAAACACATCTTAAGTACATATATTGGCAGAAGTGGCCACTAAAAAGTGGCATTTTTTATAATTGAGGTAAAAAAATAGTAAATCCATTATACATTACATTAGTTTCAGGTGTACTAGTAAAACATAATAATTCAACATCACATTGCAAAATGATAACCACAATAAATCTAATTTGTCCTGTCCCATTAGGCAATACAAAATCTTAATGTGTTGTTTCCTTCTCCCAGTCACCTCTAGTGCCTTCCTTTCTAGTTGGAAAACAACTGATCCAGGTCATACCCTGAATCCTCCCCAAAGCTCTGGATCCACCAAGTTAAGTCAAATACAAAATCAAGTTTGTTTCAAGTGCTTGCTTCTTGCAAAAAAAACAAATATATCTTGCTTTCAGACCATCAGGTCTCCTGAGAGTTTAAATAAAATATTTTTGTTGGCTCACTCAAAATGTTTGTTTTCAGCTGTATTCGCTTTTTCCTTATTTTCCATGGCAGTAAGTCTCAGCTTACAGCCTAATGTGAATGGTGGAAGGTTGTAAGAAAGAAAAAATAAAATTAATTACCCAGAAAGGATATTCAGGTGATTATTTCAAGTACTGTAGTATTAGTCTGCTGCTCCTTACCATCCTCCAACCCTATGTAGTTCAAGGGGAAAAATAAGGCACCAAGACACAGGGAATATAGTGGCTGGAAATGTGCCTTGGCTCTTGGGTATTAGGATATATACAGAATGTTTCCAAGTTTATGTTTCCCAAATTTCTTCCCTTTGTCGTTCTAGTCGGGAACTGGAACTGGAACTTATAACTTCTAAAGCCAGTGTCTGATGTAGTCTACTCTAACCTCTGCGATGCATGTGGAGCCAAGCTCTGTGTTGCCTTCCTCCTTAGAAACCCACAACCATGACACTTCATTTCGACTCTGTGAGATCCTAACCCATGAACACCACCAACAACAGCAAAAAGGGGAGCAGCCATCCTCTTATTCCTATTATAAAACAGAAGACTTCTTTCAAACCATTTAGAGTAGAAATGACAAACTCAAGCTATGGTGAAATGTAACTGTACAATTTTCTTCCCTAACTGTATGTTTGACCTGGACTTTGTTGTTAACACAGAGACAGTTATCGTTATAAGAGTCATGCTGTTTCAACTTTTGGTCCCGTACCTGGGAAGCTGTGAGCCTCTGAAAATGATATCTAACCACATTAGCATACTGGAAATTGTCATCCCTAACATAGGTGGGCCTTCCATGGAATAGGCAGTGTTTGTTCTTGTGGCAGCACATCGGTACATCAAGAGATGATACGCTGAGCTAAATTTGATTTTACTTCACTTTAAATTCTCATCTAAAAGAGACCTGCCATTTTCGTCCTATTAAAATAAATCACAGATTCACTATTTTGTTTGTTGCTGTGACTTGTTAATTAAATCACAATGTGGTTGTGTTTATTAAGTTACAAATTATACCTTTTGGGGGAAGAACAAGTTCTGAAGTGGAACATGTTTACGTGATGTTTTCCCTCCCATCTGCCTTGAGGGGAGCTATAATTAAATCTAACAAAGCAAAAGGCAAGTGAATGCAAAGAAAACATTGTGAGAAAATCTCTTCCAGCTGAACAAAGCTGTAGCATTCGAACGGCAGACAAATCGCCACAGATGAAAAGCTAACTTGAATCTAAAATAAGATTTAAAACTAGGAGAGTTTACTTTTCAACGCCTTTTCTTGAATTTTCAAAATTGTCTAAAACATAATGGAAATGTATGAGCCCAATATTGTCTCTTCCTCAACTATCCAAATATCTTCCCCCCACCCCCCACCACACACTAAAAGCTCCCAGATTTTATGTATGAACCAAGAGCAAAGTAATACCCAACTTTTTTCAGGGTCTCCAGTAATTGAAAATGTGTGGATATTCTAGGCCTGTACTGTCCAATATGGTAACCATTAGCCACGTGTAGCTATTTAAAAATGTAAATTATTTATGTAATAAATTTAAAATTAAAAACAAAGTAAGAATTTAGTTCCTTACTAGCTGCATTTCAAGGGCTAAATAGCCAAATATAGCCAGTGACCATGTGGATAGCATAGAGAGAAAATATTTCTATCATCAGAGAATGTTCATTGGCCAACACTGTTCTAGCTACACATTAGATTAAAATTAATCTTTTGTATGGGCTTCTATGAAGCACTCTCTAGTAGGACTTTCTGTGGTGGTGGAAATGTTCTACTAAACCTGTTTCCCCGAAAATAAGACAGTATCTTGTATTAATTTTTGCTCCCAAAGATGCGTTAGGTCTTATTTTCAGGGGATATCTTATTTTTCCATGAAGAAGAATACGGTATACATTTATTGTTAAATGAAAATAAAGGAAATTTATTACCTGTATACGGGATGGTAGTACGGTAGTTGTCAACACAAACTAGACAAACTGTGAATCCTACAGTATCAAGAATTTACTCATTTATTCAATGACAATCATGTCATCATCTTCTGAAACATCATCATAACAATCCAATTCCTGAATTTCCTGGTGAATTTCTTGTGACTCCATTTCTTTCAGAATCAGTGGACCAAATCTCTCATGTTTAGCAATAACACTGTCTTTAAATGAGTACTTCTTGTCAAGGTAGCCTGCTCGCAGTGCATTTGCAATGCAACTGTCAGTGATTTTCTCCCATGAATTCTTCACCCAAGTCACAACTTCTTGCAGTTTAGGTTTCACAAAGTTTCCACGCTGATTTCTCTCCATTCTATTTCAATGTAGTCATTAATTTCCTTGCGCAAAGTATCTTTGAATGGCTTGTTTATTGTAATATCAAGAGTCTGGAGATAGGCCGTCATTCCTGCGGGAATCATTATCTATCTATTTTTCTTTCGTGAAGAAATGTCTTCATGTCTTTAATGCGGTGAGTGCTGGCTGCATCCCAGATTAGCAGACCTCTGGCTCCCTGGCATAACAAGTGGCAGCATTAAATCGACCCAATTCCTTATAACTACTTGTGTGGCCCAGGCTTTTTCAGTTTCAAGAATAAAATGCCCAAAACACGGTCAATATTTTCCTTCTTGCCCTTAGAAATGATTCAAGGTGGGATTTTAGTGCCATCCAGACGAATTGCCAAAATAACAGGAAACACGTGCACTTTCATAAGCAGTGGAGGGAATGCACACTAAGGAGGCACCCCGCTGTTCAATTGTTGTTTGAAATGATTGGCCCATAAACACTGCAGTTTCATCCATAGCAATCATGTTGGAAATATTGTATTTAGAGAAGTCAGCCTCATCATAAAGGACTTGAATGCAAGTGCTCACTTAATAACTTGAGTATCTTCCAACCTAAACAATGTAGATCTTCTTAAAGACAACAGTTCAGTTCACTTCACTGAAGGAAATTATCCAGCCAGTGTTGTGATTCTTTGAAGTCTTCGGGAGCTATGTCAAACTGTGGTGCCATTGCAAGGGCAAATTCTTGAATCTGAGCCCTATTCACAACCAAAGCCTTTGCTCTCCTGTCAACAACCTATTCAGGTCTTCCAGCTCGGAAAATAATGGTTGCCAACCTGATCCACACTTGCACTTGTTAGCATTTTCCTTGTCCACTTGTGCAATGAGGTTACCATACTCTGCTCTCCATTTTCGGACCAATCGGATACTCAACATCTTCTCTTTGCAGAAAGCAGTAAGATTTTGGCCCCAAGAGTCTTCCATGATTCCTTTCTTGTACTCCACAGAGTAGCTTTTTCTTTTTGTGCTCATTTCTAGGGGTAAAAAAAAGGAATTGGGGTATCAAGGTGGGGGGAGGGGGATCACTTAAAATGACACAGGGGGGATCAGAGGGGGGAATCAAAATGGCACAGGAGAATCAGAGGGGGATTACCATTTTAGTAACCCCCTTTGATCCTCCTGTGTCATTTTGATTGCCCCCTCTGATCCTCCTGTGTCATTTTAAGTGATCCCCCTTCCCCCATCCCTGTGCCACTGAACACCTTCACCAGACATCCCCCCTACCCCTTTATCAGACATTTACCTCCTGGGGCCTGCCTGGGGACTGTCACTGGGCTTGCTGGGGCCTGGATCTGTGCTGGAGCAGGGTCTGCCACTGACTGAGAACCTTCAGTCATCATGAGGGCCGTGAGCATCAGGTAGTGTAACCAGAGACAGACCAGCACTCACCACCTGAGGCCGTGAGCATCAGGTAGTGTAACCAGAGACAGACCAGCACTCACCACCTTCTCTGTGTCCCATCCGCTCTAATCCTCCTGTTCTACATGCATCTGCGAAAGTCTCCTCCTCTCTCCCGCCCTGCGCTCACCACTCACTCCGACCTTCGCTCCACTTCCACACAGCAGTGACATCAGGACTCCACGTAATGTCACTGGTTGCTAGACGCCAGTTGGGGTAACCCTAGTGACCAGTTTACGGTAAATTAATTTTCATTCTGAGACAGAGCCTAGGGGGGGCCTTATTTTTGGGGGATGCCTTATATTTCACTCAGAAGGAAACCTGTAAGTAGGTCTTATTTTTGGAGGATGTTTTATATTCGGGGAAACATAGTATTGCAATTAGCCACAAGGTGAGGGTAAAGCAGGGGAGTGGGGCGGGGAGAGACAATAGGAAGAATGCTCACTGAGGCTGAGACTACAAATATATAAATAAATAAATACTAAAAAAAAAAAAGAAAGAAAGGAAGGAAGGAAGGAAAGAAGGAAGGAAGGAAGGAAGGAAGGAAGGAAGGAAGGAAGGAAGGAAGGAAGGAAGGAAGGAAGGAAGGAAGGAAGGAAGGAAGGAAGAGCATTAGTTCTTCAGTTGCAAAAAACTGAATTCTGCCAACATTTTGAATAATCTGGAAAGAGGACTCTGAGCCTCAAATGATATCGCAGTCCTGCCAACACCTTAACTATAGCCTTGGGAGACCTAAGCAGAGGATGATGTTAGCTGTGCCTGGACTCCTAACCCACAGAAACTGGGAGATAAGACATGTGAGTTGGTTTAAGTCACAAAGTTTGTGGAACTTATTGCACAGCAACAAAAAAACTAATAAAGAAAATGTATACTTAACTTACTTCAGGGAACATGTTTTTTAAAAACTTTCAGCAGACTACATTAATTTGTATAAAACTTTTATTATTATTACTTGTTTCTTAAAGTAGATATTAAGATATTTTTTGGCAAACTGTTAGATTGACTTTTGTGAGTTGGTAAAGGAAGAAAAGGAAAACTGCATGACAATGACAATGATAGTGATGACAATAATAGTGTTCAAAGTGTTGATGATGATGATGCTGATGAAAAAATATACGTTTACTAACTCATGCCATGTTTTGAATAATGGTGTTACTGGTGAGTTATACCCTATATTTATATCAATGAAAAAGATGAGATTGCTGAGAAATTTTTCTTGTCATCAATAAGAGAATCAGACATTTTTATTCATCAGGTAACAATCAATATGTAAAATATATGTTTCAGTTCAAAATATTATACAGTTAAGATCTAAACCAAAACAAAGCAGAAATATTTTAACAGGAAAAAAAATATTTTAACAGGGACTCCTATTTGAAAATAACCTCAAATTAGATTTATATTTTTCATTTACAAGAACTATTTCTAATGTCTTCAATGGGAAGACTAAAGGCATTAGAATAACCTTAACATTAACCTCAAACAGAAAGAATTATAATGTTACAAAAACATTTTAACCTCACTATTGATTTAGTCTATTCATTTTACAAAATTAAATGTTGAATCTGAACCCAAATATAGAAAAAGATTTTCATTGTGAGAATATATTTAATTATATGTAGGATACCTTGACCCGATAAAACCTGAAGATTTTCTATATCTGCACACACATACATAATCTCCCTTCTTAATAAACCGTAAGTAGAATGCAATGTTCATTTACATGAAAACAAAAAGATAAAATGTAGGTCAGACATTCAGAGAATTAAAAAGAGGAAAACATATCCTCGTAACTTTATTGAGAAGGACTAAGTGTACCAGGTCAGTCCCTTAGAACAGAAAGATGGCATGTTGATGATAACCAGGAAGGCAGACCAGGGTGACAACAATCTGAATAGCATCAAGTTAACCAGATTAGTCCATCTGTAAACATTAACCTGTTAACCGAGCGGGGCGTATAAATACGTCAAACGTAAACAATATCGGGTACGGGTAGAACGTATGAATATGTCCTTGAAATATATGTTGCGCCCTGAAACGGGCGGGACGTATATTTCCGAACAACAAAGGTATTAATCATCCAAACATGTCTCGACATGAATTTAAGACACGGAGGGAATCAGTATAATTTCGCTAGTGAGAGTGGTGGATGTGTTCTGGGTGAGCAGTGACGGGTACGTACTTACACTTACCTACCTATTTTCGTATTATATATTATTTACTTATATTTTTTATATCTCCAACCTTTATATAATAAAAAAAACATACAAAATTGATCTAATCATCAATAATTTGTCAGAAAAGTTTTAAAGTTTCTATGTATATGAACGAGAAGTATGCATAAATGAATCTCTTTTGTTATGGAAAGGGAATTTATCTTGGAAACAATATATATCTACAAAAAGAGCTAGATTTGGAATGAAGTTGTTTATTTTGAATGAAAGCCAATCTGGATACGTACAAAATATAATTTTATACACAGGCAAGGACACAAATTATGTTTCGAACTACCCACAAGAAAAACAATCAACAAGAATTGTTTTGGAGTTAACACATGACTTACTGAATAAAGGGTATAGGATTTACTTAGATAATTTCTATACGTCAATTCATTTGGCTGAACTCTTGTGTCAAAACAATACAGACATTGTTGGAACAATGAGGATAAACAGAATTGGAATCTCCAGTGAAATAAAAACAAAAAAATTATAGAAAAATGAACATATGTAAGAATCAAAGACAAACTTATGGTTTTAAAATGGAAGGATAAAAAAGACTCATTGATGCTCAGTTCTATTCATAATGACGAAAAGACAATGATTGAAAAGAGAGGAAGAAGGCAAGAAAAACCGAATGTTGTCCTGGATTATAACAAGAATATGGGCGGCATAGATTTGGGAGATGGAGATATGGTGGCCTACACAACTGCCCATAATAGGATAAAAAAATTTTATAAAAAATTTTTTCTACGAAAAATTGATATGTGCTGCTTCAATGCATATATTATATAAAAAAAGATAAAGGTCATTTGGATCGATTACACTTTTTGATAGAGTGTGTAGAGAAATTGGTAGATAACAACATAGTGAAAACCCACCCAAAGATATCAACAAACAGCTCTACATCTAAACCATCATGCTTAGTTGAAAGGCATTTTCCAGAACAAATGAAAAGTGATATAGGAAAAACTAAATCCAGGAAATGCTGAGTTTGCTACAAAAAAGGTGTTAGGAAAGAATCTACATACTGGTGTCCAGATTGTATGGTAGCACTATGTATCAACAATTGTTTTAAAATATATTACACAGAAGTTGAGTTTTGAATTTTTACATCTATATTTTTCAATTTTTTAAACTCAATATTTCTATTTTATTTGTGTGCTTTTGTTTATTGTTCTGTAATTGTTAACTTTTATATTTTTATTGTGTATAGAAATAAAAAATATATATTTTTTGTAATCTTTATAATTGTTTGTAAAATTTATAATTTTTTAATTCGATGTTTCCATTTTTTGTTGGTATTCTTTCCTATTTGTAATTTTGTATTTTCCTTTGTGCTTTATATATAAATAAATGAAAATATATATATTTCATTTATTTTAATTAAGTATAAATAAAAAAATAATAATATAAAATTACGTCCACTGGGCGTGACGTACTGACACGTCCTAGTGAAAGAGTATGCGCCCGTTGTACGTTGCGTAATTAAAAAGGGAACTCCCTGGTTAACAGGTTAAGAAAGCTCTACTTGCCTCAAAATAGATGTTCATAGACTGGACAAATTTTGAGGTCCTGAGTGCTTTTTAAATCCTTGTCGATCAAACCCCTAAAATTGCATGGGCATACAGTACACATACGAATCTTTCTATCAAAGATCAGTTGGAATGTGAATAACATTTAGGACTGTTTTTCTTCAACATAATGCATGCGTTAAAACACTCTACTGTTCTAATCCTAAATTCCAGAAGGAATTGTCCTGCTCTTTTTATCTTTGTTATTCCAAAGGGCATACGGCTAGCTAGACACTGTTGTGTCACAAGAAAGCAGGAAAAAAAAAGCATCAGCTCTGAGTCCAGCCTACAGCAGTGAACAAATGCTCTCTCCTTTCTACAGGTGACTATCTCCGCCTTAGAGAAAGAGGCCGCTTTGTTGAAGACTTCAGCTCCCATAGACTCTATGGCATAAAGACATGCCCTGCCCCTGATGCTGGTTTCCTGTGTTATGTCTGGGGAAGTGAGAGAACAAAGGAAGAGGCATCATCTTTCTCTGGCTCCACGCTGTCTTTTAAATGTATCAACCACATTTATGGAGGACCTACTTCGTGCAGACATTGTTAGACAAGGGAGATACAGGGTTCAAAAGCATTGTCAGAATAAGTTCTAGATCTCGGTTTTATATCAGCCTGCTTACATTAGTAATACTGACCTGAAAATTAAATATTTGTTGAGAGGGTAGTACTCATGTTACCCACTTTTACCACATTGTAGAAAACAACATATCTCATATTTGTCATCCCAGTAAATATGTACAAGCAAATTAGGTAATCAATCCTTTTTTGATAAGTTAAACAGGGAAGAAAACTTTGCTCCCTCAAGGATCATAAAGCCATAAGGGGAGCCACACAGTAACACATAAACACACACAAATATATGATTAGAAATGTGTTCAGTACAAAATGCAGAAAATGATCGATGGAATCTAGTTTAGATTAGGGAGAGCTTCAGTGAAGGATTCACAGGGATGCCAAAATCTCACCTAAGGACAAGTAAGTGCAGGAGAGGCTCTGAAGGAACGTTCAAAGCAAAGAGGGGAAGGAAAGATTGTGGGTGGAGACCCTCAGCAGGAATGAACTTGATGCATTTGAGAGCTAGAGGGTAAGTGTGGTGGAAGACAGTAGACAAGGAGTCCTGAGAAGTGGCTAGAGAATGAGCTGGGACCAGAGCTGTGGGAGGCACTTAAGGAGTAGAGATGTCTGAGAGCAATTTATTACAGTTTTCTAAGCAGATGGGTTCATAATTCAATTTATATGTTTTTTAAAGTTTTTAGGGAGATATTTATGAAGGTAGTAGGGCTCATTATACCTAAATTATTGTACTAGATATGTAAAGTCTCACTATATTCTCTAAGCTCATTCAGTTTACACTACACAGGTTTCAGACTTTACCAAATGAGATTCCATGTGAAGCAAAGGACTCACATGTCATTGTCTTTTCCTTGGCCTAGGCCAGTGTTCTGCAAACAGAGGCTCGGGAGCCACTTGGGGCTCTTTGGCCCCTTAGGTGTTCAAATGCCACTTCTTCAAAATGGACTTACCCAGGCCGAAAACCGACTTCTGTGCATGGGCCATGAAGTTTCCATTGTACTGTACATGCGCGCCTGCACATGGTATTTTGTGGAAGAGCCACACTCAAGGGGCCAAAGAGCTGCATGTGGCTTGCGGTTTGCTGACCACTGGCCTAGGCCTTCTCCATGCATGAGCTGGTCTAGGCCTTCTCAACTGTGACACAGTAGACATTTGGAGCTGGATAATCCTGCATTGGGAGGCTATCCTGAGCATGTGAGGGTGCAATGTTTAGCAAGATCCCTGACTGGCCTCTACACACCAGAAACCAGTGGCACACTATTACCACCACACAAACCCTGGGGCAATATTACTACACACCCATTCTCAGGGGCTAATGTTGAGTCTGGTTGGGAAGCACTGTGCTAGTTGCAGTCTAAGCAGCAATGTTATCTTAATTTACATGACTTTTGCAGAAGCCAGCAGCTAAAACGAACTCCAAAAGCCACCCTGGATATTATCTTACCTATTCTTAAAAACAGAAGGAGAGTTATGTCTGAATGCTATCAAATTATCTTTGCACCTAAAATAAACATTTCAGCCAAATCATTAAAATTCATGAGAAACAGGTTTGAGGATATTTGGCTTTGTGAAGAGCACTGTTCTCATCTGTCCCAATACCCTGCAAAGGGGGATAGAGCAAGGACCCTGCCACTACCACTGACTTACCTCTCTCTCTCCCTGCTCCCACAGGTTCTACTTGACACCTTTATTTCAGAGGATTTAACATCTAATTATCACTGAATGTCTTATTTAGGAAGATCCTGGAGATCAGTCATTCCAAAGGGGTCACTTTAAAAGGTAAGTCGTATTGTAAGAAGTGTGACTGCCGAAGATCTTAGCCACTGTATTTTCAATTATGGTAAAACAAAAAGGAAGACCTATTCCAAATGTTCAATTTAACATTCTACAATCAAACCTATCTTGACTGCTGTGTGTGGTTTTAAGGGTGGAATGTGGCATAACATATGGCTACCTCTATTTGTAGCCACTTGCATGGAGTACAGTGTCTGCAGTCTCATTGACTACGATAGTTTTGAAGTCTCTCTTTGCATTCAGAATATTAGTGGCATTTCCTTTTCAGACTTATTTGTTCTTACAATATGCAGAGGGACCCCTGAAAGCAGGCAGATGCAGCAGGTGCCTCTGCCTCGGGATCTAAGGAGAAGCCTGTTTAAAGCATGTCCCTTCCTAACACCACAGTGCTTGAAGTTTCTATTACTCTGATTCTACCTCCTATGGTCTCTGTAATAGTACCAGTGGAATCATGTACGTATATATATGTATGTATACTAGAGGCCCAGTGCACAAAAATTCATGCACTCGAGGTGGGTCCCTCAGCCCAGCTTGCCCCCTCTCACAGTCCGGGAGCCCTCAGGGAATGTCCTATTGATGGCCTCCGTCTGCAGGCAGTGACCAGGCTGATCAGGGGAAGGTACCACCCCCATCACCCTACTGTTACTGTCACTGCAGCTGCCTGAGCCCCAGGCCTCACAGCCGCTATGGCTTTGTCCACCCTAATTAACATAGTATCCTTTTATTAGTATAGATGTGTGTGTACACATTATCTATGTATGACTATTGGTAAAAAATATATTAGTTTCAGTCATTATTTCTTTAGATATAAATATTTTGGGGACACTACTACTCTTTTTTTATATCTACTATTTACTTATTTTATACTAAGCACTAAAACTCTTATTTAGGAGAGAAATGGGGGGGAAATTGGCATGAATAAAAGAAAATGTGTTTTCCTAACACTGACAAGGCATATCAAAGAGCTGACAGCATGTGTATTTTATTTTGTAGATCTCTCAGAATTTATTTTAGTGCCACTCAATGTACTTTTTATATAATGATTAGCTTATATTATGAAGTTCTTGAGAAGAATTTGGGTCAGCCCTATATACTCATTATTTGTGCAAGTACCCAGAACAGCCGACTCTCACAGCATGAAAGGTATTGATACCACTGATGGATGAAATGTTTGCTGTGCTTGAAATGGCACTCTAAAAGGGTAGGGGAAACTGCAGGTTTCCTGGTCACTGGAATATATATAATGGTCATTCAAACAGTGAGAGTTCCAAATGCTAACTCTCTAATCAGAGAACACAGCTGGAGAAGAAGAAAATAGTAGAAAAACACTTGAAAGCCATGGCCTGTGTCTTGTATTTAGTACAGCAACTCTATAGCATAGAAAGTTTGTTGCTGGAGAGACCAAAAAGCCCCAAACAAGTCAGCATTTCTCTATTAAAACAGTATCCCAAGTTACAGATTGCAAATACTTCTTCTTTAGGAGGAAATGGTTCAAAAGCTGAAGAGACTTTACACCAAACTACCTTTTCTCTCTCTCTACATGGTCATGTACCAACTACATACAACTAAACTGAGAAGAAGCTGTCCTCCCCATTCCTCCATTCTGTCCCTCCTGTCCCCACGCAAAGCCCAGGACTGTCCGGCCCTGGGCCCTTGCTTCTCAGAGAAAAACAATTCATCCTCACTAAATAAAAGCAATTCACCAAGATGCATATCAGCTGCACTAGTTCTGTGTCTGTGGTTTTGGCAAGGTACTGAAGCTGCTCCGGATGAAATGGGTGCATTTTAATCTCTGAGCTTATTTTTAGCTCCATAATTCCATCCTCCCATAAGGACTAAATCCATATGAGTTAATAAATAAACGTCTTAACCACATCAAGGGATATCTGGATTTTAGATCAGCAAGGATTGGAAATACTTAGTTTTTTTAAAAATGCATTCTTCAGGATAAAATTGCAAGTGCTAACAACGTGGGTAAGGGAGAGAACCTGGAGCCTTTATAGAATCCTTCGGACCATACAACAACTGCAGCTACCCACTGCCCCACCCACTCACACCCGCTGTGCTTAGGTGGTGACTATTCATCATGCCTTCAGAAGGCCCAGAGAATTCTAAGAGGATCAAATTAGAAGACATTGAGAGACTCATTAAAATGTGTCCTCTTTTATGTTTCCAGTGAAATGTCTAAACAATTTAGTTTCAGATGAGCTTAAACTTATGGCAGTTCATCAGAACCAAATCCTTTTAGGATTTTCCCCATTACCAACTGGTACACATCAAAGTGTATATGAAGTCTTAAGAAAGAGCTCAATGTTTTGTAGTATGTTTAACATATTGAAGGAAACATTTTTGTTTGTAGGAAAATTACTCTGACTGTAACAAACATGTTTATTGTAAATAGATTGTTTCACATATTGCAGTGTATAAAGAAAAACGAATTAAAAAACTGAGATTCTATATGAATTGACAGAGTGCCTTTGTACTCTTTCTTCTCTGACTCAATTAAGGGCTGATTTCACATGTTATGATCCTTCAATTTCATCCTGCTCTATGTCCGTCTTTCAGTAAAATATCTTTTCATCTTGCATTTTGCTTTTATTCTGTTTTCTGTACTTCTCTTGTTCAAACTTGTCATTTTCTCCAAAGCTTTCTATTATTTCTCCCAAGCCTATTTTTCTTGAAACCCTATTGTTTTCTCTCTTTAAGAACCCAAGACTAACATGTTCTTTTTTCCCCCCAGATGGCTTAAATCTCACCGTTGGTCTTTTTCTTCTTAGTTTCACTATATACTTTGTTCTCAGCTACTAAGCAAGGACAGAGAAAGTCTATATATAGCATTTTGATTCCATTTCACGCTCTCACTAATTCTCATTGTAATCTCTTCCCTATGCATGTGAACTAAGCTATAAAATTAAGTTACTTTTGCTCAGATCAGAGCTCCGTGTTGGCTTTCTAAATCAGTGGGCCATCAGTTCCTACTTAGAGTAGAAGCTTCAGTGAATCGCTATCCTCTGCAGACTGGCCTAGTAACTCCTTCCATGAAGTATCAGCATCTACACTACCTGGCCCCTGCTCATTCCTTAGGTTTACCTTCTTTTCATTTTCCTATGATAATTTCAGCTCAACATGCCCAAATCCTGGAAGTTTTCCCAAATACCATGTCCTCACACTTCAGCATGTCTCTGCTCCTCCTCTCCTTTCCTCTTCCGTGATTTATCTCAAGACACACTCCTCTGGGAGGCCCTCTGATCTATTTCCTTTCTCCACTCCCAACCCTGGATTGGGTGGTGTCGCTAAATTCCTCTGTGTTTCTCTCTCCCACATGATGTACCTTCATGTTCTGTTAGTGGTGGTGGCAGTCTTTCCCTAGTGGACTCCAAGCTATTCTGACTTTAAATTGTGTTCCTCATCATTTATTTACACCACAAGAATTTAGTTGCCACAAAATAATATTTGTGGGAGAAGTTTATTTGTACTCTGAAATGGCAAATGAGAAAGGTCATTAGAAATCCCTGCCACACAATAAGATCCCCTCAATAAGTAATTTCACTATCATTATAAGTGGTTAAAGGAGAAGAGGGTCAAGGATGTAGGTCTGCTTGAAGCTTTTGAAAAACTCAAATCACAGATCGGACACTTCCACTCTTGCTTTGAACTTGTAAGAAAAATAAGAAAGCGCTGGGGCAAAAAACCAGTTAAGATTAAAGTTTCCTACTATTTCTCCTGTTCAGGTGGCTTTCTGCCTCTAATCAACACAAGGTTTTCCTGAACCCAGAAACCTGGCTACTCTTCCTACAGGCCTATTTGGGCAAGGAATCTCAACTGCTCTCACTCTCCCTACCTGCCTCTTTCCTGCAGATCTCTTCCTGCGGACTGTGCCCATTTAGCCAATGCCCTATCCTTGCTCAGCTTGTGCTATGGACACACTCTGCTAAGCAGCTTACAGTTATTATCTCATTGAAATCTCACACCAATCCCATGAAATAAGTTCTACCATTTTCCCCTGTTTTACCGTTGAAGGAGTCAGGGCTTGAATCAGATAAACAATTAACACCAAAATGAAATAGGCAGGAAGAGGCAGAACTGGGATTTGAACCAAGATCTGACTGAATTCTGACCCTGAGTTCTAAGTCACTGCTAAATGTTATTTCTTCATTGCTTAATCACAACTTCAACAAGCTCTTCATGGGGAGAGACTCCATGCTTGTCTGACATTCCTTCTGCAACTAATCTAGAAATAAACATTTTTTTCACTGATATGTCTTTATTTTCCCCTCCCATTCATCTTTTCTTTACTTGTCATGCCACTGAGTAAAATATCTTTTATTTGCTCTCAACATAAAAAGTATTGATGTGGATGGATCCAAAATAAGTTACTCATAATTAGGATTTTCTCAGGAACTTGGATGGGACCAAACCTGAAGATAGGATTGAAAATTACAAAGACTAACATTTTTTTTAGGCATTTGTTATAGTCTACTCACTTTGCTCTGAATTTTGTATAGATTGTCTATCTAATTTCATCCTCATGCCGAATGCATAAAGTAGCTATTTTTATATCCTCCTTTTACAAACGAGGACACTAAGGCAAGATAGTTCACACAAATCACTCAAATTCACATATTTGTAATTTCTGAAACAACTTGTTAAAATTAGGTTCTTGTTAGTGTTTCCCCATAAGGTAGACCCTCCATATGCATGTGGAATGTTCTTTTTTTTTTTCTGAGAGGGAGTTTTATTGCACAGATTGAAAAGTATCGCTATTCAACTTTGAAGGATGTGCAATCCCTGGGTTATCTATCACAATTGTGAAATTAAAGAATCAAGAGAGTCTCATTGACAGCCAAGGACCTGGAAGCTGCTGCTCTCACTCACCTCCTCAGTACAGCCATGAAGCAAGCAATGGACACTGGAGGCAACTGCAGCCAGAAACCATCTCCATGCCGCATTGGGTAGTAGTAGGAATAAGAACCCGAGGAAGAATGCTGCGGCCTAACATAAGCCTACAGAATTCACAGGAAGCCCCTAATTGCCAAAGCCAATTTACACCCACATTTTTCTCTATAATAACATCTAGAAAACATACTCTGTAAGCTTTCTTGCCTGGGCAGTAAAGTTAAACACCCGGAAGAAGGGGAGATCCCTGTTGAGGGACAACCCACCATTACCACCTCTGCACCATGACCTCAATGTTTTTGCATGTGAAACACTCATGTATACATGTGGATCTAGAAGAAAAGCACTAAAATATTAGCAATAGACTATGGGCAAGTATCCCTTCCTTGTTATGTGTTCTACATTTTCTCCAAAAGCATATGTTACTTTTATCATATGATACAGGAACATTCTTCTATACTATAATAATGTAGTGAAATTAATAATTCATCTCTTTTTATCTTTAAAATTTGCTATAATCTCATCATTTAATTCTACCACCCACATTACCTCATGAAAAGCCCCAGAAAAGTGTGAAAAAAGAGGATTGTTGATAAATGTTGATCATTGACTTTATTACCTTTTTTCTCCTATGATAGACTATGTGATTTGTCTCTATAACTAAATTGAAAACTACCTTGAGTATAGGAACCATTTTTTTGCACACACATAATCATGTTAAAATTGATTATTGATAACTCTAAGTAGATTTTCCCATGATTAGTAATTTTATAAAAATATTTGTCAGCAAAGCTTATAAAAACAAAAATGACATATTTAAGAAAATGTGATGTTATTCTGGTAAAATATATAGTAGCAGAAAAAAAAAGTGTGTGTGCAAGAGAGAGAGAGAGAAAGAGAGGGAGAGAGAGAGAGAGAGAGAGAGAGAGAGAGAGAGTGAATGAGAATGTGTAGGTGTGTGTGTGTGTTTCACTTCAGAAAAGGGAAAGGTTTTAACAGAAATTTCCAAAAGGGTAGCAGTCTTATTGTGTTAATTTCAGTGGGACAGATTAGAAACACACACACACACACACACACACACACACAAAAAAAAAAAAAAAAAAAAAAAGAACAGTTGATGATTAAGTGTGGCCAATTCTAGAGTCTCAACTCGGTGAAGGGAATTGTGGTTTTTCAAACAACACCCAGAATCCATTTTTCTGCCATCATTTATCTCTATTGCATATCGAATATTCTATCTTTTCAGCCAGCCACTCTGATAAAATGTAAGTAAAGAACCACCAGTGATGTTATAAATGAAGTTCTTAGAAGCTTGCAGTAATAGGGGATATTAATAATAACCTTAATGAAAATTTGTAGCAACCCAATTTATCATTTGAAAGATTAGCAACAAATGGTATTTTTCGTTGTTGTCAAGAGATCAGAAAGAAAACCTATTAATTAAAAATGTGTAAGCACAAACTTGCAATACTATAACCTTCACTGAGACAAATGAGTATATTGTAAGTTACCTCTCAATGTTTTTAATCATTAATATTCCTTAGATATTTTTCCAGAAGAAATATACTTAGAAGCTTCCAAGACAATACATTTAATAAAAAAAAAAAAAACCTGCTGGACCTGCCAGCAGCTACAACAAACACTATGGCAGTTTGTATTTGCCCAAATCTCCCTCTTCTGTGTTCTTCTACAGGGTGACTTCAGCCTCCTCATCAAGCTACAGAGTAAATCCCTGCCCCTGGGATCTGGTAACACTGTGGCTGCTTTGACCAGTAAACTACAGAAGTGACCCTTAGTGGCTTCCATACCCAGATCATAAAAAGCCTATGCAACTCTGCTTCAATCGCGTGAAATGCTTGCCCTGTGGATACTTTCTCTGAAGTCTTCATGCTGGACACACAGCTACCTGAATAGAGAGGTCCAAGCCAAAGTGAAGCTGCTGACTGCTCTGGGTGAAAGTCCCAGCAAAGCCCAGGCTTAGTCAGCTGAACCGGGGCCTTACCTTACACCACACACAAAACCCAACTCCAAAGAAAATCAAGACTTAAATGTGAAACCTGGAACCATAAAACTCCTAGAAGAAAGCATAGAGGAAAAATCCTTTGACAATGGCCTTTGTAATGACTTTTAGGACATGAGGCCAAAAGCTCAGGCAACAAAGGTAAAATTAAAAAAGTGGATCTTTATAAATTAAAAGGTTTATGCACAGCGAAGGTAACAATAAACATAATGAAAAGGCAACCTAGGAAATTGGAGAAAATATTTGCAAACCATGTATCTGATAAGGTGCTTATATTCAAAATTTACAAGGAACTCACAAAACTCAAGACTAGAAACAAAGTGACTAAGAACACAACCTGACTTGGAATGGCAAAGGACCTGAATAGACATTTTTCCAAAGAAAACATATAAAGCACCAACAGATAGTATGGAAAGGTGCTCAGCATCACTAATCAAGGAAATGCAAATCAAAACCACAAAGAGACATCATTTCATACCTTATTACAAAGTCTCACATTGTCTGGGTTAGTATACAATGTTCTCCATGATTTCTGCAACCTTATTTCCCACCTCTCCACACATTGCACTTTGTGCTCTAGTAAGACCAAGGGTCTTGCTGATCCTAAATGGAACTCACTTTCTCTCATTTCCATTCACAACTCTGCACAGGTTGCCTAGGTCTCAAGTGTTCTCTTCATCATTTGCCAGTCGTCAAACTTTTCTGATTCTTCAAGGGGCCACCTAAGTGGAGCTTCTCACAGCTCCCAAAAGGTAAGTTATGCCTGTGTTCCCAGTACACTCAACAAGATCAATAACTTTATAACTCAAGAGCCTACCACAATATCTAGTACATATTATATGCCCTGTGAATCCTTATTGAGTTGCTCAATAAATGGATGAATGGATGGATGGATGATAGAAAGAAGGACAGAGAGGTATATTTTAATTTTTTTAATAATTATTAACTACTGGCTAGGATTGAAAAGATTGTAGTGAAGGAAGGAATACATTCCAGGTAGGTAGAATAATTGGAAGAGTGAGGAAGAAGGTAAGAGAAAACTTTTGGGAAGACATTCATTTCATCTGGGAAAAGGTCCCTTTTATAAAGACAGTATATATTAAAGTTATTAAAGTAACAAAGGGAAAAAAACACTAATGTCAGCCTTACAGGCATTTAAGTAAAAGTGGTGGTGATCAGTGGAGAACAAACTACTATACATGCATGAAGAGAATGTTGCATAAAGTGGTTTTCATCTGCTTTTAAAATTGCATGGGTTGATTTATGGTTAATCCTGTTGAAGGCATGGAAAAGTACTTCTATTTCTAAATAACTATGGAAAGCATTACGTTAAGTGTTTAATTTTGTTATAAAAAATGATCAGAACCAATTTTGTGCCCACTTAAAATACTAATATTTTATGCATATATATTTAGATAGGAATGTAGATATGCTTTACAAATATATTTTTAGCAAAATACTGTGTTTCCCCGAAAATAAGACATCCTCTGAAAATAAGACCTAGCTTATGGAAAGATAAGCCATCCCCTGAAAATAAGACCTAGAGCAACTTTGGGAGAAAAAAATTAATATAAGACACTATCTTATTTTTGGGGAAACAGGGTAGTACTCATCATCCACTAAACTGAAAAATTATTAAGAAACCTAATGTAAAACAATGAAGTTGCAAATAGAAAAGGTCCAAAGGGTTGTTACTAACATAAAGCAGCCAAATAAGACCTAGAACTATGAGAATCCTTCATGCTCACCTTTTGCTGAGGGAATCCATCTACTCTATTCTGAAAGCTGAACGGTTTCATTTCCTCTGAATGGTGTGGTGTGTTTTTGAAGTCAGGCAACAGGGAAGCTGTTAAAGTAACAAGAATGGCAAATTCTAAGTCTTCCAGGGCCATAAAGGAGAAAAATGAGAACGAGATTATTATACATTCAAGGAGCAGCAAGTAGCCGCAAAATGAGGTAAACTTAAATTCAAGATGTTTGGATGAAAGGAATCTAATAATTTCATAGATATTTTCAAATCATGGCACAGCATCATATTTCAATACAACAGCAATAGCCTACTAGCTATAGGGAGTATGGAGATAGGGTTGGAGGGTCTTAGTGGAAAAAAGAAAGCATTGGAATAAGAAAGCTCCCTGGGCCTCAGTGTTCTCACCTGTGAAGGGAGTTGAATAAAATGTCCCTTGCACATGCAACGGTGAGGACCTGAGAGAAACTACGTAATGCATTTGGAGCAAAGTAATCTATGATACGTAATTATTATTTTTGCCAATATTATCACAGAGTTTGATGTACAAATAAGAGGGATTTAAAAATCACAAAAGAAAGGAAATAATAGAAATGATGGGGAACCAGAAAATTAAACATCAGATAATTGATTTTTATCCCTATAGCATAAGGAGAAAATGTTCATAAAGGAATTTCTTCTATGTTTACATGTCTCTTGTAGAGAGAAGTTAAGTTTACAGCAAGTTAGCAGCAGGTGGCATTCTGGCTACTCAAAGATGCGAAGTGCAGAGAGGTGATATTGGAAGATGCACAGCCTCGTGTACATACAGAACCTGGTTCCCAGACAGCAGGTGTATAAAGGCAGGTGATGACATCAGCAGTTTCCTTTGAAAGATAATAGTCTAGACTTATAGTATTTTCATGAAGTGGTTTATGCTTTAAATGTGTTGGCTCTTTAAAATGTTTTTCTTACTACAGCTTCAACTCTAAAAAATAAAACAAAACACACACACACTCACACACACACACACACACACACACACACACAATGTTGACCTCTATTCTTTTCCATTGATCTATAGGAGTGTTTTTGTGCCAATACCAGGCTATTTTGAGAACAGTGGCTTTTCATACAGCTTGATATCTTGTATTGAGATCCCACCTACTTTGTTCTTCTTTCTCTTCTTTGCTGCAGCTTTTTTGGGGTCTTTTTTTTTATTCCAGGTAAATTTTTGGAAAGTTTGTTCTAGGTCTGTGAAATATGCCATTGGTATCTTTTAAACTTCTTCTGGTTTGATGCATTAGCTAAACAGATAAAATAAAATTACTTAGAAATTTGCAAAATGTTTTATTCAACTAAATTAATCAATAATATGCAATGTTGTACTCAAAAGAGATCAATGCTGCCAATGCTCTACACCATATGGGTTTCATATGTTAACCTAAATTGTAATTTACAAGTCTTTAGCTGATTTTGAGATTTTAAATTAACCTTTAAATGAGTTAGGTAATAGTCTATATATATATATATATATATATATATATATATATATATATATATATAGACAGCTTTATTTTAATATACTTGTGCTTTTATTTACTACATTATATAGTAGCTATCAGTTAACAGGTTAAAAAGACTGGTCTGAGTCAGGGTTGGGGGCAACTGTTCTCAGAAAGTAATCCTATTGCTAGGGAGACATAAGGTAGGCATAGAAGAGGCATCCAAATCGGAGGAAAAACAAGAGTTAAGGCACAGAATAATCACTAACTTTTTCTCCCTGTGAGTCTGACATTCTCCTTAACAGCACATCTTTTTTTATCATATTTAAGAACTTCACATAAGAGAAGACAATTATTATAAGAAAAATTCTAGAGGTTAAAAAAATTCATTACTGCCTCTCTAGAGAGTGCTAAAAGGTTTTCAATATTTTTAAAATAAAATTACACATTCCCCAAATATAAACAGATTTTATAATGAGAGAAGAATAGTTCCCAGCACTTTTCCTCCACTCAACCAGAGAGCCCAGTGCATACACAGCCGAGATCCTCAGCCTACCACTGCCATATCTTTGTGAGATTTCGCTTTGGACGCTCTGCTGCCTGGGGATTGGTAGCGGAAGTTGAGTTCATCTTGTTTCCCTATATGCTTAATTTTTAATGACAAGTCTCTGAATTACCAGATTGTGCCAATTACCCTCCCAGAAATCTAATTTTGTTAATGACATTAGTTGCTTGGCAGAGAAATAGAAGCATTCATTTCAGGTTAGCGGTTGCTCTATGAGCTGTCTGTCGCAGGTACTGTTTGACTGAATTGTCAGCACTTAATAGAGAGTTTATCAGGCCTCACACTTGAGTCAGATAAATGCTGTTCCAACAGCTCTGCAGCCGACCACATGGCACATGGCGGTAGAGCTTGGGAGCAAACTCTCCGAACTGCAAGTAAGGCACATAAACATTTCTTAGGAAAAAAGAAGCATGATTTTTTTTTAATTAAAAATATTATTCCAGATCTTAAATGTAAAATTCAAGAGAAAGTGAAAAGTTAAAGAGTTAGCTATGGTTCCATAGTTAGCTATGGAACAGCCTAGTCTGTTCCCTCTCACAGTCTGGGAGCCCTCAAGGGCTGGAGACGACCCGGCGATCAGGGGAAGGTGAAGACTCCATCACACCTCTGCTGCTGCCACTGCCAAGAGCACAATCCTTGAAAATAAGAACCCATCTTATTGTCAATGCTGACTTGGGCAGGGTTGGGTTTTATCCTGTCTGGTCTTCAGGATCTCCTATGGAAGCTGAGCTCCCCTTCAATGTCATTCTCCATTTATTTACTTACTTATTTGTTTATGTATTTACTAGAGGCCCAGTGCTTAAATATTCATGCACTGGACGGGGTCCATCAGCCTAGTCTGTTCCCTCTCACAGTCTGGGAGCCCTCAAGGGCTGGAGACGACCCGGCGATCAGGGGAAGGTGAAGACTCCATCACACCTCTGCTGCTGCCACTGCCAAGAGCACAGGCCTCAGCCAGCCTTGGTTACCTGAACTAGGGCAGCCCTGGGAATCTGGGCAGCTGCCATCTGAGGCTTGCCAGCACCTAAGGCTGGCCCTAGGTGGCTGGGGGACTGAGGTGACTGGGGGACTCCAGAGGCAGGTGCATGGAGCAGCTGCCACCCCAGCAGGGCTGAGAGGACTGGGCACCACCATCTTGTGGCTGTGAGTGCTGCCATCATTGAAGGCATAGTAGTCAATTAGCATATTCCCTCCTTATTGGCTGTGGTTGTCACCATCTTGGTGATGGTGTGAGGGCCAATTAGCATATTCCTTCTTTATTATATAGGATTTTTTTTTTTACTTATGACGAACTGCTAGGTGGGACTCAACCCCATCTCTCAAGAATCTACACTCTCTTGAGAAATAAAATCATCTACATGAAATATTTTTTTAATTCAAAATGATAGGAAATAAAGGGTTCAGTTAAATATATCCTCCTTTTATCTTGATTACAACTGATTTCTAAGGAAAGGCCTTTGGAGATCTTTAAAAAATTCTAATTTCTAGGTTAAAAATGTGCTAATCCATTGTGTATCTGAGGATATTTTCTGCTTCCTCCATGACTTTGCATAGCAAATATAATATTATATTAGAAACAGTTTTGCTACTAGTGTTGAGGCTCAAGGTACCACAAGACATTTCAATTAAAATGCTATATACTACTTTCGCCAAAACTGGTTTGGCTCAGTGGATAGAGTGTCAGCCTGCAGACTGAAAGATCCCAAGTTCTATTCTGGTCAAGGTCAGGTACCTGGGTTACGGGCACATCCCCGGTAGGGGTGTGCAAGAGGCAGCTGGTTGATGTTTCTAACTCTCTATCCCTCTCTCTTCCTCTCTGTAAAAAAAAATCAATAAAATATATTTTCTAAAATGTTATATTTTACTTTGAAATTATAAACTCTATACTTTTATCAAATCTGATTCTTATATTCTTATAAAAGTAATGAACTTGTCATTACTCTGTGGGTACTCCCAGGGTGAATATGTCACTGTGCATACTCACCAATATTAACAGGGTGAATTTTGATGGGGGGTGGTTAGGAACCATTAACTTGGTATTGAGCCATCCTATCCAGAGGTGAGTCACTCCTGTTCTATGTAGCCTTCAGAACTGACTCTCTCCCTCTTGTTTAGTTTCTGCAATTCCTCTCTGGAGTCCGTCTGCCTCTCCTGCTTCATTCTGAGGCTGAGGAAGCTCAGCTGAGTTTCCCACACACTTTGTCCTCTGTGCTCCTTTCTTCTATTCTATCCAGGTGCCATTCTACCTTTCTTATACCCTAAGGTAGTACAAGAAACTGTAAATCAATTGCAGATCCATATGTCTAGATAGACTAGACATACTAAGCTGACACCACCTCAAATGAACCCAGGAAAAGTGTCCTCTGCTCTTCGATCTTCAGAAGTCTGTAGGGCGATTGTCCCCTTTAAGCCCACCTGGGCCTGGCTTCTTAGGGACCACAACCTCCACTTACTCACTCCTGCTTTCTCTTTAATATCTCTGCCCATGTTAAAGGAAGTGGTCAGTCAGTCTGAAGGTAGAAATTGGTGGCAGACAAGTTGAGGTAGAACTTTATTTGTTTTGTATCTCTTTCATCATGTTGCAACATCTAAATTTTATGTTCATTCTCATTCTGAGACCTAGGCTTCTAAAACCTCAAAAAATATAACAATTTGCCGAAACCGGTTTGGCTCAGTGGAAAGAGCATCAGCCTGCGGACTGAAGGGTCCCAGGTTCGATTCCGGTCAAGGGCATGTACCTTGGTTGTGGGCACATCCTTGGTGGTGGGTGTGCAGGAGGCAGCTGATTAATGATTCTCTCTCATCAATGTTTCTAACTCTCTATCCCTCTCCCTTCCTCTCTGTAAAAAACCAATAAGATATATATATATATATATATATATATATATATATATATATATATATATATATATATATACAATTTATTCTTTTTTGTCTCTGCTTTCTACTGTGTTTTCCCCTGAGGAAATGAGGCAAAATACCCAGCTACAAAATAGGTTATTAGGCAAAAAGAAGTATAAAAAAACAAAAACTAGCAATTATCATAGTATCCTTTTATACAACTAATAAAATCATACATATAAATATTGACCAATTTCAAATCTTAATGGGCCTAATCAGTTAGTCTATGAAAAAATGGCAATGGGGTGATAAGGACACATATGTAATACCTTAATCAATAAAGAAAAAAAAAAAGAGTGGCTATCCCTGTTGTCTTTTCTTGATCACTGCAAATTCTTTAACTTTCTCCAGTGATGTTATTGAATTTTCCCCCTCAATGATAACATTAACCTTCTGATCAGAGTCCTGTGTCTTTGCTCTAGTTTTAAATTCCTGGAAACATTTGTGCCATTCAAACTGGTAATGCCCTTTTGAAATAATTTATCTCTCAGCATCTATTATTGTGCTATATCTGTACATCTTTGGTCATTCTTTCCCTTCCTACCTAAAAATATAGCTGCTTACTAATTCCTTTCCTTAACCTTCTCTGTTAGATGTACACAGCCCTTCCTGAAATTTCACCAAATCTAACACCACTATATGAATGATCCAAAGAGTCTTCATATTAAATTAAGAATATCATTCATTATCTACTTGGTTATTCTGCAAGACCCTTGAATTTGAAAAATCCCATGAACCAACATTATCCGACTCCCCCAAACCAGCTCTTCTTAATTCTGGGTTAAAAGATATTGACAGTCTCCCTGGCAACCAGATTCAAAATCTTGAAGCCACTTCTACTACCTCCTATCACCAATCAGTCACAAATACTATAAATTCTAACTCCATATTTTCACATTTATTACTGTCTTCCAGTTTATCACCTCCATGGTTTGGAGTTTATTACTTCTTATCAGAACTCCTATAATAAATTTCTAATTTTTTCTAACTCATCTTAAGTCTCCCTCCCACACTTTAATTTTTTGAAGTCATCCATCACCAGTGCCAGATAAAGCCTCCATTTAATTTAATAAGTATTTATGAATAAGAAATTTGCAGCAGAGAGAAAAGAGATTAGAATTTTGGTATAGCAGCTGGATGCCATGCTATATTCAGGGTGTCCCCACAAAATGTACATATACTTTAATAGCTAATTGCTCAGTTTTAAAAATGAAATATAGCTGAAACCGGTTTGGCTCAGTGGTAGAGCGTTGGTCTGCGGACTGAAAGGTCCCAGGTTCGATTCCAGTCAAGGGCACGTACCTGGGTTGCTGGGTTGTGGGCACATCCCCAGTAGGGGGTGTGCAAGAGGCAGCTAGTCGATGTTTCTCTCTCATCGATGTTTCTAGCTCTCTAGCTCTCTCCCTTCCTCTCTGTAAAAAATCAATAAAATATTTTTTAAAAAATGAAATATATTGTAAGTAACACTGCCTTTATAATTATTCAAAGTGTGTGTATACATTTTTGGCAAATCCTATATTTTACTACATTATCTTAGTTACTATTCAAAATAAATTCTGATGGGCATACTCAATTGCCTTCCAATATCCATTCTCTCCTCCTCCTTCCAAAGAGAGGGTTCCTAGTTTTATTGTTTCAATGTCTTTCCCTTCAAAAGGAGGGTTCTAGCTAGTTTATGCAAATTTTTTTACTATTAAGGGTAACTGTGTATCCCAGAATAACTCATAGGGTAAAAAGGACTTGTATTTCATGGTTAGCTATGAATCTCTCTTTCTTCCTTTAGACATGAAATGAGAGCATCTTGCCCCAGTTGCCCCAGTCACCAGTTTGGGGTCATGAGAGATGCCAGAATGAGAATAAAATTGACAGAGACAGACTAAATCCAAAGAGTAGTGAAAAAATAGTCAGAGAGAACACACTCTACCTCCCTCTCCCTGTACCACCGGTTACACAAGGTAATGTCTTTCTTCATTTGTTAAACCATGTTGAGTACAATATTCTGTTGCTTGTGGCTTGAATCTGCCTGATGAGCAATTCTGTGATGTGGAGACAGGTTCAGAGTAGCCTGAATTTTCATGGCTGGTGCCGACAGAACCAAGATCTGAAATCATATTGGCTTAACTACAAAGCCCTTGTTTTCTTCCCACTAACCCATATTATCTGATTAGGACTCTCATCAGCTTAAAACCTGTAAAAATATTTCCAGCACTTATTGAGGCATTACTGTATACTGTGCATAGTTATAGTGCTTTATTCATGATTTCTTGAAATAACCGTATGAGCCCCATGCATTACCGTCACTTTACAAAGACTAAAAGAGGTTAAATAACTATCTCAGGATCCCACAGAAAGAAATTATCAGAGCATGGAACTGAACCAAGGCATTCTGGCTCCAGAACTCATGCTGCTAATTACTAGTCTTACACATTTCTTCAAGTATACTTTATATGTGCACAAAGCTTAATAAAACAGGTTATGGTACTTTGGTGAACTATATTTATGAAAAAAGTTGTGGGCACCACCTGCAAGACGAAGTTGGCTTATAGTGGCAGTTTCTACATGCATCAAAAGGAGGCTGGTGAAAGGATGGATGAGGGGCTATTTGAAAGAAAACATGGGATATGAAATGAAATAGTATTTTGGCTGAAGGGGAGGCAGCCTACACTCTCAATTAGCAGGAAGGCCTCCTAATGGTGCTGGTGGTGAAAGTTCTTGAAGAAACCTTCTTATATGGTTTACTTTGGAGTTTGCAGTGATATCCAGAGACCCAGGCCAACTGCTGTCAGGAGTTCTCCACAGTACCAGAATGAATCCAAACTTTCTTAACCTAGCATTTACATGCTGCTTCTAATCTATCTTTTGATACCTCACCCCTCACCCTACCCCTGACCCTTACTTCTCTTTTACATATGTCATTTCCTCTCACTGAACTTGGATAATCAAACTGTTGTACATGAATACTGAGCATTTTCTCATTGGAATATTTAACTTGCGTACAGATAATTTTAGAAATACAACTAACATCTATTTACTAGAAACAGAAATGACTTCAGCAGTTGGATGTCCCTATAATAATGCAGTGGAACATATGATGAGGGCAATAGTAGAACCCTAGAAAATGAGGTTAGCACAGTGGGAAACTCTGCTAATATCTAAAAAAAAAAAAAAAAAACCTTTTCAAGTTATACTCAATTAATAAATACTCAACACGAAATAAGATTCCTGTTCATGATACATCATGGAAGCGTGCACTGTCTGTCCCTGGTCTACAGAGAAGCCAGAAGCACAAATTAAGCAGGCCTGGTGGGGCTTCACGCATCTGTAATTGAATACAGTACCCAGAGAATAACAGCTGTAGGGTTTATACCTAACTCCTGATTTTTTTAAATTAATTTATTTTTTGGTATGGAAATAAAACAACACCTCCCTCCAAAGCTTCCGGTAAAATAAGGTCTTGAGAATAAGTGACATGTCATTTATTATCTTCATTCAGTAATGGTAGGTTATGAAGGTTCTGTTTGTCAGGAATGGTAGACCTCATCAAAAGGTAATGTAACAGGTTATTTTGTTCTTAAGATTCTAAATGTTCTATCTGAACAAGATGAATATTGAATATTCATTTTTCTTCTTCAGATGTCACTAAGATATTGGGGAACAGTAAAGAACAAGATGAATACTTTTACATGGTCAGTAATATAAGGAGTGAAGGAAACTTTTTCAGATCGTTGTTGATCTAGTATTTTCCCCACAGAAAACCAGGGCTTTAAATCCCTCAAACCACACTCATACAAAGCCAGAGAGAGGATTCAAGGAAAAACAAAAACAAGGTCTGGTATTAGCTGGAGGTTTTGTGTTTCACAAAGTATTCCTGGCTCCCAACAAAAAGGTAATTCACATTACACACAGCATTGCAGCCTGCTAAATTTTATTAATGGAAACCTATTATCTATATGGTTGGAGAAATGAAGAGGGCAAATAAGTTAACATTTTTCTCTTAACTATTAATTAATGTGCCTCGGGTGGTCTTTCTATTAATTTCATTGTATTACAAAAAACTATAGTAAAAGCAAGCTGTGCATGTCAATCAGTGCTGCTTGCAAAATATTACAAGATAGAGACCTGAATGTCTCCCTCTAAATCAATAACAATAACAACACCACCATCAGAGCAGAAACTAATAAACACTGCCCATGCCAGCACACATCCCATGGCTAATTCTACCAACATCGATGTTTCTAACTAGATTAGTGTCTATGTTAGGATAACCAAATCAATACAATGTCTTACAACCCAGCTGTGGTCTACATTAAATTTGTAGCAACAAGAACACGTCAAAGTATGCAAATAAAATTTGAATTATGCTGATGTATTTGGTTTGGAGTATATAAATATTATTAGAATTTTAGAGAAAGAACATTTATCAACTTGCTTTACTAACCCAGACCTAACACGTGGGAATCAGAACCTGAAAAAAAGTATATTTTTTAAAATAAAAGAAAGATGTATTAGGACTTTTCCCAGAAAGTTATAACACATGTTAGCCAGCTTAAGAAAGAAAGGGAACTTATTGCTCACATAATTGGAAAGGCCAGAGCTGGGACCAGATTCAGAGAGAAATGGGAATCAAAAACCATCTTGTCCCTCTTTTTTTTCTCACTTTGTTTTTTTCTTTTTTCTTTTTCTTGTTCCTATTTTCACTCTGCAATGACCTAATACTATTCTTTATTTTAATTTTTCCAACTTTATTGAGGAATAACTGGCAAATATAAGATGCATAATGTGATGGATATATATATATATATATATATATATATATATATATATTATGCATCTTCCATTTAAGATGCATGTGATGGATTTGAGGTATAGCGTGTATTACTAAGATCAAGATAATTAATACACTCATCCCTTCACATAGTTAACTCCTTTGTGTGTGTGTATGTGTGTGTTTGTGTGTGTGTGTGATGAGAATGCTTAAGAGCTACTAGTATTCTCAGCAGTTTTCAAGTATACAATACAGAATTATTAACTACATTAATCATGCTGTACATTAGATCCTCAGAACAAAACTGAAAATTTGACCAACACCTCCTCATTTTCCCCTGCCCATAGCCCCTGGCAACCACCATCCTGTTCTCTGTTTCTATGAAACTGGTTATGTACATACATGGATCTCTCCACATGTAATCACACATGAACAATCATGGGCAGAAAGACAAGAATAGAATGATTGAAATAAGAGAAGAGTAATTGCCCAAATGACCTTGGGGAAGGGGTCAGTTGGAAAGGATGCCATTATAAGAAGAGAAAACGTTGGACAGAAACCTAAAACAACGGAAATCTTTTATGAAATGTTTCCTAACATGGTCTCCAGACCCACAGTATTTACATTGTCTGGGAAGCTATTAAAAATGCATATTTTCCAGCCGCCCAGAACTGCTGAATCAAAAACTCCTGGTGGGCCCAGAAATCTGTGTCCACATGCCTTCTAAGTGTTCTCATGTCTACTAAGGTTTGAAGCATTGTTCTACACAAGAGCTCCAGAAGTCATTATGAACATACATCCTGTATATCCAACTGACCCACCTTAATGTGGACACCTAAATTCCAAGGGCTTGTGATAGAGCACCCCATCATCTGCCAAAGTTGCTCCTCCCTGTTATTTCCATTCTCAATTAATGCCACTGCCATCCTTGATATCTGAAATTCATCCTAAATTCTCCTATCCTAGCCTCCACTTGCAACAAAGTATAGAGTCCTACCTATTTGACCTCCTGTACATTTATATTAGTCCCTTCACTGACCTCTCTGGCACCTGCTTTTCCAATATGTGGACATTTACTTCTTCTCTATAGACAAAGTAATATAATTATAGTGCAAAATCTGACATGTCTCACTTCTGTTAAAATGCTCTGAAAGGTTTGCAGAATAAGGCCCATAGAAAAAATTGTACACACATTAGCTAAGGCACTATCTGGGAAGGCCTCTGTTTTGCTCTTCCCATATCCTAAGTTGCTCTCCACATCAGAGATTTATAACCCTCCAAAGTTCTATAAAAAATTTCATGCTATGTTCTTATGTGTATTTTTCTAGGAAGGGAGTACTCAGCTTTCATCAGATTTTTATTGACTCAAAAGTTTAAGAAATATTGATACAGCAGACAGGAGAAAAGTAATTGGGGTTGTCAGGCACATGACAATGATTACAAGTCCTCTGGGGAAAAAAGTGAAATCTAGACAAACACATGATACTATATGAAGCTATTCCTATTCATTTAAGAGAGTGGTGATGTGGATAAGCTACAACATAAATTCCTTGTACTGAATTTAACCAGAGTGAGAATTTTTTTTTCATAAGGGTAAAAACACCATAGTTCTATCTGTATTGTTTAGAATCATGCTAATTATTTCCTAAGAAGCTTGATGGAGGGGCTGGAATATAAATTAAAACACACACACACACACAAACTGCCTTAAAAAAGCATGTAATTTGAAAATAGATTTAATAAGGAGACTAAGTAAGGATTGTGATAGCTCTTTTGGGGGGACTACCCAGCACATTCCCCATTAAGTCTCATTATTTTTCTGGCACCCTAAAGTCACTCCCTCTCCCATTCTTAGGGAGTGGTGGCTGTGTCACCCAAGCATGACCAAGTATTGTGAATAATTTTCCTATCACAGTAATTGGCCCAGGGGTGACCATTTAACAAATAAACAAGGCCAAACAGATGTCTTCCTAAATTGACAAATGGATATTGGAAAGAAGTCCTCATGCAGCTGGATGTGCTAGGACAGGGCCCTGTAAATACAATATAAGGTTGCCAGAGAACTTGTCAGAAGGAGAAAATTGAGCCAATAGACAAGAAAAAGCTAAAACAAGTTAATGGGAGCAATAGGGAGAGAGCAGTCTAAAGATATTGAATGAACAGTTATATTTATTTACCTATATTTAAAGTTAACTTTGGACTTTCCAGCTACATGGACTAATTTTTGTTGCTTGACGTACTTTCAGGAATTCCATCATTGCTACAGAAGCAGAGCTGCCTAATATACTAGAACTCTGACTCTATACTTTTGTTGTCATTCCATTTGTCACTGGGACAGACACCAGGTATTAACACCCACCCAAACCCCTTGACTTAAAGAAACTCACATTTTACTACTGATGAAAAGCACCATGGTGGGGTGCTCTCTTATTGGTATTTTAATATCATCACTTGCTACATGTATGTTTTTCTCGCTTGAATTTCAACAATGTGATAAGTACTCTATCTGATCTATGCACAAAGCACCATGTGAGCATGGATAGTTGGAGACAGTATGGACTAGGAAAAATTGCTGATCACTAGCTCTGTACATTTGGAAAGATCCTTAACCAGTTAAGGCTAGGTTTCCTCAATGGTTAATGGATATACTATCCACTTTAAAAGACCATATGGATCATGAGTTACTAGTAACAATACAAGTTATTACTGTGCCTGTTACATATTTGTGACAATAAATATTCTTTGTCACAGATACATACAGCATATAAAAACCAACAGTCTTTGTAAGTCCACATAGAATGTTACTCCTTAACTGAGCCTGAAGAGTAATCAGACTTTTGCCAGATTGAAGAGTAGGGAAGGGCATTACAGTTGGAGAACAGCATGTGTGTCCTGGCTATTCTTCATTCGCCTCTCTAGATACTGTTTCTGCCCATCTCCTTGTGACCTGAGAGCATGACCCTTACAGAATGCATTTCCCAGGCTCCCCGGTTTCTGCTGGAACCAGTCATGTAGGCACCTGCAGGATAATGGAGGGTGGGAAGAGAGTTCAGGATATTAATCTTGCAACACCAGCTAACTCCCATAGTGATTTCTGCTAGCAACTTATGGTGGTAACAGCTTCCAACCGCCTATGTACTCACCATCTTCGGTTGGTCTCCCTACCCTTCCCCATGGCTCTGTACATAGTCCCCACGCTTAGCTCTCTCCAGTTAAATCCTTCAAGTGTGCATCTCTCTTTCCTGCCAGTACCCAGATATACAATATTCAAAGACAGGAAGTGATACTGCTTGGTCTATACTTAGGAGATAATACATAGTTCAACTTCCTCCCATTTTCAAAGTAACTGAAATAAACCAAAATAATCCTTCATAATATCCTCCTGGAACTATCAACATGTGTATCCTTTTCCTATCATGGCCAATCCTTGTATCAATAAAAACAGTTTGTGTTGAGTCTCCAACACTTCATTCCTTCTCAGACAGGCTATAGTCACCACATCATTCCACTAAAATACTCGCCAAACATCTGCAGCAATAGCTTCTGAGCTGTGATTAAACAAGTTCCCTTAAGTTTCTAGTTTCCTGAGGTCTTGGTGTTGAATTTTACCAAATATGTTTTTGCATTTATTGAGACTATCATATGGGGTTTCTTACCTTTATTCTATTAATAGGATGCATTACACTGATGCATTTTCAAACTTTAAACAATTTCTGTATTCCTCAATAAATCTCAGTCATAAGGAATCAGCCTATAATTTCATTTTTTTTAATTGTTCTTTTAAGGTTTTGGTATCAGGATGATACTAGGCTTAAAATCAAATTGAAAAGTGTTTCTTCCATCATTCTCTCTTACTTTACTCCCTAAGTATTCTTCTCATAATATTATTTCTTTTCAGCCAATTTTTTCTCTTAGAATTCTGTGTTCACCTTTTGGATTTTAGAATTTTCCAAGGTTCTCTTTATTGACCTAGTGTATAGAAAGAAAAGAGGCAGAGTAAATAAGTAGGTTGGTCCAGATTGTAAAGAGATTTATATAAAACCCTTGTTACATTTCACCAAGTAAAAAATACCCATAGAATCTTATGTGGTCTGCTGAGGTGTTTGTCTGAATTTATCTTAAACATCACTGCCTAAAACATTACTCTAATCTCTGTCAAAAGCCTTCATAGCACCCAAATTGCTCGCAAAATTAAAACTGTGTTTGGCTCACATTTTTTCTCCTCCAGATACTTCTTTTTCTTTGTCTGTCTTTTAAAAACTTCATTTGTTCCAATGTTCATTTCAAAAATAGTCCCCTCCATGAAAGTTTAATAACCCCATTGGCCCTAAAAAAAATGACATCTTCTGATTGGGTTATCCTCATGATAGTGCTGTGCTGATAGTCCTTCAATAGTATTTGTTTACTCTTGCCTGCTATAAAAGTTACATAAATTCAAGTAGTATTGCCTCTCCCAAACCGAACTAAACTACTTAGGGAAAGAAGTATATTCCATATGTTTATCTCCTGCCAACTTCATCCAGTGGTTTATCATTTTTAGAACATTGAGAAAAAACTGTTAAAGTGAACTGAATTAAAATTGGGATGGACAATCCAGGATGTCTGGCCATCTTAATCTATATCTTGTTGAACAGTATGCCAAGCAAAATATCCTTTTAGGCAAAGTCCTTCTCAGCACCCTCTTTCCTTTCCTATGGCATTTTGAGTCCTGCTGTGAGAGCAGATAAGTTAAGGGGGGAAATGTATTTTTCATAAGTGAATTGAATGTAGATAAAAATTCTTATAAAAGTAAAATGTTCATTGAAACTGAACATCCAATTAGTAGCTTCTACTAAGTCCACGAGCTTAAACAAAAGTTACTACAAGGTTCTGTAGCAATGCAGGGAATCTTT
Source organism: Pipistrellus hanaki (assembly GCF_964339955.1). Taxonomy (NCBI): domain Eukaryota; kingdom Metazoa; phylum Chordata; class Mammalia; order Chiroptera; family Vespertilionidae; genus Pipistrellus; species Pipistrellus hanaki. The sequence goes on along the minus strand of NC_140509.1, from coordinate 58,372,249 downwards.
ACAGCCTTTCATGCATATATAAAAAGGAAATGCTTTATGGTTATTTTCTTTCCCCAGTGTAAACATTCTGTCTTTCCAAATGTTTGTTATCTATGCTGTATCTTGATGAAAGGAAGGGAAAAAAATAAACCATGTCTTTCAAAACTATTTACAGCATGTAGTTGGTAACCTGCATTTAAATGTACATATCTATTTATATTGACTTCCTAATCAGGAAAAAAAGATAAACAAACAGCAGCAACAAAAGATCAACAGACCTTCCACCTCCACGAGTGTTATTAAGGCTTTGTGCTGAAATATAGCACCCAGCAGTCAGCTGTCAGAGCAGAGCCTGGGAAGTCTGTGAAAGCAGGGTATTTCTAAATCAATAAAACATCAAATGGTCCTATTTTTGCTGGGAAAAAAATCCTAGTGGTTTAACTAAAAAATAGAGTAAAGTACAGAAATAAAAAATATCAAAGTTTTATTCAATCTTACTTGGGGCTTTTTTATGTTGTTGTTTTTTTTCAAATAACATTTGAATACCTAAAATAAAATTACATAGAAAAGTCTCATTGGAATTAGCCAGTAGGGTTTTGTTAATATTACAGAAGCATCTTTCAGCAAAGCTAATTTGGCATCATAACTATATTGTTGAAAACTGTTGCTAGGACGAGTTCAAGACCTTGTGTGCTTGCTGATCTTTCTTTCTCAGAATTAAGATTTTCAGTACTTTCGTAAACCCATGTTGCAAATTCTGTCTCCAACTCTCCTTCTGGGCCACACTGTATGTTTTCCTCTCTCCTTTGCTTCTTCTAGAAAATTGTTTTTGGGACATAGTAGCCCAGCTAATGCACATAAAAAAATAAATGGGCTTTAAAATATAATTCAGATCACACCCAATCATTTTCATGTTCAGAAATATTTAGAACATCTAGAGATCCTATTCTTATTCTGCTTATGTACTTTGTAGAAGAGCTATCATAAATATAAATTAATCTGTAGATTTAAATTTAGGCTGAGCAAGGATCACTTTTATGACATTGCTCATGGAGTGGGGGAATGAGGGAAAATGGGATGATCCTTACTAAGGAGAAAGCGAGAAGGGATATAAGCTACCAGGAGGAAAGCAAAGAATAGGCCACAAGGAATTGTCAAAAAGAGAAATACTGAGAAGGAAGGAAGTTGAAGGAATAGAAAGACATTGGAGATAGATTCAGAAGAAAAATAAGTTAGAAAATTCTGGGTCACATGAGTATAGAACAGAGTTTCTCATCCTTGATATCATTAACATTTTAGACATGGAATAATTGTTGCAGGGAAGGAGATTGTGTACTGTAAGATATTTAGTAGCATTTCTTTTAAGTAGCCCAACAAATGCCTACTGGTTTTAAAATCAGTCATTCCCATGGTGATTTATATTGTATATTGATAAATACAAGTTCAATATATATATATATATGTATAAATATATCTAGTATAACTGTTTATTTTACATGTCTATTTTCCCCACTGGCCATGGATAGGAATCATGTATTTATAACTCTCCCAGCATTGTAATATATCTCCTGATAAGTGTTTAGTGGAGGAAAAAAATAAATGAAGGGTGGTAGGAAGGAAGGAACAGAGGAAGAGAGTGAGGGAGGGAGAGAAGGAGGAAGGAAGGGTTCAAGATAATGATACTGGTACACAAGAGCTAGTGGAACACTTTGCTGCCTCGGGAGAAAATGAATGGCCTGGATCTTGGAGTGCTCCATGAGAATCTATCTAAAAAACACCACTTGATATTGGCAACCTTTGACTGAAGAGAATAAAATTAAAACTCTAATTAAGCACCAGACAGTTCTACTCCCAAAGTGATAAGTATGCTTTTGTTGATTCTTCCTTTTCTTCTTCCAAGTAGTATCAGATGAATATGTACATGTAATTAGAATGAAAAACTGCTCTTGCGTTTTATCAGAGAGAAGATTTGGGTTCTTTTCAGTTTTATTTTTCAGTAAATATACCAGAAAGGAATGTCAAGATATTTTTTTAATCCATATCTAATGATCTTATAAAAAGCATGTTATTAAGTCCATGTGGATAATATGGAATTGAGCTGTTTATGATTTTTATACATAAAATTCCAAGAAAAACTTAGAACAATTGATGTAATCATTTGTTATATATATTTTATATAAGAACATTTTACTTTGTTCCCTTTGGGCTTAATATTTTGTTGTCTAGTATCTGTGTTTTTAATAAGAAACAAAAATAAAAATGTTAAAGTTTAAATATATTTAGGCCAAAAATATCTACAAACTTTACTTTTATCTTACTGTATTAAAAGTTATTGTTTTGAAAAGAAGCATAAAATTATGAAGGGTTAATTGATTAATTTAATCAGAGATTCTTGTGTAGAGTGAAGTAATGAATAAAACCAACATATGAAGATTAAGCATTTTTTTAAAAAGGCTCTAGTCTCCCAGAATGCCTGTAAAGTAACATGAAGTCCTGAAAAGAGAATGTTTTTCATCTGCTCTCAACTATATGCAAATAGTAGGAGTTAAAAATATGTTACATTGCTCTAGCACAGTGGTCGGCAAACTGCAGATCTTTGGCCCCTTGAGTGTGGCTCTTGCACAAAATACCATGTGTGGGCGCACACATACAGTGCGATTGAAACTTCATGGCCCATGTGCAAAAGTCGGTTTTCGGCTCTCAAAAGAAATTTCAATCATTGTACTGTTGATATTTGGCTCTGTTGACTAATGAGTTTGCCAACAACTGCCCTAGCTGGTTTCGTTCAGTGGATAGCTCATTATCCTGTGGACCAAAGGGTCCTGGATTAGATTCCAGTCAAGGGCACAAACCTTGGTTGGGTTCCAGGCTCCTTCTCAGCGTCCAGACCCTGGTCAGAGGGCATGCAGGAGGCAACCAATCTATGCGTTTCTCTCACATCTATATTTCTCTGTCTTTCCCTCTTTCTTCCACTCTCTCTAAAAATCAATGGAAAAATATCCTTGGGTGAGGATTAAAATATATATATTTCATGCTGTTTCTATTTTTCCTCCCAGTCATACATTTATTCCATACAAAAATGTTCATTGAACATTGATTATGTGTTAAATACTTTTAAGAAGTTGGCATATATTAATAAGTAAAGTAGGCAAAAAATTTTAGCCATTATGGAACTTAGCCACAAGGCAAATAGACAATAATATAATTAGTATAATTATGTTAAATGCTATGATTAAAGAAAAAGTTAAAAAATAATAAGAAGAAGATCAAGGATAGAGAGGAAGAAGTTAAAGCATTAAATAGTATGGTTAGGATGGTCCTCATAGAAAATATGTTAACATATACTGAAATGCTTAAAAGAAATGGGAATTAGTGACATAGATATTAGTAGTAGGCACATTCCAGGCAGAGGAAACAGCTAAAGCAAAGTCCTTGAAGCATCATATTTAAAAAGAAGGATGGAAAGAAGTATGCCTGGAATAAGGTGAATACAGGGGAGAATAATAGGAGATCACAAAGGAAATAGGAAGGGCTCCATAGCCATTGTATCTTGTTTGACTTTTAACTGAGAGTACTGGGCAGCCATAATAGTATCTTTAACAGAGAACTGATGTTAGCTTTTTATTTGTTTTTGTTGCTGTGTTGTTATTTTTTTACTAGAGGCACTACATACAAATTCGTGCACCAGTGGGGTTCCTCAGCCTGGCCTGCAGGATTGGGCCAAAACCAACTCTCTGACATTCGGGGCCATGAGGAGCCACGGAAGGGCTCCAGGGTATGTCTGGCCCGTCTCACTCAGTCCCAATCAGCCAGACCCCACCAGCAAGCTTACCTACTGGTTGGAGCATCTACCACTGGTGGTTGTTAGTGTACATCATAGTGAGCATTTGAGCAGTTTTAGCATAGCATTAGCATATTACACTTTGATTGGTTGCACAGACAACGAGACACTTAACATATTAGGCTTTTATTACATAGAATTATATTAAGATATATGGTTACTGAAAATTTATTTACATATAAATTTAAATATGTGTAAACGCTCAAATAAATGTTTCCCAAATATGATATAGAACATTTCCATCAACCCCAGGAAATTCCTTTGTGACCCTTTCCATCAATCTCCATAAGCAACAAATGTTCTGATTTCTTTTACATAGATTATTTTGAGTGTTCTTAAGCTAGTTATAAGTTTCATTTAAATAGAATCAAACAGCATGTGTAATTTTCTTTGTTCAGATTTCTTTTACTTAACATAATGTTTTTGAAATTCGCTATGTTGTTTGTATTAATAGTTGATTCTAAAGTTTTACTTCTGAATGGTATCAGGTTGTACAAATAACCATAAGTTGCCATTTGTAACCCTGTTGATGGGCATTTGAGTTACTTCCAATTTTTTGGCAATTACAGATAAAGTTGTTATGAACATTTTTGTAGAGGTCATTTTGCAGACACATGTTTTCATTTATCTTAGGTAAATACCTAGTGGAATTGCTGAGTGATCTTTGTATGTTAACTTTATGAGAAATTACCAGAAGATTTCTGAGGTAGTTGTATCACATTATCCTTCCTCTAGCAAGGTACAAGATCTTGGTAGTCCACATCCTTGCCAATACTAGATATGGACAACACTGACAATAATATTCTGACTGATGTATAATGGCATATCATGCAGTTTTAATTCCCATTTCCCTAATGACTTCTGAGATTTGGCACCTTCCCCTATACTTTTTGACCATTATGTATCTTCTTTTGTGAGATACTTATTTAATGCCTTTACTTACCTTAATGAATTATTGACTTTCTTATTATGGATTTGAAGAAACCCTTTAAATATCCTGGATATGATTCCTTTGTTAAATATTTGTGCTTTTCACTTTGTGCTTTTCTAATAGTTTTATGTGCATTAATTCATAAACTTTCTCTTTTAATTTTCTAAAACTTTGCCAAATATCTGAAATTCACCTTTGCAGGTGGGGGGTGGGATGGTGGGGGTGAGAAATATTGACTGTGCTAACTTGTGTATTTTAAATAACATGTGTGACATAGGCCATACAGATTCTGTTTCTTGCTTATGCAAAGTACTGTCCTATATTTTTGGCTTCCCCATCAAAGTACAAATGATAAAATGGTGAAGTGAATGTGTCACGTTATTACTCGTTTTATAGTAGTACACCTTTTGCGTCCATAAATCATTATCCTTATCCCATCTCCTTGAAATAAACATAACCACTGACTTACGTTTCAATGGGCATTTAGCATTGTTAGGTAACCCCATTATAAAGCACTCCATTACATCATGCATCCAGGCCTTGTTGGTCAAATTATGTCTCCTATAGGGCAGTGACCTTAGGTGTCTAAATCAATAAAAGGGGTTATCTTATTTTTTATTATAGTATCTGAACCTGGAATGATGCAAGAAATAATATAAAATAACTATACCAACACTGGGGATTTTGATCTTCTGAAACCTTTCTTTTTTCCACACAGACTTAGAACAGAATGCTATATTCACTGTTTCTTGGCAAAAACTAGTCTGTATTGATGGCTGAGAAAAGAAAATCAATTTGTTTTTACAATCAGCAGATTGTAATATGCGGTCTTGTTTCTTTACATTGCCCACCCCACCCCACCCCCCAAAAAGGGCAACTGGTTTTTCTGGGCCTAGCAGTTTCAGAAATGGAGCATTTTATGAGTGATAACAAAGTAATACAGAAGTTTTTAAGTAGGATACCTGGAATTGGAAATACTGATAAAGTAGAAACTACTTTGCAATTTCTTCAAGGTGCTCATTTACTATTGTTTCCTGGTCCTTGGCAGATTCTCTTTCTCATCTCTGTCTTGCTGCACCTGTACGCAAAGATGAATGGACCCATAATGTGCCATCTCCAAAGGAAAGAGAGAGAAAAGGCATTTCTAGGCCCGGTGAGGCATTGTGCCAGGAAGATTTGATGGGCACCCCAAAACACAGTCACGATGTTTACTGTGTCTTGGAGTTTTAATCAGAAGTTCTCTATGGAGTTTTAATTTAAAAAAAAAAAAAATCTATTACTTCTTGAGCTATTACAAAGGCATGATTATCTAGCAACATATTGTTCTCACCGAACCAGATGAAACTTCAGTATATCGTTCCAAATCCCCTCATGGTTTAATCTTGAATTGAGCAACACAGAACAAAAGAATCAATTTCCCTTTTAAGAAACAAATTTTTAATCATCACGCTAAACCCAAGCCAACCTGAAAATCCTTAAGACTGGCAAAAGTGCAAAACTAAAAACAAAAAGGCACTTCAAAATGTTTTCAAAGACACAGCCAGCTCTCTCCAGTATTATTAAATCATTCAAGTATTTATTTATTTTTTTGGCAAATCCAAGTATTCTACTCCTCTTTGCTTTTTTTTTATAACTTATTACTCCTCTCCAGTATCGCACCTTAGGTTCCTTAGGGCTATCAAATCCACCCCTGAACTTTAGTTTTCATATGTACGGAAATAAACTAAAATCAATTTCTAAGAAATGTCAATGGTATTACTTTTTCCCCAGGATTTTTGTATTTTAAATTCCATTCTAAAGAAAACATCTCCTGAGCACCCACTCTGTTCTAAATTCTTGAAAGAGAGAGAAAAGGCCTAAAGCCTGCATCTGTGTTCTCCCAGGCTAGCAGGAGACATAGGGTTGTAACAATTGTTTAATGCCACCAAAACCGGTTTGGCTCAGTGGATAGAGCATCCGCCTGCAGACTGGAAGGTCCCGGGTTCAATTCCGGTCAAGGGCATGTACCTTGGTTGCAGGCACATCCCCAGTAGGGGTGTGCAAGAGGCAGCTGATTGATGATTCTCTCTCATCGATGTTTCTAGCTCTCTATCCCTCTCTCTTCCTCTCTGTAAAAAAAATCAATAAAATATATTTTTTAAAAAAACACAAATGTTTAACCCTGCACTGAGCTAAGATTATAAAAGAATGGTGTTAAAGGTACAGAAGAAAAAGACATTTTACTCTCTATTTGGGGCTCACAAGTGCCTTGGAAGGAGTACTAAGTTTGAGGTAATCGGTGGTCTTTAATCCAGATACATTTAGGAGGAATTGAGTATTTAGGTCTGAGGCTCTGCAAAACATCCAGGCTGAAGATACTAATATAAGAAACACCAGTGCCATCCATCCTTAGAAGTTAGAGAAATGTGTATATGAGTATCTCACTAACTCTATAACCAGGACTAACAATTCATGAGAAGCTTTGGAGAAAATAGAGCTCTTGGATCAAATGAGTTTAAGGATTACTATATATTTTATTCCTTCCTTTGGAAATCTGTAAATGACATTAATATTTTAAAGGTACTGATAAGACCTATATTTAGTTAAGATGTAGGAAGGGAACCAAAAAGAACTATTTATTAAGAAAGCCAAAAGAAAGATAAATTTGAAGATAAAAAAGATTATTTTTAGATATAACAGAAGTCCCAAAAGTTAAGAACTAGCAGGGAGAGTATCTTACTCAGTTTTCTGTTCCAGAAACCAGCAGAGATCATGACAAACATTATGTGGTCAATTAATATTTGACAGATTAATCCATGAATAAAGACAAGTAGGAGTAAAAAAAGTAATTCCTTATACAATTCATTCTCATTCTATTAAATGACTATAAATATAGAGGGGAAAAATGGCAGCAGTACAAAAAAAATTAGAAAAAAAGGGAATCACTCCATTTTGGAGTAGACTTCATAAAATACGATACATAGCATTTAGTACAAATTTAAACATATCTTTTTAGGATCTATAGCAGTGGTTTCAATGGAAAGAAGGGAGGGCAATTTTGCTCCCCAAGTAACTTTTAGCTTTTCCTCCTGCCGCCACTGCCCACCCCGCCTACCCCACCTGCACTTTCCCATCATCTTTCTTCTATATTGTCTTCAATCTTCACTCCTCTCTCCCTCAGTGTATGCAAATTAACCGCCACCTTTGTTGGTTTAGTTTACATACTCACTCTAATTGGCTGTGGCATAGTGAAGGTACGGTCAATTAGCATTTTTCTCTTTTTTTAGTGTAGATAATATTGAATTAATAGTTATATATTAAAGGAATAAACTTTTTCCAAAATCAAATATTACTGAGATTTTTATAAATTATATTTTAACCAATGCTTTCATCACACATACATCCTCCTTTATTCAGTTCACATTCAATGTTGCTTTGGTAAACTGAACAAAATTTTAAAAGTCCTACTTTGTAGCATTTGCCAATTTCCATGTTGTTAATATTCCTGCCATGGTCAGATTCAAACTCCCAATGGTTTGACAGCCAATTGGCAAAATTCCTGAATATTTAATGATAGAGCTAGTAGGAACTAACCCATCACTGATAAATGTTACCTTCTCTGGTGGAAAATGTATCATTACATGATAGCTAGCTGTTTGTATTTATGTTTTTATCACCAGACTAAGAATCACTTGAGGATGAGGACTTTAACAACAAAAACAATAATAATGACATAATTGTTGGTTTGGTGACAAAAAGGGAAAAGTTGGCTAGAAATATTGAATCCTTGACACAAAGGCTACTGGCATGACAGATGGAAAAGACCAGCAAATACACATGCTTTATTACTCAAGTTTGACCTCGAACTTCGGAATGGAATCCTAATCTGCAGTGTGCTAGAACGGACCCTGATGAGTCACAAAAACTCTTCCAGTCTCTGGTCTGCATGAAAATATGTCACATACTTACCTTTGCTTCTTTGTCCTAAACATGCAATCTAAGTTTATTATCTTTCCATGTTAACAACAAAGAAGTCATGAAAGATCACTTTAAGAGCAAGAGCAGCAAGCTAACACAGCCATTTCAGTTCTCCTGGGCTGTGGACTGTATCCTGGTTTCCACTAAGCTTTCTGAGGAGTTTAGGAAAAGGAACCCTTTCTCAAAGGAAAAAAGATTTTGGATCCCCATATAACACTAACAACTCAAAAGTCCATTTTACAAGTATCTTGAGATTTTAAGTCCTTTACTCATCCTACCCAAAGCTCTGCCCTAGAACCCCGGCACAGTATCCTCTCAGGAATTCCTGTTGTCCATGACCTGAAGCAGCGTCGGAGTGGGTCTAAGTGGAATGTAGGGCTGACTGGGGCTGTGGGTGGAATAGAACCTTGAACTCTCACCAGAAGATCACATTTAGCTGAATATTTGAAAATGTGAGGCATTTTATCCATCCTCCAGAATTTCCTCTCTGACACAATTTCCGTGCAGCTAAAAACAACTGCAAAAGAGTCAATCCAGGACTTGTGGCTCCTTTAACAACCAAACCAAATTGCTACATGGTCAATCAGCTGATCAATGCATAATTGATTGTGAAGATGGCCAGAAATATCATCCAATTTGTTAACTGTGCGAGAATATAGACAAAGTCAATGAGCAAATTGGAGCAAGGAATTTAAAAGAATGTAATCAAAATTGCTGTGATCAAAGGAACTATTTGGATGAATGAGGAGACTTAAATTATACTCATTTTTTTTCTCCTGGAAAACCCTGAATCTTGAATATTTCATGATTAGACTTCTTGACATTTATCAACTACCTCTAGCAACCTCTTCTATGGAACTTGCTTGAGATGTGTTCTCCTTCAACCCTCTAGCACCGTTTCATTTATTAAAATAAAAACAAAAACATGGAACAGTAGACACAGACAGTAAGGTTATTTAGCCAGTTACTTCCATAAACAATATTTGCCATATCAACAAATTACATAGAATAGTAAAATAAAGCAAAGGTGAGAGGAAGATAAAGAAAAAGAAAAATATAAAAATCACCTTTTAAGAAAGAACATAATAAAGGTATATAAGAGCTTGGGGACATAACTTCATAAATAATTTAAAAATTAAATTTTAATAAATATGAAATGTTGTACATAATACATATCATATGTGTACCCAACATATACACAATTAACTGGCCTTAGAATTATATATGTTTATGTGCTTTATTTTATAAATGTTACACAATTTCAAACAGGTAGATTATTGCCTTTTGCAAATAGAGGATACAGATAGCTGATTTTAAAAAAAAAAAAATTTCTCCAAAATATCTGTGGCCATGTATATGGAAACAGATACTATAATATCATGAAATTGTATGGATTTAATTTTAAAGTATTAATGGCAAATGGGTTTTATATGGCAATTTAATACCTTTTCTATTCATAATTTTATTTGAGCCTCACAGCCCTATCCAGTAGGTCAATCAAGAATTAGCATCAGTCATATTTTAGAGATGAGGTACATGGGGGTCAAATGAATGAGGTGACTTTCTGAGGTCACACTAATGGCAAAAAAGTGAAACTGACATATAATCACTGTTGTGACCTTTTTCCACTGAACAATTCTGCTTTCCATCATGTCAATACCGCGGTGTGAAAAATAACTTATTTTACAAATAATTAATCTTTTTTTCCTGAAACTTACTAAAAACTGTGTTAACATTGGGCATAATATACATCTCTATCAAGACGAATCAAAATAAGTCAAGCCATCCCACCGAATTAATTGTTTTTGGTTGTAGAACAAAATGAAAACACACCCAATCTCAGCCTCATTTGGGTTCATATTTTAAGAACTTAATTGCTTGTTTGTCCAGACACACTGTGCCAACCACAGGGGAAGGAAAACAGACTTGCTTCTGCTTTAGATCGGTTGATATAGAAGAAATAATTCCTTGTTGTTTTAGAAATGTGATATAAAATTATCAATATTTAATGGGTGGGATGAATTGGTGTGCATACTTTCTTTAAACTAGGTTTTTATCTTTTCTTCTTTAGCAGTGTCCTGTCAAAAATACAGAAAAATAAATTTTAAAAAAATTAAAACATTGATCTAGCAATAAGTCTAGATTTTGCTAAAAATCAGGTCTCTAGATAACACTAAGAATGACAAATAACCAAAAGAAACTTTCCAGTGATTTTAGAACATGTGGGAAATTAGTTTCCCCCATCCCCACCCCCACCCCTAAAACCTACAGTTTTGCTTCTGAATCTGTATAGAGTTGAAAACATGATTATTAGAAAACTAGAGGCTCAGTGCATGAAAACTCTGGGGGGGAGGGGTCATCAGTGTGCCCTGCCCCCTCTCATAGTCCAGGAGCCTTCAGGGGTGGGAGGGGACCCCGTGTTCATGGGAAGGCGATGCCCCCATCACAACTCTGCTGCTGCCACTGCCTGCAGGGCAAGCCTTGGCTGGCCCAGGTTACCTGAGCCTCAGGTGGCCCTGGGTGGATGAGCAACCACCATCCAAGGCTTGCCAGTGCCTCAGGCTAGCCCTGAGCAGCTGGGGGCCTGAGGGAACTGGGGGACTCTGGAGGCAGGCACACAGAGCAGCTGGACATGCCTGGGGGTGGGCCGTGCTGCATGCCTGCAACTCTGGCAGTACTGAGGAGACTGTGTGCTGCCATCTTGTGGCTGTGGATGCCGCCATATTTGAGGATGTGGCAGTCAATTAGCATATTCTCTCCTTATTGACTGTGGGTGCCACCATTTTTGTGAGGAGGAAGTCAATTAACATATTCCCTCTTTATTAGATAGGATTAGCTACCTGGTTTTGGCTACAGTGAGGAAGAAAGATTCTCTGATTCTCCACCCTCTACTGTATCCCATTCAAATGCAGCCCATTTCCTACTTAATGTCTTCATAATTCATATTCTGCAGCATTTCTTGAGCATCTGTTATCTGCCAGGCATTACAAAAGTCACTCCACAACGTTCATTATTGTGTAACTATTAAATCTGTCTTTCTTCATTTTACAAAGGAATAAGAACATGTACAGTCCTTGAGTATTATTCATGGTTTATGGTTTTTTTCTCATTAGTGCTTCTCCCCCCCACCCTCCTTTTTTGTTTTCTTTTGCTTTATATCACTATTTTGATTCCTGTTATTTTTCTTTCAGCAAAATCTAGCCACAATTTCTTGACCCAATATAACACTTTATAGGCATCATCTAATTTCATCTTACTTGAACTTCAAAATCTATAAAGCAGGCATATTATCCGCACTGTGCAGCTGGGAAGAATAAAGCTCAAGGATTTACTCACTGAAGGCCACACATTCACTCAGTGGCAAAGCTGGAACTCAAATCTAAGACTACTTGATTTCATATCTCAGATTTTTAGCATCTAGCCAACCCACCATATAGTTTTGTTATATTGTTGTGCACACAAAGGCAATATACATAAATAGGGATTTAAATTATATACCTGGGGTGGATATTGCTGCAATAGTTTATTCCAAAGAGGAATAATTCATCTACCTTCCTCCCACACATTACTCTCCCCATCATGCCCTCTGCCCCAGCCATGCACCGTGAGAATCCAGGACCAATCCATTGACCGATTGCTTTGACCAATAGAATACAAAAGAACCGAGGCTATGCTATTTCTAGGCCCAACCTTTAATAGGACTGGATGTTTCTGTGTTGGCCTCTCAGAGCCTTGAATCACTTTGGAAGATGTTTGACTACCTTTGTAGAAAAAACTCATGGAAAGGCCTAGAGGTTAAATGAAAAAAGACCGACTCAGCTGTATCTATCCCCTAGCAAGATTCCAGGCATAAAACACAGTTTCAGGAAATAGACACTGAGGTTAGAGATTTGTCAGAACTCAAGCTATGACATAGTTGCAACAGGTAAGTTTGAAGCGAGGTTGTCCTTGAGAGTTGTCCTGTCTTAAGTCAGAGAGAGAGCACTTATGCTTCAGCATGGAAGAGTCATTGCATGCAGGTTATGCCCACTCATTCAGTAGGCAGCATGCCATTGGACAAGAAGGCTCAGTCCTGAAGGGTTCTGGCAGTACATTATAGCATCCACTAAATGTACTTTCAGTGAAAAACATTAGTCAATTGATTGACTTTAATTTATGGGGATTCAAGAAGGAAAAACTCTGGCATTAATCCCCTTCATTCAGCTAGACCATGTGATCAAAAAGAGCTTACACTTGCAATAAATGTTAAAGTAAACATTGTCTTACTTCTTCCAGTTTTTTTGAGTATAAAGGATACTAGCCCTAACCGGTTTGGCTCAGTGGATAGAGCATCAGCCCACAGACTCAAGGGTCCCAGGTTCAATTCCAGTCAAGGGCATGTACCTTGGTTGTAGGCACATCCCCAGTAGGCGGTGTGCAAGAGGCAGCTGATCAATGTTTCTCTCTTATGGATGTTTCTAACTCTCTATCCCTCTCCCTTCCTCTCTGTAAAAAATCAAAATATGTATATTTTTAAAAATAATATTAAGTGTGAGTCTCAAGAAACTGTTAACCATGTGATCTAAGACCAGTCACTTATATGATGGATTGAGTTTCTATTATGTCAAGAACAGTGTACTGGGATATACTGGCTGCCCCCACCTTAGGAAGATCAGGGAGGTGAAGTGACCTTCTCAGAGCTTCAGAGGCCTTATTTGTAAAATGGAGTCAATTCTATCCACTTACATTGAATATTAGATTTTTCTCAACATTTAATAATTAATGTGTATAAAATTCTATAAAAGTGGTGAGGGACTATATAAAGTTAAACTATTATTATTCAGATGCTATTCTTAATAATAATGACATTTTCCCTGCTATAAAATATCTCATCTTAAAATAATTAATGAAAATAAAATGTATATTTGTATTGCTTATCTTAATCTTACATGAAAATAAGTGCTAAAGTTCAATTTATAAAAAATTTTAAAATAACTTTACTTTAAAGGACTTTTACTTAGGAGTCTATGAAAATCAGTTTTCATTGTTCTCCCTTTTTACAAAGGCATAGTCTCTTTAAATATGTATTGCTGTTGTGTATTACATTTCTTCAAAATGTTCTAAATTAAAATTGACAAATTTTTTTTTTTTTGCAAAACCTTTTCTAACACACCCAGTCTTCAAATTAATTTTAGTGGAGAGGTAGGAAAGTTAAATTAATATGAGTCTATTAGAAATATCTTGTATAAAATCCTCCACATCCCAGAGTTCTTTTATTAGATTTTGGCTCCATTTTTGTCCTAATTGAGTATATAGAAAATCTGATACAGAAGTATACAGACAAAAAAAATTGAGTCTGACTGTGTTAAACTAGTGAGAAAACCTTCATTCCACTACCTTTAATTTCAAAGAGCTGATGAAGCAGAGATCACACCCTAAGCTCACATAACATACTGTCAAAATTAAAGAAAAAGAAATTGTGTTTTGGTTGTTGTGGCTGTTTTTGCAAATTAATTTTCAATTTCAGATGGCCTAAAGCAGTCCTAAGCTCTTGTTACACTTTTAATTTATATTAAATTGTTAGATGCAGGCCTTAATGAAGGGCCTTTTCTTTAGTCACAGCAAGAGGGAAACCATCACTTCTCTCTAGGTCAATGTTCCCATTTTGCTTGCATGTATTGGCCTTAAAAAGCCATTGAGCCGGGACCAGTTTGGCTCAGTGGATAGAGCGTCGGCCTATGGACTGAAAGGTTCCGGGTTCGATTCTGATCAAGGGCATGTACTTTGGTTGCAGGCACATCCCCAGTGGGGGGTGTGCCAGAGGCAGCTGGTCGGTGTTTCTCTCTCATCGATGTTTCTAACTCTCTGTCCCTCGCAATTCCTCTCTGTGTAAAATCAATTAAAAAATATATATTTAAAAAGCCATTGAGCCTGCTTTCTCTCATTGCCATCCATCATAAGCATATGGTTTCTCTACTGCTCACACTAAAATGAACTGACTCCACCCACGAGCTCTACTTATTTGACTGTTTAGAAGCCTTTTTAACCTGTTTAGGTAAGCAATGAGATTTTATTCATTCAAAATATTACCTTTTTAAAAAATACTAGAGGCCCAATGCACGAAGATTCATGCAAGAATGGGCCTTCCTTCCTCTGGCTGCTGGCACCACCTCTGGCTGCTGGGCCTTCCTTCGCTCTGGCTGAAGCCACCTTTCTACCTTCCCACACTGCCCAGAGGCCCAGAGTGGCCTGGGGTGGTGCAGAATGCCTGTGTTGCCATCCTGCCCCATTCCCAGCCACTCAGGGCCTGCATATGCAAATTAACCTGTCATCTTTGTTAGGTTAATTTGAATACTCACTCCTGATTGGCTGGTGGGTGGCGTGAAGGTACAGTCCATTAGCATGTTACTCTTTTATGTGTGTTTTTTATTAAATTATTATCTGTGTACATATTTTAATATTGCTCCCCCTCCCATACCTACCCTCCCTCCCCAGAGTTTTGTGTCCATTGGTTGTACTTATATGCATGTATACAAGTCCTTCGGTTGATCTATTATCTCCCCCAGATCTCCCTACCCTCCCCGCTGTAATTTGACAGTCTGCTTGTTGTTTTACTGTCTCTATATCTATCTTTTTTTTCTTCTTTTTTTTATTGATTTCCGAGAGAGAGAGAGAGACAGAGAGAGGGGGGGGGGCAGGAGGGGGGGAAACATAAATGATGAGGGAGAATCATTGATCAATCCATCAACTGTCTCCTGCAGGACCCCCACTGGGGATCGAGCCCACAACTGGACATGTGCCCTGACTGGGAATTGAACCACAACCTCCTGGTTCATGAATCCACACTCAACCACTGAGCCACACCAGCCAGGCAAAATATTACCTTTTTTATAGAAGTGCTTGAATTATTTTTGTTTCCATAGCAGAGGTATATTATCAAATCCAAATCACCTCGTCCTTGTATCTTCCACAGAACCTAAACATCTCAGCTAAATATGTACTCAAGCTGTTATTATTTTTTTTTAAATGACATATTGCCAGCATCCCCACACCCCACCTCCATTTGCTTGGAAAAGTCCTGCAGCTGAGCAGAAACTGAAATCAGGCCCTCGTGTGTTCACCGTGGCATGGCAGACCTCTGGCCTGTGCAGATGGTCTCTCACGCATATGGTTCCCTTGATTCAACAACACAAAATCCTGGCCTTTGGGGCACTCATTAGAGAACTTTCCTAAGAACTGACTTCCAGCATCTGCCAAAGATTCACTTAAGACAATGAATGTTTGATACAAATGGGATAAGGAACATTTTAATTATCCATGAATCCTGGATCCTGTAAAAGCAATACCTTTATCACAGACTACCCAGCAGCTTATCAAGAGTTTACAGAAACAAGCACTTTCATCTTCTCTTGTTGGAAGTAAAACTTATTCAAACAATGTCTTGCGCACTTAACAATTTGAACTAAAATTAAAAACGCACATTTGATTCAACCTTAAAACTTCACGTTCAAGCATTTATTCTAAGACAATTATTGGACTTTGAACAAAGTTGCATGATGCTGACTAAAACATATGTATAGTGAAGATAAATTGGCAATAACCTTAATACTCATAGAGATAAGATTAAGTATGACATAGCAATATAATGGGATACAAGAATGCCATTAGAAAGACTGAGGTAGCTCTCTCTATGCATATATACTTGTAAATATTATTGTTAAGTAAACCAATGTGGAAAAGCTAGAATAAGTTGATAATTTTTTTCTTTAAATGTTCATAAACATGCATGCACAAAAAAAAGTTTAGAACTATAAACATTCAATGATGGTAGAAATCACTTTGCTTTACACTTTATAACTTGCTGTATTTTTAAATTTTTACATTATTTTCTTATTTTAGAAAAATATGTAATTTAATAATTAAAAAAATATTCTGTATGAAACCAGATTGTAACATATTATCTTAGTTTCCAACTAACTTGAGAAGTAAAATGCAATGTTATGTTCTCAGGTTTATGAAGAGATGATATAAGAAAATCTGAAAAGTGTTTCTAAGCAAAACTGTAACAATTGCTAATATATAGTGTTGTGCTAAGGGCTTTGCATGATTTAATATTTTTTTTTTTTTGTATTCAGAACTACCTAAAAGAGGTACCACTAACAAAAGCACTATTATTATTACTTTACAAATGAACAAAGTATGTTTGAGATTATACTGAGTAATTTTGCCAATTTGTAGTGGAATCGAAATGCTAAAATAAATATATCTGATTCAACAACCAGTGATCTAAACAATTATGTTACACTAGTTTACTATCTATAATAATAAAAGTGTAATATGCTAATTATACTGGATGTCCTTCCAGATGTCCTCCCTTCCAGACAAAGATGCAGCAGGTGGGGGCCTCAGCAGAGGCAGCAAAGGTGCCGAGACCAAAGCCCTTGCATAAATTTTGTGCATCAGGCCTCTAGTATTGTTATATTAGGCCTTGGTCAAAAAAAAAAAAAAAAGAAAAAGAAAACAGCCACTCTTTGCATTTTAGATATGACACATTTAAAACAAGGATTCAAGACTTTAAAAGTTGAAAGAGCTGCAGGGAAAAAAGTTCAGAGAAGCCTCTACCGATATCTAAGTCAGAAAGTCAGAGGCAGGTGGTGCTTAATAGCTCACAGAAGTTTCTACATTTCTGAAAGGCTCTGGAAAGCTTCTATCAAATGCCTCAGTCTATAGCAGGAAAGCAGGTGCTTCTCAAGAGCTTGTTGGGAAGTCTCTATGACATCTCATGTACATCAGGCTGCAACTGCCTAGGCAGAACACTGGCTTTTTCTAGTCTACCGTCCACTCTTACCTAGTGCTTCTTATTGACAAACTCTAAGCTGAAGCCACATAGAGCAAAGGATTTTGGGAAATACAACTCCTAGCTCCTCTACAGTGCAGAAGTGACCTTAGAATGGGGAGGTGGAATGCTAATTTAACAACAAATAATATGAAATTATTGACTTGTTGAATATTTATTATATTTGTGGATATCTATAGCTACATAAATATACAGATACACACAAACTCATATATATATACATTTTAGGTGTATATATAGGCAGTGTAGCATAATAGTTAAGAACATTGACTCTGAAACCAGATGGTTTGTCCTTAGATCCTGGTTCCTCTATTATTACCTGGATGACTTTGGGCAGGTTGCTTAACATCTTGATGCCTCAATGTTTTCATCTTTAAAATGGGAATAATAGTATCCCCTACTTGATAGGATTATTGTGAGAGTTACTATAAATTATATACAGCTTGTAATATTGTCTGGTACATAGTAGTGCTGTATAATGTTTTAGTTATTGTTATATTTGTTATTGTTTGACATCACATAATAAAATCTTTTAATATGCAATGTCACAGAAAAGTTCACTATTTTTAGACAATGTACAAAATATTTCATCAAATTTTACTTTAATTTTATTAAAATTCAGAAATAAATTTAGCACTTGTTCAAAATAACTAACTCATGCCAGTTTCTGATAAATCTATTCATTATACTTCATAGATTTTTATTCTGAATGCTATCTTTCATTGTCCCATTTATAGAGTCAATTTGAAAGGTAGTAAAATATACATATAAGGAGGTATTTAAGAAAATAAGGATGAAGTAGATTTACTCTTACTTTACATTGTTTTATTTCTAACTCTCCCTTCCCCCCTTAATATTAAGTTCTTCATTAGACTTTTATTTTTAATTCATTTCAATTATTTATGATTATTGTATAATTCATATATAAGAGGATTTTATATTTCCCATTAGCTATGCTTTCCAATTTTCCTTAGGAAACTCATTAACCATGATCATATATATATATATATACACACACACACACACACACACACACACACACACATATATATATATATATATATATATATATATATATATATATATTCCTTGCCACAATTATACAATTTGCCCATAAGTAAGAAACAAAGTTGCCCATGCAAACCAATGCCTGAAATTCCAAGTATCTGTCCTATTATTTGTTAAAACCACTTATTGTTTTTACCATCCAAAGTATCTTCAAATGCAGGATAGCTCTTTTCCAAAGAGCAGCATATGGACCTCAGTTTTAACCTCTGGGAGTTGGATTTCTCTCACCTGAAGTGTCCCTAGTTGCCCTCAAGCAGGGGTGGGGAATGTCCAGCCCAAAGGCCATGTAATTATTTGGTCTGGCCCTGCTGAGGCATTAGGGGTGAGTTAATTAAATGCTTGGCCAAATACAGTAGGATAATTTTGTATTGCCCACAAATGGTGTTATAAATGTCCAAATGGCCCTTTTCAGAAAAGAGATTCCTCACCCCCTGCAGGGCCTGGAGAAATAATTTCACTGGGGAGGTGTGGCTCAGTTGGTTGATCATCTTCCAATGCACCAGAGGTTACAGATCTATTCTTGTCAGGGCAGGTGCCTGGGTTGTGGGCTCCATCCCCAGAAGGGAGCATGCAGGAAATAGGTGATCAAAGTTTCTCTCTCACCAATGTTTCTATCTCTCCCTCTCCCTTCCTCTCTCTGAAATCAATAAAAATATATTTTAAAAAAAGAATTTCAAGTATGTCATAAATTTCAAGTAGATCTGCTTTTTAAAGTCAGATGATCTCCCACTTATCTTCCCTACTTACTGAAAAAGATCCATCCTCTCCTCAAGGTGGTCTTCCAAGCCTCCCTGAGTGAATTTTGTAGATACTGCACAGCGTACATTTTTACATCAGACTTTCTTCCAACTTAACCAATACACTTGGTGACAATTCACATATCCAATTTCTCATGAAGCATTAATAAGCCTGCAGACAGACTTCACTTTTATACAGTTTTGAGAGATTAAGTAAATGGAGGTAATGTCTTCCCCCCACACAGAATATTTAGATGTGATTACTTCTAACTCAAGCTGTCAGCTTATTCTTAACATTCAAAGAAGAATCAGGAGATTCATAAATGTAGTTTGCATGTCCTTTGAAACCATGATAGGTTCTTCTCTTTTGACAAGCCTGATAATGGATTCTGGAATGCATGGGGAAAACTTGCTGACATTTTAAAAATCTATACCACTAACTACTGTAAATGCAGTTTTCAAATATACAATAGTTCTATCTGCCACAACAGCATTTAACACTTACAAAAATTTAAAGCATTAAAAATATCTTCCTTTATT
This sequence comes from Pipistrellus hanaki, assembly GCF_964339955.1. Taxonomy (NCBI): domain Eukaryota; kingdom Metazoa; phylum Chordata; class Mammalia; order Chiroptera; family Vespertilionidae; genus Pipistrellus; species Pipistrellus hanaki. Next base: position 58,352,360 of record NC_140509.1, on the reverse strand, counting down.
TGTTGAACAGTCCAAGTTAGTAGATACATACATCCATACACAAACTCACACGTTAATTCTTCCTTTACGTTGCATTGTCAGGAGAGCATAAATAATGTAATCCCAAATGGTGAGTCTTGAGTTTCCATTGAGCTCATATTTTAATCTTGTAGATATCCCTATCCCTGCTTTATGACTATAAAAAAGACTAAAAGGGATGAGTCAAGAATCTGCATTTCCATGAATAGCCTGTCCCTGTGCTCGGCCTTCATTGTGGCCATTTACTCCAGGTTTAATCCAAGGCCAAAAACAACATCAACAGGTCAAAACACATTTGATAATGGAAGAAAGAGGACACATCCAAGATCCTGAAATCCCAGGCCCCTGTTTGCCTCTTAAATGTGGGTAGGTGCCCAGGCCCGTAGGTATTCACATCCTCTTGGAGTTCTACAGGCAGTGCTGTTTGGGACATGTGATGGGCAAGACTAACAGCCCCTGGGAATCCTGAGGGCAGGGCGCCTAATACTGGCCTACACTGAACCATTATAAAGGAAGCAGAAACTACAGGCTCCAGCCCACGTGATCATTGCCACAGAGCTCCCTCTTGACAGGGACATTCTGGGGCCGTGAGGCTCTTCCAACAGGAATCTGGTGTCCCTTAGTGCACAACTTTAGGAAACTTGCTTTGCCATGGTCCTGGTTCGTGGATACCTGAGTCTTATCTGTTGTGAGTGGCATCTAACTGCCTGGGATGGGTCATTTGAACCTGTCCAACCTAGATTGACTATAACCTTGAACCAGCTCCACTGCCAACTGGTGCCAAAACATCCATTTTTCCTGGTTGATTATTTTAGTCAAACAACTCTGGTTTAATGATAGCAAAGGAGTGTAGCCTGCTCACCACCCGGCAGACGCCCTGTCTGCTTGGAGCTTCACAGGCTCTATCTTACCTCCACATTGAGATGAATCACCAAACAGCATTCTTTCACTAAGTTCATGTACTAAGTGACAACCCAGCATCAGATCACACTTCTAGGGTGCTGGCAACAGCCAATGCGCACATCCTGGTGACTCTTTTGTTTCTCCCCTTATTATCCTTTAACATGGTGATAATCAGAACAAATTGATTTTGTTTCTCAGATTGCTAAAATCCTCCCAACACTTTCTTCAACACCATCGCTGAATAAATCATTGTAATGTTCCCCTGAAGTGAATTGAAAATTAATTTACACAACCAAGATGATCCTCCTAATAACAGGGTACATGGAATGGAGAAATTGGAAATCATTACCCAGCAAACATTATCTGCATTATTTTTGTAGCTGCTGTAGATTGCATTGTAATAGAAAATTAGGAGACCGGCTGTGAAGAAGTTTAAGAGGGTCCCCTGAAGAGCGTCTGTTTTAAAATTGATTCTTTAAGAAAGCATTAAAAAGCTATTGGAATTGATTGCCTGCTAATATAAAGGAAAAACTCTTTGCCACCATTTGAGTTAAAAAAGAGCATCTTCATTCATGCATGTTATTAAAACTACTGGCCTGAAAGCCCCTGTAGAAAGATAAAGGATATGGATGGGATATTAAAGCGGCAATCTTTACCTTATCTGGGATTTAAACTTAATATGTTGCTTTTATTAATTTAGCAAGAACCATTAGTTAGGATGTCAAAGAGTGGATTTACAATTAAAGTGCTATAAAATGGTGGTATTTTTAATAAACAATGGACCAGAAATTTTTCATTAATCTTCCAAGCATGAGGTACACCCCTACAAAGAATGAATCCTGAATTTACAGTTTCCTTTATTGCTAAGTTTTCAATGCAGCAGCAATAAAAGTCATAGCTGATAACACCCCTGATTAGCTCTTGAAGCTTTTCCTGGAATAGGGTAATGGCCAATCAAATTCTAGCTGTTGGCCAGAGGAAAAAATGGCATCTTAAAGACATGTCTTTGAGCTTAGAGAGGTTTCCATAGATCCGATGCAGTAGCTATTGTTTGAAAAATGGTATCTGAGGCAGATATACAAACACATAAACAAGCTCAACAGGGTGCCTTGACACAAAACTATTTTCTTTTTATAGGCTTTGATTTTTACCACATTCTGTGGGAAATTGCCTTGTCTCTTTTAATACATGATAAGCAAGGCTACTTAACAGCAAGGAATAATGAGTAAGAAAAGCCTCTTCAAATACAATATATTATTTTTTCTTTAAAAGTTATCTCGGAATTTAAACTTCACCCTCACACCAGTCACTCCATCTCACTCCCTGTTTTAATGGATTGTGAATAATGTCTACACAGAAGAACTATATCAGAATAAAATTGGTAGAGAACTAGTAGCATAGTTGCAAGCGTGTAAACTAAAATTGCATCCCTAGAAGGAAAATTATACCCTGTACAGCCTTAAAGCTGCCCTCTTAGCGCTATCATTAGGTCCTTCGTGATGTAGTAGAAACAGCCTCATAATGAGGCCTTGTGGGTACCTCAGTTACAAACCCTTTGGAGATATTGAAATGAGCGAATCAATATTATAGTGAATTTTGCATTATTCTGACTAGCCTAATAACACCTTTTTTTCATATACCAGCTTCAAGTATTAATATGAAACCTTAAATGCTTTTTGGACAAAATATCACAATTATTTATTCAACTATAGTCATTAAAATAGTTTCTTAAGAGTTCCTATATCTATTTGATTAATATATTATTTTTAGTTGTTGTGGTTTAGAGGACAAATTATTATATAGCCACCTTATAAGTAATTTCAGGAATGTATAATTTTAGGTCATTTGTAATAGAACCTAGAGTTATTTTTGTCAAAATAGTTAAGCTTAAAGTTAAAAGAGCAAAGATTGTAGACTTTCAACTAAATTTCAAATTCCCTGTCACTATAAAACTTCTTAAAAGCCAGGACCACAGTTGATCCATAAGTCAATTCTATAGATATTTAATTTAGTTAATACTGGTGATAAAGATAGTTCAATAATTATATTGTTGAAATGTCAATAAGTAATAGAATAAATTAACAGAAACAATGAAATTTAATCTTTATAGATTTGTAATAATTTCAAATTACAGAAGTCTTTTTAATGTGGTTAAAAACATTTTAATTGCTAAAATAAGAGAAAATTCTCCAAAACTAGCTCCCCATAGGCAAACCCTGTTACCAGAGCTTTGTCTCTAGATACAAAAACAGAGGCATCTTAATTTTCAAAATGGGGTCATAATATTTTTAAACTAGTCTCTTTCACTCTGGTACAGAAACAAGAAAGAAAATAAGATGCTTTAAATAACAAATGTTTATGTTTCCTTATCATGTCTTCCAATTCTGCTGATAAAAGACAAAGAACAAAACAGCATATGTTGACAGGAAGGAGAGGAAACCTGTACAGCACATGGCATCCCCAGAAGTGGGTGTATCTCTCCTTAGCCATCTCTTTCCTGTCCAGGATCCTGGCTTTTTATTTAAATTTCTTTTTATTTAAAATCTTAACCAATATTACTACTATGAAATGTCACACCAAGCTACAACTAAAATTGACAAAAGAGGAAAGTTAATATGAATGCTTCCATTTTTTTTTAAATATATTTTATTGATTTTTTACAGAGAGGAAGGGAGAGAGATAGAGAGCTAGAAACATCGATGAGAGAGAAACATCGACCAGCTGCCTCCTGCACACCCCCTACCGGGGTTGTGCCCGCAACCAATGTACATGCCCCTGACCGGAATCGAACCTGTGACCTTTCAGTCCGCAGACCGACGCTCTACCACTGAGCCAAACCGGTTTTGGCGAATGCTTCCATTTTTTAAAACCTCCAAAATCAATAATCCAGAATCTTGTTCAAATTAATTTACATGAATGTTCTATGCCAATGAATATTATAAATTCTTAATGGAGGTTTACTAATGTTTATGATAAAGGTAATATATTATGAAAATGTAAATGAGCAGTAGCAGAAATTAATAAAAACAACAAAATTTAATATCATCTGAGTAAGCCTTAGTTAATTATTGATTTGTACTTTTGAGATTATAGAAGTCACATATAATATAGGAGATATTTGTGTGAGCTTTGACATTTTCTTCTTTCATAAAAGTTTTCACTAATTAGAAATTGGGATTCATTATTCAAACCAATATGCTGGCACAAGTACCTCCAACTTCATATGTGCTGGATACCAAAATAATATTAACATTAAACTAGACAATAAAAATGTTCTCCACAATCACTGGTGATAGAGAGCAGCAGAGAAATGTAGATAATTACAATCTTTTTGTCCTACAATTAAAATAGAACAGCAACCATTTTATTTTATTTTAATTACTTTATTAATTAAAGTATCACATATTTGTCATCATCCCACCATTCCCATTCCAAACCCTTACCCACGCATGCCCCCACCCCCCTGTTGTCCCTGACCACTGGTTAGGCTCATATGCATGCACACAAGTCCTTTGGTTAATCTCTCTCCCTAACCCCCATCCTCCCCTACCTTCCCTCTGAGATCCGACAGTTGAACAGCAACCATTTTAAAAGCTGAGTTACTTTTCTTAAGAAATTATATTTTATTAGTACTTTTTAAAAACTCAATGTTTCTCACTCTTGAAAGTGGCCAAAAGCTAGAGACTTGTTCCATGATGCTGATGGATAAGAATGTCAATAAACATAAGACATGCTCTTCTAGAAGAAATTAGTTGAAAAAGAATTCTAAAACCATCTCCACATATCAAAGGCCAAGGGGAGAGGGGAAATGAAAGTGAGATAATCTATATGAATCCCACTGAGAGATATGTTTCTGTCCTTCAAAAGGGTAAGATATTAGTTGGGAAAGAAAGTGTCCATAATCCTTAAATTCGTAGAGCTTATCTGCTCTTTTCTCATTTAATTTCTTAATAAGTCCAAATTGCTACTATATGCACACACACACACACACACACACACACACACACACACACGAAAAGCCCAACAATAGTTTGTTGGAAAACTAAAAAATATATATATTTCTTAGATGAACATACAGACATGGAAATATGGAAAGAAGTCAGAAAATAAAAAGGAGAGAAAGTTAGCTTTATCTTTTGTTTAAAAGTTATAAAAGGTTAAATAGTATTGTTTGTGTATGTTTCACCACTCCTTAGTCTTTAAAAAATTGGTGAAAGGATACTGAAAAAGTAAATATTCTTCTTTTATTATCTGTTAAGTTGGTAAGTTGGTTTCAAATAAACAGTAGGTTCAAGTAAACAGCTAAGTTGCTTATTCCTTGGGAAAAGGTAGTGTATAAACACACACACACATACACACACATTGCTCCAAAGCTGATAGAATATCAAATATTTCTATTTTGTACTCAACAGTCCAAGTCACTGCCAAGTTTCCTTAGAGACATTTAAAATGAGCAAAGCAGAAGTTCAAAATCTCACATATATTATTCTTCCTAAGAAAGCACTAATTCTCACTTTTCTTCCCTTAATTAACATGCTAAATCAACTGAACAATTTGAAGGACTAACTCATTGAAAGGATGTTCCTTTTAATGAGACTAGATATTATTCTTCAATTCTCTTGACCAGACCTGGAAACGATTGCCATGTCATGGCTGGCATCTATGGAAACAGGGCCCCTTCCAAACTGCAGCTCAGCAGCCATGTCATCATTCTCTCCATGGCTGTGGCACACGTCAAAAAGATTTGAACAGCGGCATCTCAGACAGATGGCTTAGAGACAGGTTAGAAATGGAAAAAACTGTGAAAAGGAAATTGCAGAAGTCAGTCCCAGACATCCAAATGCAGCTCTCCTCTCTAGCTATGGAGCAGAAAAGCAGAGTCTTCCTCCCCATGTGTTACCCTGTTTCCCCGAAAATAAGACAGTGTCTTATGTTAATTTTTGCTCCCAAAGATGCGCAAGGTTTTATTTTCAGGGGATATCTTATTTTTCCATGAAGAAGAATATGGTACACATTTATTGTTAAATGAAAACAAAGAAAATTTATTACCTGTATACGGTAGTACGGTAGTTGTCAACACAAACCAGACAAACTGTGAATCCTACAGTATCAAGAATTTACTCATTTATTCAATGACAATCATGTCATCATCTTCTGGAACATCATCATAACAATCCAACTCCTGAATTTCCTGGTGAATTTCTTGTGACTCCATTTCTTTCAGAATCAGTGGACCAAATCTCTCATGTTTAGCCTGGGGGGGGTGGGGGGAGGGAGGCTTATTTACAGGGGATGCCTTATATTTCACTCAGAAGGAAACCTGTAAGTAGGTCTTATTTTCAGAGGATGTCTTATTTTCGGGGAAACACGATAGCCAGACTCCCACCGCTTTGGTCTCTGCAATACTCTCTCTGGCTGCCTTGTATGACTACCCCAACTCTGTCCCTGGCGAGGGACTGCATAACTCCATTCTTCCTTTCCCAGCAGCCAGATCTTCAGGTAGAATTAATCCTATGCCCTTCCCTTTTTCTCATTTGTTTCTATGACTCAGTACTGCTTTCTTAGCTGTGGGCCCTATTTTTCCTTGTCATTCACTGTGGCTGTGGCAGACATGAGAATGTGCCCTGAAGAACTCCAATCACAGGAAAATAATTGACCTAGGGACCCACATGCTGTATCTGAATCAAGCCTATACTTCCCACGCTGCCTCCAGGCAATGACAGAATAGAGCAGGGCTACTAAGGTAGGCTCATTTCTGGGAGATAAGACTTTTCTAAAAGGGGCCTTTGGCTCAAGAACTACCCATAGGCCTTGCCAAATTTTCTTAGAACTATACTGAACTCCATGATTTTTTCTTCCTTTCTTCCTTCCTTCCTTCCTTCCTTCCTTCCTTCCTTCCTTCCTTCCTTCCTTTCTTCCTTCCTTCCTTCCTTCCTTCCTTCCTTCCTTCCTTCCTTCCTTCCTTTCTTCCTTTTTTCCTTCCTTCCTTCCTTTCTTCCTTCCTTCCTTTCTCCCTTTCTTCTCTATTTCACAGGAGCTAGACCTGCATCATGACTTGAAACCTCTCCCAGTCTCCTCGCATTTTCCCTCTAATCCATCTTTCGTGTCTGCTTTTTGGAGAACCCAAACTAACACCATGAATGTGCCCCTTTACTTATTCTGACCTGTTGTCCATTCCTTAGAGGTCTGCTGAGTGATAAGCTGCTAGTCTGAAAGATTTATGCAACTAAAGGGGCCTAAGTGTGTACATTTGAGAAAGTTTAGTCAGTCGTGTGGCAAAATTCACTGGTGTGCATGAATAATGACACACAATCAAAGGGTGGAGTTCAGAGTCAGAAGCTCTGATGGGGATGCTCATCTTAAGATCCTAGGAAACTGAAGGCACACCCAAAATCACCTCAAGGCATTGGGAAGAAACATGTTAATGGTAACATTTAATATGCCAAAGGTACACCTAAGGCAAAAATTCCTTTCCTGTTCAGACATATTTTTGTATTAACTGCCTGGAACAGCACAGAGGATATAACTGTGCTGCTTACGAAGATCTGGATGGTAACTGTAAAGAAAGGAAATAAAATTCTTATAGAAACTATGGTCTTAAAACTGGACCGTTTGCTGAAACTGGTTTGGCTCAGTGGATGGAGTGTCTGCCTATGGACTGAAGGGTCCCAGGTTCTATTTTGATCAAGGACATATACCTTGGTTGCGGGCACATCCCCAGTAGGGGGTAGAAGGCAGCTGATTGATGTTTCTCTCTCATTGATGTTTCTAAGTCTCTATCCCTCTCTCTTCCTCTTTGTAAAAAATCAATAAAATATATTTAAAAAAAAAACAACAACAACAACTCGAGTTGGATTTCTATTAATGGAAGAGGAAAGTCCTGATTAATGTAATACTAGAGCCAGAATTTGACTCAATCTTTCTGATTACATAACTATATTAATTACTATAAGTGTTCATTAAAGACAAATTTAAGATGGGAGTCATATCATTAAAGTATAATAAGATAAAATATAGAAATTCTACCTAAAGGCCCTCTCCATAGATAGCCCCAATCATGGTAAATAGCATTTTTGTTATAATTACCTTTTGATGTTTTTCCATGAACATTTTGATGACAGGCCTGTATCTTAGCCACCCTTGTTATCCTGCTGTTAAACCCAGCCCCTAGTCCTTGGAAGTGCTCAATACATACCATTTGAATAAATAAACATTTATAGTAATTTCTTATAAGAGAATGTTACCTATTATTTCAAGTTAACTTAGAATATTCTAGTCCAAGATAGTGGCATGTCCTAACTCTAACTTTTCTAAATTCTTTGCTTAAAAGATTGAACCTCATTTGAGAGGTTTCCCACAGAGGCTGTGTCATGCGCATCACTTTTCTCCCCATTTTACTTTAGTGGGCTTTTTAAAAAAATAAATAAATAACTACCATCTACAGAAATATTTGTAATATATCACTGCCATTAGAATGTAAGCTTCTTTATATATATTGTTGATTTTTTTACAGAAAGGAAGGGAGAGGGATATAGAGCTAGAAACATTGATGAGAAAGAAACATCGATCAGCCGCCTCTTGCACACCCCCTACAGGGAATGTGCCCACAACCAAGATACATGATATGCCCTTGACCGGAATTGAACCTGGGGCCCTTCAGTCCGCAGTAATGTAAGCTCTTGAGAGTAGTGCCTGGCATGCAAAAGACTCTCAAAAATAACTGAACGATTGAATTGCAAATAGTGTGTAACTGGGGTGCATTTATCTCCACATTTCTAATACCTTCTAACACGTTTTAAATATTGATTTAAACTTTATAATTAAAAACATTAACAGTTAAATGTAATGTTTTTATATTCCAATGTAATGAATATGTTTAAAAAATTATGAAATGTGCTGTTAAGTAAAATATTTTGCCACTGTGTGAACTCTGAATCAAAAACTCTTTTACTAAATCCATACTTGTAATCACATTGATTAACACAGTATTTCCTTAAGACAATCTGCTAAATCAAACATCTGTTTGTTTGTGTTGTTTTGTTAATGATATCTTAGCCTAGATTAACTGTAATAATATATTGAAGCTTAGTGAAATCTATGGTTATATCATGACTGATCCAAATAAACTGGACAGATGTTATTTTTTTTTAATACTTTCCTTAACTTTGAGATTTTTTTAAATATAACCCAATGCAATTTTCTACAATCATCGTTTTTAAGTAAATACAGATATAAAACCAAAGCAATGATACCTTACTAGTAAAATTATATTTTTTAAAACTGTGTATTTAAAAGATAATATATTTATGTAAGAAAAGTTCAGGTAAAAAATATCTTATGGTAGAGTGATCATGAAAAGAATGGTATCCTGACAGATTAACTATAGAACATATCTAATTTCCACTTCTTATTTTATTAATCTCCCAGTTAGATTGACTTTAAAATAGCATTTCAGAAACTGTGGCAACCACAGTTTCTGAAACTCATTGTTCCCTTTCTCCTGATACATGTGCCTAAGATTGCTCTTATTGCTAACCTTTAGATTCATTGAAAATGGCATAGTAGGTATTTTTCCATGAATACCATGAACTTTTAAAAAACATTATATTGAAATTACAACACAAATCAGCAGCCCTGTGTAATTATAATAATAACAGTTGCATTGTCTCTGGCTGACTCCAAATGTCTAGCTCCTTGCTCTTTATTCCTCCAGTTATCAGAGAGAACAGCTGTGGCTTTACATGGAATGCACCTGGCAGCTTGAATCATCCAGATGCCAACTCCTGCTTGAAAAAGAAAAAGGATTGCTTGTTTGTTTGGTGTTGAGTTGTATGAGTTCTTTATATTTTTTTAATATTAACCCCTTGTTGAAGCTGTTGTATGCAAATCTCTCCCATTTGGTTAATTGCCTTTTTCTGTTGGTGGTGGTTTGTTTTGCTGTGCCGAAGCTTTTTAGTTTGACATAGACCTATTCACTTATTTTTACCTTTACTTCCTTTGCCTTTGGGGTCAAATTCTTAAAATTTGTTCTCTAAGACCAAAGTCCATAAGGTTACTACCCATGTTGTCTTCCATGTAATTTACTTATTCAAATCTTATATTTATATCTTATATGTGCCTAAGATTGTTCTTATTGGTAACCTTTAGAGTCCATTTTGAATTAATTTTTGTATATGGCAACAAGCTGTAATCTAGTTTCATTCTTTTGCAGGTTCCAAGTAATGAAGACAACCGAATTATCCTTTGATAGATGATTGGATAAAGAAGATGCAGTACATATATACTATGGAATACTATTCAGGCATAAGCAGTGATGAAATACAGCCATTTACCACATTGTGGATGCACCTTGAGAATATTATGCTAAGCAAAATAAGTCATCAGCCCTAACTGGTTTGGTTCAGTAGATAGAGCGTTGGCCTGTGGACTGAAGGGTCCCAGGTTCAATTCTGGCCAAGGGCATATGCTTGGGTTGCGGGCACATGCCCAGCAGGGGGTGTGCAGGAGGCAGCTGATGGATCTTTCACTCATATGTGGGATATAAAACTGAAACTCATAGACACAGACATCAGTATGGTGGTTACCAGCAGCAGGGAGAGGGTGAAGTGTAGTAAAGGGTAAAAGGGGCTAAATACATAGTGACAAAAGACAGTTTAACTATGAGTGTTGGGCACACAATGCAATATACAGGTCATGTATCATAGAAATGTACCTTAAAAATCTATATAATATTAACCAACTAGTTGCCTGGTGCATGAAATTCATGCATGAAAGGGAGGTTCCCTCAGCCCAGTCTGCATCCTCTCCAATCGGGAATCCCTTAGAGGATGTCTGGCTGCCAGTTTAGGCCCAATCCCACAGGGCCTAAACTGCAGTTGGACGTCCCTCTAGTAATCTAAGATTGCTGGCTCTTAACCACTCACCTGCTGGCCAGCCTGATCACCCCTAACTGCCTCTGCCTGCCTGCCTGATTGCTCCTAACTGCCTCTGCCTGCCTGCCTGCCTGATATCACCCCCAACTACCCTCCTCTGCAGCCTGGTTGCTCCCAATGGCCCTCCTCTGTCTGGCCTGATCTTGGCTTCAATGGCCCTCCCCTGCCAGCCTGATCTTCCCCACAACATCCCTCCTCTGCCAGCCTGATCACCCCTAACTGCCTCTATCTGCCTTATCACCTCTAACTGCTCTCTTCTACAGGCCTGATCTTTCTCTCAACTGCCTTCCTCTGCTGGCCAATATGGTTCTGATCTGTCAGTTTCTATGCTAGTCAGCATCAAAAGTTCTGCCTCCTAGGCAGCCATTGGTCCCTCACAATTCACCCAGATTTGGTTCTGATTGGTCAGTTTTTATGCCAGTCAGCGTCTCTGGGCCTATTAACGGGGCCTGATCAGAAAGGGGGAGCTATTCAGCAGCCCCTGGTGGAGGACTGGAGAGAAATGGAGGTGCAGCTGCTGGCCCATTCAGGGCAGAGAGAGATGCAAGTAATGATCAACAGCTGCCATAGAGGCTATGGATCAGACCCTGCTTCTCTCTTCAGGCCTCTCTTTGGGCCTGATTTGCAACCCCCTCAGCAGTCAGTGCTGGGTAACAATGGCAACCTAGCACTGACTGCAGGACTGACTTCTGGTTGGTTGGGCCTATGGTCGTGACAGACCCAGAGTTTTTATATATTAGTATGTCACCCTAATAAACTTAATTTAAAAAAATCAAAAAAATAAAAAATAAAAAAACATTTCTTCTCAAAGGAATGTTTATTTCAAATGAAATGAGTTTGGGTGGAGATTAAAGAAGAGAACTGGGGAGGAAAGGAGCCAGGCTTCCATTGAATTTTCACCTATAACAAACAGAGATGACAGGTTTTTAAAACACCAGTTCTCTGGACAAGGGATCACTTCCTTCTTTTTGAAAAGTATAAGTAAAGTCTCAGCTCACACTTCTCTGTGCAAATGGGCGACTTGGCTGTAGTTTCTACCCTTCTTTTCAAAATGCAGTTTGGCCAAGTTTTTTTTTTTTTCTCTCTCCCTATTTTAGGAAAGGATATCTATGTGATGTTTATACAATAGTTTAAGCCACCAGAAATATCATAAATTGGAGCCCTGTGGGAGGAAGGCAGACAAGGTTTTATGTGTATTGTATCAAAATGCAATAGTTTATATAAAATTGTAAACACAGGATGATTAATTACTTGAACACAACAAATGACCAGAGTTGATTTAGACTCATTTGTTTCACAAGGATCATACTAAAATGCTGAATTTGCAGGTGCCTAGTATTGATTACCTAAAGAGGTCTATCTATTTCCAATTATTTATCCTCATGTTTCACAGAGGAAATTTTCCAAATGATACTTATTTTTGAATTGGGACCAAAAGAAGAAGACCAAACCACCATAATTACAGATGTATTCAAGAAAAACAGATTTTTTTTTCTTCACATTTTCTTTTGAGAAGAAACAAAAACTCATTTTTAAAAAATTTTTTAGTTTTTTGCTATTTAAATCATGAACTACAATTCAACTGGACTTGGTAATTTTTATCACAATAAATTTACCCCTTTGTATAAAAAATATAAGTTCACTATTTACTTCTCATATTCTCACACTTTATACCTCTAAGTAAACAGATATACATAAAGACTGAAGTACTTTTCTTCAGCTTCTCATTAATTCCCACTAAGAATTCCTGGAGGCATTTTGCAGCTCTTCTTCCAGTATAAATTTATTATATACATATAATATTCTTTTTGACTGTGAATATTTAAAAAAATAATGTCTTTGTTCTACCCCATTTGAATAACTATGAAAAAAAAAAACCTATGTTCTTCCACTGCTTAATACTTGCATCATATCCACTTACTTTCCACTTCACAAGTTTTACCAGGACAATATCATACATGTGACTATTATAAAATAACTTTATAACCCCCAAATTAATACATAATCCATGGTAAAACTGAACCTAAAAACAGATATTTAGTCTTTTGCTAACATCCTCAAAAATGTTTCCTTAGCTTACCACTAGGTAGTTATCTCACATTCTAATCAACACCACCAAACATTCTCATTTCAAATGTATTAATGTTCAATCATCTTAGTTCTTACTCTAGCTAAAATCAGCTAGCTCAGTCAATGCCTTTCCCACAGAGCCTACAATTCTGACAACCATATCTCAGAGACTACCAACATCTAGGGACAACTATAATCTATAAGCTTTCTTGTTCAGAACTTTAAACAGCTTCCACTTACAGACTAAACAAGAAATAAAAGACAAAGCAATGTTTGGAGAAACTCGGGAAAAATTTTTTTTTTTTTTTTAAATTAAAGTCAAACACACACACACACACACAAATGACTTAAACCCCTACAATTGACCATTGCTAGTTAGAATATCAGTTATATATATTTTAATTAAGAAGTCAGGATTTTTAAATTATTTACTACCCAATGTAATAAAAGGCTAATATGCAAGTCGACTGAATGGCGGAACAACCAGTCACTATGATGCATGCTGACCACCAGAAGACAGATGCTCAACGCAGGAGCTGCCCCCTAGTGGTCAGTGCACTTCCACAGGGGAAGCACTGCTCAGCCAGAAGCCCCACTCATGCCTGGCAAGTGCAGAGGGGGTGGCAGGAGCCTCTCCCACCTCCACAGCAGCGCTAAGGATGTCTGACTGATGGCTTAGGCCCAAACCTGTGAGAGGGCACAGGCCAAGCTAAGGGAACTCCCCTCACACACACCCGCCTCCCCCAGTGCATGAAATTCACTAGTATTTAATAAGAGTCAGAACCTGTTTGTACCCACTGACAGTTGTAAATTCCATCTCCTGCCACTGTCCCAGAACAAGCTCAGGTGACTGGCATGCAGTGTACCTGCCCCTCAAGGCACTGAATATTATTCCCCCACCAGCCTTAGCAGTGATGATCACAATCCTTTCCCACAATCTCATGGGTGGGAAATTAACTTTCACTGACCTATGGCTTTCAAGCTCATCACATTCTCTCAGCTTTCAGGCCTCTGTCTAGTGAATCAGCTTTCTTCTTCTTTGATATTGTTCAATTCCCTGTAGGTCTCCACTGTTAAGAAATTGCTTCATCCCACCTTATTAGCTCATTGTTTCCTTCTTTCCAGTCCAACCTCTATAAAGCAAAGAGCATCATATAAATGGCTCTTAGGTGCCTAGCATCGTTATTTTGGAGATACACACTCTCAAAAATGTGACCCTTGCTTGGATGGCATGGCTCAGTGAACCTGTGAACCTGTGAACCTGTGAACCTGTGAACCTGGAGGTAATGGTTCTGTTTTCCATCAGGGAACAGCCCAGATTTTGGACTTGATCCCCAGTAGGGGGTATGTGGGAGGCAGCTGATCAATAGCAATCAATATATATATATATATATATATATATATATATATATATATATATATATATACAATATATGATCCTTATGTATCTTGTCACACTAATAGTTAAAAACTTAAGCATGACTTAAAAAGAGGATAGTACAAGCCCCTGCATATTGGTTCATCCCACACTTATTAGCTCACTATTATTAAATTACTAAATGTTGGATTTAAAATATCAGACTAGAGCTTTTGTTCTTTACCTCCTTGGGTATAGGCCCAGGCATTCACATTTTTAGAAATCTTTCTAGGTTATTATAATGTGCAGCCAGCGATGAGATCTATTGTGCTGGAAAGTCTGATTGACAACTAGCTTCCCGATGTAGTTTAGAAAATCAATATGGTGAAGATAAAGATACTAACCAATAGCTTCTCAAACTTCCATGTGCACAAGAACCATCTGGTGTTCTGTTAAACATACATGGCTCTGGCACTCAATCTCCAGAGAATCAGATTCCTGATTCTAGAATCACAGGATCTAGAACTTGCATTTTCACCAAAAGGCCCTGATGATTCTGACAGAGTGCTCATCAGGCAGAACTTGGAGCAAAGTCACTCAGAATCCAGTTGGTACCTTAGATCTGGAGTGGAGATACCTCACACAATAATAAGGAGACTCAGAATCAACAATCAACAAAAATATCTTGAAAAACTAAATTATTTTATAAATGTATGTTAAAATCTTGTATTTCACTATTTAACTATTCTTTTTCTAGGTAAAATAGATTATCAAAATCAGTTCTGTTTTTACAAGCACTAGATTGATGTTTATAGCACTTTGAAAATTATTCTGCCCTTGGCATCACTGTAAATTATTTAGAAATTTAAACTGTTGAGATTTACTGTTTTGAAAAACTAAAATGAAAAATATGACAACAAAGACAGAAAGGGGAAAAATAGGACTTTAGTTGTTCACGGATGTGTGTATGTGCACATGTTTTCCTTTTCTTGTTTGGGGGGAAAAGGAGCAGAGATGGGTAACAAAAGCCAACTTAAAGGTTTTAACTTGTAATTATAAAGCTTTCAACTAATGCACACATAAAATAAAATTCTGTGACTCTTGCTCATTTTTGCTCAATGTGACCAAATTGTCTTAACCATGTACTACAAAGACTATTAAAAACATTTCTGTTTCTTAAGATACAAATTTTTCATAAGCAAAAACTTGGGAAGGAAACAGAGCTCCCATAAGAAAAAGACACACCATTATTTTTTCCATCTGTAAGTACTTAAAAACTAAATGTCAATGTACATGTAAAATGTAACACAAAAGGAAAAACTGCCTCATGATATACAATGCATAGCAATATTAACTAACATAGTTATCTCTGTTTTATTTTTTAGACAAACGTTTCCTGAATGAAGTCAATAAAAATTCATATTTGTTCTTTTAAATTCCTTAAATTTTAAAATTGAGAACAAGAATTTTATTTAGTCAATTTTAGTCTCTTCCTCCAAATCAAGGCCTGAAATTCACCTACCTGAGACCATCTGAATCCTCCCGCCTAAGAGCAGGCACACCTGCAGAAGATCAAAGTTCTCATTGACCTTGGGAATGCAGCAGTTTCAAAGGAATAATCTCATTTAGTGAAAAGAAAACCATATGCGAATCAACATTAACCGCTCTTAGCCCACATCAGGGATGATGGCTCCCTTGGCACGGGTTTGAATTTTGAACTAAGGAATTTGGCCTGAGCTTCTTCGAGCTTAGCCAGGACAGATTGATAAAGAGATACAACATTGGCTAATTAGTTGCTCCATATTTCTGAATTTTTAAAAAATATATCCCTCATAAGTTTGTTTTCAATAGAAATACAGAAAGGGTGTTTTCATACATATTTTGCTTCTGAAATCAGTGCATTAGAGAGAACGGGGCTTAGCAAATATGAGTAACAGCAATTATTATTACTAACACTTCTATTGAATACCTACTCTATGCCAGGGACTAGTCAAAGAGTTTTATATACTTTATTTCTAATATAAACAGTAATCCCCCTTAAGAAACTGTTTTCATCCCCACTGTACAAATGAGAAAAGTAAGGCTAAGTGATTTTCCCAAATGCAGATTAATTATAGGGACAATGAAATACTTATACTGCAATATGGTCCATAAGCATTGGCTCACATTTTTTTTTTATTTTCTCTTCCATATTTAAAGGGTAAACAGCTAACTTTTATTTAGTGTTTACTATGTCTTAGGCACTGTTCTGAGTGCTTTATATACATTAATTCTTTTAATGTTTCTAATAACTCTGTGAGAAAAGTATTATTATTTTCATTGTGCTAGTGGTGAAACTTAGGCACAAAGAGGTAAAGTAACTTGCCTAAAGTTTCAAAGCTGATAAATGGAGGGCCCACGATTTAACCCAGGCAATTAGTTTCATATTATGTGCTTTTGACCATGATGCTATACGAATATTAATATATTCCAAATAGCCATTTTTTAAATTTCATTATCAAAACATGCAATTACATGCTCCAACTGTGTATATCAGGACGTATCATAACAAGACAGAATGTCAATGTGAGTAATTCTAGTTGATAAAAACAAAGAGGCTAATCTCCTACCTGCCAAAATTTGGGCAGAAGAGACCAAACATCAGAGACATTGTGCTATCTATGTGGACTCCTGGGTCTTTTAGCAGTCAAGCAATTTCAGAGTAACACCGGATTTCATCCCAACTGAAGGTGTTTCTGGAAACCCTTTAGTGTATCTCAACGGTATAACAAACAGCAAATGGGAGGAGGTGAACTAGTAGATAAACAGCATTGCAGTAGTGGCCTTTTCTGAATTTTAGCATAACAACTGTGATACACAAAGATAAACATAATGAGTCTTCCTGGAAATAAATACTTAGCACTTCATAAAGGACTAGCGATCTGACAGGGAAAATGTTTATAGTAGTTTCTGCGGGCTTTGTCAAATTTGAAGCAGAGAAAAATCAATGATTATCAACACATCTTGTGATAACTGGGCATGATGTAACAGCTTGCGTTCAGAGATTTGCTCTGCAAACGCCATAAGACTTGTTAGCAAATAATAATAATTCCATTAAAATGGGGGGAAAAATTCTGTATCTGCAGGTGAAAGAAAATTGCAACATTCTTTCACTTAATAAAAGAGCAAATGTCAACCCTGAATTCAAATATATGCAATGCCAAAATTTTTAAGCATGAGGTCGTCAGAAAAATTGGTCTCTAAGCTTTGGTGTTATTTCCTTTCTCTACCCTGGTCTCCTTTCCTCTCCTGGGAGTCCAGCCCAGGACAATTACAGGGTTGCTATCACAGCAGCTGTCCCTGTTGCATGGTGCTGATTTTCTGCACGCAAAAATGTGGAGTCCAGAGAGATATGATGGTGTGAGTTAGCATGAAGGCTGATTCTAGTCTTCTGGGAAGACAGAGGTTTATTGTGTTATGAGAAGGGAAAAATACTGAGTAGTAGTCCTCTCCTTAAAATGCTGATTGTTGTTCTAGTTTTATTTAACCACTAATACTCTGAAATGAATTATTTATATAGAATTAATAATGTGTATGCATAAATAACTTACAAAATTTTTAACCCCCAATTTCTGATCCATATATATAATTTAATGAATAAAGAGAAAAACAAGGGAAATGGCAAAAGGATTTGCATTTAAAGTGAGTGTATTGTTTTCTTAACCTAAATGGAAAACATGGTTTTGAAAATTTCATATTCTTTCTCAAGCTATAAAACCTATTTAAGGTGACTTTAAAAAAAAAAACAAAAAAAAACACCTTTCTTTTTTGGTCTCTTGGAATTGTCAGATCCATTTAAGAACAAATACCCACCTTTCTAAACCTGACTGCTCATTACCGGCAAAAGAGGGTTTCCATACAATCTTTCAGAAACCTCGAAATGCATGGTGCTTGATAACTAAGTGCTCATTGTGACTACAGTCAAAGCTGGGATTCACAGAGTAAGTTATTTTTTCTTTTGAAATATAAATACTGCAACTTAGGTGGCATGGCACTATTAAAAACAGCTTGCCATATGCCTTTGATTTCACTGAGAGACATGCCATCTGCCACCACATTCAATAATGATTCCAAAGAAATGTAAAAGGAAGAGGAGGAGAAGAATGAAGTGGAGGAAGAGGAGGAGGAGGAGGAGGAAGAGGAGGAGGAGGAGGAGGAGGAGGAGGAGGAGGAGGAGGAGGAGGAGAGGGAGGGGGAGGAGAAGGGGGAGGAGAAGGAGGAGGAAGAAAGAAGATTATGATAAAATTCTAGAATGTTGCCCATGATGTGCAGACTAGGATCTGTCCAGAAGTCAAAGGCAGACAGTATCAACTAAAGCCTTCCTTTTTCTGTAGGCGATGAAAGGACTACAATGCAGTTCACTCAGCATGATTATTGATATAGGTTTAGAAAGAAGTCTTTGATATGAAAGTAAAACCCAAACGTCCTAGGGCAAGTTATATTTTAAAGGAGTTTTGATCCAGGGACTGAAATTAAAAATAGAACTTACTTATATACAATTACTTTATTTGTAAAAATTCAGTCTTCATGGAGGGGGGTGGAGAAAGAAGAAAATAGAAAAAAATTAAAGATGTGGGAGGGGGGGGCAAACTTAGATTGAGAAAAATATCTAAACCTATTTTTGTACTATATTTTATCAAGTGTGAAGTCCAGTGTATATTTTAACTCCACATAATAAAATTACTGTAACAAATTCCTTAAGGTGTTCTTAAAAAAAAAACAGAATTAATTTTTCTAGGAAGCTTAAAAGTAGAAATAACAGATGCATCCAGACAGCCCTCATCATCATTATTTTGCTAAAGAAATTTTAAAAAGAAAAATAAATTATAAATTTTATTTATTTATTTATTTATTTATTTATTTATTTATTTACTTATTATTGATTATGGTATCACATAATTGTCCTCATCCCCCCCCCATTCCCATAATAAATCATAAATTTTACAGGAAAACATTTTACAAGTAATTGTATGCTTGTTTGACTTTTTTAACTTGAAAAATAAAGATTCAAACCCTATGGAGCAAATTCCAGCTAAGAGAATACCATATAAACAATAGAGCTGGATTGTGACCAAATTTTTTCCTTGTAAAAGGAAAAAAAGAAAAACATGTTACTAAGCTGTAAAACTAGTTTTGAGAATGAAATGCAATTCTGTTTCAGAAACCTATAGCCAATACTACAAGATAACCTTGTACTGAGCTTGTGATATATATATATAATGTTTTAACCAAGATACCCAAGGGAAAAATGTTTTCTGAATAACTGAATTTCCAGTACTCTTCTAAGAATAAAATTTGATGGAAATAGATGCAGCTCTCAAAAAGTGACAAATTATAAGACATCATTATATTTGACCTGCCTTAGAAATTCCATGTTAGCATTTACTGAAAAGTATGCAATTGGCATCTACACTGAATGGCCAGATTATTATGATCTCTGAATGCATAATAATCTGGCCAATCAGTGTATATACATATATATTAGAGGTCCAGTGCATGAATTCGTGCATGGGTGGGGTCTGGCCAGCCTGGTCAGGGGGAGGGGACATGAGCAGTTGGCCTGTCTGCCTATTGGTCGAACTACTGGTCAAGGGGACAATTTGCACATTAGCCTTTTATTATATAATTTATACACTGAGTGGCCAGATTATTATGCATTCAGAGATCATAATAATCTGGCCACTCAGTGTATAAAGTTATCTATAATAATAAAAGCATAATATGCTAATTAAGCAGGACATCCTTCCCAGTGACCTTCCTGACAAAGCTGGGGCTGCAGCCTCTGGATTGAGGAGGGGGGGATCCAGGCAGCCACCGTGGCTGCGAAGGCCTACTCTTGCACAAATTTATGCATTGGGCCTCTAGTAAGAACTATAAAAAGAAGCTGAGACAAAAGGCACTTATACATAAAGTCAATTTGCTAGTAAGAGTTGGAGTCAGAAGTGAATTAGGTTTTCTGATGCCATGTCAGAGCTCCTTGTACTCCAGCACTTTCACTCTCAACCAAACAGACCAGTGCTGCAAATTTCAGAGTCTGATATACAATCCCATATAGTTACCCTCAGGTTTTCCACCTTCTTTTGAGTGGGAGTGCTTTGGAAGCAGCAACATTTTAAGGTGTTCTCAGCAACAGACACCTCTATAAATTAAAGCTTCAAGACTCTACTAGGGAAAGTGAGGAGAGGTATCTTTATGTCAGAATTTAACACAAGCTAGTTATATGACAAGTTACATATGCATGAAATACATATGATAGCAAATAATATGTTCTTGCTAGTAATATCATGCATTGATATATCAGAATTATCGTTTGATCAGTACAATTAGACAATCAGACATTATATAACAGGATTCACATAAACATCACACAATGTGCTTATCCAGGTCAAATGTGTGCATGAAATTTATTAAAATATGTTACCATAGCATGGTAGTGTTAGAATTTTGAATTTTAAAATGAATAATCATTCTGCAAATCATATAATAATTTATTCGTGGAGAAGTTCTAATTTCAGAAACTCTTTTGTTGCTGTGGAAATAGAACTTGAAAGGTAGGAGATACCAAACATAGGACGTCTCCCAGGGAAATCTTCAAAGGCAATATGAGTGGGCCAATTTTCTTGTAGAAAAAAAAATAAGTCCTTGATTAATTTTTCTGAATCATATCCCATCTACCACTCCTAGAAATATATAGTTATTAATAGAAAAAGAAAGCAATGAGAACTGAGAAAAGATAAAGAAAGTAAAGCAGATAATAAGTCTTCCTCACAGAACAATTCTTGAGGGATAAATCTGAGTCAAAATACCCCAGGGCCATGAGACTGTGGTTAGGTCTAGTAGGAAGATAGAGCAGGTATGTGAATGGAGGGATTGAGAGAGTCTGGTCAGAGACCCTGATCTGTCCCTTGTCTATCTCATGAAACAAGCCAGGAGCTCCTAACTCAGGTGGGAGAGCTCCTTTCACTTAGTCAAGCTAGGCTCATAAAAGTCCGTTTTCTTCATGCTAATAAAATATCACTCAGAGTTCTTCCTATGAAAATCACACATCAAATAAGAAGGTGGATGAAATGACCTCCAAGTTCTCTTTTAGCTTTAACAAAAGAATCTGATAATAAGTAAAAAAAACATAATAATATATTTAATAAATAAAAAGTTGGAAATTTTTATTAAAAATCCATGATTCAAGGATTCTGGTATCCAAAGTGCAGGAGAATGGGAAGCTAACTTTAGACAAACAAATTTTAGTCCCTAGATAGTGGATACAATTCTCTCAATTGATATTTAAATAAATTCGTGCAATTCCTTTTTTCTCCCCTGCCAGTTGATCTTTTTTGCTGGTTTAGGACTTTGCTTGACTCCTTTCCTCTACTTAATGACTATGTTTAATGAAGTATTTGGCTAGGTGCCTAGAGGCTCTTAGTTGTTGGGTGCCATATAAACAAAATTAATTACAAATTTCAGTGCCAATTTCAGTGCCAATATCAGATCACCGGAAATGAGAGGTTGGTTGCCAAAACAAACAAAAAGAGAGTGAGTGAGAGAGAGAGAGAGAGAGAGAGAGAGAGAGAGCAGTGAAAACTTCAACAAATAATAATATGCTTTAAAAATTATTTATTGATTTTTAAAGAGAGAAGAAAGAAAGGAGAGAGAGATCAATTTGTTGTTACATTTACTTATACCTTCATTGCTTGGTTCTTGCATATGCCATGACCAGGGATTGAACCCACAACCTTGGTGCATAGGGACAACACTCTAAACATCTGTGCTACCCAGCCAGGACATAGTATGCTTTCTAAATAAGTCAAAGGTATGTCAAAATTAATATAAATTATTCTATATTTGCAAACATTTATATAGTGTTTCTTTTTTTTCAAATATTCTCATATACATTATTTCCTTTGGTTGTCAAAGCAAACTTCATGTTCCTGCTACTACAGATATTATCAAATATCTTTGCAAAATTAAGGAAAAAAATTCAGAGCTGTCATAAACATTTTTTTTATTCACTCAAAAAATCCTTACTGAAAACCTACTAAGTGCCAGAAGTCACAGTAAGAGTTATAGGGTTACCAACCATCCCAGTTTGTCCCGAGCTGAGGAATTCCTTGTGATGCACACTTGTAGTGCCAAAACAGGACCTTCCTGGTTGTACTTGGATGGTTGGTCACCCTAATACAACTTGGGTCACTTAATAGCACATCATGGCTCAAATCACAAAAGAAGCTAATAACAGATGAAGATCTCTCATCTCTCTCTTACATTATCCATTCCTCACTCAGGACTTCTCCTCTGTCCCCACTCCCAGCTCTTTACCAAAATATATCTTCAACGTTGTCAGTGACCCCCCTAAGCTCAAAAAGACCTCCTGCTCCCCAATTAATCTGATCTATATACATTCAACTCCCTGGTATACCCATTGAGAGAGGTATCAAAGCAATTCAATCTTTTCCCCCCCTTTGCCTTTCTCTCTCCGTTAGTAATGCCTACATTTTCCCATATACATGTCTATCACTAGCCCCTAAAGCCCAAGCTTACATCCCCAGGGGCAATAAAACCCCCTGATGTGTCTGATAGAAAGAGCCCCTCTGCCCTGGCCATCCCACCAAGTATTCAAATGAACCAAATCTCAGAACAAAGTGGTTTTGTTTCCTCCACAACAAATTCTGCCTCTCAACTCAGTTGTTTGGCAACATCCCTTGGTACACAGGTCTGAATCTCAGTCATAATTGGTTCTTTTCACCACATCTAATGTGTCACCAGTGTTTATAGCAAGCAGTCCTTTAAAGGGTTTTTCACATCTTTGCTTTTCCTGCTGTTACTGAGTTCCTCTTTCTGCCTCTTGGATTGCTACAACTCCCTCCCCCTGCCCCCCCCCACACACACACACACACACACTCATTTCTTCCTTTACTGCACTTGAGTCTACACTGCTCCCAGGTGAAAGAACATTCTGGTCTTCATTCCTAATATGCTTTGTATACACCCCACTGTCGAGCCAAAAGAAATTACTCGCCATACAGCCCTTTCCTCTCTATGCCTTTGCTTATGTTATTCTTCACATATGAAATATTTCTACCTGTCATGCCAATCTGAAATGTTAGTTTCACAGAATTGTTCTGCAGTTCCAAAAGGAGGCCAGCAATCCCTCCTTTGAACCCATTTCACCTTGTTTGTACCCCTGAATGACTCTTCTCACCTGCTTTGTATTTTAATTATTTGCATCCTCATCTTAGTTTTTTCCAACTAGATTGTATACTGCTTGAGACCAAGATTGTGTCTGAGTCATTCCAGAATACCACAGGCATTCATTAAGTTTCTATTAAAGATTGAGTTGCTCTAACTCCTCTCCTAATTTCAGCTTTAAAAATGTATTTTGTAAATAAGTCATTTTGGATATTTGAAATTTGTTGGGATTTAAATTTATAAGGAATGCATAAACACGGTTATTACAGAGAGAAAGGGAAAGAGAGAGAGAAACACCCAAGGTCTTTGCAACATCACATGCAACATATGTGAGTACAGAGGCATTCCCTCCAGGAGCATTACTTCAGCGTGTGTGTTTGTACACACATGTCAGCCCCGCCAGCTCCTTATCAGCTCCCCTGCAGAAAAGGCCAAGGAGAAGGAGAGCTATTCCAGGATGGCAATCACTTGCGTTCAGAAAGTAGACTCTAATTGAGTAATTTTTCAGATGATTGAAATTGAATTGGTTTTGCATTACTGAAAGAATGAATGTCTTTTGGGGGCCTAAACTGTTTCTCCCCATTCAGAGGGGGCCACAAGGTAAATATGAGATTCTTGCAGTTTGGGAATTATAAATATTTGGATTTTAGGACAATTTCCCAAAGAAACCCATCAAATTGGCCTTAAAGAGTTTCACTTAATTAAGGTGAAGCCAATTAAAATATTGAAATGAAAGGCTCATCACGTTCTTTGTTGAGTCTTTATGAAGACAGTTTCAAAAGTAGCAAAGTTGAAAAAGAGTCATTTTTCATGTTTTCAAAATGTTCTCCTAAAGGCTTTGGATCTGCATTGGGAGGAAAAAATGAGAGATGGATGAGAAGAAAATCATATTACATCTCACCTTACTTATTCACTGTCCCCGCCCCTTTAATACTGTTTGCCATCATCAGGTCTCTTCAGCTGTGCTCCAACACATCAGGGATTGCTACTTCAGGCAACTGTCAACACCCAGAGTGCTGAGACTTGTCTGTGCATCTTAATTACAGCGGACTCTTCCCTTGTTCTGCACTGACTTACATCAAGGCAAGGGGGAGATGAATGAGTGACCCATGCATCTGACATCTAATATCTGCTCCTTCAGATTTGGGGTTTGATTGAGTGTCTCCATCAGAGAGTTTGAGGAAACAAAGTCCTTTATCTTCTTTAAATAAATTCGTGCCCTGATGTGCCATTTACCTTCTCTGGCAGTTTTATTATTCAGAACAATGGGCTTTTTTAGTGGCACAATATTTTGGCTGTTCTCTTTCCTCTCACGTTTATAAACAAAAACATTCAGTCTGATAACTTAAACAAGGATAAACAGAAGTAATACAGAGCACTGAGACTGCAAAACTGCCATATTGTCATTGCTGTGTTGTTGTTTTTTTTTTTTAAATAAAGGGTAGAGTATGGAAAGGAAAATAGTCCCCACTTCTGTATTTAGATTATTATCTAAAGTAAGTTCATTAAAATGACTTTCCTATGGATGCATTGTAGTCACTATCTCTTTAAACATCAATGTATGCAGAATTGTATACAAGTCAGTTTATGAGCCATCAGGCCTCCGCTCTGCACAAGGATCCCAGACAAAGCTGTCTGTGGGAGACCTAGTCCCACCTGGGCTCTGCTGAGTGTGGGAGCCCTGGCTCGGAGCTGCCCCTTCCCAAGAGACAGAGCACCTCTTTCTCAACATAAAGGCACCATCTGCTCTTTTCAAGTTTCCCTGGCCCAGAGGGGTAACTTTTTCCTAACTGACATGCTAGAAAGGGGCATCTTTCTCTAATTCACACAAAGGCACCACGTGTTTCCAGATGAATGGTTTAACTGAACACAACCAGGTTAAACAGGCTTTTCTAATAGAAACACACACACACACACACACACACACACACACACACACACACACCAGCAGTTTTGCTAATCCAGCATTTATTTGCACTGAAAGTCGATTGATGGCAAGAAGGGAAATTGGAAAGACACTTGGGATTCTCGCAGAAGGTGTTCAGAAGGGTATGTGCCACTGGAGCAGGCACTGTGGGACGAATGGGTCCTCAGGAGAAGAGGATAGCGGATTTCATCACCCTGTGCAGAGTCACTGCTAGAAGGACAAGTCGAATGGCATTACAAGTGGAAGGCACCTTGGTGAGGTATGTTGCAGGTGGAATATGAAATCCATATTTGAAATGTCACTGCAGGATGAGGACACACCCTGCATTTAACAGAGAATTCCCTGAGGCAACAGAGGATAACAAAGACCTGTGGTAACTGTGAGGTCATCCTTGGAAGGAATAAGCCAACCTAATTGCTCTCTTCTTCATTCCCCTGCAGGAGCTGATACAGAAAATAAACTGCTGGCCAAAAGCCTCTACTATGACTCCATGGTCTCTGCCTTCTGCAGGTTCTTGATGCCTCACAGTTCTCCTGGTGTTTCTCTCCTCTTTGTCCTTTTGGGACTGTTTCAAGGCTTCCTCACTCTGCTCGCTCTCTGACACACCACCTTCCCCTTTACTTATCTTAGATGTTAACTAACATTTCACAGAGAAATAGAAGATGGGCTGCTGGCATCTTCCTCTGTCTTAATCACTCATTCATTTAATAGGTATAGATGAAGCATTTACAGTAAAATGTGCTCTTCATAAAGAGATAAAGTGACAGGTGCCTGTGCTCTTCAAGCTTACCCATCCCAAATAGAATGACCTGCATTGACATTCATTCTTCCTTTCTTCCTATCTGTGTTATTAGACTTTTCTTATTAAATCTTATTATATGTTTATGGCTATCTTATTGGAAAATTACAGGGGAAGCCCAAATGGGATGTGTGAACCAAATGCATCTCTCCATTATTTCTATTTTCAACAAGCATTTAACAAGCTCTTCATATTACCTGGCATTTGGATGGGAATAAAATATATAGAGAAGAATACTTCCTTGGTAAAGGTTATGCAGGACCAGATTTATTCAGACTCTGCCCTAGGCCACACATATGGCATGGTTTGTCTCCTCTTAGTAATTATTTTAGCCATCCCTCCATGGCCCCACACCTTTAGCAATCATCAACTTGCCCTTTATATCTATGGGCCTATTTTTGTTTTGTTTTGTTTATTCATTTTTTTCTTTTTAGGCCTTTCTCTGTCTAACTTATTTCACTTACTATAATATGCTTTAGGTCCATCCATGTTAGAAATAGCAAGATGTCATTCCTTTTTATTGCTGAGTAGTATCATATATATATAAAATATCTTATTTATCTATTTATCTATGGATGAAGACCAAGGTTGCCTTCATATCTTGGCTATTGTAAATAATACTACAATGAACAAAGAGGTGCAGATGTATTTTTCAATTAGTTTTTGTTTTCTTTACATGAACACCCAGAAGTAGAATTGCTGGGTTGTATGGAAACTTTATTTTTATTTTTGAAGAGTCATCATACTGTTTTCCTCAGTGACTGCACCAATTTACATTCCCACTAATAGTGTACAAAAGTTCCCTTGTCTCCACATCCTCACCAGCATTTGTTACTCGTTGATTTTTTTATGATACCCATTCTGACAGGTATGAAGTGATATGTCATTGTGGTTTTAACTTGCATTCTCCTGATGATTAGTGATATTGAGCATCTTTTTATATGTCTCTTGGCTATCTGTATGTACTCTTTGAAAAAATATCTATCCAGATCCTCTATCAATTTTTAACTTGATTGTTTTTGGTGTAAAATCATAGGAGTTCCTTATGTATTTTAAATCGTAACCCCTTATTAGATTTGTCATTTATGAATATCTTCTCCCATGGAGTAGGTTGTCTGTTTTGTTTTGTTGATGGTTTCCTTCTTGAGCGAAAAATTTTAAATTCGATGTAGCCTCATTTGTTTATTTTTTCTTTTGTTTCCCTTGCTCAAGGAGGCTTATTCCAAAAAAAGTATTGCTAAGAGCAATGTCACAGAGTTTATGCCTATGTTTTCTTCTAGGAGTTTTATGGTTTCAGGTCAGAGCTTTATCTTTAAAAATCAATTATAGCCACAAAAATGTTCAATGTCATGCCACTAAGGATTATTAAGGAAGAAAATAAAATGGCCTTTATGAACTATACTTGTTCTTAGTAATGATAATGATGTATCTAATTCAATGATTTAAAACAATTCTATACTAAATTTGGCAATTTAAAACGATTCAACCCTGTAGTATATATACATAAGTTTTAAATTTCATTGTCATCTTTATTTTATAGTTCAAAAATATAAAAACAATAGATCTTGCTTGTTAAGTTTTATTTATTTTATACATGTAAGAAAGCTCAGGAAACTACTTTGCTCACTAACAAACTGATATCTCAGACAAAACATGCACGTGGATGTGTGTGTTTAGTGGGGGAAGGAGTTTGAACTTTATCTTTGGAACAATTCATAATTTTATATCTCTGACTATCTTCTCTTTTTTACTCCAGACAAATCAATATGCTTACATTTCAAATAGCATTGAAGAAAATCTATTCAGAGAATTCCTAAACAAAGTATAATTATCTTTAAAAGATAGACAAACAGAATTAGATTATTTCTATTATAATTATTTTCTGTTCTGAAAAATAGCAGTTGGATGAATTTAGAAAATTGAGAAATTTCAGTCCCATTTCATTATATCATTTTTAAGAAAATTCTTGAATTTGCAAATCTCCTACTATAAAAATCTGAGAGACCTTTTCATTAATTTGCATCCCTCAACGCAACTCAATTGGCTATTTTGCTTAGCCCACAATTCTGCGGGCAAAATGATACACCTGCTTTAACCTGTATGATCAGACAACACTAATTCCAGAAACATTTTAGGAAAGACTGCTGCACTGACAAGTCAATTTCTCAACTAAGTGTATATAACACACTTGAACAATTCCTAGAGAAGGAAAGAATACAGAAGCATTTGTAAACTTTGCTAAATTTGAATTTAAGGCCACAAGGGGTGAAGACGATAATTTTTTTGTAAACCTGGTTAAAACCTTACTTTGATTTTAATCCCAGGGCCTGAGAGTTAGAGGGGACCACAGAGGTCATGTAGATATCAGGCTTTGTAATTCAATCTTGTGTTTACTGTTGAATTTCTCTTATATTCCCTTTATCTCTTAACTAAACATAATTGTAGTGAATGCTAATAGCATGTGATCTCTTTGGGAAACTAGTCAACAGAATGATTAATTACTTGAGAGAAAGGTTAGGTGATAACTGAAATGAAAACAAGTGGGGGTTTTTATTCAACATTCAAAAAACACATTTGACATTTTGTTGCAAACTATGTTGCTCGCAGCTGTGAGGGTGATTGTTTTGCCAGTGTTTAATTGCAGATGTTGGCAGCTGGAAATTAGAAGCAAGTAGTAGTTTCTTTAGGGGATAGAAATTAAATGTGTGAAAACATGAGATTGCATCATCTTTTTCCATTTTCTTCAAAACTGCTATGAAGAGCAGAGTTTTAGAATCTCTACTAATTATTATAAAGGTCTAATAGCATTAACCATTAAATAGCTTTATGCCCCCACTATTTATAAAAATGCCTGTCGTTTTCATAAGTAAATTAGATAACAAAAAGTCTCCATGGCCAAAGCAAAGGAAGAAAAATAAGGGTTTATTTGAATAATTAAATAAAGGAGGAGTTTTATTGAATTATTCAGATAATTGCTTCAATTCTGCCACTTAGCCTTGCTTGTGAAGACCTGACAAAATGCCCTTTCTCCTACATTTAGTCTCCAGAGCAACCTAAAAGGATGCGGACAAACATTAATTTTGAATTATAAAATAGTCTCAGGAAGCGACAGCAATTTCAAGATTAATGTGTTTGTGTCCTGAGAACAGATTTCAGGAATGAAGAAGATGTGCTTAAAACTTTTTCTTTCAGTCTTATAGATTGTTGATCATTGTCTTGCAACTCTATTTTTCAGTCAAAGAGAATGCTCTTCTAGCTACCGATTACTTCTTTCTGCAATTAGGAATAGTGTCTATTTCTGGAGGTATTATTTATTCTGTGTGGTTCACTCTGCTAATCACTTATACGGGGTTTGTGGGATGCTCCTTTTAAGATTTACACTCAAGCCGAAACCGGTTTGGCTCAGTGGTAGGTTCGATTCCAGTCAAGGGCATGTACGTTGGTTGTGGGCACATCCCTGGTAGGGGGTGTGGAAGAGGCAGCTGGTCGATGTTTCTCTCTCATCGATGTTTCTAGCTCTCTATCTCCCTTCCTCTCTGTAAAATATCAATAAAATATATATTTTTTTAAAAAGCAATAAAGGTGGGGAATTTAAAACATATCCAAACATTTGCTCTGTGAAAGACATTCCTAAGAGAATGAAAAGATAAGCTACAGACTGAAGAACATCTACAAATTAGCTTGTACCCAGAACATATAGGACCCCCCCACACCCCACCAAAAAAAATTAAACAAAATGGAAAACAACCCAATTAAAAAAGGGGGGGTGAAAAACTTCTAACAGACGCTTCACCAAAGAAGATATGAGTGGCAAAGAGTATAAAAAGATGCTCAGCATCATTAGCCTTGAGGGAAATGCAATTTAAAAACATAAGGTACCACTATGCTCCCTTGAGAATGGCTAAACTTTAAAATACCTGACAATGTACTGGCAAAAATGTAAAGCTATTGTAAATCTTATACATGGCTGGTGGGTATGAAAGAAGGGCAACCACCCTGGGAAACAGGCAGTGTTTTATATGTAAGTGTACACTTAGCCATATGACTCAGCAATCCCACTCCTATGTATTTACCTAAAAACTTTTTATAAAGACGTATGCTCATGCAAAGCCCATACATGAATGTTTTTATAGCAGCTCTGTTCATAATCCTCTAAAATGAAAACAGCCATATGTCTTTTAGTAGGTGAGTGGATTTGGATAAAAAGTGTTCTTCACTCATATTATGATTCCATACTACTCTGCAAATATAAAGGGATGAGCGATAGATATACACAAAACTATAGATGAACCTCAAATGTTTTATACTGATTTTTAAAAGCGAGTTTTCCAAGGTAACATACTGGTTGAGTTTATTTACATGGCATTCCAGGAAAAAAGTATAAACAAAGGAATGATAATAGATCAGTGGCTACTGGAGCATGGAGTAGGGAAAGGGTTTGGTGATTCCATATTCTGACTATGGT
This sequence comes from Pipistrellus hanaki, assembly GCF_964339955.1. Classification (NCBI taxonomy): domain Eukaryota; kingdom Metazoa; phylum Chordata; class Mammalia; order Chiroptera; family Vespertilionidae; genus Pipistrellus; species Pipistrellus hanaki. The sequence goes on along the minus strand of NC_140509.1, from coordinate 58,321,667 downwards.
GGTGGCTACATAAATCTATATGTTGAAATTAATAGTTATACACCAAAATATGCATTTTAATGCACGTTAATTTTTAAATTTAAATATCAGCTTTGAAAAACACTAAAACTATGATATAATAATTACCTTAAGTTTTACCTGTCCTCTCACTTTCCTGCTGCAAATTATTCATTGATATTTTCAAGTTGTAACAACTACTCATTCTACAGAGTGCTTGGGGGAGGGGGGATTTGATATTTCTTATAATTAATCAAGGTTCCTTGTTCTTTAAATATAAGTATTTGGTATAATGTACCTTTTTATCTGAGGATCTCTCCTCAGGAGACTGCCAGACTGTCATCTGAAGAAAATCAGAGGCAGGCTCTGAGATGGGGTTGGTGCTGGGAAATGGAAATGGGTGAAATCTGGGGTCCACCAGGCTAGCGTTAACAGGTGAACTTTGAGAATGTGGGGTTTCTGCTTCCTGTTTTCTGTGATAACTCCAGAGTCACTTAGACATTAGAAATGGGAAGGGCCTGTCAATCAGGGCCTCCTGTCCTGAGAGGCACTGAGTAGTGATCCTTGTCCCTGAATGAAACTCTCACTCCCTCTGCGTTGGCCACAGTGTTACCAGGAGGGTGAATCCATCCTCCCTCCTAGTCTGGGCTCTGCCCCACATCCCCACAGTAATGAGTGAAGGCTTGGGTGCCCTTTGCTTTGATTTTCTGTGCATTGTACACAGCACACATTCTGCTGCTCCTATGCCATCCATTGTATTTTCCCTTTCTTCCCCATTGAAGTTCCACTTTTCTGACAACTCTCAAAAAGGACAGTCATGAGTCTGAAACTGGGCATCAGAGGAGACCAGAAACCTCATTTATAGAATTCTAGTCCCTCTAACTCAGTCCCCAGACCTCAGGTGTGGAGTCCGGGTAAAAAGGCATGATTAGCCACAACAAAGGACCACCACTCATTCCTGGGGGACCAGCCTACAACTGGAAGGGAGATTTGCCTTGTTAGCGCCCAGCAGCTGTCTTCAGGCTGGACCACTAATGAGAGGAGAGGCGAACAGCTCTCTACTTGGAAATGCAAGGGTATTCTGGAATGATTTCCCCAAGAGAACACGTGCTCACTGCATAATGAGCTCTTAATAATTTTCACTTTTTGTATTTTCAACTTGTCTAGCTTTAAGGGGTTGAAAAGATTAAAAAGAGTTTTTTTGCTGTTTTTTTCTAGAGGAAAGGAGAGATACTGGTAAATAGATAGAACACTTATAAATTACCCATCAATATTTCTGCATCATGGATGATGAGGTCAAACAGAAAGGCATTGATGAGCGAGTTTAAACGAAGGTATTCAGAGACCCAGGTGAGAAGTTAGTGAGAGCACTTCTCCAGTGGAGAGGCTGCCTGTGACCTGAAGCAGGGAGGCCTGAATGTGAAGCCTCTTTGCTAGCATCTCCTTCACTCTGGTCCTCAAAGTATAGCCGTAGGGCCACACACCACGCCACAGGGTCCTCTCTAGGTTCTCCATAAGCTTGTCCATTATATATTCTTTTTTTTTTTTTACAATGTGCCAGTGTCTATAGTTTTGTCACAAAATAACTTATTATTTATAATCATACTTCATTCTAAATGGACAAAATAATGCCTCCTTTCAAAAGCAAAACCAATTTTCTGATTAAGTTTATGGGGAACATGATGAGTGACAGTTTAGGTTGAGTATTCAATGGGTTCTTTGGCTGCAACAACAACAAAAAAAAAGTATAGGTTAAAGGAAAAAATTGCAAGCACCTTTACGTACTCAAGAGCTTTCTCTTAAATTCATCTTAAAATAGCCACTGATTGACATCAGAGTGAGTGAGATTTCTTAATACACAGTCCTTTTTATCTATGTTCCGTTTTCAAAAGAGAATAATAAGGCCCACTTAAAAACAATGCATCCAGGTAGCTGCTTTAGAACTTGCTCAGATACAACATATTACAACACTGTCTGTCTGTGGGTTTGGAAATTTTCTCTTTCTCGCCTGCCTTTCATACCTTACCAGGAGCTCTCCCACAATGCTGAGCCCTGTTTGGGACTTTTGGTCTAACTTCTTTCCTCTAGAGCAGCGATTTTCAACTGGTGTGCTGCAAGAATTTTTAAAGCATGCTATACCCGACTATTTAATCAGGGGCACTGACCTCTTTCCCATTAGACTGTCAAATAAAAAAATAACAACAGCCAACACAACAAGAGCCATTGGTGTGAAGGAATCCAAATTATACCTATTTATCAGACCAGCAAATATATATATATATATATATATATATATATATATATATATACATATATACATACATATATATATATATATATATATATATATATATATATATATATATATATATATTTGTGTGTGCCACAGAATTTTAGTAATTAGTTTATGTGTGCTGTGAGATGAAGAAGATTGAAAATCAGTGCTCAGTATTCCAGTTCAAGACTAGGCAACTTCTGAATTGTTTCCAGAACCATTTACTGGTTCATAAAACTTTGCCTTCTCCACCTCCACCACACCGTCAGCCAATCAAATATTTTTGTTTTATTTTGTAATTAAACTAAATTCATATCAACTAATGGCAGCCATGCTTCTCTTAAAATTAAAAAGAATAATAATATTAAGTTCAACACAAAAATATAACAATTGCCGTTTCATAATTATGAAATGGAAGACATATTTGGATTGTGCAGTAAAAAATAACCATGCTTTATTGATTACTTACTATGTGCCAGGTTCTGTGCTCACCAACTTTACTTACAATATTTAATTTAATCATTACAAAACGATGAAGTGGGTGTCATTTTGATTCCTACATCCCAGATGAGGACAGTGAAGCTTGAAAAAGTTAAATGTATCTACAAATAACAGCATCATAAGCTGACATAATTATATCAACAGGTGGTTTTGAGTTGAGGACCAGGGTCCTTAAGCATGATGCTTTATCTGCCCCCAAATTTACATGCACAAGTCATCTTACATCAAGACTTGGATTATCTTTTTATTATTATTATTACTAGAGGCCCATTGCATGAAGATTTCTCTGGCTGCCAGCACTGGTTTTCCTCTGGCACTTGGGACCCAGGCTTTTGCTCCGGAGGCGGCTGAGATGCCAAGCCTCAAGGCTTCTCCTCTCCAGCCACAGTGGAAAAGGCAAGCCTCTTCACCCTTCAGTCTTCAGTCATCTTCAGTCTTCAGTCTTCAGTCTTCACTTGGCCAGAGCCTTCAGTCTTGGTTCTGTGCATATGTATACAAATTAGCCCACCATCTTTGTTGGGTTGATTTGCATACTTACTCCTGATTGGCTGGTGGGTGTTGTAAGGGTATGATCAACTTGCATATTTCTCTTTTATTGGTGTAGATTATTGCTCTCAGAGAGGGGAAAGGAGAGGGAGAGAGAGATAGAAACATCCATGATCAGAGAGAATCATTGAACAGCTTCCTCCTGCATGCCCCACACTGGGAATCAAGCCCATAAGCCAGGCACATGCCCTGACTGGGAATCGAGCCATGACCTTCTGGTTCATAGCTTGATGATAACCACTGAGCTATGCCAGCTTTTAAGTAGAGCGCAGTCACAGCTACAGTTCAGGGTACTTCATTCAGACAACGGAAATAATGGCTGGTAGGAACAAACCCCAGGCTCCAGGTGGTATTAGCATGAGATATTCCTTCTAGGGGTGATATTTCACTAAATGCAGTTGGCAAAAGGTGAGAAGAATGAGAATGTGAAACAAAGAAAATGCAGCTATATTTCTAAGGCAACTAACTTTATAGAGAGTACCTAACAAGGACTTGGGAGTATTAAGGGGGAAAAAACTGCCAGATGTCACAAATCTAAACTAGCTGGCAAGTAGGGCAACCTCTGGGTGGGTGGGGGTGTAACAATACTGTAGCTGCCTGTTTTTTGCAAATGTGTCTTCATCCACCCCAGTGGATCCACAGGACTTTCCCCTACTGCCCATTTACACTTAAATACTTAAAGTGCATTTTAAGGTCTTGTATCAGATTTGTCCTCTTGAAAGGCTGTTAAGCCAGTTACCCTGCAGCCCAGAGGGCCTATCTTCAAGTAAAACTGATTGTACTGCACCATCGTCATTAGAACAGCCTGCTCGGCTGCCTGCATAATTCCTGGGAAAGGTCACCGGTACTTCAACTATAAAGGCCTTTTTTATTTCCTTAGGAAAAGGAAGAAAATGGTAAATCAGCTATTTCCAATTTTTCCAGAACAAAAACTAACATAAAAACCCAGACCCATTACTTTCCTTCTCTTCAACACTTGTAAAACTGCATTTGATTGCAACCTTGGAACAAAAGTTGTTTTGATACGTTATGACCTAAGCTGAAATCCATTTTAATTTCTATCCCTGTATCTAGATATCGATGCCATTTTTTAGCTATCCCACCTGCAAGTGTGGAATTTTCTAGTCTTTAATGGCATAAAGCTGAATATGGGTGCTATTTTAGGGCCAATTTTTTGGTGATAGGCCAATCCATTCAGCAGGGCAATAGTAACTATTATAAACTCCCTTCAAGGTGCTAATGGAAAACCCAGAGAAATAGTGCATCTCCTGTGTGGCACAGCTCAAAGCAATGTCCTACAGCCAACCTTGAGACTGCTTGTGAGGGAGTCCCACACATGGCAGAATATAATAGATCGCAAGTTGAATCAGAGCACTACATTAACAGGTATCAAATTAACAGTTTTGTCTTCATAAAAATCTGCGTTCTCACACCCAGTCACCTGTAAGTATTCATCTTTTAAAGCCACTCTCTCCTGTTCCCTCTGAGCTGACCCTCAATAAACAGTATATGCAGAGGATGAGAAAGGGCACCTTTAACGGGAGAAAACTAAGAATCAAAGGAATGTTCAGTAAAACTTGGCCTTTGTTGTAAAAAAAATTTTTTTAATAGTTCATGAATGAAATGTGATTTGATAAACATTGTTTCTTCTGATTTCTGTTAAGCAGACAAGTTTTTTTTCTATGAGTTTCCTCTGCATTATTTAAGGACAATTTTTCTCTTATTTTTGCATTAAAAGCAGCTTTTTCCCAGAGGAGACAAAGAACTGGAAAACTCCAGTAAGGAAAAAGACTTTGAAGGACAAGATTCTTACTAAGCCTCTGCTAATTCAAAATAAATAAGAGCAAAAAAATGTATATTTTAATATTTTAGCGTCTTGACAATAGTGGTTAAGATGAAACTGTTCTACAAATAACTCAGGGGTAAAGCTACTGGAATCAGAAAATTTTACTCTCTTGAAGAAGGAATGGGCCAGTGCACTGCAGGGCCACCTAGCTATTGGTGGTTACGAGTAGGGTGAAGGAGATGGGGATGTAAGAGTATCAAACTAATAAGGCAGCCCTAAAGTTTTAATTTAGTAGCTAAATATTGTTGGAATTTTTCATCTGTATTCCTGACGTTAATTGGCCCCATGATAGAAACTACTATAAAGATGGCAAAATAAAATCACAAAAAAAGATTAAATGCCTTTGGGACAGCATGGATGGACCTGGAGACTATTAGGCTAACTGAAATAAGCCAATCGGAGAAAGATAAATATCACATGTTTTCACTTATTTGTGGAATCTAATGAACAAAATGATTTGACCAACAAAACAAGACCTAAGGCATGGGGGCATGGAACAGACTGACACACCTCGATGTGGGGTTGGAGAGATGAAAGAGATAAATCAAAGAACTTATATACTTATATGCATAGCTCATGGACATGGGCAATAAGGGGGTGAAGTCCTGGATGGTGGGTAATGGCTGGGAGGAGGCGGGTAAAGGGGGGGGAAATGGGGGACATTTATAATACTATCAACAATAAAAAATATAGATTTTTTTAAAGATTGATTTACTTAAGACCTATTTCAGATTTGCACAGCTCTGTTATATTACTTCACTCATCTACTTATTCTACTTTCCTCTTCCTCTGATGTTCTTGTTTCAACAAATATATATATATATATATATATATATATATATATATATATATATATATATATATGAGATTTTCACACTTGGATGATCTTAACCTTAGTATACTCCTGGGTATTGTTCAGTGTTTAAGAGGCAAGTCTGTCCATTCCTTCAATTATCACTTAAAGGGAGTTAGGCATTATATTAGACAAGAGAGAGAAAAAGGACAGTTTTGGCGCCACCTTTTAAAGGGAGGAGGGAAGACATAATATGCAAACATGAAAAAACTGAACGATTATCACAGGTGTGTAGACAAGGGTCTGAAACAGCTTGATAAAGTATTGTGTGGGGAAAAGAGATATTGTCATCCATGAGACAGAGGCATGTCTGTCAAGCAGGGCATGCATTCTTTAAAGAATGAAATACAGTTCCCCCCTCCCTAAACTATGACCCCCTGCAAGTGCTCATAGACATTTAAAAAAAAATGAACAAATTTCAGAGGGAAGTTGGGGGTTAGGGGTGAAAAGAGATTAGCAGGAAAACTTATCTACATATCTGCATAGCCCATGACACAGACAATAGTGTGGGGAAGGCCTGAGAGAGGTGGGTGTGGAGTGGAGGGGGTCAATGGTAAAAAAACAAAACAAACAAACAACAACAAAAAAAATTGAAGGGGACTTCTGTAATACTTTCAATAATAAAGGTAAGTTTAAAAAAAAAACTAAAAAAATAAGAAACTTGAAATAGTAAATACAATAATGAGAATAAAAAATGAATTCTGTAGGTACTCAATAAATATTAAAAGAGTGAATAGACAAATAAATGGTTTATGGGAGAGATTGAAGTAGAATATCTAAATAATAATAATAATAACAAATAAATAATGTGTAAATCTGAATATTCAACTGTTGCCGAAACCGGTTTGGCTCAGTGGACTGAAAGGTCCCAGGTTCTATTCTGGTGAAGGGCATGTACATTGGTTGCAGGCACATCCTCGGTAGGGTGTGTGCAGGAGGTAACTGGTCGATGTTTCTCTCTCATCGATGTTTCTAGCTTTCTATCCCTCTCCCTTCCTCTCTGTGGAAAATCAATAAAATATATTAAAAACAAACAAACAAATAAATATTCAACTGTTCACTTACAAAAAAAAAAAAAGGTTGGAATGCCTTGAACTTGCTCCTTCCTCTTGGTGGCCTTCCTGGGCCTGGCCATCCTGCTTCCTCAGCAGGCCAAGTGATTATAAGAAACAAAGAAAGCAATTCCAGCATTTGCTTTGGGGACAAGGACAAGGACATGTGTGCTTGGGGATTGTTTACTCAGGAATCTGGCTACCAGCCACTCCTCCAGCACTGGCCTGAGGTGACGCTGCATGCCATGCCGCCATGCCTTTTCTTACTTACTCCCCCTACACTTTCTCAAGGCTGTGAACCCAAGTTTTGTGAACCATCAAGGTTAGACAATTGGTAAGGAAGTGATTTTAAAATATTCAAAATCACAAATCCAACCTTAGCTACAGGGCCACACAAGCTTAGGGGACAGTCACTGGGTGGCTGACCCTGTGTGGACACTGCTCTGTGTGAGGGGAGGCCTCTCCTCGCTCTTCTCCAGTAGCCAGTCCTCCATTGTCTTCAGCAGGTTACTGAAATGTCCCGGTCTTTGTGCAATGTTCTCTGACACCTGACTCCAGACAAGCAGCACAGTCACTCCAGCGCTGATGCAGTTGCTGCACTTTGCTGCCCCTGGTATCACTTCTTTAGTTGTTTTGTAACAGTTCTTACATGTCTTTGAGACTCCCCCCACCCCCCACCCCAGAGTAGACTGTAGCTCTGGCAAGGGGGCAAGGGAGAGCTCCCATCTTATTAGTCTTTATGTCTGAAATACAGGGCTCTCAATAAAAAATGAATTGTGTGGGTGGGAAGAGATCAACCAATGAACTTGTATGTGTTTATGCATAACATAACCTGTGGACACAGACAATGAGATAGTGGGGCGGGGGATGGGAGCAAGGAACAGGTTAAAAGGAGGACCTATAGGGGGGAAAGGAGGACCTATGTAATGCTTTCAGCAATAAAGATTTTTAAAAAATGAATTGCATGACGTCTGTTACACTAATTGGCTAAAGAACATAGCCTAACTAGCAGCGTAGTTTTCTCACATTTCTTTGTTATTCCAAAAAGAGAGTTGATTTTAAAGAAGTGTGAAAAGTTTCAAAAACTGAGACATGCACGCAGGCAAAAGCAGCCCAGCAAAAACCCTTCCTTCCTAGTCCTGGTTATCATTTTCAAATGGAAAATTCTGGGTTGGTGTTTTGCAAGGAAAATAATTAAAGGTTTGATTGAGAAACATAACCAGTAAAATCTTTAATTAACAAAATATATTGTGCAAGTAACAATGGAACGTTACTACTAACTATACCAGTTAGTGAACGCACCATAATGAAGTTAAAAAACATCATTTCAATTTATTTGCTGCATTGAACTTAGACTGACAAAGAAGAATAAAAATAAATAAAAATAAGCCTGAAGTTTTGCTTCTTTAAGAACTTTTTTTTTTTTTTTTTTTTGGGTAGCAAAGTCTATGAGGCAGCTCAATCAAAAAAATAGAAAACATACTAGCTTTTAACTTTTTTTAAAGCCACAATAAAATGTATAAATATAGACCTGCATTAATGCAAGAAGATATAAGGAAAGACAAATTAAAAAAATAAAAACAACCATAATATTTTGTGGACCTCCTCTATCCCATGTCCCCCCAAAGAGACATTTTCTGTTTCTGAGATTTGTGTCTTTATTTCAGTCATATATAGCTTATAAGCATCAGGTAAGATTTGTTTGTTAATATCTAAATATTATGAGCTGTAGCTCTTAAAAACTAAAACAGGAAAAGAATACAGATTACCAAATTATAAACTAATTAAGGACTAAAGCATTATATTTAATAGATTTACATAGGTACTGATTATTAAAAGAATATAGGTAATACAACATGGTGTTTGTTCCTGACTTAGTTTCAATCAGAGGTTTATGGTAAAGGTTAAGTCTACCTTTTTCATGAATTCATCAGCAAATGTTTACACATGGACAAGTTATAGGACTGGTGACCTTGTCATGTTCCTTTTTTCTTTCCTCTTTTATGTACAATTCTCATATGACAAAGGGGTGAGCAAGTCAAACAACTACCTAGAGCATGCAATTTTATGACTATTATGTCATACAAAGGGCCTTCCCTAGGTTAAAAAGTAACTTATTGGGAAACTACTGAAATTTTGTATGATCTGATGTACGTATGTTTGTGAACTTGATTCTCAAAATGATATGGATTTCCAAAAATTAGTTTTATTTTCAACTTTAGCTTCCCCATCCAATTTTATTTCCCTATTAGCAAACAAGATAAAAAGAATGGGTATAGAGAATAGAAAAAAAGTTAATCTTTTCATTTTCATAAACTGTATTCTTACTCTGGGCTTTTTAATTGTTTGATAGAAAGATTACTATTTTAAATTGTGAAATAATTGCACAACAAAAAAGAAATAATCATTGGCATTATTCTGGTTTCATTGAATAAGAGGATTAGGTAATCATCAATGGAATGATCAATTTCTCACAACATAATCACCATACCTGGAGGAAAAGCAAAATTCTAAAAACTGTCGTGTAATTATATTAAATATCACAAGTGTTTTCTGTATTTATACTTTGAAATTTTTCTTTAAAATATATTCTTACCATCCTATAAAGACCTGCTGTCCTATTTGCCTTGTACTGTAGAAGCCACTGTGTTAGCTATAAGTTTTAGCACCTTTGTTTATCCCTGTAGCCAAGTTATATTAAAAGCAACTCAAAATTGCATAGATTATGCTTATTTTGTTGACATTTACTATATTTTAAGAAAGCTGGATAATTTATCTTTATTTGTAAGCTAAATTCACTTAAAAGGTTTCATGAAGAAAATATGAAATTGAAAATACAACATACCAAATTATCAAATAGGAATGCAGTGTGCTTTATCCACATAAATATTTTTTGAGAAGAAGAATTAAAGGTAGAAGTGACTAAAAAAGGAATAGGGAAGAAGAGAAAGAAGGAATGAGGAAAAAGAGAAAATAGAAGGCAAAGAAGGAGAAAGAAAGGCATAGCACTTTTTCATTCCATGTTCAAACTAAGTCACTTGATTGGCTTCTATACATAAAATAATTCTATATATATTATATATTTTAATTTAAAAATTCATTGTAATATTCAATAAATACCAAGATTTGAATAAAGAACTTTAGGAAGGTAGCAGAACTTGTAAAGAGAAAATTGAGCTCCAATAAGATTTCTTGATTTGATACCCAAATGAGCAATGAGTAAATGCTGCTCAGCTGGGTTGATTTTCCACTCTCCATTAGCTTGCATCCACAGTAATGTCCTTAGAGTTCCGAATCTTGTTTTCATTTGTTTGTGCCTCCCAGGTGTGATGTTAATACACCCAGTAAACTTAGCACGTGCAAATCATAAGAAAAGCCCCAGCTCACAGCCTCCTGAAATTTCTATTACTGAGGATTCAAGTGACCAAGCAATAGAAAATAAATGGACCCCAGAGCCTAAGAGAAGTGATTTAAATAATGAGAGAACTGAAAATGGTTGTCAGCTCTAATGACTAAACAATGGATGTGAGCACAATTTCTAGATGTGTAAGAAAGAGAGGTGTGAGAGAGAGTTGAGAATTATACTACTCAGTAGGAGGTCAATGCAATTACACTCAATGAAGAAATACAATCTCTATGTAGAAAATAATGATGAGCCAAAACATGCAGTGAACTCTCCAGGACAAGTTAAGCATATTAGTTCATTGTCATTTCATTTGCTCACTTCTAGAGCAAGCATTGACTGTTCAATGGAAAAAAGATGGGGACAGGAAAATAAGAAAAAATAAATAAAACAATGAAAAAATGGAGGAAGGAATTCTGAGGTAAATTTCTTAACTCAGTTAAAGAAAGACTAAAAGTTCTTATTAGGATTTCTCAGAAAAAAAATATAATTTAAATATCTTGTGATGAAAAGATTCTATATGAATTGCTGATGAAATAAATTGGGGTGTTTTTTTTGCATCAATGAAAAATGTTGTATTTATGTCATAACCTTGTTACTTAAATGTCTACACACTTATAAGCATGTGTTGAATGAGATTGCCCAAGGAGTACACCGTGAGTCCTTGAGTATATACACTCCTTTTTGTAAATTGAAAATTCTTTGTTTACTGGGTAAGCACTTTGTGCATAAGTGAAGCTAAATAAAGTATTATCTTCAGTGGATATTTTTTAATCTTATAATTTAAAAGTTTGACTAAAGCCTTTAACTACAAGAGTACAAGATAGAAACTATTTTCTGGGAAATGATGGATGCAACAATTCTTGATCATTGAATTGGTAGAACAGGAGATTATTTTTACTAAAGTATCAATTGAATTCATAATAGAATTGAATTTGGTTTATATGACTAAAATGTACAGTTCCAACTAAAATTTGAATCAAATTTCAGTTAAATACACAACAAAATTACAATTTGTTCACTCAACGTATATTGATTGACTATGCTAATGCACTAAGCCCTTAGAATACAACAAAGAACAACGCCCTCTCCACCCCCCCCACTTCCCTCCGGAATTAATATTTTAGTGAGAGGAGACAGATGTCAAGTAATCATTGTAAAAAGTGAGGAAAGTACCTAGTATGCTGGAGGTAAGAAGTACCATGGAAAAATAATAGAGCAGCGCAACCAAAACTGAAACTGTTGGGAATAGGGTGAGGGAGGGGAGATATTTAATTTACATTATAAAAACAATCATGGTAAGAAGTAGTCCATGTACTGATATATTGTGAAGGCCAAACAAATAGAATTTCCAGATAAATTGGGTATCTGTCTTCTAAAAGAGAGCCCTACGTCAAAGATGGCTCCAAGGTCTTTGACCGAGCAACTGACAGAATAGAGTTGTTGTCAACTGAGACGATGAAGGTGGCCAGTAACTCTCTAGGCACCAAATTCAGTGAGCTTTACCTAGTTGTGATCCTTAACATTGTTAAGTATCACAATTTTTCTTACGTTCTCCTCCTTCAGTTTTGGTGGCACAGTTTCCTAAGGCTCTTGCTTCTGTCTCTGGCTGATCCATCTGTTTCCCTCACTGACACCTCTTCCTCTACTGGTGGTTACATGTCCATGCACCTATAAGTCTCTTCCTTCTGCCTGCCTGTTCCCTATTTCCCCACTCTTTCCAGGAAAATCACATTAGCCACCATCCTTCCACCATCTTTCTTAGGTATATACTTCAGGCATTTGCTCTGTAAAACCTTCTCTGACAGGTCATCTCCAAATCATTTCACACTCCTATTCAAAATATCTAATTCTAGCAACTTAGCCACTTAAATGATTATACCCTCTCTTCCCCTTCTTTCTTGGCCCTTTGCATAAAAAAATGGAGACATTATAAAGCATACCAAAATATTGTCATACTTGAAATAAATAACAGAAGTCTCTATAGCTGAAGGGGGAAAGTCATTGTGATCCCTGTGATAATGTAAGAGTCAAACAAACCATATTCATCAGTGACATTTCCTGTCAACTAAATAATAATCAATAAAGCTGGTGACTTCCCCATAACTTTCCAAGACCAATTAGTAGTTAGCACAAAGTTAATAATAATGATAATTTGTATTTAAAAAATAAATATTATTTAGGTGTATTTCTTGGCATTAAGAAAAAAAATAATCCAGTACAGGTCATAAAGTTTGCTTTGCTTTGACCCTGCAATTCACTATTTACAAACCCTTTTAATATATAAGAATGGCTTTTCGTATGCCATTGCCTATGTGAATCAATCTTTTTCTCTCCAGGTAGAGTTCATCACTTTCTCATCTGAACTGCAAAATGCAGCTGGAATTTGCCTGGGCTTCAGAAAGCATCCTTATATTACAATCATTAGCTAAGCCGTTCTATTCTCCTGGGGACCATGACCTTCTCAGAAAGCAGAAAGCACTAGTGCTCCAGTGCTTCTAAAACATGTGACAGATTCTACTGACAAACATTTTAGGGCTAAACAAAGTAAACTATTTTGAATCCCTTTACCTCCTCACATATAGTACATTGTAATACTTAATCGCATAGGACAGTAAGCAGCCTATAAAATCAAAAGAAAGGTTAACCTTCTATTAGAAAAAAATATATACATGGAAATACTAAAAGCAATTCATATGACGGATTAGGTAAATTCAGCAAATTAATCTAAAACTATGCACTCATGCTTTCATAAATCAACCAAGTTAATCTATGAACTGGTAAAATCCATTGTATTGATCAAGTGTTTGATATTATAAAGAATATTACTAAATCTCACAAACTATCAATGTGTATGTATATGTGTATAACAATTAAGTATGACTATAAAAAATAATTTTACTTTAAATTATACACTTTGTTAAAGTGGAATTATTGACATTATTTTTTCATCTCTATTCTAGAAAATGCCTGAAAAATGAAGTTCACTCAATATGTCCCTAGTAATAATGTGTTCAATGAGTGGATCGACTGAATGAATATGCTTATTTAAAACATGATTTTACAGAGTGTTGGTTTTAATTTATATTTTCCAATTAATAACTGGTGTGTATTTGCCTAAACAGTGCTCTAAATGCATTTCCATCAGGTAGATTTATCTAAATAGATCCTCCTTTAAAGATTTATCGGTACACAAATTAAACCATATTGCTTATAATATGGTCACAGAGGTGAGGGAACTCTAAAGAAAAGCTAACAAAGGACTATCCCTGGAGGCAAGGAGGAGGCTCTGGGTAAGGAAGAGATCTAGAGGCCTGTTAGTAATGAAGCAGTATCTCATTCACTGATGGTGGTCAGATGGATGTTTATTTTATAATTATTTGTTGAATTGTACATACATTCCATGCATGATACATATGTTTTATTTCATAATTTTTTAAACAAAGGGAGAAAAATAGCTTTGTTTGCAGTCTCTATATTTTCCCCTTAGGGCCTCTGTAACAAAGTGCCACCAGCTGGATGGTTTAAAACAATAGAAATCCTTCTCTAATAGTTCTAGAGGCTAGAAGTCTAAACTCCAGGTGTCAGTGAGGCCATGCTTTCTCTGAGGGCTCTAGGAAAAAATCTGTTCCACACCTTTCCTTTGTTTCTGGTGTTGACCACAATGCAAGACATCACTTAACTCAGTGGTCAACAAACTGCAGCTCGCTAGCCACATGCGGCTCTTTGGCCCCTTGAGTGTTGCTCTTCCACAAAATATCATGTGCAGCCAAAACCAATTTGGCTCAGTGGATAGAGCTTCGGCCTGAGGACTGAAGGATCCCAGTTTCAATTCCGGTCAAGGGCATGTATCTTGGTTGCGGGCACATCCCCAGTAGAGGGTGTGCAGGAGGCAACTGGTCGATGTTTCTCTCTCATCGATGTTTCTAGCTCTCTATCCCTGTCCCTTCCTCTCTGTAAAAAAAAATCAATAAAATATATATTTTTAAAAAATACCATGTGCAGACGTGCGCATACACAGTGTGAATGACACTTTGTGGCCCATGTGTAGAAGTCGGTTTTCGGCTTTCAAAAGAAATTTCAATCATTGTACTGTTGATATTTGGCTCTGTGGACTGAGTTTGCTGACCACTAACTTAGCTCATAAATGCATCACTCCAGGTTCTGCATTGTCACAGGGCATTCTCCGTGTATGTCTTTTTGTGTGGTTCTTCTCTTCTTAGAAGCACACAAGTCATATTACATTCTAGCCATCCTTATCCAGTGTCCGCATCTTAACTAACTTGATTACATCTGCAAAGACTTTATTTCCCAATAGGTCACATTAGCAAGTATTGGGAGACAGGACTTTAACATATCTTATTGGGTAGTTGGTGATGGATACAATTCAACCCATAATAACATCTATTTCAGAAGCCTTGTGAGTGACAATAAGAAAGAAAGGTTAGAGCTATTATTATTATTTTAATTACATGGAGGCTATTTTTCATTTTTTAAATTTATTTTTAAAATATATTTTTATTGATCTCAGAGAGGAAGGGAGAGGGAGAGAGAGATAGAAACATCAATGATGAGAGAGAATCATTGATTGGCTGCCTCCTGCATGCCCCCCACAAGGGATTGAATCTGCATTCCTGGCATGTGTCCTGACAGGGAATTGAATCTGTCACTGAATTGAGCCTGCAACTGAAGTACATGCCTTTGACCAGAATTGAACCCGGGACCCTTTGGTCCACACGCTGACACTCTATTCACTGAGCCAAACCAGTGAGGGCTTCAAGCAATATATATATATATATATATATATATATATATATATATATATATATATATATATACCCTACCTAATAAAAGAGAAATAAGAAAATTGACCATCACTCCAAGATACAAGATGGCTACCTCATGTGGTCAAAGATGGCTACCCCCATGTGAACACAAGATGGCCTGCAGGGGAGGGCAGTTGTGGCCAGTTAGGGGTGATTGGGCCATCAGAGGAGGGCAGTTGGGGGAGACCAGGCCATGAGGGAGAGCAGTTGGGGGATCCAGTTTACAGGAGAGGGCAGTTGGGGGGGGGGGGCAGGCATGCAGGGAAGAGCAGTTAAGTGCAATCTATCCAGCCAGGGAGCAGTTAGGTGTTGATCAGGCTGGTAGGGGAGTGGTTAAGGGGTGATCAGGCTGGCAGGCAGAAGTGGTTAGAGGCAATCTGACAGAGGCAGGCAAGCGGTTGGGAGCCAGCAGTCCTGGATTGTGAGAGGGATGTCCAATGGCCCATTTAGGGGCAATCCAGCAATCCTGGATTGCGAGAAAGATGTCCGACCACCAGAATCAGGCCTAAATGGGCAGTCGGACATCCCTCAAAGGGTTCCAGATTGGAGAGGGTACAGGCTGGGGTGAGGGACACACACACCACCCGTGCACAAATTTAGTGCACCGGGCCTCTAGTATATACATATATTCTTTCAGTAACCTTCATGGGAATATGTATAAGAGAGAAAAAGAGAGATAAAAATTAAACTATCAGAAATTACATCTATCATGAGTCAGGCCTGAGATAAATTTGGCCACATCCTTTTATCCCAGTAAAATGTGCAGTAAATGAGGTTCACATTATAAAACTGAGACAGAATCTGGCCTCCTTGTTCTTTTAGCATCTGCTTTCTTACTTCTCTGGATTCTTTGTCTTGCTTTTTAGTTGCTTTTGCAATCATTGGTTCTCAAACTTCCAATTAAAAGTTAAGTATAAGTTTTTGTTTATTTTGCAGCAGTACTCTTAAATATTTATGAAGATTCTTAAGTCTGACTTGCTTTGAGGAAATATAAAGAAATTAATAATTGATGTGGCTGCTTTGCAGAAAATTAAAGGTTGAAAGCACATGTTAAAAATTAAATCATCTATGGCTAAGACAGCAGATGTTATTTATTTAAAATCTTGCAAGAAAAAAGTACAATTAGGATCTCTCTCCCATCCAAGTCAACTGAAAACCTAATGATTAATTTCAACTTCTCAGGTTCTAAGACCTGAGGCTAGTAAAAAAAAACAAAAAAAAACAGCAACAACAACAACAAAAAACACTAGATAATAAAGGAGAAAGAGAAATTTCTATTCCTATCCCACAATTTTAAAGAACGCTGTTTACTTACAGCATCATTCCTAAATTTCATAGGAAAGTATGATAGATTCTGCATGTTCTGTATGACCCAGAGACAGGACCCATTTATACAATAGTTTCAGTATTTGATGATGATTATAGAAATCATGCTGGTTATTAGCCATTTGGACACAAAATAACTTTAAAGAGCACTTGTACCTCTTACACATGGACATTGGTTTACATATTTAAAGTAAATAAAACAATGAAAGACAAAGATGCAGAGGATGTTGGGTTAAAAACTCTTGCCACCATTGGGCATAGGCAATTCCAGCAGCTGGAAAAGGAGAGCTGACACTTTGGCACACAATTTATGGAACTTGTAATCTTGACTGGAAGTATTATTTAGAGGGCAACCTTTCTATAAAAGTTCAGCAATTTTATTTCTGCCTAGAGAATGAAAGTCTTACCTGAAGCCTCTCAGACCATTCTAGAGGCAGACGAGTGGAAAGCATAACCTCTAAATGTCCTTACTAAGGCCTCATTTTCTTACCCCACACCAGAAAAAAAATAAATCACAGAGCAAGCTCAATGAGCAGAAAACGATACCACTGTCTTACCTGTAAGTTATGACTTTCTGTCTAGTCTTTTGGAAGACGTCGTTTTTTAAAGATCATTTGTTCATCTAACCAGATTTAGAGCCTCTTTTATTTCTTTGCAATAAAATTCCCCTTAACTTGATGGAGTATCTTTTATAATTCTGGTTTACTCCTCTCTGCTACTGGAAGATCCCCTTAAAGCACCTGCCCTTCTAAGGAATGGATGGTGTAATCAACTTGCAAGGTAGAAGGCAATAATTTATATATTAATTGAAAGTATAAATCAGAAAAAACTTTCCTGAGTTACCTCAAAAGTGGAAATGTTAATATTTTTCATGTGTGCAGACTTTTAAGGTTACATGTTTTCTCCAGTATATCTAAGGTGTTCTGAAATCTGAAATATTTCCCTCAACTTAATTTGAATTGACTACTTTTCTAAGAATTTCATTTAATTTGAGCTCTTACATATCCAGTTGGTCCTATCAAGACAGTCATGTAAAAAGAATGTCTCCATAACAGAACTAACTGGAAATCCTTGTTATGTGATTCCAACTGTGGTTCCAGGAAATGTTCTGGGTCAAAGCATTGACTTTCCAATAGTTAAATGAGTGTCAACAAAACACTCTTGCTGCATCTGGCTCCTAGGAGGTGTCCCTTGGCCACTTGATGGAGGTCACTGAGCTGGTGCAATCCCATGGGTTGCTGATGCACCTCTTACATTGCCAAATGATTTTCAGTATGCAGTGCAAGGAAAATTAATTATTCCACTCTCCCCTAAATGCCTAGTACCTACCTCTTCAAATTAAATAAATAGTCCAGGATCTTACTTTATACTCCAAAAGGTGCTTGCGTAAGTTTTATCCCACAGTCTACTATGAAATGAAAAGATATTGTGCTCCTGAATAGCTGGCCTCCTCCGGGCAAATTATAACAGTGTCTTCTAAGCATTGTTATGAATTGTGTTCTCTTGCCATAATCTCTGCAACAATGTTATACAAAATCAATATACTTTCCCCCCCTAGATTTTACCAATGTATTTAAGGAAACACAAGAGAAATGCTTTCAAAGCTTAGAAAATAATGGACTGGGATTGTTCATATGGCTTTCAGTGATATTAGTGAGCTCATTCTGCAGCATGAGCAAAATACGTAGTCTGTACATGGAAAAAAACATAGCTGCTCAGTACTCCCATAATTAAACATATAAGCTCTTTTAATGGAAGGAGGTGAGGTTAGAAGTTAAAATAACCCTCCTCATTCTAAAGCAGTAGTGGGTGTTGTGAGGAGCAGCATAGTTCCCTTCAGGGGTTCAGGACTTATTCCCCCAGCTGCTGGGAGAACTGTCCACAGCTGTCAGTCTTCTCCAGAAACTTCCCTTTAGAAAGTGCCCTGCACAAAGAGAGCAGTCTCTGACAACTGCAAGTCTTCTTCCTGCGACAGCAGTATCTAACAGCTGGTATAAATTGTAAAGCATGATATATTGATAGCATTAAAATATAACTATACAGTATAAATTATTCGTATGTATATAATTTGCATAATATACATTATATATTAGTGTAGTGTAAATTATATATTAGTATATTAATATTGCATATACTAATATATAATATGCAATATGTAATATATATTAAAATAGTATATGGAATAAAACTGAGCACACAGTATGTAGAATTAGTAGAGTAAATAGAATAGTATATGATACATTAGTGTAGCATATAGAATAGAAGATATTATAGAGTACAGTGTCTAGAATATACAGCATAGCATAGAGTGTACAGTATAAACTAGTAGTATAGTATACGGAATAGTGTAAAGATCCAACATGCTCGCTGAAATATGAGATAACTCTGTTACTGAGGCAGCATCCCAGCTCCAACTTCTCTCTCTGCCCAAACCTCTCCCTCTATGTCCCTCCATCCCCTTCCCCTCTTTTCTTCACTCTCACTCCCAACCCATTTTCTCTTTCCTTGCCATCCCCTTCTCTTTTCTTCCCTTTTCTTCCATGGCTGTCTGTCTGAAGAGCAATCCCTAATGAAGTCTTACATATACGGAAGATGATAGTTGAACACAAATGATTTTGTGAGATTTCCTTCTCTGGGCAAAATTTTTAAAAGAATAAAATTAGATATTATCTTAATGTAATAATTTAAATATGAACCAACTAAAAGTTTATAGATTAAATTATGTTGATAATTTAATCACAGAATGTGCAAAAATAGTTTTTGAAAAATTCATCAGTGTACATATAAGAAAGATTCCACAGAAGAGAGTAAGTACAAATCCTATTAAAAACAAAAAGTGACTTTACCATCTCTGTATATTTTCAACAGTTTAATTTTTCCATTAACAGTTATCTGTCCTTCTTAATTTTTCTCACCTTAAAATAATACTTGCTCACCAAAATAAATCAAATATGCAGTCTATCCACTCTAGAAATATTTGTATTAAACCCCTTCTTGAGAAATAAACTACAATGATTTTAATGAAGATCTAGAAGCTCATCATCTATATGCACCATTGTCAAGACCATATACAGTATTGAAAAGCATCCGCACCTGGCTAGTATAGCTCAGTGGTTGAGCATTGACTTATGAACCAGAAGGTCACAGCTCAATTCCTGGTCAGGGCACATGCTTGGGTTGTGGGCTTCATCCCCAGTAGGAGGCATGCAGGAGGCAGCCAATCAATGATTCTCTCTCATCACTGATGTTTCTATCTCTCTCCCTCTCCCTTCTCTCTGTAATCAATATTATCCTATATAATAAAAGCCTAATATGATAAGTGTCTACTCAACTGGTCAGCCATTCAACCAATCAAAACGTAATATGTTAATGATATGCTAAGGCCACTCAACCTCTCGCTATGACGTGCACTAACCACCAGGGGACAGATGCTCCAACTGCTAGGTTAACTTGCTGTTGGGGTCTGGCCAATTGGGACTGAGCAAGACAGGCCAGACATGCTCTGGAGTCCTCTCACGTCCCTCCCCAGCCCCAATTGTGCACCAGTGGGATTCCTTGGCCTGGCCTGTGCCCCTCTCACAATCTGGGACCCCCTCGGGGGAGATCACAAATTTGTGCACTGGGCCTCCAGTACCATATAATAAAAAACTAATATGCTAAGTGTCTGGTTGACCGGTTGGCTGTTCAACCAATCAAAATGTAATATGATAATGATTTGTTAAGTCTGCTCAACCATTCACTATGATGTGCACTGACTACCAGGGAGCAGACACTCTGATCGGTAGGTTACTTGCTACTGGGGTCCAGCCGATCAGAACTGAGTGAAACAGGCTGGACATACCCTGAAGCTCTCCTACAGCTCTCCCCAACTGGCCAACCTCCTGCATCCCTCTCCAACCCCAGTCATGCACCAGTGGGGTCCCTCGGCCTGGATTGCTCCCTCTTGCAACCCAGGATCCCTTGGGGGATGTCAGAGAGCCAGTTTCAGCCTGGCCTGCAGGATGGACCCCACTGGTGCATGAATTCATACACTGGGCCTCATATATATATATATATATATATATATATATATATATATATATAGCATCAGCAGCTCTAAAATGTGAGTGCTCACATTAACAAGAGGCCCAGGCATTACAGTTATCAAAAAAGCAGCCAGTACTGACTCCCTCACTCTGCATTACCTTGCCTCTTGTCTCTATTTAAAATAGCAAAGCATCTCTCAGGAAACTTTGGGGTTGTTTTTTTTGAAAAGTTTCTTTCAATTCACAAGCAACTGGTTTGCATAAAACAATCCAGCCATCATCTCAGAATGGCTACCCGTGTCTAAGATGATGGCATGTATCTAAGCTGAGAAAGCGTGTTCTCCTTTACACTTTTGTATTCCTGTCTCATTGCACAGTTAACGTACTGTTTCCTCCTCTAATGTAACATAATATGGCAAGTAAGATTTGAGGGAAGAAGTCATTTTTTATCCTAGATAGCTACTTTTGAAAAGCTGGTATCTATCTTCCCTCCCCCTGAACACACCAAGGAGCACCACAGCGTAAGCCACCACCTGCTCGAAGACACTGGTTAATGAGTTGATGATTGGCTTTTTTTTAAAATGCGAGTCGCTTGGCACATCACATTCCACCCCCCAAATTAGAACATAGGATGTTTTGTAGCTTCCTGTTGGCTTGAAAAGGTTGTGTTCTTTCTGTGTATCATCGTTTCCTGTCTTGTTTACATATTTTTACCACCTACATGGATTCAAACAAAAATATCGAGTTTCTTTTCATTTCCTTAATTAAGACAAACTACATAATTCCACAAATGCCAATAGAGAAAAATACCTTGCTGGGTCCTGTTTCTTCTAAGATGAAAGCACAGAAAAGGATGGGCTGAGACACTCCTTGCTTCCCATATGTTCCAATCTTGAAGAGAATGTGCCTGTTTGCCCCAGTTGAATGAATAGGTGCAAACATACCATTCACCCTCCAGTAACACATACTTCAATCATTAGATAAGGTTTTCAAGCAAGTTTACAATGGAATGTTAAGTATCTCTTCTCAAACTTTTAGAATGAAATAGATAGTAATTATGAAATCTCATACCAGTCCTTGGCTCAGTGGATAAAGTGTAGGACTGCAGACCACAGGTCCCAGGCCCAATTCTGATCAAAGGTATATACCTCGATTGCAGGCTTCTCCCCGGCCTGGGCCCTCGTAAGGGCTCATGCAGGAGGCAACCAATTGATGTGTTTCTCTAATATTGATATCTCTATCTTTCCCTCTCTCTAAAAATCAATGAAAAAAAATATCCTCAGGAGATGATTTAAAAAAATAAAATGAATTTTTTAAAAATCTTGTATCAGAGTATCCAATTATAAAGTATTGAATCCAGTTCTTTGATCATACTCTACCATTCTTATTATTTCTGTTTACATCTCTACTATTGGCTCTGTGTCCATCTTCTTATTTGTAACTTATTGACTCTGAGATAAAACAATAGAAATTTTCCATGAAAAAAATTTCTCCAACTTGAAGGCTGACTTTCTTAAAATAGTACTTTAAATGGAAAATAGCAATGGTGTTGAGAGGGCAAATGGGATTCAAATGTTTTAAAACTCTGTCCTAAATAATTTAATTTTTATAAAACATTGATGATATATCTGATATAAAACAGAATCTTGAAATTCCAATTCCTTAATGAAAGTTTAATCCTACCCAACACCTGTTCTTATATAGCACGCAAGCAAAAAAAAAAATGCTTTTTTACATTTTTAATGGGTACCATTTAAATGGCTATATAAGGGCCTACATAATAGCCTTGATTTCGTCTCTTGACCCATGAGGCCTAAAATATTTGCTATGTGTTCCTTTAAGAAAATATTTTCCCGCCCCTTGACCTAGAGAAAGGATTGCTGTGCCTTTTGCATCAGCTTGTTGCTTTCTAAGAGGTCAAAAACCTCTACCCTCAGAAAACATAAGCCAAGTGGATGACTGAAGGGAGGGCATTTGGGGGAAATGCTTAGGTTTCTTTCCCCACCAGTTTTCTATATTTATTTGTTATCTTTTAGCTTTTAATTTATCACCCTGTTTTTCTCTATTTTTTTCATGTGCTTTTTTCCCCCCAGACATAAATATCACATTTCTTGTAGCTATAAATACAACATAGTTTCACCTATTTGTGGACAAGTGGGGAATGTGAGGTTATCATCTAACAATCTCCTAAAGTCACATTGAATATACATGAACTAGGTTTAAAATAAGTAAATAATATAAACATAAAATAAGTTTTTGAAAAAGAAAAGTGATGAATTTTCCCTCTGACTACACATTGGATAGGGACACAGGTAGACACTTCATTTAAACTGAAAATATGTTAGGAGGCATCATGAATATCATCTTAGGCAATGTGTTCACTTGATAGATATTGGTTTTGTTAAAGATGTTATGCTTTACCCTTGAAGTATTTTAACAGGAATATTCTACTTGACAATGTCAATAAGTTTGTTATCAATACCCAGACTTTGCATTTTGGGGAAGCTTCCTTAAATTGCAAGGCATCATCTTTTATAAAAGAATAATTATTGTGTCTCTAGAAATGACCTTTTTCATGTTCCAGTTGTATAATTCAAACTTAAATAAGCAACATTTTAGTGCCTAGATAAATGAATGCCTTTCTGAAGTGTCAGGCATGCTTTATTCTGTCTTCCTAAATTATTGGATAACCATCTTGCCTAATAATAGACAAACATGTAAAATTGACCGTACCTCTGCAATGCCACCAGCCAATCAATAGTGATATGCAAATTAACCCAACAAAGATGGTGGTTAATTTGCATACTCCGCTGCAGAGTGATGGGGTGGGACTCTTATGTCATTGCTATAGCGTTCTGCCCTACTCTTGGTCTGTCAGGGCCACTGGCAGCGTGGGAAGGAGGGGCCTGAGCGGTAAGGGGCTGGGCTGGAATGGAAAGGCAGTGCTAGCAGCCAGGGAAAGGAAAACCTTTCTAGCACGAATCTTCATGCATTGGGCTTCTAGTGAGTTTATAATAATGTTTCTGGAGAATTAAATATCATACTAGATATTTCATTTAAGATCCAGAACAAGAAACATATTTCATGTCAGGCAGGTCTGGCTGTCCAGGATGTTCAAGATGGGGGGAAAAAATCATAAATTGTGATTCTTTGGGGAAGCAAATGAGAAGCATGACATAAGAAAAATAACCTGAGGCTTTCATTTTAGAGAAGCAAGGAACTGAGACCCAGGGGAGCTCTGTGGGTCCTTCAAACACTTAGCTTCTGTGATTTTCTTTCTAAAGGAGTATACAGGAGCTTCGAAGCCTTTTCACACTTGGAGAATAAAATAGTATCTATTGCAATTCAAAACAGCTTAGCAAGTCATCCTGCTAATATAACATTTCTTTTTTTGGTGCATGTTTCTTCCAAACTCAGTTTTCACTTAGCACCAACAGCGACTACATTGCGGCTCTCAGAAAAGAAATAATGGTTTTATTTTTAAAGACTGTTAAGTCTACAAATGACTAAAGAGTCTTTGATACCAAAAATACCCTAGGTAAAGAGGAACGTTTTTCAGTTTAGACAGTGTGCAGTCTGAATGTGGCAGACTTTCTATTAGCCCAGACCTGGGAGAGCAGCTGGGGAAGCTCTAGCTCTTTGCTGAGGAGCATAGTGAGTTTCACGGGGAGAATGGATCCAGAACTCCCCTCACATTTGTACACACACCTACACACTCACATGCACACACATACACACACACACAAATAACATATATATATATATATATATATATATATATATATCCAGTCACACACACATTCACACACACACACACACACACACCCCTTCTTATATGCATACATACACACATACATACATAGGCTCAGACATATGTTTACATGGACATACATACACACAATTACACAAGAATTATTAGGTACTCCAAATACCTATAAAAATGATAACTGTAACTTGAAGTAAGTTCCTGGAATTCATTAAATGTCCTCTTTAACCTTAATTTCATCACTGTTTTGATCTCCAGTTCTCAAAATAGAGCCACCAGAGCGGCAGCAGGGTGCTTGCAAATGCTATGGCCTTGCTGCTGAGGCTGGAGCTCAACAAAAAAGGCTTTGCCTTTACAATCCTCCCCATGATTCTGGTGCATATTAAAGTTTGAAGCCTACTGCTTTACATCAAGGATCCTAGAGAGAAGCTTTTCAAACATTAACATGCATAAGAATTTAAGTAAAGATCATAATTCAGGAGGTCTGGGTAGAGAGTGACATTTGGCAATTCTAGTGAATTTCTTCCAGGTAACGCTGATGCTGTCCACAGAGTTCAATGAGTAGAGACGGTCTCCAGTCCATTTTTCTCAGTTTGGATTACCAACGTCAATGTTCACTCAAGGCAATATTCTAGTGCTAAAAAGACTTTTAGAAAGATCTCTCCCAGTAGTAGATCAAAGAATATGAACTTTCCCCTATAGCACATAGATGTAACAAATAAAAAAGCAACAGAGGGCTCCAAATTCTAGTTCTGCAGAACCCTAAACAATTCCCACAAACTTCTGTGTGTCCACTTTTCTTTCTTTTTAAAATAAAGATCTTACAGTAGGTTATTTTACTATTTTTGAGCTCAAAATTTGTTTGTGTATGTAATTAACTTTGTATTACTCTCTACTGAGCATTAACTGTATTTCTGTATTCTGCTGAGTGCAGGGACTTTAAATCTTTAAGCCCCTACAGCACTTAGTAGGTACTTTCAACTGCCTGATAAAAGCACTAAAGGCAAATTAAATACTATTTTTCTCTCAGAAGATTCTTTAATTTTTAATATAATAACTAGACTTCCATTGTTTGTTTGTAAAGATATTTCTTTGCACTAATGAGAAAAGATGCATCCACTTAAAAATATTGTTTTAAGTAAACACAAAAAAGGCTTGCCCAGAGCATCTGACCTATTGTAACACTAATGGAGCAACCTACTTCTGTTTATGCATCCATACATAGAGGGCCAAAAGATTTAAAAGTACTAAAAAGAACTTTTTTCTTAAAATAACAGCATTTAATTTTAAGCTTTAATTTACAGATATTAAAGATTATCAAATTAAAACAGATCATAGACACAGAGAATAGACTGATGGTTGCTAGGGGGAGGGGAAGGGAGTGAAAAGCTGAAGGAGTTAAGAAGTACAAATTGGAAATCACAAAATAGTCACAGGAATGTAAAGTACAACATAGGTAACATAGTCAATAAAGAAAAAAATATATATTGTCCATTTGTTCCTTTCCCTGATGTGGTTGAAAAGCAAAGTAGGCAAAATTTTTGGAAAGTCAACAGCAAAAGACCAATGAAAATGAAATCTATGAATTCATGAGGTTCAGTATTTTTAGTGAAAGTTCTTCAAACTCTTTTCCTTTATTCCTAAAACTGAGGAGGAAGGTAAATACCCCTTTTAAGGCTGGAAATCAAAGACAAAGGGTGTCCTTGAGACCTGGAGCGAGGTCAGCGGACTTGGGGAAATTGTGAAACCTGAGAGTCAAAGTTTATCAGGGAGCTGTAATCATCAGAATTAGGCCTGGGAAGAGGGTGAGAGTGAATTAATTGGGTTGACAATGAACAAAATACTCAGGAAGTTTTAACAGATGGAGTTGAGATCCTTAGAGAACATGGAGACCTGTCTTAAGAAGCAGATGGTTGATGACAAAGTACAGCCTTGAAAACCAGATGCAAAATGAGCACACCCAGGGAACAAAGGCTACTGCAACCCATTCATTAGGGCTGCACTGAAAAAAAGAAGAAAAAAACTGATCTGGGTACAGACAGTAAAGTCCAAATGGTACAAATAAAAATAATAATGAATTTCTTGCCCATTTAAAGAAAGTATCGCTTACTCATGAGGACAAGGTACAGATGCAAAAAATGCAAACAAGGCAGAGAAGGATGAAGGGTCCTAGAGGAACAGAAGCAGAAAACCAGCCAGCATTACCAGTTAAGACAGACATTGGACTTCAGCATAAACAAGTAGAACTCTGAATCACCCCGAAGCCAGGGGAAGAGCTATGCTGAAGGTTATGGATACAATATTTAGCAAAAACAGACATAATGCCTGCTTATGTGGAGTTTATCATCTGGCATGGAAGATGTTTATAAAGTATCAACTGAAGCAAATGTAAATATAAAACTTTTCTGGGAAAGGGAAGTGCAAGGGTGCTCTGAGAGTTTGTAAGAGGAAGATTTGACCTAAAACAGATGGGGCAGGATGACTTCCTTGAGGAAGTAATGAGTTTGCTGAGATCTGAACAAAGAATAGGCATTGATGAGATGCTGTGTGTGGTGGTGAGGAGGGAATGCTAATGAAGAAGGGATGAGCTGAAAAGCCCCAAGGAAGGAATGTGTAGTAGAGGGAGGTATGGGGGAGACCAGGCAGAGCTGAGAGACCATGTTAAATATTTTGATCCTTATTCTAAGATCAATGAGAAACCATTTGGTTGTTTAACCAGGAGCCTGGCATGGGAAGTTATATTTTATATATTAAAAAAACAAACAAAACAAAAAAAAAAAACCCAGATCATTCCAATAGTGACTTACTGCACCATACAGTGCAGCCCTGATTTTAAAGCAACAGAGTGAGTGTTTGGATGCGTTTACAGTCTCCAGGTGAGGAGGATGACAGCTTGAACTAGGGCAGTGGCAATGAAAACAGGGAGAAGTTGTTGACTTGGGAGATCCTTAGAAAGTAACATCAGCAGGATCTGGTGGCAGATTGATTGGACATGGCACATGAAAAAAGCAAGCCTTCAAGGATGACAGGTTCCAGGCTTGAAAAAGCAAAGCTAGAAGACAATCTTATTTTGTTTTGTTTGCAGAGAGAAGGTGATAGGTAACACGTTCCATTCAGGATAGGCAGAATTTAAACTGACTCTACGATGTCCACATGGAGACACCAAATAGGCAACTGAACATACCAGTCTGGAGCTTAGAGGAGAGCCCTAATCTGAAGATGGAAAACCAGGCATGTAACAGGAGATGGTCATTGAAGCCATGGGCCTGGGTGCAATTGCTAGAAAGAGTGAATAAAGTGAGAAACAAAATGTTAGGTGGGGTTTGGACAAGTCTAATGGAGAGGCCTTCCTCACTTTGGCCAGACATTAAGCTAATCTAAAAAGATACTATCAGCAAAACAGAAAATGACATGTAACAGACAGAGCCGAATATACTAAATGTCAAAATGCTGGGGGAACATATCAAGACCAAGAAAGCTGGTGTCCAATTTAAGTAAATCATTTGCTTATTTAAAGAGCTGGTTTTTGTTTACCAACCAAAGTACCTGTCTTGTGTCTATTGAAAACGTATCTTTCTCTGAGCATATTTGCTTTGGCATTGGGACAACCAAATGACCTGTCCATCTCCTCATCTGGTGTTGGTAGTGGTACTGAATATGAAGATGCAGTCTTCTTGTAGCTCAGACATGAAGTCCCTGGGAGAGGGAAGGCTCCAGACTCTAGCAACAATGTTTGGTTTCCAGACAGGGGAAAGAATTCACAATGAAATAGAATAAGAGAATCCTATCTCCTCTCTTGGCACACGCTATAGTGTATTCAACAAGTTCATAACCCCTAGCAAGCTCCTTCCTCCGTGACCATCAGGAAATATTGATTCTGAGGAGAAAACCAGGATGATGTTTGCAAATCACTAACCAAGAAGTTAAGGTTAATCTAGAAGTACAAAGGTGAATTTAGTAAGGTATTTCCAGAAAGTAATGCATTTCCATCTTCCTTTCTATATTTTATTTTTAATGATTGATTCCATGTTTTTACCAAAAAAAAGGTGCATGTACTCAATGTGCATAATCACACTAAAAAATGAGTACACTGTATCTTTAAACTCATTTTTTACATCTGAGTTTATCAAGTATTAACATTTTTTTCCATTTTATTTTTATTTTTTAAAATATATTTTATTGATTTTTTACAGAGAGGAAGGGAGAAAAATAGAGTCAGAAACATCAATGAGAGAGAGTCATCGATCAGCCGCCACCTGCACACCCCCTACTGGAGATGTGCCCACAACCAAGGTACATGCCCTTGACCAGAATTGAACCCGGGACCCTTCAGTCCGCAGACTGACACTCTATCCACTGAGCCAAACTGGTTTCGGCACATTTTTTTTCCATTTTAAAAAGCAATATCTGTTAAGGGAGCCACAATGGCACCTACTGTGGCAGGTGAGCACAGTGAAAAATTAGTGAAATGCTCCTACTTGGTAACTTCATCTTGAGAAAGGACTCTTCTCTCAAGCCTCTCCATGAGGTTTTGAAATCTCGTGTTGCAGTGATTTTTTTTCAATATCTGCTATTTTAAATAGTTTTGAGACATGCTTTTATGCTCTGGAGAAAACTAATGGAAACAGAACTGACAATACGTGCACCACCTTTTTCAATATCTTTGTAATATTTTTAAAATTCTCTTTTTTAATGTTTCTCTTCTGACATTGTCATTCTATTACGAATTTTAATTTTCTTATTTTAGCTTTGACTAACTTTACAAATTTAAATACGAAGTTAAGGTATAAGGATGGAGAACACGCTGATGGGATGTCAATGTGCCGACTGAATTGTATTTATTCTTGGCAGTCACAAATGTTACAATGAAATTGTCCCTGCTGTGATCTCGCATTATGGAGAGTTCCGAGGGTCTGACAACTCCTGACATTATAATATACTCCTGCTACACGGTTAAATCAGACAGTCAGAGCGGAGTTCTCAGCAGAGCATAAGGAAAGATTTATAGACATGGCAAAAGAACACTTTCCCTGTTCCCTTCTTTAAATAATTATGACTTTCCATGAATCTCTTTCTAAATCAACTGCAGAATGACAAATATCTGGGCAAAGCAAAGGCCACAAAAATATCACTTACAGTGAGCACTATTGAGGTTTTAGAAGCATGGTATGAATTCTCCGCCGTACATTCTACATATGATTCATTATGTGGGATGTTCCCCACCTCTCCACACACCATATATTTCTCCCATTATCATTCAAAAAGGACTCTTAAAACTCCTTCTTTCTGTCAATTTTTTTTCTTTTCTCAATATGAGAAGTCAAGAAGAAAATAGTTCAATGTCTTTTGAATTAAACAAGTTGAGGGGGTAGGATAAAAATGTGCCTAGTTGATTACATGGAATGCATATTCTGGAAGGACTTTCCAGGGTTTTGGGGGGGGAAATTACAAGTATATTTGAAATGTAGTTTTTAAATTTAATCATATAGGTTTATCTGAAGTAAAATTTTGAAACTGAGAATGTTTTTAAATGCCCTGTGTATGCAGAGAAGTGAAAAAGAAGTAAAATTTATAGAGTATGTGCTCTGCAAGGGCTTTTCTAGATTATATCTGTCAATCTCTGCAATAGCTCAAGGAGGAAAGGAAAATCAGCCCCATGTGAAGCCCAGTGGGTTTCAAAGGTCATGTGCCCAAAACCACACAGCTATTACAACTGAGAATCCGAAGTTTTCTCTGGCTCCCAATGTTCTTCCTCAAGACCCAATTATGACCTACTGCTAAAGTCATTGCATATAAAACAAACAAACAAACAAAATGAAAATAAAAATATTCCACATTATATATAGTTTTTCATTCCACAATTGATAGACATCATGGTATTTTATGGGTTAACTTTTTCCTATAGTGTCTATCATGTGCTCTACCCAATTACCTATCCGATATTACTGTTTGGATATCCAACAGGGTTTCAACTTCCCCATGTCCAAATGAAATTTATCAGCATCCCCCACATTGCTAATCCCTATATGTTCTCTCGGTCAATGCACCTAAGAGCATGAGCTATGAACCAGTGATAGTCTGGGATTATCTGAACTGGTCCATGAAGTAAATACAGAAACTAAAAGTAAGCAGCTGAATACCTTCATAGCAATTTGACAATGCTGCAATGTCTACCTGCATGAGTACACTTCCAGTAAGCGCTTTTTATTATAGTTCACAAACATATACAATGGATAGATTTTTTTTTTGAAAGCTGATCCTTTACCACAGAGCGTCTGGGAAACACTATTACAATTCAGTGCAAGGCACTACTACTCAACCAGTCACCTAAACCAGAAATGTGAGTCTCAACCACCTTAGCTCTTTACCAGGAACACACAGACAGATAAGCAATATGAAAAGCAGGAGGAAGTTTCTAGAGCAAAGAAATTGTTATCAAACTTTTGTCTTTACTGACACTTTTCCCATTAAAACATGCTAATGTTCTCTAATCTAATAAATACCCTCTCTCAATCCCTCATGACCCTGCAACTATTACCCTAAATCTTCTTTATAGGAATGCTTGGTTAAAAGGTTTTGGGAACACCAGGATCCCTTAAGTGATCCCCATTAGTTTTGATAACCCACTGCAGTGTGATTTTCCCCAGCTCCCTTGCTGAAAACATTAGCAAACTAACCAATGATGGCTTTATTTCTAAATCCACCACTGAGATCTTGCCTTCCTTGGCCTCTGAACAATACTGAACAACATTGATCGGCCTCTTCCTTTTTGATACTCAGGCTGGCCAACGGTTTCTATTTCTAATCTGTGAAGATAAACGAGGCATCATCTGTTAATAGGGAGAGAAGATCCAAAATGGCTCATGCTGAGATTTAGAGAGGACAGAGTTTATAACAAATAGAAAGACAGCCCCACAGTGTTAGGGGCTTGGGCCAGCCAGCAGACTATCATTGAGGAATGCCACCAACTGCTTATTCCTCTTATTTTTTCAGGTGGATACACCCTGGTGTAGGTAGAGAGAAAGTTCTGGGTGGTTGAATTGAACCAGAATCTGTCATTTTAAAGTTTTTGATGGTAGTTAAATACCACTAAAATGGATACAGTGCTCTTTTAAAAAATATATTTTTTTTATTGATTTTTTACAGAGAGATAGAGAGGCAGAAACATCGATGAGAAAGAAACATCTCATCAGCCACCTCCTGCATACCCCCTTCTTGGGATGTGCTTGAAACCAAGGCACATGCCTTTGACTGGAATTGAACCCAGGACCCTTCAGTCCACAGGCTAATACTCTATCTACTGAGTCAAACCAGCCAGGGCTGGATACAGTGCTCTTAAGAAAACATACTGAAGGAGAAACAAGGAAGATCAAAGATAAAAATCCAAACAATGTTAATATTTAAGGAGTTGGCAGCCACGGTGTTTCCTGGTAATGCTAAGGAGAAGGAGAGGCCAGATAAAAGGATAAACATAAAAAAAAAAGTAGGGCCTAAAAATTAGAGAGAATTTTAAAAGGTGGGTATCATGAGTTGCTACTGCATACCAATTATACAGGATGAGGCAAGAAAACACATTTTGGGATGTGAGAATTAATGTTAAGATTGATTTTACAAAGGGTAGTTTCAAAAGCAACATGGGAAATCCAAAGAGCTGCTGCTTTTGCTGAGTCAGACACTAAACACTGTTCGTGCAGCACTGGGACTCATTCTAGTGGTCATGGAATTCCCAAAGCCATAAAATACATGACCACAATTAGTGGGCAGAAGCAAATCTCCCAGGAAAAATCCTCCTACGCACATTGCCGTCCCAAAGGCCTTACCCTAAGAGTGTTATCTGTCATCATCTACTCCACTGCAAAAACCACCCAGGCCCCCAGTGGAAGCCATTCAATCAAGAACAGGTTCCCCTTTGATAAAGAGAAAGAGCAAACAAAAGGGCTGATGATGTCTCCTACTTAGTACCATTCCCAAGCTCTGTCTGGATTGACCTCTATGCTCTGATGTTTGATTTTTCATAATCATTTTTCTTTGCTCTTTCTCTTCTCCAAGGCTTATTCTTCCTGCCAAATATATATATATATATATATATATATATATATATATATATATATATATATATATATATATATATATATAGAGAGAGAGAGAGAGAGAGAGAGAGAGAGAGAGAGAGAGAAAGAGAGAGAGAGAGAGAGAGAGAGAGAGAGAGAGAATGACTTATGATACCAAAATCACCTAAATCCACATGAAAGTTCTTGTTAGTAAAATTAATCTTATAGCTCTTCCTCTCACTTTCCATTTATATTTCTTATTCCAAAGAACAACCTCTGAGCCCTCCATGTTTCAATACATGTGTCAGGTAAGTCCCAGTCATTTCTTCCTACTAGCCAAATACTCAACCAAAGAAGCAAACATTTCTCACCAATAGACGTGAGGGATAAGAGTTTGGGAATTTGAAACTTCTGGATGTGTTAATATTCCACGAGAAGTCTATAAACCAAACTTAAATATCAAGTGTCATTCGATTAAGAGGAAAATTCTCCTGCTCTCTCTGAAAGCACTGAGGGACAAACATGTTCTAAATGCCATGACGTTACAGATGGGACAGAAAAAACTATTCCACTGGGGGACTCCTTGCTCTATTCTGACTTAACACACTGGCAGAGACAATGCTAAGTGTCCCACAATGTACCTTTTATAGCTGTCTTTCAGGGATGTAATAAAGACTACATATTGAGCTAGCTACCTTTCAATTAGGTTAGACCATGAGTCTTATTCTGGTCAATGAAGTGGTAGCAGAGTGACATGGCTTGAGATGAGCCCCCTGCCATGGTGAAAGTGTGGTTCCAGCTTGGTTTGCTGAGACACCACAGGCATCATTAGGCATCTCCCAACTATCTTGCAACCCAGCTTTCTGTGTGTGACACACAAATTGTTGTTATTTAAGCTACAAGACTTTGGGATTTAACTGTTACCCCATAATTTCATTGTTTCTGTCTTCATTAATACAAATGTCATACAATTATAGAAATGTAAGGGATAATGTACCCAATTTTTTCTTTTTATCAATAAAACTGAACCCCGATGAGCCTCTGTGACATGTCCAAAATCAAGAGAGTTAAGAAGTTCAGAGGAGCCTAGAATATGGTCTCCTGCCATTTGTTCCACCGCTCTCTCATTTGTAACAAAGATTATAATAGAAGACAGTGAAACAATGACAAACATATTGGAAAAATAGGTACATTTATATGCATGTGCTCCATCAATAAATATTATAAAACATATGTGTGTGGGTAAACACAGGAGTATATAAGTGACTAATACAGGTATGAGAAGACCATCTCTTTCATGACTGTAGTGTCTTTACATAGCATGTGGGAACTTGGTGCTACCCTTAATCATATTGTTCTTTTAACCAACATATGTCTTATATATTATTTAGTTTTCCCATTAATATTGGTAAATGAGGAAACTGAAGCCCAGAGAGTACAACAATATTCCAAGTTCATGCTCTCAGTTATTGGCCGAAGCAGAGCAGGAATTACGTATTCTCCTCCACATCCAGCCAGATTCTCTATGCTATATTTAGAAGTATCATCCTGCTTCTCAAGTTGAGGAAGTAATCGAAAGTTGGAGTGATATGGTTAAGCATGAAAAGAAGAAGAATAAGTTTCTTTCATAAAAATGATAGAACAAGGAGTGTTCAGAATTGAACAGATGGAACAATCGGGAAATTAGCCTAATGAGAAATGAGTAGATAACTACGATGGTTAAAATCAATCAAATAAGCAGGTCCTTCAGTATTCATGAGTTCATATGATCTGGGGGAGGATCTCTTCTGAGGGGAGGATAAGTTGGTCATCTTTAGCAACTCTTAATTACTAATATCTGCTATGGTTCAGAAACAAAGCAAAATAATGTGAACAGAATTACCATCCATTACATAAGACTGAGGTAGTTAGTCTCCTGAATTACTCAGGGGAAAAGTGTGATGAAAACAATGTCATCCTAACTCATGTTTTCCCTTGTGGTTAAGTAAGTCATTATGATGAATAATCTCCCACTTTTTCTGCCCACATGATGGTTTTGAACAAGGCTTTCCTTTTTGAGCTGTTTTAATCTCCTTTCTTGTTACAAACTAATGTCCTTGAGTCAAATGACCCTCTGTTCTGAACTTCGACTAGAGTCCTTGAGGGCCTCAGGTCATTGCTAGAGTTCCATTTGACCTGTAATGGTCAAAGAGCAATAAAATTCCTTCTTAAAGCTTTGCTTGAAGATCACCATTGCGAATAACCTTATGTTTATAAAGTGCTCTTCCTTAGAACATTGAACACATATGTGGACATATATGTAAGTTCAACAACTGTCTTCCATGATAGAGGCTGAACCATAAAAGATAAAATATCTATGATCCAAACTTTAATCACCCAACTCACAGAGTCCCCAATGTATCTCTGCTTATTTGCTTTAACTTTATCTTCATGGGTCAATCAGTAGAGGCTTTTTAAAAAGTGTTATGTCCAGCTGAAAGCAAATGGGGATCTCAGGGAACATATAACACTCAGCACCTACTTACTGCCATCTGAAGAATTGCCCATTTGTCTAAATGGAGAAAATTCCCTCAGCATTAAAGGGTCTCGAGACTGTTAAAAAGGAGGCAACACTGGTAATCCCACTACTGACAAAATTATTCGTATATCGTTGCCTTCCACCAGTAAGCAATAATCATATTCTCCTCTATGCCTCCCTAGTACTTTAGACATATGTTCATTAAATACTATTTATTTTTATTTTATTAGGATTCAGTTGAATAAGTTTATCCTATTAAGCTAAAAGGTGCTTTAAAGGAAGGGATTGCTTTGTATATATCTATATTGCAACACTGACACCAAAGTTAAAATTTAAATTTTGTTTCTTTCAATAAATAATTGAATGAATTGCTAGGGAAGCAATGAATTGACAGTAGAGGAACAGATCGAACAGGAGTATATGATTAGGAAGCCAGACTTAAAGTTGATGCTGATCTTGCTAACCAGGTGTTTCATATCTGTCCATCTTTTAAGGCAGTAATCAACAGAGCCAAACATCAACAGTACAACAATTGAAATTTCTTTTGAGAGCCAAATTTTTTAAACTTAAATTTCTTCTAATGCCACTTCTTCAAAATAGACTCACCCAGGTCGTTGTATTTTGTAGAAGAGCCACACTCAAGGGGCCAAAGAGCTGCATGTGGCTCGCGAGTCGCAGTTTGCAGACCCTGGTTTTAAAAGGATCAGGCTCTCCAGCAGCCCTCCCTCTTCTAGGAAAAATACTTTTCTAGATGCATGGAAATACCTATTCTTGACTTGAGGAATAAAAAGTAAAAACTAGACCCTATGTAGGAATCCTAAACCAGAGCGGGATCCAGAAAGTTGGTAGCTGATGAACTCTGTTCCCTATCAATGAAGAAGAAACACCCTCCCCCTCTAACCCAGCCAGCTTTAGCTCACCGTATTTTCAGTAGGTGGAAATACACCAAGCACAGAAAGAAAGGAAAGGATCCTTCAGAGTACAGGATTTACCTAAATCCTGAGCAGAGAGGAAATAGAAACATTGGAAGTAAAAATCAGAAATCAATCGTGAACAGCCCTGACAACAATATCCAAAGGGGCTACCACTGCTTTATTGCTGGTTAAGAAAACTTGGAGCCCCTTATCCTACAGGCACTGTGTGCAAGACTTTCAGGTGCAGCAAGGCTTCTCTGCTCTCTGCTTCCTCATCCTCCAGCTCAGTGTCACCATTGCCGGCACTTATTCACACGGACAGTTAACAGGGAGTTTGTAATATGGCTTCAAGACCCTCAGATGAAAGCAACTTTCTGAAGACAAAACTGTGGTGATGTATCTAACCTCCTTCATGCTTCCTGTAACCTGCAGTGTTTCTTAAAATTCAGTTCTCTGGGTTGACATTGCTTAGTTTATTATATTTCAGATAAGCCCATCTATTAATAATTTACTCATTTCTCATTTACATTGCATTATGTTTGTTTTCTTAAGGAAGTAAGAGTATTGATTTTAATTCCTAGATCATGAAGCAAATTATTTCTGACCTCTGCATGTACAGAAGATATGCACTTAAGCTGCAACTCTTGCTGGCCATAAAATGCCCTGCGGAATCATGAATATTAAAGCAAATAATTTTCCATCTTGAGGGCAAGAGTGTATGCTTGCATGTAAAAAAAAAAAATAAGGTCATTTCATTTTTAAGTAAAAAAAATACAATAATAGTTGAATCATGTAGGAGTTGAGGAAAGTTTCAAGGAGAATATAAGAGCTTAATATAAAGAAATCTAAATGTTACTGACATAACTGCAATGCTACAAGAGAAAAGATATTCAGAGTTGTATCATTCTATCCTGGTTAAAAGAATTTTACCATATTTTCCTCAGAAAGTGAGTTGCTTCTTTAGTGATCACTAATTATGACCACTAATTATCCCTTTACAGAATAATGATTTTCCCTTTGTCTAGCTACCCTATTGAGATATGTGAGATCACGGCCTTGGAATGACACACACACTAACAAATATTTCTTATATAATAAAAATTTCTTAAAACTAATTTTGTTTCCAATATAATTCACTATATAATTACACTCTTTACTTCCAAAATCTAAATCTTTCTGAATTTTTTGAAACTGTTCTCCTCTAAAACTTTTCAGCTAATGTGCTCAATGTGGAAGGAAGTATGGCTGCTGAGCCATTGGGAAACTGGAAAGAAGGATATGGTTGGGGGATAGAAGGGATGTCTCTCTCCTAGAGGTGTCGCTCTGTGAAAGTAAAAGTTAAAGAAGGTATCCAGATAAATGATGATAAAAAATAAAGTAAAATTAAAAAATGTTATATTTTTTTTTAAAAAAAGGGATTAATACCAAGGTTGATTTGCAATATAGTCCAAACTCTGCATTTCTTTGACCCTTTGTTCATATTATGGTGGCACAAATCAGAGGATATTCAGTTGTAGCATTCAGGCATATGCTGATTCCAGAGGGAGGAAAGAGCCTCCTCTTGGGATCATAGTCATCACTACCCTCACTACTGCTTCCTTTGATGTCACAGCACACTGATATAACTGTAATGCTACAAGAGAAAAGATATTCTGAGTTGTATCATTATATCCTGGTTAAAAGAATTTTACCATATTTTCCTCAGAAGTTGAGTTGCTGCTTTAGTGATCACTAATTATGACCACTAATTATCCCTTTTCAGAATAATGATTTTCCCTTTGTCTAGCTACCCTATTGAGATATGTTTGTCCAATACCCTATTGAACATACTTTCTATGTTCACCTACCCTTATAGTCTCTTCCAATCAATGTTCCAGGTTGCTTATATATGATCATATTCCCAATTGTTTTCTTGTTTCCCCAATATCACTGTAGATGCCATGGAGGAAGAATATATATTTCTATGAACCAAAATATCCAGCGTCATGTGTGCCTCTTTTAACTTTTAAATGTATTTTTTCTGATGTCAGAGAGGGAGAGAGATAGAAACATCAATGATGAGAGAGAATCATTGATCGGCAGCCTCCTGAATGCCCCCACACCGGAGAAGATTCAGCCCACAACCCAGACATATGACTGGGAATCAAACCATGACCTCCCAGTTCATAGGTTGGACCTCAACCACTGAGCCATGCCAGCTGGGCCCATGTGTTCCTTTTTATCTTATCAGCTTCTCCGCAGTTTCAGGCACATAGCAGTGCTAGATTAGTTTATATTTATACTAGAGGCCCAATGGATGAAACCCATGCAAGAGTAGGCCTTCCTTCCCCCCGCTGCCAGCACCAGCTTCCCTCTGGCACCTGAGACTCAGGCTTCCCTCACAGCCCCAGATGGTCATCTGAAGGTCATCCAGAAGGTCATCCAGTTTAAATAGCATATTATGCTTTTACGAAGGCCCGGTGCACCAAATTGATGCACGTGGAAGGTATCCCTCAGCCCAGCCTGCACCCTCTCCAATCTGGAATTCCTCAAGAGATGTCTGACTACCCGTTTAGACATCCCTCTCACACTCCAGAACTGCTGGCTCCCAACTGCTCACCTGCCTGCCTTCCTGATTGTCCCTAACTGCTTCTGCCTGTCAGCCTGATCACCCCCTAACCACCCCTCTGCCAGCCTGATTGATGTTTAACTGTTCCCCTGCCAGCCTGGTTCCTTCTAACTGCCTTCCCCTGAAGGCCTGGTCACCCCTAACTACCCTCCCCTGCAGGCATGGTCACCCCTAACTGCCTCCCCTGCAGGCCTGATCCTTCCCAACTATCCTCCCCTGCAGGCCTGGGTTCCTCCCACTGTCCTTCCCTGCAGGCCTGGTCGCCCCCAACTACCCTTCTCTGCCAGCTTGGTCACCCCTAACTGCCCTCCCCTACAAGCTTGATCACCCCCAACTTCCCTCCCTTGCAGGCCTGGTCCCTCCCAACTGCCCTCCCCTGCTTGCCTGATCACCCACAACTGCCCTCCCTTGCAGGCCTGGTCACTTCCAACTGCCCTCCCCTTCTGGCCACCTTGTGTCCACATGGGGGCAGCCATCTTTGACCACATGGGGACAGCCATCTTGTATGTTGGAGTGACAATCAATTTGCATATTACTCTTTTATTAGATAGGATAAAGGCCTGGTGCATGGGTGGGGGCCAGTTGGTTTGCATTGAAGGGTGTCCCAGATCAGGGTGGGGGTTCCCTTGGAGCTTGGGGTGGCTTTGGGGAGGGGCCTGTGGTGGTTTGCAGGCTGGCCATGCCCCCTAGAGACTCAAGTGGAGGCCCTGGTATCTGGGATTTATTTATCTTCAATAATTGAAATTTTGTAGCCTTGAGCAGAGGCGAGGGCAGGCCAGGAAGGGTGGAAAGTTTGGCTTCCTCCATCGCCAAGGGCAACCTAAGCCTCCTACTCTCTCCAGCTCTGTGGCTGCTGCCATATTTGTGAGGTTAATTTGCATACTTGCTCCTAATTGGCTAGTGGGAGTGGCTTGTAGGTGTAGCAGAGGTATGATTATTTTGCATGTTTCTCTTTTATTAGATAGGATTATTATAGATTAACTATACTTTATATACTTAATATAAATATAAACTATGTTTAATCCAAAATACAACTGAAGAATGATATATATTATTTATCTAGACCCTAAAGATGGTATTTTCATTTCAATAAGCAGATAGAATACAATTTTGCTCTTGGTGTTCTTTAATGTTATCACAACAGAGCTATAGAAGAAAAGTGAATCTATTTCACACAGAAGAAAAAACAAAAACACAAGGTATCATCTAAACCTCTGAGACAGGTGTGAATTTATATGGCTTTCTTCCAGTTCCAATTTAAAAACAAAACAAACAAAAAAAAACATATAACACTACTCAACAACTGTAAAACGTAAATGAACATCAGAATATCTGCATTTGTGATTTCTTGGAGTAATTCTCTAATGTACAGTTTTACACAGTTGGTTGTTAAGGCGATTTTCATGGTAGCTAATTGGTTTTTTTTATAATTATTTAGGTCTGATTTAGTTATGCCATATAGTCATTAAATTCTTGTAGCCTTAAAAAAGAATGAGATAGGGCATCGATGAATGTACTTCTAAATGTTTTTATAGCTATTCTTTTTATTATTATTATTGATTTTTTTTTTTTTTACAGAGAGGAAGGGAGAGAGATAGAGAGCTAGAATCATCGATGAGAGAGAAACATCGACCAGTTGCCTCTTGCCCAC
Source organism: Pipistrellus hanaki (assembly GCF_964339955.1). Lineage (NCBI taxonomy): Eukaryota > Metazoa > Chordata > Mammalia > Chiroptera > Vespertilionidae > Pipistrellus > Pipistrellus hanaki. Next base: position 58,281,509 of record NC_140509.1, on the reverse strand, counting down.
CCCCCACCTGGGATGTGCCCGCAACCAAGGTACATGCCCTTGACTGGAATTGAACCCAGGACCTATCAGTCTGCAGACCGAAGCTCTACCACTGAGCCAAACCGGTTTCGGCTATAGCTATTCTTATAAAAGAAATCATTACTTGTATCTGTAAGAAAAAAACTATATGCATTGAAAAAGGCATGCTATTAATATTTCGACACAAGAAATTGCATTTTCTCAATATCAAAACACTTGACAAATTGTCTCCTTTTATATAATAAATATTAATTTTTGTATTTCCTCCAGGTGAAACTATACAGAGAATTATAGTATAATGTCATAATCAAGTGAGATAAGGAAAATATATTAAGTGTGGTCTGTGAAGAAAAAAATTTTATGTGCTTGTACTACACCTCCATTTAGTTTTATTGATATATAATAGATACCAAGATATTCTAAATGGTTGTCTAGTGATAACAATTACATTTTGGGGTCACACTTTATCTAGTTGATTCTATACATAAAGATTTTACTACTCAACCTACAATGCTATAATGGGCTCTTCTCTCTTAGCTAATGACAATCTATTAAATAACATGATCAAAGCCTCGGCACTTCTTGAAATTAGGTTAAAGACATCTTTTAAAATTCACATTTTACATGGAGTTAGAATTTCAGTGATATGGTTAGTTCTTCAGAATAAATGAGGGAATGATTTTTAGTAGTTGTTTCCTAATCTTGAAGAGGTAAATTTCCCTGTGACTTCTGTCATCTCTAATATCTCATTTCACCTGTGTTTGTGTAGTTTCTCTCTCCTATGCAGGGACCGAGTGGATGTCCAGCAGCTCCTCTCCTGCTCCCTGCATTAGATTCATAGCACACACTTCCACCAGCATTTATGCAATTAAACTTGCTATTCTTGACACTCAAGCAGAAACCATTGAAAATGCAATGGCAACTGTTGTGTGGATGAAAAAGGCCTATTTGTCACCATTCATTATGCCAATTGAGCCATGATAAATTAAAAGAAATGGAGTATTTTCCATATATCTAGTGCGAGCTCCCTACACCCCATCATCTGAGTGCTAAGAGGGGGTGCTGTATAAGGAAATGGCATGCATAATGCAGGAATCCTAACAGCACTTGGCAGTCTGGAGCCTGAATGGCCCAGTCTGACTCATCTCTATGTCAAACTTGTTTGACATTTGGCTAATGTGTAATTCTGTGTTGACATGAATAGTTGAAACTTAAACATGTCAAACTAAATATTTGAACTCTACATAAAACCTTTATTAAGAATCTAAAGTGTATGTTTGAAGCCTTTAAAAAAAAAAAGCATCTTAGCTAAACATAAAATAATTATACATAATAGTTTCAAAGATCCCAGACTTTTCTCTTCTGAAGGTTCAAACCAACCTGGGGATATTGATGTTTTGCTTTCAGTGAAAGGAAAATTATTTCAGTATGAACTTGTCTCCTCTTGATAAGGAGATGTGAAAGCTCAGCACTTGTCATGGAAGCTAGAACTTCAGGTTGTTAGTGACAGAGGATTTGGGGCCCCTATACACCAGAGGACAAATCTCTGCATTATTTGGGCAAATACTGCCTTTCTTTTAGGTTATTTAAAGTGAAATAGGTAAATGGGAAAGTTAAAAAAAAAATAAGTTAGTGAGCTTGTAAGAAGGTTTCCAAAAAATAATTAAATATAGTTTCATTTTCAATGTCTGAACAGGATAAAGTAGTTACTATATTGAAGCCTAGAGTCAATGAATATTGTATAGCTGTTTCTGCACTGTAGAAGATAGAAACCAACTCAAGAGTGGATACTTACTGGGTCTGGCAAAGAAAGGATCTTATTTCCCATCCAGTCCAACAAACCCATCATCCAACACACCCATTTTAAAATTTCCAAACAGGATAGGAGACCAAACGTTACTGCCTGCATTTTAAAAAATATATATGTTATTGACTTTTTACAGAGAGGAAGAGAGAGGGATAGAGAGTTAGAAACATCGACGAGAGAGAAATGTCGATCAGCTACCTCCTGCACAGCCCCTACAGGGGATGTGCCCGCAACCAAGGTAGATGCCCTTGACCGGAATCAAATCTGGGACCTTTCAGTCCAGAGGCCGACGATGCTCAATCCACGGAGCCAAACCGGTTTCAGCACTGCCTGCCTTTTAGAACAGCACCTTGTGGATCCTTTGGGAACCGCACAGTACTGAGATCAAACTTGCATTCCTCATCACCTGACCCCAACTTGGCTCCCCATCTAATGGGTTTCCTATAAGTATCTTGACTGAAATTTGGGAACAGCAAAAAAAGGTGTTTTTCATGACAAACTATGACAAAATATTCAAGAAGGCTTGCCTTAGCAAATAAAGCTAACTGAAATATAAAGGGCAATATTAGAATATTTATAAAGACAATTCAACATAGCCCTACAATACTACTTCAAGTTGTACCATCCATATAGAAAATATAGGAACATTTGAATTTTTAATTTTGCATTGATAATAAAAGGAGAGAAGAGGAGCTTGCAATGATGTTACCACGTGCAGAGTCGAGGCCATCCCAGCTGTGGCTAAAGCAGAGGACTTAGCGAGTGGGATGGTATGAGAGGGTGAATGCCTTCTCCCCTGACAGCTGCTCAATTCCCTCCAGCAGAGCTGATTTCTTTCTTTTCTTTTTTTTTTTAAATGCCCTTTGTCACTAAATTGACCTTTTCCATGAACAGGTCAGCCAGGTGCAAGCTACCAGATGTGACTTTCCATGGTGTCTCAGCCTCAGAAGGCCATTTATCTCTTCTATTAAATAGGATGCCCGGCTAACAAGAAGTGTGGTGAAGCAGCCGTTTTATTGGGGTATGCGGATGTGACAAAACAGAATGTTCTCCAAACTGAATTTCTCCAATAGGAAAAGCACTCTGAATGTGTTGTTTCTTTTCATTGTATTGTGATTATATCACAAAACAGACTTGGTGTTTTGGAAGTAGCATGAAGATGCTTACAAAGCCATTTCTAATAGTCTAAGTTAACTTATACACCTATAGATTGTCCTTTTTACCCACTTTACTTTTGAATATATTTTTAATGATTTAAAAATATGTTGGGTTTTACTGGAGGTCCTCAAACCACTAAAAGGACACTCTGTACTCTCAGCACAGTGGGTTCATTCCACACTCAAGCTCAGCAGCATCTCATGCCTGGTGGCTCTTTTCCTAATAAATAGCACATTCTGGTCCTCCTCCTGCTAGGGCTTAACGGTCTCCAATCCCCATCTTCCCATGTTTCAGCCCGAGGCTTAATGGATCACTAACCTCATCAGATAAACTAATCTCAGCTAATATTTCAAAGGCCTTGTTGGAAGTAACGTGTATTTAGCATCCCTTAACCTGATTTTTTTTTTTTTATCTGAGTGGTACTAAATCTGGAGAGCTCCTTAAAAATGAAGATTCTTGAGCTTAACCCAGATTTTTATTCTGCAAGTTTAAGGGGACTCGGGAATCCCCAAATAATTATATAGGGCAGCCAAGTTTGGGAATGATTTAGTCAACTCACTAAAGACTATTGTGGAAAATGTGAAACCGCAATAACTAATGGGACACTCTTTCTTGACAAGGAAAAATCCATAGGTTCACATCTCCAGTCTGTCACTTTATCATTTGTGTGGTCTCTTCAAGCCTCCATTTTCTCCCTTAGAAAACAAAGAGGTAAGACAGTTAGCCCAGGTTGTTATGTGAGTGAATGAAATAATTTTGTTGAAGTTGTTACTATGAGGCAAGAAAACTAAAATTCGGAGAAGGGGAATAAAATGCATGTTAGCATAGAAATAATGGTTACATAATATAGTCCTGAAGGAAATAATCAATTTATACTGCTTTCCTGATGAGAAGTCAAGTCATGACATCTGGGCTATGAATGGAACTTTCCTGGGTGGAAATGAAGAACTGAGAGGATGTGGGAGTGGTCCTGGCCAGGACACAGGAAACTTCTTCTTTGGGGCAACCTGAGAATCCTCCGTATATTCATTCACATATATTTGTTACGAGCTGACTGTCTCTAAACCCAAAGAACAGAGCACAGAGATGCAAGAGGACAGAGGCACATTGTCCCTGCTCTGTTGCAATTTGTGTCCTAGAGGGAGCAAGCCTGGTAATATACAAATAGGCGAATGAGCATGGATGAATAAATAAGAAAAAAATCAGACGGTGATAAAGTCCATGCAGGACATTAAAAAGGTGATGTGATAGTGACTGTGTAGATGCTTTTGATTGGCGAGAGGTCATCTCCCAGAAAGTGATGTTTAGGCTGAACTCTGAAAGCCAAGAAGAAGCAGCCATGAGCAGATGGGGACGAGGGTTTTGCTGACAGAGTTCAGTTACTACACAGGTCTTAAGTGAAAAGATAGGAGAGTGGTCAGATCATAGAAAGCTTTGTATTTCTGAGTCAAGAGTTTGGATTTTATTCTAATGGTGATGAGAAGCCCCTGGAAAGTTTAAAATAAGCGTAATGTCATGGTTAGATATGTGTTTCACCAGGATCAGTGTGGGATCTCAATGAGGAATGGGTTTTAAATAAGGATGGCATTATCATTAAGAGCAGCTTGAATATTCAGCAAAGACTGAATTTTATGAGGAAAGGAGTGAGAGCAAGCACACCATTCAGGAAGCTACTGCAAGAGTCCAGGCACGGGGACAGGTGAGGGTAGTTTAGAAGAAAACTATGACCATGGAGAGAGACAGAAGTGGATGAGATCAAGACACGTTTTAGAAACAGCATGTACAGTTCTTATGACGCAGTGGAAATGGGATAGGAGGGATAAGAGGGAAAGGCAGGAACTGAGGAGAAAATAAGGTTTTGGGGCTGGAACAGGTAGGAGATGGCTGGCAGAGAGCAGGTTGATAGAAGGCAAATTCAAAAGCTCCTTTGGTGATATTTCAACTGCCATCAAACTTAAACAACAAGAAAAGAAGTTAGCAGCCTAAATAAGTCCATGAAAGTCATCCAATGCTTACTTAAGTACCATAAAAGCCACTTCTGAACTAAAATGCTAACAATGCAGTAACTGAACCTTAGTAAATGTTTCATTCTAAGGGACTTTAAAAAATAATTTTAACAATGCATTTATATACAGAACAACTTCTTAAAAATCACCCCCGGGGTTGAAAATATTAATAATTTTATAATACACAAGACTAGTCAATGATATGGCAGCATATTAGTACCATTGAATTAATAATCTAAGTTAGAACTTGATTAGCTTGCTGCCATGAGATTAAAGGTGGGTAAACTTTAATACTGGGTCAGCTATAGTGATAATGGAATTCACTGAGAATTCACTATGTACCAGGCTCTGTTTTAAATGTTATCTTTCCAAAGCTCTGTGAGATAAATTCCATAATTAGGCTCCTTTCACAGAGGAAGGACCTGAAGTGACTCGCCTGCTGTCACAGAGCCTTCAAGGGGAGAGAAGACTTTGAACTTAGCCTGTCTGGCTCCAGAGCCCAGGCTCTTCAATCATGCTAGCAAACCTGGACCTCCAGGGCAAGGTATCCCTGTGACCTCCTGTTTCGGTGGAAAGAGTTAACAACTTCAAGCTCCTGGCATTCCCTTGATAGAATTCTGTCCATATACAACTAAAAACAAACAAGACCAAAGTCCCAGGTGTTTGAAAGCTATGATATAAGAAAGGATAATTGGACTGTTTATTGTATGAGTATATTGTTTTAATTTGCCTTATGCAATAAAACCCCATTAATTCACACTTCACTAATCTCATGTAGATAACTAACCACACTCTATGCAATTAATATCAAGAAATATCACTCCTTCAAATAATTCTTTAGAGTCTTTCTTACTTGTAAGCTAGGAAAAATCCAGGTTGTTTTTAAGAGTCTGTTATTTCTGGTTTTGGTAAGTAAATTTATTATGCTCGCAAAGTATGTTATACTTACTATGCAGTATAAAGCGATCAAGGTATTTTGTGAAGTATAGTTTCATAAACTGAGCTTTATTACTTGTTAATATTCATTTATTTTTAGCTTAAAAATATTAACTTTCTTTGAACTTAGTAAAACTCAAATTTCTGAAATATTTTTAGGCATATTTTTCACTATTTTCCCTCCATTATTTCTAATGAATGAGACTTTAAAAGTGTTCACATTTATGGGACAACATATAAAAATAAAAATGAACATCAACTTTCAAAAGTATGTTCTTTTTAGTTCTGTGGAGACTGTTTAGAGAAATTTTTAAAAAATGTAAATGATACAGATTTAAACTCTCTGATTTATGGAACAACCCTTCCCAAATTGATGTAAGAAGCCAGCAAATGCCCATAGCCATTGAAGACTTTTAATAGAGATATTTCAAACTTTTGTAACCCATTTTTAGGAGTAAATCAGAGAACTCACTAAAACTTGACACAAGACAAATAGTGTTGATTTTTGAGAGAAAGAAGAAAGCTTATTGTAAAAGCTAATATTTATTGAGAACTTATTATAAACAATCCCATATTAAGCATTTTACATGAATCACTGCCCCTAACATTCACAATATCCTGTGATACATGCCCCATAATTATGTCCCAGCTCAGGAGCACAGGTGCCCCGAGAGGTCACCCAGTAGGGAAGCACACTGATCTTGGAGTCTGGCTCTCTCCCGATCACTGTGCTCTGCAGAGGAGCTGCTGCCTGTCAGGTGCCTAGAGAACTTGAGCCTCATCGTTTGATCTGTTTTCACATCCCTCCAGCAGCAGCAGGCCCGGGTGGTATTTACAGTGGCTTGGTGGGGAGGAGGTGTGTTTGGCCAGATAATACTCAAATAACCCAAATACCTGCCCAAGATCACACACAGCCACCCGCAAACCTGTAACTTGTACCTGGCCCTGTCAGGTGCCAAAGTTCACCCTCTTCCTGCCACTTCACATTCACTTACTCTGACATGGAATGGGTCACCTGCTTTAGGGTTTGAGGTTAATGCCTAATACATAGGCATTAACAATGTATCTGCCCACCGCTCAGAGTCACCTGTTGTGACTTTGACAATCATGTATTACATGCCTCTTCCACCTGGTATCTTGCTGTTCTGCTCTGCAATTGGCTTAGATGATGCTAACCATACTTGTTAGATTTTTTTTTAAATAAGAATTAAAAAATCTTGGGAACAATGGAAAGAAAGGATAACAAATGACATTTAAGCTGCATGCTGACTCCAAGAGACCGGCAGTAGCTGCCTGGAGTGCCGGGGTCAGGAAATATCGAGGCTCTACAGGAACGGGGACCTCCAGGAAGCAGCGATGTCTAACACAGATAAGAAGGGAAAGTGGTGAAATACATCTGAGGCCTGGGAATGTTCAATGCATAAGTTGCATCAAGATTACTGTGTGGTCTTGGTTAGCATCACCTACCTAGCTTTTCAGATGTGTTTTTGTTTACTCCTTTGTTCTTAGCTAGAGTATATATTGTTAAGGATACTAGATAAATGACTTATGGATAGCTAAAATGTTCATAAAAGTCTCTTTCTTTTTCTTCCCCCTTACTTTATTTTTCTTGGCCTCTGCTCTTTAAGTCCTAAGTTCCGGAAGCATCACCCACAGTACCCACTGGCTTTACCTAAGTCATTGGGAGCAAACAAGACTAAACCCGTACAAACTTCTGTTACAGATTAGACAACCACAAGTGGGAAAGTAAGTTAACAAAGAAACAAATGATTTACAGCCAGCATAAGAATTTTTTCAGAAATACAGGGTGGGGCAAAAGTAGGCTTACAGTTGTTCATATGGAAAAATAACATACCATAATGAATAATAACATAATAATAAACTGTTTTTGCATACTCACAGCTAAAAACCTACTTTTGTCCCGCCCTGTATTATGTGTGAAGACTTAAGTACCCATTACATGTCAACACCCATTGGACTGCTGATATCAACTCTGAACTTGACCCCTGCATCATTCTTTCTACTGTCTACAAGAACTGGTGGCATTTCTTGGCTTTCTTTGTTGCTACTTCTATCTTTGTTACCACCACTTCTGCTCCACACACAATCATCTTTGCCTGCTTTCCCCTTCTCTCTGCCTTTCTTATTTCTTATCATGTTGGATTTCTGTTTTGTTTCCTGAGTTTCTTGGCTTCTAAATCAAAAGACTGACCTTTTACACAGTTTGATTCTCAGTCAAGACACATGCCCAGGTTGCTAGCTCGATCCCCAGTGTAGGGTACAGGAGGCAGACAATTGATGATTCTCTCTTATCTTTGATGTTTCTCTCTCTCTTCTTCTTCTTCTTCCTTCCCCTCTGAAATCAATAAAAACATTTTTTTAAAGAATACTGACCTTTTATTTATATATCCATCAAACCTTGTCTTTTGTTTGGAGAACTAATCAATCACAGCTCATTTGCTGTGGCAACTGATGGCAAAACAGTGAATTTTGGTCCCAATATTAACAACTCCTGAGAGCTAGGTGCTCAGTTTGCTAGAGGGTCATCCTAAAAATATGATTGTTATGGTTTATCATCAAGTGGTATCCTGACGGACACCATCCTGTCATTATTCCAAGACCAGAGTTACCTGACAATTAAATAGAATCAGAAAGAAAAGAAAATAGAGAAATAGTTTCTGGGAAGTAAAAATGAGTCAGTTTTATTATTGTTATTTTATTGTTGCTGCTGTTGTTGTTGTTGTGCAAGATACACTTTCATCTATGTTTACCTTCCTAAAGAGAAGTAAGAGTAGAGGTAGAGATAACAAAAATACATGGGTGAGAGGAGGATATTCATAGTATAAAATTGTGGCTATTGAGCACTTGAAATGCAAAATGTACATGGGATTTTGAAGAATTTTTCAAAAACCAAAAACTATCATATTAATATTTTTTCATATTAGTTACATATCAAAAAGATAATCTGGATACATTTATTTAAATAATATATATTATTAAAATTAATTTCATCTGTTGTTGCTGTATTTTACTATCTAAAAAGACTATTAGATCATTTTAAATTGCATAAATGGCTTGCGTTTGTGGCTCACATTATATTATTTTTAGGCAGCTTTGGTATAAGGTCTTATCTACTAGGATTAGGTTCAACCTCAAGAAAACTCAAAAACAAACATGGGATTACTCAAGGTAAGTGTGTATTGATTCCTCACACAATAGGCTGATAAGGTTGACTTCGATTCATCAGAGACTCAGGCTCTTTTATCTTTACATTCTATTACACTAGGCATGTTGCCTCATGCTCCAAGATGGCTACTAAAGCTCTAACCAGAATAACCACATTCCAGTCAACAGAAAGGAGAAAGGAACCCATTAAAGACACATTCCATGTTCAGCCTTCCAAAAACCATTTTATACCATCTTCCATGATGCACAAGAACCCACATTGGTCAAGATATGGGCTCCCCTGTACAATCTGTGGGGAAAGAATGGGCTACTGTAATCTGGTACCATTTTTAGTCATGATGTCACCCATAAGTACAAGAGAATCTGGACAATGCTGTCTTTATTACAAATAGCCAAGTATACAGCTAAAAACCAGGAGTTATTTTTAGGATGACCATTTGTCCCAGTTTGCTGGAAAGCCTATTTTCTCTGTGTTGTCCTGGCATAATTATTAATAGCTCCCCCTTTCGCTCTCTCTCGAGTGTCCTAGTTCGGATGATAAATTATATGGTCACCCTAGTTATTTTACCAAGGAAAAAGAGAGAAATAGATAATGGGATAGACAATTCAGTATCTGCCAGAAATCCTTGAAGAAGCATTTGAGAAATCCTTGGCAGGTGGGTGTTTCTTCAAGCCACCTCACCATTATTCTGAAACTATGCTTTTGGAGACTACTTGAGACCTTCATATTGATAAAATAAATTACTTTTCTCACTACTATTTGTTCACTTTATTAATATTTGTGTTGTGACTTCATGCACCAAGCACTGTGCATTTTGGGGACAAGGAAGTAAAAAAAGGGTTCAATACTATTAAACCCCATAATATTAAACCCATCTCTTACTATAATACTATCCCTATATAATAAAAGGCTAATATGCAAATTGGCCAAATGGTGGGACAACCGGTTGCGATGGTTCAAACTGACCACCAGGGGGCAGACACTTAAGGCAGAAGCTGCCTCCTGGTGGTCAGTGTGGTCCCACGGGGAAAGCACTGCTCATCCAGAAGCCAGGCTCACAACTAGTGAGCTCAGTGGTGGCAGGAGCCTCTCCTGCCTCTGCACCAGGGCTAAGGACCCCTCAGGGAATGTCCACCTGCTGGCCTAGGCCCGCTCCCTGAGAGGGTGCAGACTGGACTGAGGGACTCCACCCCATCCCTAGTGCACAAATGTCGTGCATTGGGCCTCTAGTAGAGTAATAAGAGTCTGAATTGTCTGAACAGTCTGGGTTCTGGAATTTTTGTTTCTCCCCCTGGATATTTCTCTAAATCTCTTTCTGTGTTTTTCTGGTTCCAGAAAATTCTAGCCCATTGTTTCCCAAAATGCCCTCAATACACCACTAGATCTTTAAAAGAAAGTTATGGAGTTAAAAAAAAATATTTGGAAGTACAACATAGAGCTATATTAAAAGCTCTGAGAACTACTACAGGAGAAATTCTTATTTAACTATTTTAATCTGAACTGGCTTGGGTATCAATACCTGTTACTACCTAACATACCTTCCCTTTTGCTCTGTTCCTTCAGTCCCAAAAACATGAAGATAGTATAAGATTCTCTGTTTGTCATTCCTCCTACATTCAGCCTCTTGTTGCTCACATTTTTTCTCTATTTTTACATCTAAGGAGATGACACCTAAGCAACCTGCTCTAGACTTTACCCCATTCCCCAAACTAACTGGGCATCTCTACTTGAGTTAAACATCATAATCTCAAACTTAATGATCTAAAATTTCAATTTGCCCTTTTGTCCAAAGTCAAGTCTCCATGATGTATGTTGATTTGGGGAGGAATATTACCTGTGCTAGATATTTTGATTCTTTGGTGTGTTTTTGTTTTGTTTTGTTTTGTTTTAGGGGGGTGGGGACAGAGAAGGACAGAGGGGGTGTTTGCTTTGATTTGGTTTTGGCAAAGGTGAGGAGGAAGTTTGGGGCAGGCTGAGTAGCCTTACAGTTTCATTCCTACTTTTGGAAAAAGTCCATTTTTGTGTGTCGTGTTGGTGAGATGTTGTGCATTGCCATTGGTTCCTGATTGCCTATACCTGAGTATATGGTGGGTGCTCAACTAGACAGCTTCCCACTGGGGACTTTGAATCTGGATTTGTCAGAACAGAGAGGTAGGAATGGTTACAATTCAGCCATATTGTGGCAGGTGCGATACCAGCAGAGTTCCACGACAACAATGGCCTTGTCCTAGTCACCCAAGATGTTGCTGATGCATCCTAAAGTTTGACAACCCCTGTATCAGGCCTTTCTTATACATCGGCTTTTCCAGTGATAGTACAGAAAATAAAATAGAGTCAGCATTGCTAAGAGAGTTACTTAAAATAGAGTTAGGAGGCCATTGAGGAAGTCAGGCCTATCTAAGACCTATGTCTCAGTTCATGGAACTATTATTAAGTTGATGACCTGTTGCTAAACTCAGATCAAGGTCAAACAACAAACACCCTAGGTCCATGGTTGCTACATAAACATACATGGACTTTATTTCCTCCTTATCACAGAGACCAGATGATGTGCATTCTTTTCTGTGAAAGAAAGCTCTCCATTGCAAAAACTAACATCCTCCATTTGCATAATTGGCTGAACCAATCCCCCTGACCTAGCCAACATCTTTCATTTATATGAAGAACCAAAATGAGAATAGCTCTTATGGTTTTGTCCTTACAAACCCTGACTTTAACCCCACCTCACCCCAATCTCCACCCTTTGGAGCACAATGTAAGTTGATAACTGAACCTGTGCCTGGATTGTAATTCCTTCTCTGCTAAAAAAACAAAAACAAAACAAAAACCCACCACTTTTTATTCTTTATTTAAACCTTTTCCTAAATCGACATTAAAAATATTTAATTATTACCCCCCAGATTAATTTTTTTTTAATCTGGAATTCTATAACCCTTACTAGCTATACCACTTATGCTAAACCTATCCATGTTGGCTTACTGTTATTTAAGTAGGTATTTTAGTTCTAAAACAAGTTTCTAAGCTTGAAGAAGGCAGGCTACTGCATCTTACATAGAGTAGTAAGTCATTATGACTAAATGAATATTCACTAGTGACAAATTAATTGCACCTGGAATATAAATTTCTCCATGTTCTATAAAATAAACTTAGTAGAGTTCACCTCTACTCCAGCTTCAAATTTGCAATATTTTTAAATTGCCTAGAGAGCTATAACAAACACTCAGGTCACAACTTTAGAGATTCTTATTTAATTGATTTAGAGTGCAGCAAGCTGGTCGTTGCGAGTTTTATAAGTTCCTAAATGGTTCTATGTTACAGGCAAGGTGGTAAATCATTCTGATATTCAAAGTGTGCTCCAAGGACCATAAGCAGCAGTTCACCTGGGAGTTTCTGAATGTGCATTTTAACAATATTCCTAGTTGATTCATATATACAGTAAAGTATGAGAAGCACTTGGTCTAGAGCAGTAATGGCCAATAGAAGTATAATACAAGCCTGTGATATTGTGATTTACAAGAAATATATATTTGGTCATTCAGAAAAACAAAATATAATTCACATATATATTTGGTCTTCATCCACAGTTCCTGGCTTACAGCTCCCAAAACTCTTGGAATTTTCTAAGAGGTAAGAGCAATGAGAGCATCTTTTGCCGAAATATTTGGTCTCCTGTCCTCAGTTCCTGAAATATCTTCAGAGCCATAAAGGTGAAATGGGTGTCTTATAATAAGCTCCTTTGCACAACTAGGTTTGTTAACAAGTGATATTTGGACAGCACCTAAGGATGGGGGCTGGTTGCTATGGGAACCAACCCTAAATGGAGGCTAGGAACTTTCAGTACCACCTCCTAGTTTCCAGAGAAGGGAGAGGGTCTGGAGCTTAAATCAGTCACCAATGGCCAATAATTTAGTCAATGATGCCTATTCAATAAAACTTCCATAAAACCCAAAGGGTTCAAAGAACATTCAGATTGATCAACCAGAACACATGTGTCACGATGCTAGGTCTCAAACTCCACAAAAACAGAATCTCCTTTGTTTGGGACCTTGCCGGATATAACTCTTAATCTGGCTACTGATTTTATACTTTAATAGGCATATGAAAAGATGCTCAACACCACTAATATAAATTATGCATATTAAAAGTACAATGAGAGATCACCTCATGCCTGTTAGAATGGCTATCATCAATAAATCAAGAAGTAATATGTTAAAAAGAGAGGGAAGGAGGGAGAGAACCTTTGTGCACTATTGGTGGGATTGCAGCCACTCTGGAAAACAGTATGGAGGTTCCTCCAAAAATTAAAACTAGAACTTCCCTATGATCCAGCAATTCCACTTCTGGGTATTTGTCCAAAGAAATCCAAAAACGCTGATTCAAAAAGATATCTGCATCTCTATGTTCATTGCAGCATTATTTCAAGTTCCAAGATGTGGAATCAACTTAAATGTCCACCAATATATGACATACAGTGGAATATTACCTGGCCATAAAAAGAATTAAATCTTACCATTTGTGACAACCTGGATAGATCTAAAGAGAATATGTTAGATCTATAGAGAAATAAAATAAATCAAACAGAAAAAGGCAAATGCCATCAAATGCATATGATTTCACTTAAATATGGAATATTAAAAATAAATAAACTAAGGAGAAACAGATACAGAAACAAAAACAAACTGATGGTTTCCAGATGGGAGGAGTGTTGTGGGGCACCCAGTGAAAAGGTAAAGGGATTAAGAAGTACAAATTGGCAGTTATAAAGTATTCATAGGACATAAAATATAGCCTTGGGAATACAGTCAATAATACTGAAATAACTATGTATGGTGTTAGGTGTGTACTAGACTTATCCAGGTGATCACTTTGTAGGTTATATAAATGCCTAACTCTATATTGTATACCTGAAATTAACATAATATTAAATGTAAACTATAATTGAAAAATTACACACACAGACACACACACACACACACACACACACACACACACACACTGTTAGGAATGACAAGAAAAAATAGATCATTTTCAATGAGTAATATAATAAATAAATGAGTTTCCATGAGACATAATTAATCAAACACAAGAAGGGGGTTATGAAAACCCAGATAGTCAGAAGCACAGTTAATAAGCTGGGCTTGAGATTGGCATCCAAAGATGGGCGGCAGCCTTGTGAAACTGAACCTGTGGAATCTGATGCTTTGGGTACACAGTGTCACAATCAAGTTGTAGGGCACCCAGCTGATGTCTGAGGAATTGATTATCGGTGTAGGGAACCCAACCCCCCACCCCACATACATTGGAAATTGGATGCAGAATCATTTTAAAGCCAGATATATTAATTTAAAATCTTCTAGTAACCATATTAAAAAAAAAAAAAGGTTTGAGTGGGCAAAAATAACTTTAATAATATACTTTATATAAATCAATATATCCAAAATATTACCATTTCAACAACTAATATAAAAATGTAATGAAGTGTTTAACAAAGGGGTTTTTTTGCACTAAGTCTTTTAAATCCCGTATGTATTTTATGTTTACAGCACATTTCCAATCAGACTCGCCACATTTCAAGTACTTCCTAGCCATATGTGGCTAGTGGTCACCATATCGAACAGTGTAGATGCAGAGCTTATGAACTTTCCCATCTCTCACACTAACTATAGCTTGCCTTACACAAGCTTTTTGTTACAACCAAAAGACCTTTTTAGCAACTCATAAACCCACCATTCACTTTCTTGTCTTCACACTATTTCTGCCACTGTTCCTTACATCTTGGAAAGACCTCCTCTTCTCCCTAATGTCTAGGTTCCATTTGTTTCTTTCAACCCTGTTCAGGTCTACAACAGTTTGGTGAAATCCTATTAAAATGGCCCCAGACTATGTTATAGTTCCTGTTCTCCATTTCATTCTTACATTCTTAATGTAAAAAAGCTTACATTTTTACCTATTAGGGAAGATAGTAAAAAATGACTTTAGAAAACTAAACATGAAATGCAATTAAAATTGTAAAACATGCTGCCCTGATTAATAAAAATGAAACGTAGACCTCAGAGGTTAATGTTGGAAAACAATGTCTCTGTATTAAAGAGAAAATCACAGGCCCAAAATGGCGTCACCTGTGCTAAAGCCCATGACACCAAACCTATATTTAATTCATGACCTAATTGCTGTTTCAGTCTCTCCCAGAAATATAATCTTAATCTGTTAGTCTGGAATTTTCTGGTCAACATCAATAAGGCCATATGTCATGTGGGTCCTCTCCCTCAATTTCCCTCCCCCCAAAGAAGAGGTAATCTGCATGATAGAAACCCTTGCCATTCCCTTCCCCCAAAAGGAAGATGTTCTGGTCTAAAAATGATTATTTTCTTTTGTTGATAGATCCCTTACCTCACCCTTCTTTTCTATAAAAACCTTACATTTTATACAACTTCTAGAAGTGCCCTTCTAGTTGCTATATAGGATGCTGTCCAATCCATACGTTACTTAATAAAGCCAATTAGATATTCAAATTTACTCAGTTGAATTTGCATTTTAACAATGATAGGGAGGAACAGCCTTCCTAGGAATGCTAAATCAACCCATATAATTCTTCTCCTGTAGATCTTTCATCATTACCTTTGCCCACTGTCCCTCAGCCGATAATATGGGAACTAAGTGACTGATGCCCAATCGTAAGCCTAAATTCAAGTGGAAGCAAAAACTCTTTTCTTGATTGCTCTAAAGCTTAATTGAGACAAAGATGGAATATATGAAATATTCAAAAAAGGTATTATTAATAGTCTCAGTGTAATAAAAGCAAATGTATCAGAGTCCAATGAACTTTAACAATCTGACTTGAAAGAGTTGGCTTGTTTTCTGTCTGAGAAAGACCACCCCATTCACATGGGGCAAGAATGAAGAATCTGGAAAGATCTTGCCAAGTTTCTCCCTTCTATCCTTTTCTCTCTCTACATAGTGACAATATATTTAGCCTACAAACTTAGCACTTCCCGGACATATTGACTCCTCTTAGTCTGACACTGCCCAATCCAGTAGCCACGGACCACATGTGGCTAATGAATCCTTGAAATATGGCCAGTCCAAATAGAAATGGGCTTTAAGAGTAATACCAGATTTTAAGACTTGGCACATGTATGAGTCTTCCATTGCTTCTGTTAAAAAAAAAAAATACTATAAACTTAGTGGTTTGAAACAGCCATTCATTATCTCAGTGTTCTGTAGTCTAGAAGTGGGGTTCAGTTCAGCCCTTGGCTTAGAGTCTCATAATGCCAAAATCAAGGTGTCAGTAAGGCTGCATTCTTCTCTGCAGGCCCTAAGCATTCAGGTTTGGCCCAATTCTGCTTCTGTGGTGGAGGGCAGGTCCTGTTCCTTCCTGGCTGTCAGTCAGGAGCTCCTCTTAGCTCCTGAAGACCTTCTGCATTCCTTGTCATATTGGCCTCTCCATCTTTAAGCCAACCCACACAGCATGTTGAATCTTTCTCATGCCTCAAAGTTCTACGAATTCTCTTTCTGTCACATCTCTTCTGCTTCTAGTCTGAGTAAATATTCTGCTTTTAAGAATTCATGTGGCCGGGACCGGTTTGGCTCAATGGATAGAGCGTTGGCTTGGGGACTGAAGGGTCCCGGGTTCGATTCCGGTCAAGGGCATGTACCTTGGTTGCGGGCATATCCCCAGTAGGGGGTGTGCAAGAGGCAGCTGATCGATGACTCTCTCTCATCGATGACTCTCTCTCATCGATGTTTCTAACTCTCTATCTCTCTCCCTTCCTCTCTGTATAAAATCAATAAAAATATATTTAAAAAAAAAAAAAGAATTCATGTGATTAGATTGGGCCCACTAAAACAATTCAGGATAATCTCTCTATTTTTAACCTTTTGTTGTTGTTAATCCTAACCCAAGGGTATTTTTCCATTGATTTTTAGAAAGAATGGAAGGGAAGGGGAGAGACAGAGAGAGAGAGAGAAACATTGGTGTGAGAGAGACACATTGATTGGTTGGTTGCCGCTGACACAGCAAATGACATACATGCCCCTTGACTAGAATCCAACTCACAACCCTTCTGTCCTCAGGCCTGTGCTCTAGCCACTGAGCCAAATTAGCTAAAGCTTTATTTTTAACCTTAATTAAATTTGCAAAATCCTTTTGGCCATGTAATGCAACAAACTCACAGATTCCAGGGATTATGGCATGAGAGTCATTCTGCCCATCAAAAAAAATAATAATAAAAAAGAAAAATATTTCATTAATAGTTTTTATATTTCTCATATGTTGAAATTATAATATCTTGGATATTTTCAGTTAAATAAAATGCATTATGAAATTTAACTTCACCTGTTTACTTTTACTTTTTGATGAATATAGTATGTTAAAATTGCATATGTGGCTTACATTTATATCTTATATTACACTTCTATTGGCCTGTACTGGTCTAGACCTAGAGAGGTCTTAAATCCTCTTTACCATCTTCATAGTTTGTGACATCTCATCTGTGGACCACCTCCTCTATAAGAAATGCTTCCCTTGTCAACATCAGTTTGGCTCAGTGGATAGAGCCTGAGGACTGAAAGGTCCCAGGTTCGATTCCGGTCAAGGGCATGTACCTTGGTTGCGGGCACATCTCCAGTAGGGGGTGTGTAGGAGGCAGTTGGTAGATGGTTCTCTCTCTATTTCTAGCTCTCTATTCCTCTCCCTTCCTTTCTGTGAAAAATCAATAAAATATATTAAAAGAAGAAAAAAAAATAAATGCTTCCCTTACAATCAGGTATGACCTTATACTTTTAAGCCTCTTTCATCCAAGTGATACGTAAGTACAGGGATGGAGCGTGGAGGTAGGTATATGGGTTCATTTCCAGATAAGGGAAGGACTCAGGGTCAACCTGATAACCCTAGTAATTACCAAGCTTGCCCTATGGGTGCGGAGGCTTCTCTTAGTCACCTCTTGGTTTCTGGTGGTTGGCACAAAAATGGGTCCTTTCAGTGAATATTTGCCAGTCCAAGTGAATCTAGATGTCAGTGATTGGCTGGTTAGAAGCAAATGAATAAATAAATAAACAAATAAATATAAAAGAATTAAAATTAAAAAAAAAATCGGAAACTAAGTCGGCTACCTCCTTTATATTCTAATAATGACAAACACTTCCATAGTGAAGTGAGAGAACTGCCTCCATTTGAAACTGCAAGCTGAGCAATATTTAAGAGTTGCACATCTTTATGAAACAAGAAAGTGTGATGATGCTTGGGGAAAATTTTTTCTTTTTCTTTTTAACAAATGAACACTCTAAATAACCAAATGTTTTCATTACTGTGCACTTCATTTGGCTTTGGTGACTAAACAAAACCACTAAATCTGTGACTGTTATCAAAAGTGCATTTCCAAAGAGATTTTTTTGGATATGCCGCTTTGTCTGGAGTTTACTTTTATTTAATTTAGCACAATACCAAAATGTTTCTACTAAAGGTGCTGGGCCTCATCCACTCACCTTTGCACTTCACCTAACAGGAGGCCAGATCATCTGTGGGTGCAGAAGAACAGCATCAAAAAAAAAAAAAAAAAAAAAGTGTGTGTGTGTGTTAGGGGGCAGGCGGGCATTTATTCTGATCTAATCCTCTAACCACAGGCAGGTAGGCAAGGTAGAAACCGCCAGAGCTTCGCTTCAGTTTCTTGGTCTGTACCCACTCTCAGCCCCAGGTGTGATCTTCACAAGCTAGGCAGCATCACTGTGACAATCTCCCTCTCCATCGCTAGGATTAGAGCTAAGGATCCTCTGAGGAGAGGTTAGGACTGCTGAGAAAGCTGGGGCTGCTGAATGTCCCTCTCCTGCCAGACATAAACCTAAAGCAGGACAGAAGTTTGGGAAACCAGGTTCACCCCACCCCATTGTCCTCAGTGATCTTCCTGGCCCAATGGAAGAAAAGGATACCATGAAAAAGATAATATAAACGTTTTAAATAAAGTTTACTAATTAAAAGGACTGATAGAATGAGGCATTCTTCAAAATCTATTGTCATGCCTTTGTGAATTGTATTGCTTATCAGCATTTTCCCCCCTCAAAAACAACAACAAAAAAAAAACACCCAGAACAGCAACATTTGTTCAGAAAAAGAAAAAGAAAAATAAAACAAAAAAAAACTAATGTTTCTTCCTTTCTTATTACTTTTATTGTTTGAGGTTTCTTTTAGACTATAATGGGACATTGTGATTTTGAGATGGGAAAAAAACAACCCCTTGTCTTTCAAACATAAGAATGTGATTGTATGCTATTGTTGCTAACAATGAGCTAAAGAGGTTAATGGATCACATATCTGGCAAACAGCCATCTTTCCTCCAACTCAATACATTAAACAAGATACATTTGGTTGCTGCTGCTGAGCTTCTGATTTTGTCTGAACAGTTGGTAAATAAGTTTACTTACATTTAAGTTATCTCTTTCTACAATAGAACTCAACAGCTTTGTCCTTCCCGCTGTATCCTGAAATTTAAAAAGTGCTAGGAACTCTGAGTCAGACCTTTGGATGTCAGGGTGAGAGTGAGGGGGGGAGGGGCTGGACTGGCTGGCTGTTGACTGGGAATCTAGAAATATTGTGCCTTGCCAATTGTATATCAGACTTTTCATTTTCAGATTGCCTAAACTAACGGTGAAATTACCATTTAATAAAAAGGAATGGGTGCTAGAGAAAGCACCACCATTCTTTCTAGTGTGGTTTCCAGGGGATCATTCTAATAGCCCTCTGATTAAATGGACCCTCCGCTCCACCCACCTTGGGGTGGAGTGGGGGGTGGGGTTGACGCAACTTTGCATTCTAAGACAGTCATTTGAAAACAGACAGCAGTCATAGGCATTAATGCCGTGATTCCCCGCCTAAAGGACCTCTCTGTGTATTGCATTTTACTATGAAATTATAGAGAGACCTCCACAGCCAAGAAGAAAAAAGAAAGGTTTATTTTTAGGAAACTCCACAGGGAAAAACTTTATCAAATAAAGAAGGGGACTGGGGTTGGGAGAGGAGCAGCAGCCCATCAATCTCAGATCAGGTGGGAGAGACCCCTTCCATCAGGCAAAGAGCGCAGTAACATCTAGTTCATAAGAGTCCCCGGCCCATTGTTTTTGCTGGGAGCTGGGGGAGGAGGGACCTAGCCTGAATCGGGAAGGTGAGTTTGGGACCTGGACCTGGACAAACGCCCAGATTTCCGCTGCTTCCCAGCTAGGCGGTGATCGCCCCCTGCGACTCGGGAGGCACACAGCAGCCTGAGAACCGCGGCTGCCACCCCGCACACCCTCCGACCCAGCTCTCCAGCCCCGCACGCTGGAGCCACACACGAGATCCCCCGACACCTGTGTGCCCCCAAGCTCCAGGTGCCGGCCCCTGTTACCCCAAAAAAGACCAATCTCAACCACGCAGAGAGTGAGTCCCTCGGACTTCCAGGTCCCCCGGGGTTCTGCCACTGAGGTCACTTCCGAGGGTTCTCCGGGCAACGACCCCAATCCACCTGGGGGTGGAGGGCAGCACCCCGCCTCCCTCCCTACCGCGCAGCTGGCCCGCGGCTC
Source organism: Pipistrellus hanaki (assembly GCF_964339955.1). Taxonomy (NCBI): domain Eukaryota; kingdom Metazoa; phylum Chordata; class Mammalia; order Chiroptera; family Vespertilionidae; genus Pipistrellus; species Pipistrellus hanaki. The sequence continues at coordinate 58,260,847 of NC_140509.1, read as the reverse complement.
CCGCGCCTGGGTAGGACACGTGGGGGGCTCAGCCGCAGGACCTCCACCTCCGGATACATCCTCTCCTCCCCTTTCTCCGCCTAAAACCCTGCCCAGCCCCTGCCGGGAGCCGCTCGGGCGTGTGCGCCCACCTCTCCCGGGAAGACACCTGCGCCTCCTTCCCCGCCCTCCACGCAGAGGTTCCTCCCCGCCTCTGGGAGCCGGGAGCGCCGCTGGAGGAGGAGCCGGAACGCAGGGAGAGGCTGGGCAGGAGTAGGGGCGGGGTGGGTGGGGAGAGAGCCCCGAGGGTGTGGACTGGCAGCCACTCCGCAGCTGGCCGCCGGGACCGGTGCCTCCCGCGCGCCGGGTGATGGAGGGGAAGCGATCCGCTTAGACACACACGCACGCTCACAGCTGGGCACGTCTCCGGGAGGCAGGCAGCTGCCGGCTGGGGCGCCGGGGCCGGGCGGCCGCCGTGACAGCGCCAGCCAGCCGCGGGGAGCGGGGAGCCCGCACCGCTTGGCACCGGGGGCTCCGACCCAGGAAGGGAAGAACCCAGCTGACCGTTGCTTTTTTGGGGGGCGCGGAATCAGGAGGGAGCCGGCTGCCCTAGGGACTGTCTACCGGGGACGCCGAAGAAGACTCTGTCCTCAGCGCCCAGACGCGCCGGTGCCCGCGCGGGGCGAGGAGGATGCGCCCCTCCTCCCGCGGGGCGGCTGCGGGCCCCGGCGCCGCGCGGACACGAGCCCCGGCGGCCGCCCGTGCCGTGCCCGCGCCGCGGGAGCGCGCCCTGCCGCACCTGGCTCCGGTCTCCCGGGGAAGTGCAGGGATCGCTCCCTAAACTCCGCTGCGTACTTCCCGCCCGCCTCCTCCTCCTCCTCCTCCTCCTCTGCCTCCTCCTCCTCCGCCGGCTCCCCGGCCCGGACCTGCCACCGCGATCGCCCCTGCGCGTGGGGCCCGCCCGCCTCTGACTCTCCCGCGCGCGGCGCACGCAGAGCCCCGCTTTCCCGTTCCCATTCGCGCCGGCTGGCTGGCTGGCTCTCCACGCCGAAGCCCGGGCATCCGAAACTACTGGACCAAGTGCCGCAGGGACCGCCAGGGCCGCCCGGCGGCCTGGCACGGGCTGCCCGCGCCCTGGGCTCCCGCCCGCGCCTCTGCCGCCAGCGCCCGGGACCGCGGTAAGCGATGCCAGCCGCCCGCTCCGCGCCAGGGGCCGGGGGTGGGGAGGGGAGGATTTGGAGGGGGCCAGGGCTCTAACACAGCGGGTTGAAACCTGGTAGATCTGGAGGAAATAGCAAGGGAGGAGGCATCCGGGAGAGATACCCATGCCCGTGCGATGCCAGCCAAAGTACTTTAGTGAGGCTGGGCACGGCTGGGCACTGCCTGGAAAGACTTTGGAGACATTCGTTGGGCCTCTGGGCTAAAGGAGTGCGGGATGGGAAAGGACGGGGGGGGGGGGGGGGTGCCTCCTGGGTGAATTGAGAGTAACCACCGGTGTCAGTCCGTGTCTCGTCCAGAGGTGGGTGCAGCGCTCAGTGCTCTTTGGGAGGCAGTCCGCGTTTGAAGGCACTCGGCAGAGTTTGGGGACTCGCGCCTGGCCACTTCCCAGGGGTGACGGTAGGGCTGTCGCTTGCCATGCAAGTCCGAGGCAGGGGTCAGGCAAAGGCTAGTGATCCTGAAGGATGGGGTGTATTCTGAAGGATGGGGTGTATTCTCCCCATCTGGCCTCCACCCCTCTAAGCCCCAGTTCCCGCCCCCTAGTTCAGGCAACCCGCCCCACCCACCCCATCTCTCTCTCTCTCTCTCTCTCTCTCTCTCTCTCTCTCTCTCTCTCTCTCTCTCACACACACACACACACACACACACACACACACACACTCCGGAGTTGGATGCCATCGAGGGGGTGGTTACGTTGCTATTACTAAGCGGTGCACGAGGTCGCTGTGGCCACTGGCTGGAGCTCAGAGTCCTGCTCCTGGAACTTGGGCGACAGCCTTGGTTCAGGGAGGCGAGGAAGGAGCGCCCAGCCTCCGGTGGATGCCTCTACCTGGCCGCTCCCCGCGCAGCTAGCTGACCTCAGCCAGAACTCCGGTCACTGCAACTTGGGGGCTCTGCTCTCCGGCTTCCCTCCTTTGAGGGCTTCAGGGCGCTGACCCAAAGGAGCGGTTGCTGAGATCCCGGGTCTCTCCCCAGTCCTAGCCCTAGCCCGGTAGGTCTGTCTTCCTCCCAACTTCCCTCTCTCTCCCCGGCACTAGCTTCTTCATGGAAGACATTGATTCCTTAAGGGGAACTTTAATATTTGCAAAGTGCTTTATATCATATTACTTCCAGTGGATGCATTGAATGGCACTGTAACGCTTCTCTGGTTTATGTAAACTTAGTCTGATAAAGAGTGTGCGGGGTCGGGCCGGTGTGGGAGTGAGCCTGGCGGGGGAGGGGGGGGGGGCCTTTGGGTAACGTGCTCCTTTCTAAGCTGACTTGCTAGAAGTGATAGAAAGCTGGCGCTTCTGGAAGCTTTTGCTCAGTAGCCTTGACGTATTCCAGGGCTTTAGACAAATGTTTCCACATTACAGCTTATTTCAAATATATTCAACTTCTATGCCAAGGAAAAAAAAAAGTTGAAAAGATAAAGCGATGACACATTTGGATATCAAAACTATTTTTTTAAATGTTCTTCATTGGTATCCATTATGTTAAATGTAGCAGATTTATTTTTAAGTTATCTTGGTGGTTTTTCCTAGGGAAGCTTTTAAAAGGAGAAAGGAAAACAATATTTCTCTTCCTCCCTGTATGTGTGTACGGATGGTCCTTGCTTAGAGTGACTGAGTGAGCAGCAAGGTGGGCTTTGTTAGGAATGCGAAGTCAGTCACCAGCTCACCAGTGACCTGATGGAGACACAAAGATGTTCCCAGAAACATAATGATGGGAAGGAAACTGTTGCTTACATTTCACTGCCTTCCAGTTGCAGGGAATTTTAACAGTGAAGAAATGAAGACTGCCCTGGCCCCTTTCAAATTACTCTCCACTGTTTTTAAGGAGTCTTTTCTCAATTAATAGAAATCTATAGACACATTAGTAATGTAAAGTGATAGAGTCACATAGATGCACAAAGTAGGTTACCCAGGAAATTCTAAGCATGGTGTTCAGGGGAGTCTCACAGGAGTACCAGGATCCTGGTTGCCAGGTGAAGCCAGACCTCAGGTTTAGATTTCTGCTTCCTTTGACATCTTTTTGAGAAGGTGCTGCCTACAGTGTGCTGATTATGCTTGCATCCATTGTCCTTACCATTTTGCAGACATACACAGATGTTTTTGAATGAATAACCTTCTTACTCACTGAATCTTCCCTCATTCAAAAAGTTTTTATTGAACACATGAGCACACACAATATGCAGAGCTGAGCTGGGTGTTATTTTAAACAAGAAAGGATTTTCAGTGGCAGCAAAATGCTTACTCCTACACTGTGTGAAAAAGGCCGTCAGAGCAGTGGCTTACTCGGGAGGCAGCATCTTGCCCAAAGTAGGTAGCCCACAAAGAGTGCCTGATTCAAAAATCACACAGATGTCAACCAGCCAACTTTCTTCCCCCATAAAGCCCGCCAATATTCTTAACACACCACATCATTTAGGTATGACTCAACTTCAGAGAAGTGATATTGACTTTGATCTTCTGGCTCTTTGTCTGAATACTCTGGAGAAATACAACTATCTGTGCATTGCTCTAGCTCTCTGTGTCTGACTTCTGTGGAACAGTGCCCGGTCTGTATATGTCAGTAGTAGTCATTCATGAGTAAATGCAAATAGTCCTGTTACATTAAGCAAGCAAACTCAAATTCATAGGAAACAGCAAACATTTTGCTCCTTTTCTTATCTCTTTATAATCTCGGAAACAGTAGCATCTCTTAAAAATGCAATTCTACTATGTAAGTCATCTAAGTCCTGTCTCTCCCCCGCCGCCCTCCACCAAGGGGAAGGGAGATCTCAAAATGAAAATAAGTAGTTAAACTTTCATTATGACCTAAATCATCACTATTTAGAGAAATCCTACATTTTACTTTTTCTGTGAATTTAATAAGACTTTTTAAAACCAGCAAAAGGTTTTTTTCCCCTCTAGAATCCAATTTAGTTATTCAAAAATTTTGCTCACTCTAGATCAGTGTTTGTTCCTGAGTGATTATGTTATCCTTACCTTTACAGCAAAAGTACAATTAAAGGAAGATATTAATAAGTACACATAAGCATCACTAATCTACTTGAAAACATTTCAGAGCAGTAAACATTTATCAAAAGTAGAAGCAAAAGATACCTGAAGATCCACATAATGTTTAGGCAGGATAAATGAACATCTCTGAATCTAATATGCAAGTTCCATTAGTCATGTCTTATTTAATTAATATGTGGTACAACAGATTATTTTCTATCTTCTTGAAAGCTTTTATGAAAAAAACCTGTTAGTATTAAGAAATGGTTGACTAGTTGGTTTGACTTTAGACCACTTTACCTAGATTGTGCATGGGAGTCAGACATGTTTTATATGTATATACATATGTTTAGACATACAGAAGATATACTTATGTGTTTATTTATGTTTATACAATATATCTATATCTATAGTTGATAACTGAAGAACAGGAAGAGAGTCTCTTTTGTGGCATATGTGATTTGTGAAGTCAGTGTCATCTGACAATAGTACTTACAAATGCTCAACTAGTTTGATATTAAAAATTGAGACTATACTAAACTTTTTTGAACAACTTATTTAAGAAACACCTATGATAACCTTGTGTGTCTGATACTGTCTAAAGAATTCTGCTAATATTAACTAGTTCAATTCTGGTAGCCACCGTGCTATCCCCCACTACATGAGAGGAAATAGGTAGGCCTTATTATTGTCCCTGTTTAGATGAGGAAAGTGAGCCTAACTAAATGGCTCGCCTCTACAGTTAATAAACAACAGACCTGCCATCATAGCCCAGACAGCCCACGGGCTATGCAACTGCTGTTGAACAGGTACTTTTAAAGCTTACTTAATTAAATAAGGGTCAAGGGGGGAGTGAGGTAAGTGCTAAAGCAAATACATTCTAGCAACTGAGATTTGTGATGGTTTTCAAATCAGAGTGAATTTTTTTAACACATTTTTACTGACTTCTAAGAGGAAGGGAGATAGAAACATCATCAATTATGAGAGAAAATCATTGATCAGCTGCTTCCTGCATGCCCCACAGTGGGAATGGAGCCAGCAACATGAGCATGTTCCCTGACCAGGAATCGAATCTGTAGCCTCACAGTTCAACCACTGAGCCCTGCCAGCTGGGCACTCAGAATGAATTCTTAGGGAATTCCGAAGGAAGGCGGTTGTCACAAAGCCCCAACATAAGCTGAACTAGAGTGGTACTAGAACAGTGCTGTAACTTAATGTAGTTTTCAATGGACTCAATAATGTTTTGAGATTCTGCTACTTTTAAATTAGGTGACTTAAGAGCCAATGCCATATTTAAGTAGTTTTAATGGCTCAGAGGATCCGATATTGGATGTTTCAGGCTTCCCAGAATATCCTTCTAAGGGGAACTTCTTGCACAGAAGTCAGTGTTACAAGTTACACTATGGTACTTGTTAAAAGGACCGGTAAAGTTGTATATGAAGGTGTGAAATGAGACTGATTCTGCTCTGACCCACATGCCATACAGCAGGCATCCAATTAATGTTTCCTCCAAGCCCTGAAGGGAAGTATTCTAGAAATTGCTAGTCCAGAGGTCAAGAAACTTTAAATGTCTTTATAATTGCATATTAAGTCACATAGATTGTGATTTAATAGTGAATAGGATTTTTCCTTTTTCATGAGGGTCTTAGGACATTACTATCTATGAAACCCTGTGGAATAATAATAATCTTCATGAGACTGAAGGGCCCAAGATAGAAAAATGATGGTGTAAAGGGGTGAAATAATCAACTGATTAAAATGCTTAAGTTTAAAAGTCTGCAAAAGAAAAACTGCCTGTAATTGTACGTTTTATTTTACAATGGCAGATAAGCTATAATTAACACTAAATAACAGAATCCTTACACTGCTAATTAAGTAGCATTACTGTGCTGTCATAAATATTAACAATCTATTATTTGAGTACAAGTTTGGGGAACTTTTTTGGAACATATGAAAATGCTACTGTAATGCTCTTTGCCCCAGCAAAGTCAATGAAAAAAAAAAAATCACAGTAATTCTTAATGTGCCTCACCACAAGTAAGATCTAGCTACCTTCTATCTATGAGAATTGGTTGTACTGCATTATAAAGCATATGTTATGTGAATTCTCTGACTGTTAACGGAAAGATAAGAAATACGTGTTACAGACTTAAGCTTGATTCAAATGTTACTAGATTTAAAGGCCTCTGTCAAGCACAGAAGTTGAGAGGAGACTTTTGCGACAGCCATTTCACAATTTTTTCTTGCAGGGCCCAGCTGAATGTGCTCACACAAGTCTTTGGAAGATAATATCTAATACTGATATGATTAATGGGGAAGAACAAAAGGGTTGCTAAATACATTGAAACATTTATATTTATCTATATACCTAATATGAGTTAAAGCATTAAGATACATAAAAATTTCTTTCTCATATACTAGTGTGTATGTATGTATATATATATATATATATATATATATATATATATATATATATACACACATATACATTATGGATTTTTTTTTTTTAGATAGAGATGAAGGGGAGAGAGAGAAAACATCCATGAGAGAGAAACACTAATTGGCTGCCTCTTGCATGCCCCCTACTGGTTAGTGTGCCCAAAAACTGGACATGTGCCCTGACTAGGAATCAATTTGGTGACCTCTTGGTACATGGGACAAGGCTCAATTCACTGGGTCACACCAGCCGGGTTCTTTTATATTTTTATACCACATAGAATTCATGGCTTAAAAAACAATCTATTTCCTAACTCTGGTTATTAAACTTGAGTAACTTGATTTAAAAGGTTAAATTTAACTTTATTCTTAGTTGTTGTTTTTTGGGGGGATGACATTTAATTCTGGTAGCCACCCAGTTTCCTCACTTTGCAAACTAATGTTCCTCTCTATTATTTTGTCCTGTCACCTTTGTTTCCATGGCACTTTGGCATGTGGCATCATGGGACAGACAGAGCTTCCTCCTGTGGACATCTCAGTCTGGACAACGAGAGCTAAGGGATTCTGCAGGGGGAATGTAAGGAGGAGGTGGAGGCAGAAAACAGGATAGATGAGGGTGCATGAGGGGATGGTGGGCCAGCACGTGGATTGCTAGCTAGTAGGAATACTTATTTTCATTCCAGTATTTTTATTTCATATTTATTTTATTCCTCTGTTCCCAAGGTTTGACTAGATGTGCAGTGACCACTTAATCCTTATAATTGATTCTATAAAGTCAAAATTATTCCCATTGTCCTGGTAGCAGTACCTGGCACATCATAAAATGACAAATATTAGCTATAATTATGATTGCCTGATTTTCTGCAGATGGGATTATTTTTTCTTAATCAGGTACTTATCATATTCTCATATTCGGTCCACTGACTAGACAATTTTTACTTTAACAGCATTTGGTTCAGTACTTTCTGAGTTCCATAAACACCGGCATCCTTTTAATAAGGAACTCTCAACTCTGTAATTACCAACATAAGATCAAGGGCTTGAGAATTTTTATACAACATTAGTTTTCTAATGTTACCTCTTTTCCAATAGTTTATGTTATTTTGCTATTCTGTGTTGGCAACATCATCTGTCCATACACCCAAGAAAAGTGAGCAAATAAGAACATGTAGTTACAAGGATCATAGAAGGGACACAGGTGCCTAAGGATCATCTTGTGTTTCTCCTCCACCTCTAGTCTGTCACCAGTGTAGTGAACCCCTTTCACGTCCCATGTGGTTCAGGGTTCAGGTTTAAGGTTCGAGTTCTGGAGGAGGCTGCACACAAATGAAAGAGACTAGAAAATATTAATTTGGAAATGTTGGGGGCCAGGCAGGAGCCCAACTCAAGGGGAAGGACTCCACCCTGCTCTGGCCTTGCTCTCCCTTTTATTAAGACTATAGGATATACCCAAAGCCTTTACGCAGGCAATTCCAATAATAGCCAATCAGCAAGGATTTACACAAAACAACGTGGAAGTTGCTTTAGCTACCATTGTCTCAACGAAACAATGGGTGCTTGGCTCTGACCTTTCAGAGCTTCAAGGTTGACTAGCCTTCCGGGTTCCTAGTCCACACCTCTCTGCTAGTGAAGGCACTGGGTGGATTCCAACACACCAGGTCATGAAAACCCTGCCTCTAGAACACCTACCTTGCCACCAACCCCATTGGTTGCTTGAGTTCAGGTCATCAGAACTCACAGGATGACACTAGCCTCCTTATTAGCTTCAGGTCTCCAATTTCTTCAGTGCTTCTGAAATTCTTCCCAAATGCAAATCTTCTCATGTAATTTCCCTGCTTAATAGCCTGCAGCATTCTTTGCCTTCAAGATAAAGTTCAAACTACCTCAACTTTCAAAGCCATTATTGTTCGAATGGCCCAGCCTGGGACTCATCTCCTGTCACTCCAACACAAAGCATATACATTTGGTAGATGCCCAGCAAGGAACAGAGCATGCTATGTCATACTGCCATGCCTTTGCACATGCAAGCCCTCTGTCGAAACTGTTCTCTGCTTGTCTAACGTATCTTCCTCATCACTTCTCTTTGTTTTCTTACTCCTTTCCTTTGTAGCCCACCAACCGCGACCCACACCACTGTCAATATCCCCTTTACCTAGCATAGTGTCTGGAATATAGAAAGTACTAAATAACACTTCTATTGGAACAGTAAATAATCATCTTATTCTTCCTTCTGTCTTGCTAATGTTTATCTGCCTTTCCTCTTTCTCACTGATTTATTTATTTCAGTAAACATTTACTGAGCAACTACTGTGTACCAGGAAGTGTGTTGAGGATATAAATGATTTTGTACTTGTCCTCCCTCAAGAAACTTACAAGCTCAAGAGCAAACCCAGCTGGTAAAGAAACAGGTAGTATTCAGTGTACTAGGTGATGGAGAGAAGACAGGTGTGAGGACAGAGCATGAGGGAGGAAATCTAGTTCTGCCAGTGATCAGGTAGAACTTGCTTCCCACCCTTCATTCCCCACCTCTCCTCTCCTCCAGTTTTCTAAGTGTCCATAAGTAAGCATCCATCTAGGAAGACTTTTAATTTTTAAGAGTAAATGCAAGTCTCCATTTCTCTAATAATAGTCTATAGAGAACTAGGTAATTTTTTTTTCTACCTGCAAAACTAAGAAAGCTTCAGAAAGTTCTATAAAAACCCATGTGCTCATTTTGAGTTTTTCTTCTATTCAAATTACTTTAAATACTAGAGGCCTGGTGCACAAAATTCATGCATGGGGAGGGGGTCTCTCAGCCCAGCTTGCACCCTCTCCAATCTGGGACCCCTTGGGGGATGTCCCACTGCTCATTTAGGCCTGATCCCACTGGGAAATTGAACATCCCTCTCACAATCCAGGACTGCTGGCTTTCAACTGTTTATTGCCCCTAACTGCTTCTGCCTGCCAGCCTGATTAGCCCCTAACAACTCCCCTGCCAGCCTGATTGCCTCTAACTGCCCCCCTCCCCCTTGCAGGCCTGGTCCCTCCCAACTTCCCTCCCCTACTGGCCATCTTGTGGCAGCCATCTTATGTCCACATTGGGGCAGACATCTTTGACCGCATGAAAGCGGCTATCTTCTGTGTTGAAGTGATGGTCAATTTGCATATTATCTCTTTATTATATAGGATATCTAATAATTATATTACCTATTTAAGTTCATTTCTCCCCTATAAAGCAGGAAACATATTTAACCAAGTGTAAGTATCTGCTTATAGTAATATAAAAATCAGTTTTTTCTCATTTAAGATTTGAAGTAAAAATGAATTGAAATTATTTCACCATCACCACATTGGAAAACTCAATAAACTTACACATACACACAAAAATAAATAAATAAATAAATAAATAAATAAATAAATAAACAAATAAATAAATAAAATAAGTAAATAGCTACTAACATGATAATCACATTAAAAATCTTATCTAGTACAAAAAAAATAGAAATGGCCTGTTAATTAATATATTTTAAAAAAAGCAATTTTTTAAATATGTATTGCCATTCTCTGGTGAATGACCCTACAAAAAAAAAATTAAAAATCACTTTCAAAAATAAAAATATAGTATTACCTTAAAAACAATATACAAAATATAGTGCACTATTTTTGAAAACATTAATACATTTTATATAGTATTTAAACAACAACCATATCTTTGGCCCTGCTGTTAAACTCTTGCCACCAAGTAATACCAGCTTCAACCAGCTGGAGTGGGCAGCAAGAAACCATATCATGACAGTGTTCAAAATCTTCACTCATACATTCAGCAGTTATTCACTGAGCACCTATTATATTCTAGGAAAATGATCAGCTGATTGAAAAGCTTTAGTTCTGTATAAAACAGATGATTTAGGGATGCACTGACATTGTGGTTATAAGAACCCATGAAAGTAAAAAATGTTCACAACTATCCATGTGTATATTCTTGGGTTTTCCCTTTGAATAAACCCTACTTTTTAAGGAGCTCAATGGCTATTCAATGGGTTCTTTCTTAGATTGAGTTGCTCATCACTTGGAATTTTTATTTATTTATTTTTTAGAAATAGCTGGCATAACCCCCATTTTCTCAGAAAAGGAGGTAAGAATGCATGTCATGGAAAAGGGAGAATTTATACTATCCCCACTGGACTATGCATCCCTCCCCCAATGGAGGCTCACTGGGAAAAAGAACATGTTGGTGTATTTTGCTGACTATATTTGGAAAATACATTTAGGTAGGTGTTTTTTAAATTATTTTCCATCTGGAAAGCTTTTTTCCCCCCCTTCACCTGGGATGAACAACCAAATTATTAATTCTATTTAAATGACTTGTATTCAGAAGAGTAGCTGCCAAAGTTGTTGGGATCTGTAACAAGATAATTAATTATCTAGCAACACGAGGACTATTGGAGTGTTGGATATAAACCGGATGGCGGGAGAAGAAGGACGAGGCAGTCAGGATGCTGTGAGCGGTGTGATAAGTCTTTTTGGCCTGTGTGGGGTACAGCCACGTGTGCGCCAAGCTTCCCTCACCCTCCCTGCTGTGCTTATTTTTTCCCCATTGATATTTCCACCACCCCATCACTTCACCCCTGGGGACTCCAGTGCCCCTCCCTTTCCCACTGCCGCCACTTTCATTTTAAATGTCAGGGAAGGTGAGGGCAAAGGTCTGCTCCCCTTAGACCCTGGGTTCTGCCAGCATCTGTGGCACCCCAGCACCTACCCCATGGAGCAGATCAGCCTGCCATCATTACCCTTGCCCTGACATTGCTTTCGGTCACGCAGCTGTAGAGCTATGAAGGAGCTTGAGGTTCATTTTCAGAGTCCGTTAAGATAAAGTAATATTACAAGCAAACCTCATGAATTTTTTTTTTTTAATTTACACACTTCAAAGACCTAAAATGAAGGCTATACATTTTCTTATAGAGAAAACCTGGTAGGACATCAGTGAAAAATGCGTACAAGAAACAGTTACTTAATCCCCGTCCCCATTTGTCAAAGTGATGTTCCGTGTCTAATCCAGTTTGTGAGCAATTAGAAGGTGCATTTAGACCGAACTCAGGGTTTGATGGTAGAGATTGTAGTGACTTCGCCATGATGCTTTTCCTACAGATTACCATCATGATGCACTGTGAGCCTCGCCGTTCTTGTTGTATTACAAAGGAGGGGGGGGGGGGGCATTTATTGTAGATTACAGATATATATATTTACAAACTATTTAACTGCAAACTTTTAGCACTCAGGCACTAAAGAAACACAGAATAACCCAGGTAAGACATCTCCACAAGGAAGTTACTCATTCATCATAAAAAAAAAAAAGAAAAAAAGAAAAAAAAAGAATGAGTCTGATGGGGAAGTGAGCGGTCACCTTGCCTATCTCACCCTCTCAATATCAGGCCCATCTTTATTATTTAAAGTAGAGCTCCCTAAAATAGATTACACTGACAAGTAGTAATTACTGACAGCTGCATTTAATTAGCAAAGCAGATTCCTGCTCATGACAATAAAGTATTATTACATGTTTAGCATTAGCACTGGCAGTAAAGGAGGTGACTTTGCTAACACAGAACGAGAAGACCTGTTTTCTTTATTTAAAAATACACGCAGTTTGGCTGGAACTGAGCTGGTGCTACGTGGGAGTGTCTGTGGTTACAAAAAGAAAGAAAACAGTAACTATAAAAGTGTTTTGTGTTTTTTTTAAAAAAAGAAACAGGCATATTGTACAAGAAAAAAAGTGCCAACCCTTGGCTCCCAGTCTTGAATTGTGAGTCCTTGTTTTTGTGTTTGAATTTGTGTTGGGGGGAGGGAGGAGAGGTGTTTGGATGCCAGATAGAAACACAATTAATCCATATATATTAGTAATTTATCATTATATTACGACACTATCACCTTCCTTCCTTCCTTCCTTTATCCCAGTGGTCGGCAAACCCATTAGTCAACAGAGCCAAATATCAACAGTACAACAATTGAAATTTCTTTTGAGAGAGAAAATTTTTTTTAATATATTTTATTGATTTTGTACAGAGAGGAAGGGAGAGAGATAGAGAGTTAGAAACATCGATGAGAGAGAGTCATCGATCAGCTGCCTCTTGCACACCCCCTACTGGGGATATACCCGCAACCAAGATACATGCCCTTGACCGGAATCGAACCGGGGACCCTTCAGTCCCCAAGCCGACGCTCTATCCATTGAGCCAAACCGGTTTCGGCAAGAAAGAGACATTTTTAAACTTAAACTTCTTCGAACACCACTTCTTCAAAATAGGCTTGCCCAGGCCTGGAATTTTGTGGAAGAACTCCACTCAAGGGGCCAAAGAGCTGCATGTGGCTCGTGAGCTGCAGTTTACCGACCACTGTCTTATCCTATAAACAACTCTGAGTTTTAAAGTACTTCAAAAGTATATGCAATCAAATTTAGGACTTTATACACACTCTGAATTTTAAAGTCGATTGTAATTTCCATCCATTCTTTCTTGCAATGGGCTTGTTCTATCTCCCACTGCCCCTAATGTTCCATTTCCACTGTCCTATCTCGTTCTCATCTGGCAATTTGTACTGAGCATGAACTTAACAATGTTGGGATTACAAACATCACAATAGGTGGTCAATATTTTGAGCAATACCACCTTTCCAGCACCATCACGCCACAGTACACAAATAGCTGCTGTTAACACTAAGAAGGACTGTGAAGATAGCTAAAACTAGCAATCCTTGACTTAAGTGACATGTGCTATTTTTGTTATTCAACTATATCACATGAGGTATATAAACAGATCCACTTATTGTGGCATTATCAGTAGAACCAGTCCTAGAACCGAATATATTTTCTCACACTTGTGGAATGCAGTTCTAAAATATTTACTGAAGGTCTAAACTCTGAAGCAAAATATATGATATCACATATCTGGAAGATGTTTTTACTGGGATACCCTAGTGTATTTTCACAATGCAGCTTGAAGTTATCTGGATGGCATTTATTTTTCAAGTAGTAAAAATAGGCTCAGTATAATATATTGCCATCTTGTAACTTACCGTTATAAGTACTATATTTATAAAAATCAACATATGTAACCATGGCAATAAGAGGCAAGATGAATATGAATAAAGAAATCCTAAATTGATCCTCAAACTAATTTCCATCGTGGAACTGTTCAGCAGACTTGCTAAGCACCTACTGCTGTGTGTTTGTTTGTTTTTTTAAGGTCTCTCCCACTCACCCTCTAGTGGACATAAGCTAAAGAACAAGAGGAATGCCCAAGACAGCCTGCAACAAGGTAAACAATGGGAAGGCCACAAAGAATGCGGCCATGGTCATCCCAGCACAATCCCTGGGTGTTCTGAGAAACACTTCCTTAGGCGATGCCATTGTGGTGCGAAAATCAGCATCAGAGAGTGCACTTACACAGACCCCATGGCACAGCCTACTGCACACCCAGGCGATAGGGTATAGACTATCGCTCCTGGGCTACACACTGAGGTAGCATATGACTGTACAAAACAACATGCGATACCATCAAGCACCAGGGAAATGATGCAATCTGGAGACACAGTCAACACAAGATGCCTGAGGCTGCTGCCTGCCTATCATGGCATACTGTTTAAAAGCAAACTTTTTTTGGCAAGTATGAAGAATACACGCTAAAACAGGGGCGGGGAACCCTTTTCCTGCCAATGGCCATTTGGATATTTATAACATCATTGGAGAGCTATACAAAGCTATCAACTTAAAAATCAACCTGCTGGATTTGGTCAAATGTAATGAACTCACCCCTACTGCCTTGGCAGGGCCAGACCAAATGATTTTTGGGCCATCAGTATACAGCCCTCTGGCCAGATGTTCCTCACCTGCTATAAAATGATGATTAAAAAGTGTATTATAGTATAGTAAATATATGAAGCAGTAACATAGTCATGATCACTATCAAGTATTATAAACTGTACAGAATTGCTTGAGCTGTACTTCTATACAATCGGCAGTGTAGTGGGTTTGCTTACATCAGCATCACCACAGTCATGTGAGTAATGTGTTGTGTGCTGTGAGACTGGGATGCCTATGACATGACGAGGCCATAAGAATTTTTTTAGCCCCATTGTGATCTTACACAACCGCAATGTACATGCCGTCTGTTATTGATCAAAACATTGTTTGGAGTCACATGACTTGTAGTCTGATATTATATTATCTGCAAGGACATTATGACCACAGACATTGTGTTCAAGCCCAGGCTGGGCACTGTATCATCTTTGTTCTCAAATGCTAATCATTCTAGCAAGGATATTTGGAGGAAAAATTTTAGGAGCATAATGGTATTCAAGAAGACTTCTACAAAAATTAAGTTTTAAGAAACTGCAATTGTATGGATACTAAATATAAATATCTAAATGAGCATTCAGGTAAGACCATTTAAGAGTTATTTTTAATATTAAACCCATAAAGCTTCATTCACAGCCTAAATCTAAAGCCCTACTGAGTCTCATAATTTATTTGTATTTAAATCCTATTGAGAATAGAGGTTTATTTTTATTTTGTGCTTTAGAAACCAACCAAGAATAGAAGATTCTTTACTGAAAACAGTTTTTGTATTCAAGGACATTGACTAAAAAGAAGTAATGTGATCATCGAAATTGGGTATGTTTGACAACTCAGTGTTTCAACTATAAAACTTTCCAAAATTAGACCGATAAAATTGGAAACTCTACTACACAGCTGCTCTAATTACTGTGCTGGTTTATAATTTAGTACTGAAGAACAAAGCCTCAAATATTCTCTTTTAAGAATGCCTTTGACTTTTAATATAATCATAACTCAGAATTCCATGTTCAGTCATTAGGCAAGTATTGCCATTACTCAAATTCCATATTCTGTCATTTAGGCAAATGCTTATTGAGGGCCTACTGTGTGCTATGAAGATGAACCAAACACAGTCCCCTAGCATCAAAGAGTCAGGAGGAGAAAAAGTACAAACTCACCCACTTCAACAAAGAAATACCATTATTATCATGTTTCTATTCCACCATGTTGAACCAGTTACATAACTTTTTATCAAAATTGGTCTAGAATACCTATTTTTAAACTGGAACAGCCTTTGACCATAAGGCCTGGGCTACTCTGTGACTTCAATAGGTTCTTATTTTAATCCATGATCAATTGTGCCTGGATAACCAATCCTATCAAGTTGACTTGCAGAAATCTCTTGGGTCTCTGCCCAAGTCAAATCTCCTACACAGATGATGCATAAATCATGTGCAATGCATCCATTCAGAAAGTGGAAAGTTAGGCTGATACATTCCAAGATCTTTAAATCTTTGTTTAAATGTTCCCTTTTCCAGCCAAAGCCGGTTTGGCTCAGTGGTAGAGCGTCGGTCTGCCGACTGAAAGGTCCCAGGTTCGAATCTGGTCAAGGGCATGTACGTTGGTTGTGGGCACATCCCCGGTAGGGGGTGTGCAAGAGGCAGCTGGTCGATGTTTCTCTCTCATCGACGTTTCTAGCTCTCTAGCTCTCTCCCTTTCTCTCTGTTAAAAATCAATAAAAATATTAAATGTTCCTTTTTCCAGAACCAAGTGTAGACAACTCCTGCATGTATAACTATCATTTCCTAGTTTGACAGTACTTCACTAATCATATGACTAGAATTGTCCTATGCTATAACTTTTCTTAAGTCCGGTGAGACATGTTAGCAGCAGTTGGAATCATTCCAGCATAAGAGAGATGATCCCATAAACTGCTATGTGGAAGGAGCCTAAATAAGGGTTTGCTCAAGTCTGCAGATCCATTCCTCGTCCATCTGAATACACTTGAGTCTGCTGGCTGGAATCCTTTCAGAACATCACTGGCTAGAGAGGCTACCAATAGACCTTGTGCATCCAGTTTCTCAAAAATTGAAATAGGCTTTAGAAAAGGCAAAAGACAGACAAACAACTCCATCACTAACAAGTGACACTTCCAAGTTCACATAGTTGTGGTTTACCATGAAATAATACCCTGTGTGTTTTTAAAAAAGAAATTTATTTTGATGGGCATATATCTGCAAGGAACTCAGGAAAATGCATCCTACCCTACATAATATATATATATTATGCAACTTAAAGCAACTGTTCAACCATTCGATCAGTAATTGTGACATGCAATGACCACCAGGGAGCAGATGTTCAATGCACAGTCATGGAAACATGGAACAGACTTATGAATCTAAGAGGGAAGAGGGGAGGGGGAGGGCAGGAAGAGATTAACCAAAGATCTTATATGCATACTAGAGGCCTGGTGCATGGATTCCTGGGGGGGGGGGGTGGTCCCATGGGACTGGTGGGGTCCCATGGCCTGGTCTGTGGGGATTGGGCTGAAACAAGTTCTTTGACATCCCCTAAGGGGTCCCGGATTGTGAGAGGGTGCAGGCCAGGCCAAAGGACCCCACCGGTGCAAAAATCTGTGCACCAGGCCTCTAGTGATTATATAATTTGGGGGAAGGGTGCTCATTTTTTAAAACTTGAAGTCAGAGCCATCAACCTAGTGTTGTATCACAAGGATTTTGTTCTTTGGTACCATGATTGGATGTCAAAAGCCATATATAAATGATACATAAAAGTTATGAGCTGTGCTCTGGCTGGTTTGGCTCAGTGGATAGAGCATCCGCCTGCAAAATGAAGGTCCCAGGTTAGATTCCAGTCAAGGACACATACCTGGGTTGTAGGCTCATTCCCCAGTGGGGAGCATGCAGGAGGCAGCCAATTGGTGATTCTCTGCCATCACTGATGTTTCTATCTCCCTCTCCCTCTCCCTTCTCTGAAATCAATAAAAATATATTTTTAAAAAAAGGATTGGCCTAGTTGTTTAAAAAAAAAAAAAGTGATGATCTGAAACCAGAATCCTGCCATGTCAAAAATTACTTGCTCCTCCAGGGCCACGTTAGAAATGAGAGTTTTCAGGGGGGGGAAATATACTCAGAGAAACACAGGTGGCATTGTCTTCACATGCTCCAGAATATTAGAAGCTTCCCAGCTTTTCTCAACCAGGCATCACATTAGGTGCCAGAGACACCTGGCAGCCCTAAAACAGAAGCAGATGGGTAAATGTTTTGAGGTCTTTACGTTTTATGTGTAGTAATGACCATTGCAGTGCACAGTGACTCTCTTAGGTTGTATTGATCCAGTACAAACTCCTTGAATGTCACACTCCTAGTGCCCCCAGTGCTCCTGCTGGAGCCATCTCAGGGTGTCTTTGTTTACCCTCACCTCCTGAATCAGTGTCCAGAACAGCTTTCTAGGTCTCTTTGGTCAAACGTTAAAACTTAATTTTTTAAGACCCTTTAAAAATATCTTCTAACCCAAATTAAGATCCAAAACCTGAAACCAGTACTCCTTAACCCACCCTAGGCTACTATACCTTTAAACTCTGGAAAACTTTGTATATTTTAGCTTTCTATTCATTCAGACAGAAAATGCAAACTATACAAAAATAATAAGATTTGCATTGATTGAACTGCCACATACTATATTAGACCCTCAGCATGCATTCTCTGTTTTCCATTGAGATAGGTTCCACATTCCACTTTTATAGATGAGGAGTTACAGCATAGGAGTTACAGCATAAATTAATTTACTCTAAGTTGAACAGTTAGGAAGAGGTAGAGATAGGAATTAAACTTCTGTATTTCTGGTTTCATAAATTCATGACCTCTGCCTCTAGTCTTATTGCCTACTATAGGTTACAGTGAGAAACACTTTGCTTTCTGAGGACAAAACTTAAGTATGCCTGTACTATTAATACTAACAGATTAGTGATTTTACCTATATCCCCCTATACACACTTAATAGTCATCCAAACGTTCGTCCTTGACCCCTAAATAATTTTACTTATCATGAAGTGCGTACCAGGCAGCTTACATACATCATATTTCTCTAATCCCAGTAACAGTCACAATCCTGCTACCTGTTTTTCTTTCCCTTGTACCTTCTTTATTATGGTGCATGACTTCTTATTGCATGTATTAGTCAGAAGCAGGCTAGGCTGTGCTGAGGTAACAAATGACCCAATCTCAAAGGTGCATGTCTCCCTTCCACCAAGGGTGTGCAGTGTAAGACACAGGCTGTTAGAGCAGCATCTATCAGGAACATAACCTAACTTGTGGCGCAGGGAACAGAGAGCACTGTAGAGGACACACTGGAGCTAAAAGTTTCCCCCTGGAAGTGCTACAAGTCACTTGTATTTATTTTATTTGCCAAATCAATTCCTATGGCCAAGTCTGACATCAACGAGGCAAGGAAATCTAGTCTGTTGTCTCCCCGCTCTCCCCCAGGAAGTACAGAAAATATTTGGGAAGTTTAATATAATTTATGGCATTAGATATGAATGCTTGCTTGCTGTATCTAAAAACTATGGTCTATTTAGTCTTTTTAGTGGATGAGTCATAGAAACCTCAGAGTGGCTGAGGATTATAGAAGGCAAGAAGGGAAATCAGCTGCATGGAATGTCTTCAAGGACTACCTCAGCAGCTTCTACAGAAATGACCGCCAGGATTCTTGTTCTTTCGCAAATAGGTTTCCTCACATTTATTCTTCTTGCTAACACGGGTTTTAGTCATTATCAGCAGGGGCTTTGTATGCTGCACTGTTGCCATTTTTTAAGAATATATATTTAGAATTTGGAATTACTTTCTCTGATGTCAGTTCTGCAGCTGATTTTTTAAAAATGTGTTATGTGAGCAAGTGTAGATTTTAACTATAAACACAGTGCAAGGGAGAAGCAGGCCCATCTGTCTCTTTCAAGCTTGATTAGTATGGTCTTAAAATTAAGGTTAAGGTGCTTGGAAGCCAGCTGACTACCATAGATTTATTTCTTTTGAGGGTTGGGGATAAAACAAATGGAAAATATATACACATTCCCAAAGACACATTATGTTGCAACTTTAAAACCACATTACTATTTTGGTTGCACAGGAAATGCATTTTAGGCATAGAGAGCTTTCCTTCTCTGTCTTTGGTGACAGAAATTTTGAAATTGCTAACAATTATCTTATCTTATACTTAATACTACTAAGAAGAATTGAACATGCTATCAAGGGAAAGTGTACATAATATCAAGCACTGTATACGTGATAAAAAGTTACATTACATTCATCTAAATGGCATAGAGAAAAGTAAATTTAATAGCAACTAAGAAAAAAGTGGCTTTTCATTTGTTCTAAGTCTGATTTTAATAATCAATCTGTTCTATCAAGTCACCAAGTTATTAAATTATTAAGTAACCAGAAAGCACCAGACTAGCCTTATTTTTCTCCACTTCCCATTACTCTGGGAAATAGACAAATACCAAGCAATCAGATAAATAGTCAGATGCCGGGTTAATTGAGAAGACTGTGGGGAAAGCCCTTAGTGGCACTGGTGGGAAAAAAAATTAAAAGGAAAGAAACAAAAAAATCCCAGATATTTATCAATAGATTTATGAAAGAGCAAATGGTTTTTTTTAATAGAGAGAGAGCAATAAAGCCAAAGGTTGTTTCATGCACAGTATTAGTATTTTACATTCTGAATCTGCACATGCTACTAGGTACGAGGGGGGAAAGAGGCTCATAGCTTGCCCAGAGTTTCTGTGAGTGCATTGATGGGGCCAAAATTAATTAAATCCATTCCTCTTTTAATTCATTCAAAAATATTTATTGAGTACTCTCTAGACACTGTTCTAGGTGCTGAGGATATTGCAGTAAACAAGAGAGAGTTGGTATTTCCATAATGCCAATAGTTTTCTGTTTTATTTTTAGCTATAAAAATGTGGGTTTTCCTCCAAACAAAATATGATATGATCTGTCCCCATCCTCTGTACATAAAGCAGATCAAAAAAAAAGCTGCTCTATTTGAGGTGTGGAGAGGGGGCTGGGAGGTCTACCTGTTTAGCGCCCACTTCCCCCTCCTTTCTCATTTCACATGTGTCTACTTGGTCCTTATACCGTGAGATTACTACCGAAACAGTAGAGATATCAACGAGGGAGAACAGCAGGTCCAGGTGTTGAGGAAGGATGACTCTAGCTTGAGATAGTAATCTTATGATGTAATTGAATTAACATAGAGTGAGATTATTGGACAGTAGTGAGCAGGAGAAATGTGAGGGAAATGATGGAAGGAGGGCTATTTAGTAGTTCACCTGATAGTAGTGAACACTGAGTAGATACAGAAGATAGAATGAGTCAGCATATAAAGACTGACCTCACACATTAAAGAAAGATTGTATATTTGAGGGTAAAATATGGGTTTAGGAATTAGAGAATTCAGGTACATCACCTGGCCTTGGTACTTACTTTGTAAATTTCTAGTTTGACCCAAGACTCAGTCTCCTCATCTGAAAACCCGGGCCTAATAAAACCTGTCTAATTGTGAGAATTAAACATAACACATGTAAGTTCCCAAGAACAAGACAGTCACCTACAGAGGCACCTCCTGCCCGTCATCAAATTTTATGAGATTTTTTGAGGAGAGATGTGTACTCAAGAACAAGTTGTATTAGTTATTATTATTATTATTATTATTATTATTATTATTACCATCATGATTTCTCCCTCTCTAGTAAAAGACTGGATGCCATAAAGAACTGATTAAACTTGATGTGCTATTTATTATCATGAAGAAGGCTGAGAGAGATAAGAAGATTCTAAACCTGATTGGGATAATGGTAGAGCCATTAACAAAGTACATATGAGTCAGGTATTTACAAATGTAATTATACATGTGTATAAAGGAACTGTGTTTATTGCAATAGTGTTTGCAGTTGCAAAAGATTGGGGAAAACCTGAATGTCCATCAATAAGAACTGAAAATAAATTATAGTTTATTCAAATAATGGAATACTATTCAACCAAACAAAAGGATGAGATAGAACTAAATAAAACATGAAATGATTTCCAACTTAATTTTTAAGTCTCAAAGCAAGATATATACTCGATGGAAAACTAACATTAAGCTTTTACACATAGTATTTATATTCAAAAAAGAAAAAAAAAGAATAAAAATGAGAAAACTACTTTGTTTTTTAACTAAGGATTCTGAAATGGCTTTTACAAATCATCGACATGGGCATTACCATGGATAGGCTTTGAAAATAGCAGTGACAGCTGGTAACCAGAGTCTATACTACATATGAATCAAATTGACAAAAAAAACTTGAAGGCACAAATCATTCCCTTAAGCTATATTTGTCTGTAGAATTGCCTCCAGCAGTAACATCTTTGAACTCTGAGGACAGAAGTAGATCTAAATCACAAGTGTGCATAATGGTGCCTGAAAATTGAATGATCCAACACAAATGTATTAAGTTTAAGAAAAGTAAACAGATTAAGTTCTCACTTTTTCTATGAGGTTGGAACATATAGCATTTCAGAGACATACAAGTATACATGTATCACATTAAATAGAAGCCACAAAAACATAAAACTGGATGCATACTATTTAAAATATATACTGTGGATCGTCACCAATGTAGGATGGTTTTTAAAATATTTTTATTGATTTCAGAGAGGAAGGGAGGGGGAAAGATATCAACATCAATGATGAGAATCATTGATCGGCTGCCTCCTACACACCCCTACTGGGCATCAAGCCCACAACCAGAGCCTGTACCCTGGCCAGAAATCGAACTATGACCTCATTGTTCATAGGCTGATGTTCAACCATTGGGCCACATTGGCCAGGCTAGGGTGTTTTTTGGGGTTTTTTTTTTCAAACAAGTATAATAAAGTAAAACAAAAGACTGCCAAGATGATGGGAAAAACCTAAATCTTGTTCCTCCTTGGATTAATGGGAGCTAATAAAAGTGATGTTTTAGTCATTATTGGAAAAAGATTATGGAGCAGTAATAGCTAATAGGTATTGAGCACTTATATGGGTCCAAATATGATACTGGGTGATTTAAATATTAGTTAATTCCTCATAACTTGATGAGGTAAGTGCTTCTGTTTTCCCAAGTGGTTCATTTACTTGCCCAAGGTCCCTGGGTAATACTAGTAAGAGGTCAAGTGGGCATTTGAATCCAGATCTGTTGATACCAGAGCTCTTATTTGTAACCAAGATGCTAGATGCTATAAGAGTAGTGTGTAGCCTACAAGAGGGAGAAGGGGTAGAAGTCAGTTAATTATGCAGAGCTAGAGGAAAAGCAATGCAAAATAATGCATTTGGATATAGACACGAGATATAATGATGTGCAGAGCCTGTTACGTACTATGTTTTGTTGTGTAGTATGTACTAAGTTCTGTACTATGCTTTTGGCTAGTGTAGATAGACCTTCAGTTCTTCCTAGTTGGTCACCTTATATTATGGGCTGGCCATGAGGTGGACAAAATGATGTGCTCTCCCCAGGATGGGGAGCCATGAATAGTGAGATGTTAAATGGTGGAGATTAATGAGCCTTGGCAGGTCAGAGTAGGAGAGCTTGGGTGGCATCTGTTTGCACTGCAGTGGGCTTAACTCATGCCAGTTCTATGTGTAAGAGCTGATAGTTCAGAATTTGAAGTGAAGAAAAGCTCACTTCACCTAGTAAAGTGTTCTAATTTGGGCATTGCATTAACAGTGCTGTTAATGAGGACATCTCATTTTTTGAAAATATCTCATTGGTGTGTGTGTGTGTGTATGTGTGTGTGGTTTTAATATGTGTTGATGATGTGGGATTCAGTTCATCAACAACTCCACCTAAAGCAAGATCCTTCTCCCCATGACTTTTCCCCACCTTCCACCCCACCCAACGCCACCATCATTACTCTGTGGTGGTTCCTTCATAGCCCTGAGGACAATTTGTGAATAATTTGACTTATCTGTATTCATGTTGTCCCCAATCAAAACAAGCTCTCCAAGAGCAGGACTCGTATCACTTTTGTTCCCAGCTAGGTAGGTACCTACTCTAACACTGTAGGAACTCTATGAATACCTTTTAAATGAACAGATGGGCCGAAACCGGTTTGGCTCAGTGGATAGTGCGTCGGCCTGCGGACTGAAAGGTCCCAGGTCCGATTCCGGTCAAGGGCATGTACATTGGTTGCGGGCACATCCCCAGTAGGGGTTGTGCAGGAGGCAGCTGGTCGATGTTTCTCTCTCATTGATGTTTCTAGCTCTCTATCCCTCTCTTCCTCTCTGTAAAAAATCAATAAAATATATATTTTAAAAAATAAAAAATAAATAAATGAACAGATGGATGCATCATATGTCTTTCCCAATAAACCTGGAATAATCAGAACTCCATAATATGCTATTCAAATATCGTATTCATAGATATTGCCCAAAACCCTAAAGAAGGAATATTTTCCTATTGAACTTTAAGATTATTAAAAAATTCCTTTGCATTTCAGTTAGCACTTTCATCCTTAAGAGAGATCATAACTGGAACTACATGCTTCGGTTTACTCCAGGTGTGTTCAAGATTGGCCTTATGAGTAACATAAGAAGAGATTGCATGAGGAGGAAGGGGGCTTTTCTACATGAGAACATGACAAAGCCTAAGGGCTTTCCCTCCAAGATGGCCTATGTATTTTACCAAAATGAAAGTAAAATCATTTACATGCTCATGATGCCTTCGCTTTTATAGAGATAATGGACATAAATTCCCCATTTGACATTTTTACTTTTTAAAGAAACTGAGAAATTAAATCACTTGCACCAAGTCACCTCACTAATAATTGGAAAATCAAAGATGTTAAATCAGATCCTTGAATGAAACTTCAGTGAGTTTCTCATTAAAACACACAGGATAACTTGATGACTTGCTTTTATAAGGAAAATCTTACTTTACTTACCCAACTAACTGTGTAATTTCTGTGCAGCAATTTTATCAACCTAGAACTTTAAAAAGAAGCAATTTAATGAGTCAGTATCATTTCTTTCATGTGAGAAAAATCTAAAAACATCAGCATATAAGACAATATAAAACATTTTCTCCTTATCTAAAATACAAAAAAAAAATGTATTGCCTTTAAAATTTTAGAAATAATTTGTGCTGATGGTTCAATGAACTTATTCATCTAGGAGAGCTTTAATTTTTTTCTAGCAGTGTTAATTACAGAAGGCATAAGTAAATTTACAGTGAATTTCTGTTAGCCTAATAATATAAATATTTGGCATGTGTAATGTGGATTATTTTTTTCTCTGACATCATCTGCTTGCATCAATTTATTTTTGCTTTTTTAATCAAGTTGGCACTTGAATACTTTTGGATATGTCTGGGATCATCACCCTCCTCTGCTCTCCATTTCTTGTCCCCTTGGAATTAAAAAATCATCAATTTGATTTCAGTGCTCATCTGATATGTGACAGAATAAACAATACTGGAAGTATTCCAGGTCTACATTATATTTAATGCCATCCCTCCAACAGATGGCCAATGTGGTGTTCGTTTCATGAGTGTCCTTAGATCAGGGCTGCTTCCTGCATCATTGGTTTATTGCAACTGGTAGCGATATGGTTGGGAGGGTTACTTCCAAAAGCAGGTCTCATTATGGTATCATTTATACAAATAATTATCTGTGCACAGGCAAACTACTAAAATATAAGGAATACTGTCTATTGCTTTGAAGAGAGGTGGAGTGATAGAAGATCCTTGTTCACTAGTGACCTAATTCGCTTCATATAACAATAAATTCAATAATTGTTGATAGAAAAAGTCACATGCCTGCCTTCATGTCTCTTAATGGCACTGCAGGGTTAGATTGCTGCGTGAATGAAAAGATGGTATGTTTTCAGAGCCTTGGCAGCCTGCAATGACCTTCAGGAGAAATGAAATGCTCTGCTGGCTAGAGAAACAATTGAGCTGAAACCAGTGAGGCGCAGAAAACTCAGAGATAGACTTCCCAAATTAAAAGCTGTTAGCAACAGCTCAGACAAGAAGAGGGAGAAAGAATATCATTCGGTAAGGTGATTTTATGCAAAGATTAAAACCTGGGGAGAAAACAAAAGTTCAGATAAAAGAAAATGTGAGCGTAGTGCCCATATGTTAATCTAGACCATGAACAGGTATAAGTGTATGACCTGTTGAAAAACATGCAGGAAAAAAAAAATCAGACATTTTTCATAAAACAGAGCACGAATGACTTAGTAGTGGTCATAATATTTTACATTCAAATTGTTTTCTATGCATATCTAAGTCCCAAAACATCAGTCAGTGAACCACACATTTATTACGAAATATGAATACTAAACTGTTTACTGAATCTGTTGATGGCTAAGCTCTATGATTATTTGCATTTTCCCTTTTATGAAAATAATTGAATATAACAAGGTTTCTGATAGCTTGTTGAGACACTAGAATGAACCCCTAAATGTATGTGTCTAGGACACAAAGCAAAAGACTGAACATATATTCATTTTATATTTGTAAGGAATAAAAATGGGAGTTGTAGTGGACAATGAATGGAGAGATTGTACCACGTTCTAATATTATGTGTGGCAGTCCCATTAAAATGCTTATAAATTATGCTGAAAAGGGAGAAATAATTATAACCATGATTGCATATTCTACACATGAAAATTTATATGCACAAATAAAAACGTTCTTTTAACTACAAATGCTCTATTGCTCACTTATTGCCCAAGCCACATATCGTAGTTATTAAATTTACATTAACATTTGTTATTTTAGTGATAATCGGAACCAGAAATAGTAGGGAGAAGTTGAGGTATATAACATAAAATTAAGATTATCTTAATTTTAATCTTACTTGAAAAAAATTACACTTCTAGAATGTCTTACAATCCTCAGAAGCTTTCTTTTCTCATCACTTTCAGATAGTGACCTTCTAATATCTATGCCAAGTCTTCAACCTAAAACTTCTGAATGTTCAGCATAAATAACAGAAAATTAAATGTAAGCTTTCATGTTCACCTATTTATCTTTGAAGAAAATTCATAAATACAAAAATTAAAAATGGAAAGAATACTCATAGAGTTACTTAAGTGCCTCTTAATGTTTTTTTTTTAAATCATATTTATTTGAAAATTTGATATAAAGTTGGTCCTCTCTCTAGGGAGGGTGAGGGGAGAGCATGCACGCAATATATGAGTATTAAATTTCAGAGGATTTGCCAACTCTCTCTATGATTTCCAAGGACAGTATTAAAGCCAATAAAAAGCTAACTTTTATTTTTTTCAGGAAATGACTCAAAACACTAAATTCATTCCCATTAAACTGAGAGGCATGTGAATGGATTTAAACTTGCAAAATTGCTCTGTATTTACTAACTGCAGGGAGGAACTTGCTGAAATTGACCCATTGAATGTCTCAATTTAGGAATCCTTTCTACCCCTAAGCAGTGGTTCTCCTGTGCTGTCGGGACCAGCTATGTCAGTGTCACCTGAGGACCAGTTAGAAACGCAACTTTTTGGAGCATCACTCCTAACCTACTGAATCAGACACTTGCGGTGGAAATAGCAGTATTTTAAAGAAACCTCTCAAGTGATTTTGATGCAAACTGACAGCTTGGGGACCACTATTCTAATAAGTACCCTTATTTCTAATCTGTACAGCCATACATTTCTTTAAATTCTTTAATTGATACATAATTTATATACAATAAAATGACACATTTTAGCCCGGTCCATGTGGCTCAGGGGGTGAGCGTCAACCTAGGGACCAGGAGGTCACGGTCTGATTCCCCATCAGGGCAGGGCACACGCCTAGGTTGCGGGCTCCATCCCCTATGTGGGGTGCCAGGAGGCAGCCGATCCATGATGCTCTCTCCTCATGGTTGTTTTTCTTTCTCCCTCTCTCTTCCTCTCTGAAGTCAATAAAAAAAATGTATTTTAAAAAATGACACATTTCAAATGTACATTTGGTGAGTTTTGATATATCTGTGCGCCCACTTAACCACAATGAAGATATTAAACATTGTTTCCATCCCTCAGAAAGTTCCCCCATGTACCTTTGCAGGCAATCCCTATCACCTCCCTAGTAAACTATGGATCTGATTTTTATCACTATTCATTAGTGTTGCCTATACTAGAATTTAATAGAAATAAAATTATACAATTTGTACTTGTTCTACAAGATTTTTTTAAAAATTTCATCCGGGTTGTGTATATCCTTGGTTTATTTTATTTTTTAAATTGCTGAGTAGTACGTCATTGTTTGGATATACCACAATTGTTTGGATAACACTTATCTGTTGTTGGATATTTGGATTATTTCAGTTTAGGATTATTATGAATATTGGCATGAACATTTTTATACATGTCATTTGTGGACATTATTTTATTTATCATGGGTAAGTACCCAGGACTGGTACTTACTGTTCGATCCTATGGTCAGTGTAAGCTTAACTTTAAAAGCTGCCAGTCTGTTTTCCATCACAGTTGCATTCTCATCAGAAACACATGAGTTGTTCCATCCACATTCTCACCAACAGAATTGCCAGCTTTTTTTTTTTTTTTAATGTTTGCCCTGCTAATGACAGTAAAGTGGTCTCTCACTGTGGTTTTAAATTTCATTTCCTTGATGACTAATGTTGAACATCTTTTCATATGTTTATTGGCTATGAGTATGTCTTCTTTGATGAAGTGGATTTTTTTGCCCATTTTTAAGTGGGTTGATTTCCTTCTTATTATTCAGCTTTTAGAACATTTTTTTTTTTTTGCTTCTGGATACAGGTCATTTGTCATTGTATTTTTCCAGTCTGTGGCTTGCTGTTTTTATTTTCATAATAATATTTTTTGAAGACCTAGAGTTCCAATTTTGATGAGGTTTAATTTTATTTTTTAAAATTTATTTGTATTATGTCTAGTTTAAGATATCTTTGTCCCCTTTAAGAGTCTTTTCCCTGTGTTTTACTGTAGAAGTTTAATAATTTTAACTTTTATATTTATAAATATAAATATTTTACATTTTTATTTTAAACAAAAATTCTAAATGTATTTGGTGTGAGGTCCAGATCATGGTTATTTTTTTTTTTCATTTGATTATTCATTTGTTTCTGCACTCTTTGAAACTTCAGGTAAGCATCCATTTTTAACTTTAAAATGGTTTATATTAGATTTCTTTTAAAAGTTTATAACTTCTCCATTATTTTGAAATAATATTAGTTTACAAACATATTAATAAGAAATCCAACTATTCCTGAGGTATTTAAATATTGTTAGGCCCGAGGTTAACTAGAAGGGAAAAATCAAAATGCTCTATATACATCTCTACCTCATTGGGAAGGTAAGTACAAAAGTATGAGATCATGTGTTAATGGAAAATATTACTCATATTACAAAGTTAAAATACTATGGACTTTCAAAGCAGAATGCTGAATGGAAAGTAAAATGACTGAAGTAATAAAATATATAATAAATTATTTATTAATTTTGTGGGAATATAATATCATTCAACAAATAATTTCTTGTGCATAAGGTCTTATCTATTTGCAAGTGGGCTTAAAATATGCATATATTTCGTGGGTGCCTAGAAAGAGAAAAAATGTTTGGTGAGTAAATAAATTAGTCTCTTCCACAAAAAGCATGTTTTAAGTTTCTGCCTTTTATAATACAACTCAATCTGAAAGCTTAAAATGCTATTTTAGGTAGTTTACTTATTTTGGAGTCCTTACAAAGCTTACAGATAAGAATAATTATATAATTTCTTATCTTTCAGGAAAAAAATTCTATAGTCACAAACTTTTTCTCATACAACTGCCTCCCCATGGCCATTAGTATACAATAAAGGCAGATTTTTCATTCATTTATTGAGTAGCTATTCTGTAATAGATCTTATACAGAGCACCCTTGAGGAGACTGCCCTCTCCCTGGGAATTTAATACTTGAAAGATACTTTATACATAAGAATGTTACCTTAGAGTTATTTTTTAATATGTTTTTTATTGTTTTTTAGAGAGAGGCAAGGAAAGGTATAGAGAAGTAGAAACATCAATGAGTTAGAGGAACATCATCGATTGGCTGCCTCCTACACATCCCTCACTGGCGATTGAACTGCAACCCAGGCATGTGCCCTAACCAAGAAACCAACCGGTGGTTTCTGGGTCAAGACTCAACCGCTGAACCACACCGGCCGGGCTTGAATGTTACTTTAGATTAAATCTAAACCTTCTATAGAGGCTGTGACTAATTTTTCCCCTCCACTCCATCATGGATTCATTGTTCCCCTGCCTGGTGTATTATAGGAGAGGGAACAAGTCCATTGCCATCTTCCACTGACTTGAAAAGTCTTTTCTCTGCACATTACCCTTTAGACCTTGATGAAAGGCATGCTCAGAAATATAAATAAATATAGAGAACTTTCTTCAATATACTTCCTATATAGAAAATAGAAATTGGAAAAGAGCCCTGGCAGGCAATACTTAGTGCAGACTTAATTCTCTGCTCAAAATGTGGAACAGTCTTGGCCCAAAGACAAATGTAGTACCATGTTTTTCAGAGTTTTAGTCTTTGCATATAAAAGAGAATATGTTCAACACAAAAGGCTATTGTAATATTTTTGACCCGAGGTTACTATTTAACTTACTACACTGGCGGGGGTGCGGGGTGTGTGTGTGCATTTTAGAATTATATCCATGTGTTTTATTGACAGTCCATGCAAATAGTAAAAGGTTTTCACTTATTAATGCTTGTCCTGGACAATGCCATTTGTACTTTAAGTATATTACAAGTTTCAGTTGTTTTCAGCATACCTTCCTTTTAGGTATTTCCTAGTGCTTGTATATATTCTGCTAAAGGGTTTCTTCTAGTGTGGCATAGAAACCATCTTTAAAAAATAAAATGAAGTTGAATTCACCTCGCATTGGTAACAGCATCCCCAAGGTTTCTTGTAAAAAGCCTCCTCAGCCATCCCTATTCTACATCTGAGCCTTTCGGGGTGGGACCCTGTGTTCTGTGATGCTCTGTTGTTCTGTGGCGTCTGCCTCAGCCCAAGCCATGGCCCTGCGAGTGAACAGGACCAGGGGGAAGAGCACAGCATCCTCATCACCAGTGGGCTGCCTGCCCAGGAGGGTGCCGGCGGAGCATAACAGCCAGAGATGTGCTTGCCTCACCTGGAAAGGGGGAGCGGGTACCATCTTTCTCCCTTAGAGAGCTGCCCTAAAGCGAGGGATTCGATTTGGGGCCGTGTTTATCGGGTTACCAGGACTGCAGCCCACTAATTCCCTGTCCTCTTCCCTGCACTGTCGCTGGGCCTGTTGGCCATGCTCCGATGTCTACCCAGGGACGCCACCCTGGGTTGCATCTGCCACATAATGGTCCAGGCCGAGGTGATCCAGGCGACTGCTTAGGGGTGTGACATTCACTGCAGGCTAAGGACCAATGCTTTGTGGGATCGGGGCTCGTTTTTGCCTCCTGTTTCCTTGTTACCATGATCTCTGTGTCTGAAGAGATCATCCTTTCTTGTTAGGGATATCTCTATGCACAGCACGAGGTTTTGTCAGTTCCCTGGAAGGTGTCAGGTGAAGTATCTCACCATCCTTTTGTTCACTCCTTACCTGGGCCTTGCCTCTTCCTGGGACTCTGAGCATTTCCCAGAGCTACAGCTCTAGTCAACCGTGAAAAAACGATAATTTCCTGTGCTTATACTTAAATGGTCAGTGAGCCATCTTGTTAGCATTAAACTGAACTATTTTCTGCTATGCAAGTGAGTCCAAAAGGAAAAGAATATTAAGTTTAAGAGACTCTTCCGTTAAAGAGAACTTTAAAAAGTTCAATGTTACCTTAAGATATTTCTATGCTTACTAGGATAACACATTTTCGACTTAAAATTTTACTATGACTGTTTTTCTACATTAGTCTGAAAATAAAGAATATTCTGTTAATTACTTATTTCCTCACTATGAGCAATGTCTATATATAAAATGATTTTTCCAAATCAAAATGTCGTCTGCTTTCTAAAGCAATAATTTCTAAGATTTATCATATGATTCAATGTATTATTTTTTTTTTTTACTACATCAGTCTTAATGTTAAACACTGAATAATATTTTATAGATTGGGGTAATATTATATATCCTGACATGGTCAAAACCTCCAAATCATTTTAATTAAAACCAATTTGAAACTGGTGAGTAAGAATATCTTTGAAAATAAATTTTAGCCCAGCTGATGTGACTCAGTGGTTGAGCATCAAACTACTGTATGATGAATTCATGGTTCAATTCTAGGTCAGGGTACATGCCCTGGTTGTGGGTTCGATCCTTAGTGGGAAGGTGTATAGGCAACAGCTAGTTAATGATTCTCCCTCATTATTGATGTTTCTACCTTTTCCTCTCCCTTCCTCTTTGAAATCAATGAAAATATATTTTTAATAAAATAAAGTTGAATTCACCTCACACTGGTATTAATGAAAGTTGTAGTATTCCAAATATTCTTGGATTTGGTGCTATCAATATTTTATTATCTATTAAAAGAAAGCAAATCACATCTCACTAGTAAATGCCAATTCACCTACTTTCTAAATTTAAATGCAAATTCTTTCCACCTCTTACCTTTACATAGAGATAAGTCAAACTAGAAATTGCATATGTTATGCATTACTTTATACAGGTTTCAGTACCAAGCGTTTCTATCACTATTCTTCAAAAATTTATTTTAGACCAAAATCAATTAATCCAATTTTATCTACATTTCTATATTCAATTTTAATATAATAAAATGTTTAGACATTTATCAAAACAGAGTTTTATCACAGTTCTTCAAGCTCTGTGTACTTTCCAACAGATTACTATATGAAAACAAAGAAAGGGGACTTTTGATGTACATATTTCAAATGTGGTATCATATGTTAGTGTCACAAGGGAAAGAGACCATTGATTCAATCACAAAGCCTCAAAATTGCAGTCTGACAACATAAGGCTTTGGATCTTGTGTATCAACAATAAAGGAATTCCAGTCTACATTTTCTCTGCTCATGTCTTAGGAGTCCTTGTTTGACAGGAATATAAGGAGGTGTTCACCCGCTCTTGCTACAGCAGTGATCCGTTGGTGCTACCACCTGTACTGTGGTGGTCAGAACAGAGTTTCAAGAGCAATAGGAGTTGTTGAAATGTACCCAAAGAGACAATCTGATGCCCTAACTGGTGTTCCTGAAGTAGGGTATAGATGTTTAGTATTTGGAGCTTCTCTTGGTGATCATGACTTTTAACTTTCTCAGGTAGGGTTTACTAGATTTCTCACTCAACTTATTAAACTCATTGGATTCTTGGATTCTAAAGCATTTAATACTCTTTCATTTAATTTGGGCACTCAAATAGCATCTCTCAAATATAACTATTTTTATAGAGACTATACCTGTGTCTAACAGAGAACTCTAAACACATCTTTTTTTTTTCCTACCCTGTGAAATGTTGAGAATATTTTCAGTCTACCAGGTAAAATCATATTGATGGATAACAATTTGCAGATAGAATATAAAAACACAACAAACACTCTGCTGACAAAGTAGTATAAACATAATGTCAGGCACTAAAGCACCAATGTGTTTCTATAATGTTGTAATACAAAATTGGCTCTAAAATTTACTCTAGGTCAAAATTATACACTATTTATAATGCCATGATAACACTCTTTGCTTGTAGATATTCTATATAATATTCATTAAAAGTTTTGCAGTAAACAGTACCTGAATAAACAAAACAAAAAATGCTAAAGTAACATTTGGATCCCTAAAGAGCAAGGATGGGTTTTTTGAACATTTTTAATAGTCATAATTGTTTAAGAAATGTATTAAGATTCAGAACCTCAAAATTTAAAGTACTTTTTTAGAGACAGAATGCAGTGGGAGTTGCACAGGAACTGTATGGCTCTGAGTGTGTCACTTAGACATTTAAGCTTAAGTGTTTATGTCTATTAATTCAAGAAGCCAACAAGCTTATCCTTGGTCCCAATATTATAGTCCAATGTATCATATAAATCCTGGCTCTTAAAGTGTGATTTGTGGACTCCTGGGATTCTTCAATCATTGTCAGGAGTCTGAGGACAAAACTATTTCCATAATAATATTAAGGCATCCTATGTCCTTTTCACTGTGCTGATATTTGCATTGATGATGCAGCAATAAGTGGTGAGTGAAATTTCTGAAGTATTAACACAAATCAAGCAGTACCACCCAACTGATTGTGTTCTTCACTGCCACACACTCAAGTTAAGAAAAGAAGAGGGGAGCCGAAGCTGGTTTGGCTCAGTGGTTGAGCGTTGGCCTGCAGACTGAAGGGTCCCGGGTTTGATTCCGGTCGGGGGCATGTACATTGGTTGCAGGCGCGTTCCCGGCGGGGAGTGTGCAGGAGGCAGCTGGTCGATGTTTCTCTCTCATCGACATTTCTAGCTCTCTATATCTCTCCCTTCCTCTCTGTAAAAAAATCAATAAAATATATTATAAAAAAAAAGAAAAGAAAAGAAGAGGGAAGAGGAAGAAGAGCAGGCAGTTTTACTTAAGCATGCCCTTGATGAATCAGAAAATATTATGACTTATATGAAATTGTAACTCTCCAGTTACGGTCTTTTGAATATTCTGTGATAAAATGGGAGGTATGTAAAGGACTTCTATGGCATATCAAAAGAACAAAGGTTCCCTTGAGGAAAAGTTCATGTGGATTATTTGAGTTGCTAGCTAAACTAACTTTTTTTTTTTCATGGAACATCATGAAAGAATGATTGACATATAAACTATATTTATGCATACTTTGGTATTTTGCAGACATTTTATCAAAAATAAACAAGGTGAGCCTGTCACTTCAAGGAAAACAACTGGCAATATTTGTTACCAATAGTAAAATTCAAACATTCAAATAAAAGTTCTGGGAAACTTATATATGCTACTATTTATGTGACAGCATCCCAACATGTAGTGACTTTTTTATGATGATTTGGGTAGTGATTTTTTTAAATATATGGTTTTTATTGATTTTTAGAGAGGAATGGAGAAGGAGAGATAGGAATATCAATGAGAAAGAGACATCAACATTAATTCGCTGCCCCTTGCTGGGGATCAAGCCCTCAATTCGGGCATATGCCCTAACCGGGAATCAAACCGATGACCTCCTTGTGCATGGGTTGATGTTTAACCACTAAGCCATGCTGGTCGGACATGGGTAATAATTTTTTTTATAATGAAATGTGTCAACATTTGGAAAATCTGCCGAACTCAGTGCAATATTTTCTTAAAAAATGTATTGCCAATGGAGTGTAAGTCAGAAATACTCCTGACATCTTATATTTCTCCTAGAAACATTCATATCAATTACAGGAAAATGAATGTACATGTGGAAGCAATGACTAAGTTATGAGTGATTTATTTTTTCTCTTCTCTGAGGTTCACATAGAATCACACTGCTACTATAGGCAATCATTTCTGTGGGTTTATGAACTCCCTGAATGACACCCATTTTTTATAATAAAATTTATTATTCTTTTTTTCTTTTTGAAGCATTGATATAGAGAACCACATCCTAATTTTTAAGAGAAGAATGCAGGCTCAATAGTTAAACCTGATTATTTTTGTGGGTATTTTAGAAATCATAGAATGCATTATCATTATCATTTGTATTTCTTAAGTAATCTTAAGCAATCAGTGTTATGGTAAAAACTAAAGCTAAATACATCCAAATTTGCAACAGCTATGTTGTTTCATATTCCTTAGGCTATGTGTCCCCTGGTAAGATGGAATGTGTCCTGATAAAAACAGAAGTGAGGGGAAAACATAGTTTTATGTTCTCAGACAAGTGGTTCTTAGTATGTTGAAGAAAAAAAAGAAAGAAAGAAAGAAAGAAAGAAAGAAAGAAAGAAAGAAAGAAAGAAAGAAAGAAAGAAAGAAAGAAAAAAAGAAAGAAAAAAAGAAAGAAAAAAAGAAAGGAAACCTTTAATATCTGATGAAAGCCACGGTCACTCTGCCTAGAAATATATAAAATACAATATGCTAATTTTTGTAAGTTTAGATTATTATTACTTCCATTTTACTGTCTGAGGATTATACTAATGGAATTGAGTGTCTGTTCTGTCTCTGCTATGACCTAATTAAGCAGAAGCTAGACCTTACTTTCTACCAAGAATGGAACTTCTCAAATTATATATGCCTTGCTCAGCACTGACTCCCGTGAGCTAAGACAAGTTTTTGAAAGTACTAGATTAACGTCTGAGAAAATAAGGACAACTTTTACCTAGGACAACACTTTAGCTTCCCAGGGGATGGTAGAGTATCTGAGTATGACCTTTAGAAATAAGTTGACTTTTCATGGAAATATAACATAGATGTCAAGATGGTTTATAATCATGTATATCATGCTAAAAATGAACTTGCCAACATAGAGAATTTTTTGCAGAATCAACTTTTGAGGAAGGAAATCAGCTTATTATTTTTTAAAAGCTTTACTGAGTTATAATTCCCATAGCATAAAATTTTCCCATTTAAAATGTACAGCTCAGTGGGTTTTAGTACGTTCACAGAGCTGTACAGCCTTCACCACAATCTACTGGAACATTTTCACTACTCCCCCACAAAAACTCTGTACCCGTTAGAATCACTCCATCCTCCTGCTCTTCAACCCACCAGCCCTGGGCAGCTGCTGATCTGTTTTCTGTCTCTATAGATTTGTCTATCCTGGACATTTCATGCAAACAGAAGTATATAAGATATAGTCTTTTGTGATTGGCTTCTTATTTATTCATTCATCAGTTTATGGATATTAGGATATGGATATTGTTTCTACTTCATGGCCATTACGAATAATACTACTATAAATATTGACATAGAATTTCGTGTAGGACATATGGTTTAATTTATCTTGGGTATATTACCTAGGAATAGACTTGCTAGGTCATATGGTTACTCTGTGTTAAATGCATTGAAGAGTTGCCAAAATGTTTTCAAAGTAGCTGTGACATTTTACAATCCCACCAGCAATGGGTGAGGGTCCCCATTTCTCTGCACCCTTGATAAAAAGTTATTTGTTGTTCTTGTTTTCCCCATCTTGGTGCCAGTAAAATAGTTTCTCATGGAAAAGAGTTGCCTCTTTTCATATGCTTGTTGGCCATTTGTATGTTTTCTCTGGAAAAAATTGCTCCTCAAATCCTTAACCCATTTTTAAGTTGGATCACTTGTTTTTTTATTGTACGTTTTATATTTAAAATGTCCTTTACATATTTTGGGTGCAAGTCCCTTTGTATTTGGTTTTCAAATATTGTTTTTCCCATTTTGTGAGTTACCTTTTCATTTTCTTGATGATGTTCCTTGACACACAATACTTTCTAGTTCTGATTAAGTTCATTTTATACAAATATATTTTTTCTTTTTTCACTTGTGCTTTTGTTGTCATAGCTAAGAAACCACTTCTAAAACAACTGATAAGATCTGTATGTTAAGCCATTTTACATTTAAACCCTTAGAATTATAGACCTGCATTATTTTTTGCCTTGTGCTATATGGTTAGGCTATCTTTACCAGCCCACAAGGATGCCCCTCCCCCTTTGGTTGGTGTCAGGCCATGAGAGAGGAAACAGTATTCAGGAAGTGTACATTTTTTAGTGATCAGTTATGCCCTAGCAGTCACTAGTACTGAACTTAGAAAGGAGCATAAAGCACAAAACTTGTATTTTCTTTTTTATCTTACTGAGAAATTTTAATTATGTTGGATATATTTCTTGTAATGTATGGTAGATTTTAACTAATATCTGATAATTTCAATGTCCCCAAAGGGCATTATTATTGAAAATTCAGTCTTATTCTCTCCAAATAAAGTATTCGTTACTGTTATTTAATAGAGGACTAGAGTGTGTGCTCTGAGGTCACACTTCTAGGTTGAATTCTGACTAGCACTTGTTAGCTGTGCGCATTTGGGCATGTTTTGTGTTTGAATTCTATAAAATAGGAGTAACAAAAGCATCCAGCTTGTAGAGTTGTGAAAAATAAATGAGATATTTTAGGTAAACTAATTAGAGCAGTGAGACATAGTAATAGATGACAATAATGTTAAGAATTGTCATATTTGTGCAAAATTGACCAAAACAAAATCTGATGAGTCTTTTTTATTGTTGTTTAATTATTTCAGACAAAATGAAATGTGTCTTATAATATAAACAGCACTATATAGGCATAAATGAAACAGAAAGCATCTTGAGTGTTAATGTACAGTATTTTCTGGGTATTTTTACATGTTTTTTTTTTTTTTCTCTTATAAGAATAAATTTCAGCCAAAACCGGTTTGGCTCAGTGGATAGACCGTCAGCCTGCGGACCGAAAGGTCCCAGGTTCGAATCCGGTCAAGGGCACGTACCTTGGTTGCGGGCACATCCCCAGAGGGGGGTGTGCAAGAGGCAGCTGGTCGATGTATCTCTCTCATCGACGTTTCTAACTCTCTATCCCTCTCAATTCTTCTGTGTGTAAAATCAATAAAATATATATTTTTTAAAAAGAATAAATTTCATCTTCTAGTAGTTAGGAAATTGCCTCTGTCAATTATTTTTTAAATATATATAAATGTATATATTTTTTAATTTCAAAAATGAAGCAAGAGGGAGAGAGATATATAAACATGAATGATGAGGGGAGAATCATTGATTGGCTGCCTTCTGCACACCCATACTGAGGATTGAGTCCCCAACCTGGTTATATGGACTGAGCGGAAATTGAACCATGACCTTCTGGTTCATAGGTTGATGCTCAATCGCTGAGCCATGCCAGCTGGGCCACCCATGTCAATCTTTGTTGTTTAATTTGTTTGAATGCCAAGCATTAAAATAACTCATTAATTAGTCAACATCTTCTCAATTACTTTCAAATGCTAGGAATATGGCAATATTTTACATATGGTAATCAAAGATCTTGCAACTACTTTCAGTGACTGCAAATATACTCATCTTTATATGTGACAGTCATAGCAGGGAAGGAGGATGACAGATACCACCAACATATAGAAAAATGCCTTTTAAAAACACTATATTAACCTCTTTGTAGGAAAGATAATTCATAGAAAAATTAATATCGGGTTCTTAAAAGCATGTTCCAGTTACTGTTCACAAAATAATGTGTCAGATCTAATTGTATTCATTATTTGTATTAGTCATTCTAGCAGTTTCAGCTTTGCTGTCTCTATTTCATGAGACTGACATACTATTTTCTAGTGTAAATACTGGGGTAGATGCTTTATTTCTCCATTAGACGATCACTCCTTTAAAAAAAGGCACTACCCAGACTTGTTGCCTGTCCCCCCACATCTAATCCTATATAATAAAAGCCTAATATGCAAATCGACTGAGCAGCTGAAAGACTCATAAAATGACCCTTGATATAATATGCACTGACCACCAGGGGGCAGAAACCCAGCACAGAAGCTGCCCCAGCCTTCAGGCCCCAGGCCAGCCAAGGCAGGTGACAGTGGGGGCATGGCTGGCTGGCGAGTGGGCATTGGCAGGGGGCAGGGCCGCCCCACTGGTCACCACCCAGATTGGCCCTGATCAATGGACAGGCCTAGGGACCCTAACCATGCACCAATGTCATGCATCGAGCCTCTAGTATAGATATAATACCCTGTAGATTCCTACAAAACCAGGCAATTTTAAAGCTACCAAAGAAGGACCTTCATTAAAGATGAATAAATCCAAGAGTATTAATATAATGTGTGAAAAAAAATGTGTTAACACTACACTGAAAAAACTGATAAATGTCTTGAAAGACACTTTTCCCATGAGCCTTGTTTCTCGTTCTTGCTCTGAAGTTTTTGCTGGTGCCTTCTCCTCTCACCTCTCACACATGCTGTTCATATACAGATGCCTGAGGACACTTCTGGGTTGGGTGTTCCTTCAGTGTGTCTCTGCCATATGTTCAACTTCCTCATTCTAGTACTTATTCTCTTAGTTTCAAAAATGCTTGTTTAATTTCTATGTCTCCCTCTACACTATAGCCCTAAAAGGCCTACACCATTGCATTGTATTGCTCATTGCATTGTGCTGCTCATTGCATTGTGCTGAACATCACATTGTGTTGAACATTGCATTGTGTTATGCACTGTATTCTTTTTGTCTAGCATGTAGTGGTGCTAGGTGCTAGGTGGTAATTTCTTATATATTTTTTGGATGATTGAAGTCATGTCTAGCTCTGCTTCTAGCTAGTTATATGATCTGGGGAAGGCAGTCACCTCTCTAGGCCTCTGTCTACCTATCTGTACAATGATGTGGTTGGACTTGATTCGGGTTTGAAATCAGATGATGCACTTGTTGATTCTGATCCAGAATAATGTTTTTATTTTGTTTGTACCGGTATTTGTTTGTTTCAGAGAAGCATGCATTCCCATTTGGCTACAGACCCCATCACTGCATTTCAGCTTTCACCCTTGTGTTCTTGTTATCTGACCAGCCCCTGATATACTGGGTGGGGTCCAGCAAGCCTGGCCAGGGGGAGTCTACATAGGCAGTTGGCCAGCCTGCCTGCTGGTTGAACTCCTGGTCGAGGGGACAACTTGCATATTAGCCTTTTATTATATAGGATATACACTGAGTGGCCAGATTATTATGCATTCAGAGATCATAATAATCTGGCCACTCAGTATAAAGATATATAAATAAATTTTTATTCTAAACTTAACAAAAAGTGTGTATAAATGTGTATACATATGAACATAGAGGCATATTAATAACTTTATGTAATTATGAATATACAAAGGGTTTTTTTATTGGGGGCAAAATCAACCATAAAATCTTTGCATAATCCTCAAGATAACTTTATATTATCCTCAATGAATCTGTTTCAAGGTGTGTAGTTACCTCCAGGAGGTGTCATTTTATAAATAGCACAGGTTGGTAGAAGAAGCTTATTTGACATGAACCATAGTTTACTCACAGTTGAGTGGAACATAACAGGCCTCTGCTGAATAAAAACGTTAATGTAGCAGTGTAGTTTATACACAGGGAGATGAATAGTTTTAAGTTTCGCACTAAAAATTATAAGAAGTCTACATTTTGTATTTTTGCTGTACTGAGCGGAGTGGCAGCCATTACATTGAGAAATACGTGAGCATTGGAGCACTATTGCTGCCTATTTTAGAACATTCTGCATGGCTAGCTACTTGGGGCATAAATTCACAATAGAAGCAACTTTCAAATCAAATAGAAACCCGGGGGACATACACATGGGATTGTTCAAATAATTGAACTCTCCTCCACTTATGACTATCTTATTTGCCACTTGGTACAGACCTGAAGATTGTTCGAGCTGTGAAGAAGCCACTTGGATATGGTCTGGTGGTCCCTAAGCAATCATTTTACCTTCTGTCACAGCAGACCTAGTTTATAGAGAACTAAGGGGCCCTGTCCTTAAAAATATTAAGGAAGTAATTGCTCATACATGAGTTCTGACTCTGTAACAATTTGATGTTCAAAGCAGCAGTCGCCAGATATGCCAGCTTGTTGTATGTGGCTGTGGCCCTGAATAAGTGTTTCTACTATGGAGGGCTCTGCCTACCTGAAATGTTTGCAAATGCAGCAAAGTTAAATATTAATAGTCAATGCAGTTATTCTCCACATTTGGCCAAATTCCCCTTGTCCTAAATCAAGCACTTAATGTCTTATTAGAGAAGTTTTTAAGGATTTATACTGTGCCTGACATTGTGCTTGCTGTAGATGCATACTCACTTAAGAACCATTTATTATTATTTTATAGATAAAATTTTATTGGTTAATAAAAAATGTTATTATCAGATTTAAATAAGGGGATTAGCAAAAATGGGTGTAATTCAAATCCATTTTTTCATTCCTATTCTTCTATTGCTTTTACCTTATTTTATTAAGAGTCTGGGTGTGCACATGTGTGTGTGCATTTGTGTGTAGGCAAGAAGAATGAAAAAGGAGTGAATATACACTTAGAATAAAATCTTGTTCTTGGGATAATTTAGTTCTGATGCCAGACACTTGACTTTGGGGGGGAAAATAGAGTTTCTAATATCTTATTAATTAGTATGTAAACTATTATCTGTGAGATTAAGCTTCTCCATCCAAAAAAAGAGAACTGTAATCCTCAAATACACAGACATGTTCACCTTCAGTTATTCTACAATTAAGAGAAGAATAAAGATATATAGAAAAATTACACATTTGATCTCTTTAAGAATTTCCAAAAGGCTTTTTTCCCCACATATTTCAGTCATTGTTAATGAAACATAATTAGTGACTTAATATTGCATAATATTAAAATTATTTCAGAGTCATGAGGAATGCTCTTTCTATATCAGAAATATATCTCTTTAAATAGGTATGATAGAAAAGTTTATAACTTCGCACTTAGCAAGATTAATTTTGGGAGTTCATAGGGACATCTCTAAAGTAATTAAATCCCACTTTTATTGACAGTTAGAAGGCCTCCTGTACCTCCTGATCAAACATGTAGCAAGGTTCCACCAGGACACTTCAAAAAACAGTTCATATTCTGGTGGAGTTAACATTATATTGTTGGCTAACTTTATTTCTCCAGCTTTTTCTATGTTCAACTAAAGTTCACTTTTGTATATCAGCTATCTCTTCCTTAACACTGCCTCCTTGGGACATTCCTCTCAATCTCCAAATATCTGAAACATTCCAAATGTCCTCCAGCTGCCCCTCCTTCAATTGTTTCCCCATGAAGTGCTGTTGAGATCACATGCCATCCTGGGCCCTTTCTGCATGAAGATTCCCATCCAGCTCTTTCCATCACTTAAAAATCTCTCCATGATATTTCATCAAACTTCTGATAAAAGCATATCCATCCTCACTGCTCTTGCTTCTTCACTTTTAATTCACTCCAGAAAGCACCACAGCCTGATTTCTCCTTCAGCCTGGATTCTACTGAAATGTGCCTCCATAGGGTCAGTGATAAACTCCTGAGTACCATATTCTGAATATATCAGTTCATCTCTGCAACCTGTGATCCTTATGATTCCTTGAGACTCTTTCCTCTTTTGCAGTCCTAAAACTTGCTTGTCTACCTTTTTCTAATGGTTGTGACTGCTTCATCTCAGGCTCTTCCTCGGATGCCCATTTAAAGGCTGGTGCTGTTTTCCAAGGTGGCATCCATCATCTTTTTGTATATTGCACACACTTACTGAGCAGTGTCTATATGCTGTTTTTTTGTTATTGCTCATATTTGGATGACTCACAAAAATGTATGAATACAGACCTCTCTTCTGACTCTTACAATTCAATTGCCCTGTGAACTACCTTGGCTTAGGACATCCTGTCAGTTTTACTATAGCTGTCTCCTTATGGGTCATGATGTGCAATTCATGACTTCACTGTGGGGAGGATAAGATTTCTGAAACAAAAATCAAGCATTATCCTAAGGGAAAGGCTTACAGGACTCCTTTTGTCTAGAAAATACCTTTCAAACTCCTTAGTTGATTAGTGTATGAGGCTCTTCATGACTTACTACTTCTCCAATCTCACCTAAAAACCACTTGCCATTTTAAACTCAGTTAATAGCTGTAGAGAATCCAACTGGAGCGCTTCCTCACCTCTGAATCCTGTGCAGCTCCCTCTGCCTGAAATCTGTTTCTCCTCTTTTCCTTCTCTTCACCTGACTACCCCCTGCACCTCAGAGGCTCTGTTCCAGCTACACTGTGGCTCATCTTCCCCAGAACTCAGCTAAGTGCTTCTGGGAGTGCTCCTGGAGTCCCAGCACAGCGCTCTACCCAGCATCCATCACTCTGCGATTGTTCTTGTGCCTGTCTCTCTGCCCAACAGACCATGAGCTACTTGACGAGGGACTATGTCTTCTCATGTGTGTAACTCCAGTCCTTCATAAAAATGACTTTTGCTTTGGGTAGGTATCTGAAGAAATTAAATCACTATGTTGAAGAAATATCTGCACTCCTATGCTTATTGCAGCATTATTTACATTAGACTAGATAACCTAAGTATTCATCATTAGATGAATAAAGAAAA
Source organism: Pipistrellus hanaki (assembly GCF_964339955.1). Classification (NCBI taxonomy): domain Eukaryota; kingdom Metazoa; phylum Chordata; class Mammalia; order Chiroptera; family Vespertilionidae; genus Pipistrellus; species Pipistrellus hanaki. The sequence continues at coordinate 58,217,383 of NC_140509.1, read as the reverse complement.
TCTGATACACACACACACACACACACCTGAATACTAATCTGACATTAAACAAAATTAAAGAAGGAAATCTCACCACTGACAATAAGATGGCTGGACCTTAAGTACATTATGCTAAATAAAATAAGCTAGACAGAGAAACACAAATACTGCATGGGTTCGCTTATATGTAGAACCTAAATGGGGAAAAAGTGCACAGAAAAAGAGATCATATTTATGGTCACCAGGCAAACACTTTTTTCATTTTTTTTAAATGTACCTATGTAAGATTAGGAATATTAACTACACTTACTGTGGTAGTCATTTCACAATATATATTAGTCAAGTAATTTTGATGCACACTTTAAACTTACACAGTACTATATGTCTGTTATACCTCAATTAAACTGAAAGAAATTACTTTTGCACTTTAATTTGGGTCTTAACATTCATTCATTTGTTCATTCAATGACCATTATTTTGAAAACCCACTATTCACCCAGCTTTACAATGGATGCTGGGAGTACACTGATGAGCAATATAAAAATGGACCGGCCCTGTTGAAACTTACAAACAACTAAACAACCTTATTATTCCTTTTAAATGTTGTTTATTCATCCCTTATTCCAATATGCCAGAATCATTTTAAATATTGATCTTGCTATAAACCACATCAGTTAGCGTTCCTGTCTATATCTTGTGCAGATTTGTTCCTTAGAACATTTCCTGGAATAGTCGGCATGCACTTAGTGCCAACATTTATATCTCCCTTCATTCTCAAAGCAATTCTATAATGTCAGTACTGTTATTCTCTTCTGACATGTGAGAAAACAGAATCTTGCAGAATTTAAATCTTGGGCTTGAAAGTGTCGAAACCAGTTCAAACCCAGAGCCCAAGAGCTTTACACTAAGCTGATCAAGAGGCTCTTTTGTGTCTTCGTTTTAGGCATCGATAACAAATGCTGAATTAAAAAGAGCTGAACACCGAGCCCCCAGGGCTGACATTATAGATCTCCTTCCAGGTGACACCAAACATTTATCAGCCGTCCCTCTCCATCTCCCGGTGGGCAGCCCACCTTTCTTTATTCTGTCCCCAAGAACATTTACAAAGGGCTCACTAAATGCCTCGCAGAAATTAGTACCCACCTTCTCCGTGGCCCTCTGTCTGCAAGCCCGGCACCCCCACGGCACAGGGAAATGGGCTGAGCACCAGGCCTCATAAATATCTGTCACATAAATGGCCGACTTGACTTTCTTCCCTGTTCTTCCCACCACATCCTCTAATAACTTGCAGCTGCATAAATGCTCGGTGCAATTACCCTTTAAAACCTCAGGTGTGCTACCTCAGTGACACCATGAATACAAAACAAAGGCTCTCCTCGGAAACCGGATGGCTTCCTTGCATGAAATGTACAGGGTTATGTATGTTCTAATCAGCCTGCTGCTTGGTCCAAAGAAAGGATCTTTGGCGAGGGGGGAGAGGGGATGAGGGGAGATTATAAGGGGTGAATGGGAGAAAAAAGGAGGATATATGTAATACTTTCAACAATAAGGATTTGGACACAAAGAAAGAAGAGATCTTTGAAAACCTGTGTTCTTTAACCAGTATTATACTGAGGTGCTAAGTGGCAGGGCAGGTGGGACTGAACCAGCGATGTAATTTATTTCATCTCAGAGAAAAGGGTTGCAACTCAGCCTTGCCGGGGATAGTGGTCCGAGGAAGAGGACCCATTTGACAGAGGAAAAGAAGAGCTGCACCTAGAAAGAGTCCCCGAGTCGGGGCGGCTGGATTTCCAGCCCGTTTCTCACTTGCAGCTTGACGTTGCAATCAGGAGGAGCAGTGGGAAGAACTTATAAAATAATAGATTATTTAAATATATTCTTAACAGTGTCCCCCAGGGAGATGAATGGCTTCTTGTTTTAAAAAATGAGTCACACAACACTTGTACATAAAACTCTTTTTTTTAACATTTCTTAGGCAGATGTGACAATACCAATGGCAATTGTTAAGTTGTAATTTTAGAAATCAAAAATGCTTGCCCAGGAAACCTGTGCTTTAAAAGAAAAATTTAGCACTGAAACTGACATATCATTTGGTATTCAAATCACTTTGCAAAAAAAAAAAATGTTCATAGCAGTGTGAATTCTCTGAGGACAAGGCTAGTGAGGACCAGGGACTGAATTGAATAACCTTGAAGAAAATAAAAACATTTTGGGATTACCTCTTACCGTGTGATCTCCTGTAAGTACTGCATTTTAGCCTGATCTTGATCAGAAAGGCATAATTCATAGAAGAAATTTCAGAATAGGACTTCATCTGGTTAATATTTTACTATGCTATCTTTAAAGAAAAATCTGAATTCTCCCGCTCAAACCTAACTGACTACTGATTATTCTGAAACTCCAATACAGAACAATGATTGACTGACCCCTTTGTCTTCTTCAGCCTGTGCTACTGAGAGCAATGGGTTTGGTACAGGACATTTTAACAGCTGACTCATCCTGTGTGTAATGTGTCTTTCTAAAGACCACTTTGGCATGTAAATTAGATTCTAAAATGTAATTACCATTGAACTAAAAGAAATATTCCCTTATATGTAGTTGAATCTCTATTTATTTGATCATTTTGAAATAGTGCACTTTTGCAAAACTTACAAGAAAATGCCACCATAATTGCACTGCAAGTCAGTGGCCACTGAGGACAGAGAATTCTTGTATAAGAAGATGATGTAGCCTTTTTGCTCCCCAGAGCTCATATAATCATTATTATAAAAGAAATATACTACTTTTGTTTTGCATTTGAAGTATGGTACTCACCACTGTATTACCCATTGGATATTTTAGTTAAGACCTGTGGCCAAGAGAGGTGCTTTAATGTAGAATGCTTAACTTTGATTTCAAAGTTCATAAAAAAAAGTTTGGAAAATTCACATCATATCTTGTTTAACCTTTCTGACTTCAGCTCTGCCCACCACTTAGTTAACGACATAAAGTGTAAGTAACATTTGTACTGGCAGACCATGTTTCTATAGTTGAGAGAGCAGGTTCTGGAAAGCACTTGTCTTTAGTCTTCATGAAGAAGAGTCACATAGCAAGGCTTAATGCCCTCCGCTGACACACTGACACAGGTTATGATTGATTTGAGGTTTCGTCATCTGAGATTTACAGGGAAACCAGCCTCGTGGAGTGGTTCCTCTGAAGCCTGTCTGAGGCAGGACAAGGTGGCAGAAGCAGGGGACTGTTTGGTGAATCAACTCCATCAGTGCTTGCTTCCTGGGGTGTCTTAAAAACACTAAGTGAAAGTCAATGGTGGAAGGTATTTAACTGTTATAACTTTAATTTTTAAAATAAATATCCAGACTTCTTTTCTTTTTTTTTCTTTCTTTTTTCTTGATTTCAGAGAGAGGAAGGGAGAGAGAGATAGAAAACATCAATGATGAGAGAGAACCATTGATTGGCTGCCTCATGCATGCCCACACTAGAGAATGGAGCCCCAAACCAGTGTCTGTGCCCTGATGGGAAATTGAACTGGGATCTCCTGGTTCATAGGTCAACACTTAACCACTGAGCACACAAGCTGGCTATATTTTTTTCTTTTAGAACATTTAATAGATTCACGTTTCTTGGACTTGCTGGCTGCATACTTTGCTGATATGGAAGCAGTTGCAGCATTGTCTTTCCTACTCAAGGAAGAATTTATAAAAAGGACTAACCAGTATCCAATGTGTGTTATTTTTTAACTGGTGATTGAATTATCTTTTACATTTCTAGTATAAAAACCACAATGTTGTATTATGATACCGCCTATGAAATAGATTTTAAAATAAGTATACTCTAGACTGAAGAGTATAACATTAAATAGAGAAACTCAATCGGTGGTTAAATATATGCATCCATTCAAATAGTTTACCAACCAGCACTTATTGAAGGTCTATTGTATGTCAGGAACTGTTCTAGTAACGATGTTTTGAACATCTCTTCTGTGTCCCAGAAACCATGCTAGGTATTTATAAATCAAAGCTCATAAAATAGAGTCTGTGTTCTTAAGGAGTTAAGGATGTGTGCAATTGAAAGTAGGAATGATTGATTGGTAGCCAATTAGGTCAGGGCAAAGCCCTAGAGTTAGTGGCCCCCATCACCGTTGGGCTGAATTCAAATTCTTAGGCAAAGACTAATTCTAACATCCCACTTGTTTAGGGAATGGCAACAGGAGACAGCAGGCCAGAGATCCTGGAAAAGAGTGAGGCTGTAGATCGCATAAGTGCTAATAAGTCTTGGTTTGCTGACATGTGTTTAGGACAAGTGACTCCATTTTGGGACTGCTTTTTTTTAAAAAAAAAAAAAAAAAAAAAAAAAAAAACCTCAAACTCACAAAGTCCTTGGGTCTTACATTACATATCTATGTTATCTATATCTGTACATCTTTATGTCTATCTGTTTCTCTGTCTCTGAATGGAAGCTCAGGACTCCAAGTGCAAACGTTCTAAGAGATGGGAAGTGGAAGATACCATTCTCTTAAGCCCTTTTTTCATTCTGGAAAGATAATTTTTTTAAGAGAATATTTTTAAGCCTTCTTTAAAACGTTTCTGTCTCCTGGCAACCATGCCAATATACTTAATTTTGTTTTTAAAACCATAAGAAATCCGAAGTATAACTTAGTTATCAGTGGTTAGTGGGATTTGGAGTACATATAAAACAATATAAAATATGCCATTGCATTTTCTGATTTGAGCTGTGGAGAAACACACCCAGGTAACTTTGACATGCAGTAATTCCCCTTTGGTTTCCTTTCCTAAAGAGTGTATTTTATAATTCACTGTTAATCGAGGAAAGGATTATTTTATAGAATGCTATTTATCTGTTGCTTTCACTGGTACAGTACATTACCTAGCATTTTTTACAATTGTAATGGATTAATTATGCATGTGCACTCTATGTATTAGGTATTTAAATAAATAGCTATAATAACTCCTGACTTTCTCAGCTACCCAGAAATAACTGTCATTTCTTCACATTTATAGTGAATATGTGAGTGTATGTGTGTGTGTTAAAATAGCATCTTCACACATTACTAGTTTCAGAAGGAAAAAATTTCAAGGACTATTCCCTCTAAAGCTTTTTGGTGGGAGAAGATGAGAAACTGGGCAGAGGAGTCATTTCCATCTTACTACCACGTACCACACAATTAGGTACTTTATGGGGAGTTTTATGTTTTCTATAAAAATAGCCAGCATTGGACATTTTCAGAAATAGGATATTGGACTGATCAGATCATTGGTCAGTTCTGCTATGGTAATTTCTGTTTTCCTAAAGAGGATGGTGTTTGCTCGATTTGAATAAATGTCAGATAATAGAGCGAATTCTTTGTTTAGGCTCCTTGAATCATGCGCCATTCGAGGAACAGCCATACTACAAGGTGTCTTACTTGGCAAACTCCTTCTCTTTCAAGTGCTTTGGTAGGGAATTGCTTAATGATGTGAGAACAGGTTCATAGTATGTTATATGGATAAAAACAACATTATAAAACAGTATATAAATTACTCTCCTTTTATCTTATACCCACAGAGGAAAGCCTTATGTTATGGACTTGGGGTTATGATCACAGTCTCTGGCATAGTTCAGAGGCCCCAAGTTCAGATCAGCTTCTCCACTTATGGGGCCTTTTACCCAGAGCAAGTTACTAAACATCTCTGTGCCTTAACCTTCTCATTTGCAAAATGGAGATTATGAGGGTTTGTATATTAGTGTGTGTATATATATATATATATATATATATATATATATATATATATATCCAGAGACTGATGTAGAGTAAGTGCTCATATTGTTAAAACTATATTATTTTATTATTAACACATATTAATAGTGCTTATCACCGAATAATCAGACCTAAAAGTTACTTTTATTTCCTTTCTTTTAACTGTGCTTTCTAAATTGTCTAAAATGCACATAAATAAAGGTTAAATATGTCATTTTATTTAACTGAAAGAAAACCAGGCTAATCCTCTAATTTGCCTGGAAATCCAGCATAACCCCAGTCATCTTTAACATCTTCTAAAGGGAAACTACTTTGTATTATTTTAGTTTTCATTTCATTTTCATCTTTTTACTTAATGCATTAAAATTGGAGTGTTACTAAGTGACTAAGAGCTTTACAGCCCTACAAATGTAAGCTTAGCACAAAAAAAGTAAGAAGCTTTTTTATTCTTAAAATGTTATTTATAATAATAAATATTAAGACAAACTTTTTATCATTTGTTGTAACTTTCTAACTTCTAAAGTTACTTATTTAACTGAAAGTGAGTCACAAGAAAAATGTAAAAAGCAAAATTATATGCTTGAAGGGGAAAATGTTTTTAGCAAGTCACTGTTTGTTAATTCAAGGTTAGTTTATAGCAACTAAGAATGAAAATTGACAATGTATACATTTAATTGGGAAGAAAAGTAAGTCTCTTCGGGGTAGAGCATAAGCATGCCTATTTTCTTTTTATTTTGCTACACAAATTGATTGATATATAATATGATATTCTTGGCTAATCTATATTACTTAATAAAACTGGCATATATATGAAAATGGTACCCTAATCGGTTTGGCTCAGTGGATAGAGCGTCGGCCTGCCAAATGAAGGGTCCCAGGTTCGATTCCGGTCAAGGGCATGTACCTTGGTTGCAGGCACATCCCCAGTAGGGAGTGTGCAGGAGGTGCTGATCGATGTTTCTCTCTCATTGATGTTTCTAACTCTTTCACCCTTTCTTATCCTCTCTAAAAAAAAAAAAAAATCAATAAAATATATATTTTTTAAAAAGAAAATGATGTGAAAATTGAATATTCTAGCACTTTAGAGAATGAGTCATATAATAGTGTACACTGATTACCTTGAACTACAGACCAATTCGAATTTTGTAGATGTTTTCTCTGCTTTCTTTTCTAATTTACTTTTATTAAACTTAGTGATTTTACCCCTCAAATTTTTTTAAAAATATTTTTTATTGATTTTGTACAGAGAGGAAGGGAGAGAGATAGAGAGTTAGAAACATCTATGAGAGAGAGTCATCGATCAGCTGCCTCTTGCACACCCTTTACTGGAGATATGCCCTCAACCAAGGTACATGCCCCTGACCAGAATCAAACCCGGGACCTTCAGTCCCCAAGCCGACGCTCTATCCATTGAGCCAAACCGGTCTCAGCTTACCCCTCAAATTTATCTTCTACTCTGATCTGTAAGAACGATATACATGAGTGTATGTAAATTTATACACACACAAATTTACATATTTATACATGTACTTATACATATACATATATGTGCACACAAGTATATGTGTATCTGTGTGTTTTAGAAAGATACATTGAGGATTTTCTTTTTACCTCTACAAAATACATTTATTCTGCCTATAAAGACTGTTTATCATTTTACTTTTCACAATTTATGTGGAAGACATTATAGAGATTTGCAACGCTGATATTAAAGGAGCTTTTAGCTCTTTTCCCTGGATCCTGCCATCACAGACCCAGGCTTTGGGGATGTGGGTGAAGAGATGCACAGTGGAAACCGACCAGTTTCTGGTGCAGCGTTATGACTGAGACTAAATCTCTTGGCTCAGGCTAGCCTCTCAATTCGCAGCACAATTCTTTGGGAACGAATGATTTTATAACTGGCTTCTCACCATAAAAAAGGCCACACTTAAAGAAAAAAAAAACTTTAAAAATATACGACTTGTAACAGCTCTACAGTTAGCACCAAAAAATACTGCCTTTGTAAAATAATGGCTCAGTGCTGTATAAAGCCTCCAGGTCTGTGCCTTGTGAATGGGTTTGTCAATGAAGAATGCATTGTTAGTGTGAAAAATGAAGCCAATAAAGATTTGGTATTAAACTTTAAAATTCTGTAATGGGTTTTAAGTTCTTCCTAGATAGGAGGCTAAGCATTTTCTAGTTAATGGTATGTGTGAGCCCATAATCATTTACTTATCCTTTAAAGGAGGATTTAAACTTTTGTTTTGTTTTGTTTTGTTTGTCTTGACATTGAATGTTAAAGACCAGATTCCTGGTCAATCACAAGACAGATATACCAATTAACACCCAATAATTAGACCTGCTCAGTGATGGAACTGGTAGGAATCCTTGAGTCCTTCATTAGCTTTTCCAAACCCAGAAATATATGCAATGTCATTTTGAGTGAGTTCTTAGTATATGTATTTTATGCTGAAATAATCCACCTGCTGCTGCAAATAATTTGGGGTTCTTTTTGGAGATATGTCATTTTTGATATTCTAAAATACTTTTTAAGAGCATTTCTCACTATAGGCAATATCTTTCACAAATTCTCTGGTTTCCACATTTAAATATATTATTCTTCCCTGTCTTTTCCATTGCTCTGAAAACAACAGATTTCCTTTGTTAGAAAAGAAAAGGGAATTCCACTGTCTATTGTGTTATAAACTCAGAAACATCTTCTGTAAGCTAACAGACAGGAAAAAATGCTTCCAAAAAGTATCTTAACTGAATGAATTGTAGTATAAACCAAAGGTGGTTTCTTTGGTTACATAAAAAAATATAATAGCAAAGAAATCTTAATTTATTTTTATATATATAATTTAGAGAAAACTTTCCTGGATATGATTCTGTTTGTTACAAGTTCTCAATAGTGTTTGTATTGGCACTCCCATTGCACAGATGAGAAAACTAAGAGTCCAAAAAGGCCTTGCAGGTGGTGAATGATAACCCAGGCCTATGAATCATGGTAACCTTTAATCCAAGGATACTACATATTGTCTGGATGCCAACTTACTTACAAAGTCACAAGGACAACCCAAAACCAGGCTAGAAATGAGAATCAGTGGAAATTAGAGTAGGTATTTTAAGCAAAGCCTAAGAAACTAATCCAATACTGATTAGTATTTTAGACTTTGCTTAAAATATTAAAGACTTATGTATTAAAATAGCATGCACCCATGTTAACTCTATGTAGCTTCGGCAGGAAAGATCAAGAATTCTCCTGTTGGTTCCATTTTAGAAGTGAAACCAAATTAACAGCTTGAATTTGGGAGAAATATATTTAAAAGTCCTTTAATTCTGGTCACAAAGTATATAAATTATTATAATTACTTTTGTAAAAAAAAAAAAAAAAGGTTTAGAGAATGAAGCTATACTTGAAAAACTTCAATTATGAGTGTTCTTTGGTTCTTTCCTTTAATAATGGGAACAAAGGGGAAAAGAGAGGATGGGAAAGGTGGCGAGGAAAAGCAGAGACAGAAGGAAAAAATGAAATCAAATTGGTAAGAAGACAGCAGTTCCAGGTGCACCTCAGCGGGCCAAACAGAGCATTCAGCACAGTCTATTAACATGCCCTTGAATAATTCAAACTTTCAAACCACAGGAAGAGGCTTTCCAGGGGGAGGGAAAGTCGCCATAATTAAACCTTCCCTGGCACGTGGAGGCAGCTGTATCCTCCGACAGACCCGGGAACTGGACATGGCCTACCAGCCGGAGAGAGCAGGGACCCTGTGGTACAGCTCTGTGTGAGGAGGGTTAGGTTTATATTGGTGTTCTCCAATTATAAAGTCAATTCTCTGGATACCAGCTCCTTTTACATATTAATGGCCTAACCCTTGGCATATGGTAAGAATTCAGGATTCAACTCTGAGGCTCTTGACAAAGGAATAGTGAGTTCAGAGATGCCAGTGGCCGCATATTATATTTTTGAAAGGTAGCTTTCAAAATAAACAGGAAGATGAGTGTCCCCCCCGCCCCCCGCCACATCCAAATACAATTCATCTTAAGAAAAGATATTTCTTTGCTTAGTATCTCTACATGAGATGCTTAGGAGTTTCCAAATATTACACACACACACACACACACACACACACACACACACACACACTCAAACGAATAGTTTCTGAATATGTTAAATTTTTAAAATGGAGATTATTCTTTAACAAGCCTAAACACCTTCCTCAACTCACCCCTTTATAGTGTTCAGCCTCCCTCCCCTTGATTTTAATTTATCCAAATGCAGACTCATCAGCACCTTTTTTTTTTTTTTTGAAGGTGCTTATTTTTCCCCTTTAGTGCACTTCCTATGTGTAATTTCCTGCCATCTCCCAAGTGTCTTTCCACAAGTAGGCTCGTTGTCATGCTTGTTTGCTGGGTGTTGAATGCACCAAAGGGCCTATAGGAAATAAGCAATTCAGTGTATTCCTGGAGGCCTTGCCAGACTTAGAGAAGCTAAAACACATTGCGGTGTTCCCTTTGGGGCTTCACACCATGCCTAGGCTAAAGAAGGTAGAAAAAAAGAGGCAAGCCTACCTTCTATTTCCTCTCTCCTTTGCTGAAAGAGTTAAGACTGTACCTCTCTCTTCGTGTTCGATTTTCCCCTCCCCCAATCTCCCGAACATCAGTGCGATGGTGAGCTATTTTTCAGGCAGCTACAGGGGATGGGATCATAGAAATGGGAAGCAAGGAATCTGAAGTCTACTTCTTTGCTTCAGGGAGGAAAGTAGTTTATTTTTATCAAGCTCTTTAAAAGCTGGTCAGAAAGTTTCCATGGCCTTTCAAAGGATCGCTTCATTACTCTCAGGACAAGCTTTAAAACTTTCATGATAAAACTGCATTGGACAGGATCTATTGTAATTTCAAGAATTAGATCCAGTCGAAACCAGTTTGGCTCAGTGGAGAGAGCATTAGCCTGCGGACTGAAGGGTCCCAGGTTCCATTCCTGTCAAGAGCATGTACCTTGGTTGTGGGCACATCCCCAGTAGGAGATGTGCAAGAGGCAACTGATCAATTATTTTATCTCATTGATGTTTCTAACTCTCTATCCCTCTCTCTTCCTCTCTATAAAAAAAATCAATAAAATATATATTTTTAAAAAGAATTAGATCCAACGTTGTAGACAACATTGGCATACTTTGTAAAATATAATTCATGTTGAATCAGATATTTTAGTTTAGGGACATGTTACCCTCATTGGCACCCACATAGCTTTCACTACCGACTAAAAAGATGCAGTACAAGAAAGCAAGTGAAAAATATTTTAGAATGCATTTCTTATTCTGAATTCCCAAATTAAATTACAGCTGAACTCTCAACTTATAAGATCATTGTCTTACCTTAAGGAGCAGAAATGACTGGCCTCATCATGTAACCACAAACCCATTGATCTGAAGCTCTCACACAGAGAGACTGCATTGTCACTCTGATGATTGTGTAACTTACCAGTTTTCATGATTCCTAAAGGCTCAGTCTACAGCCCAAGGTGCCCTATTTCGGTTTTAATGCTGACTTATGAATAAGCAGGTCAAATTATCTTCAAAGGCATGAAAATTGAAATCAGGTCTCTGAAGGCTCACCCGAAAGGTAAGAGATGGAGTGCAATATTTGCCTCCTTCAAAAATACCATACTCTTGAACTTTTTGAAAACAATTGTACTGAAATAAGCTTTATATCATTTACAATGTGGAAGTCAGAAATGTAGTTGGAAATTGAATAATTCAACATTCAGAAGACTCGGTAATAATCAACTACGGGTCTGGCAGGGGACTGATTTTTAGACCAGTTTTACTAACTGGATTTGGGTAATATCCCCTGGCCATGATTCTCTTCCCCAGAATGTGATCTGGGTCCTCTCCCCTCTGTGTGGTGGATGGGAAGCTACCTTCCCCGTCTCAGCTGTAGCAAAACTCTCATGTGTTGAAAGGCTCCATAATGCTGACCCAGAGACTCCTTTCGGGCTCAGGCCACCATGTTAAATCTTTCTTTAACTCCCTTAGCTGTGAACTGTTGACCTAGATCATCACCTCCATCCTGAACATTGCTAAAAAGGCCCATCCTGAGCTGGCTTCTGCTTGAGTTGCCTCAATTTTCCATGCTCTGTCCATGCTCCAGTCACTCGGAAGGACTTTCCCCTCCCCACATTCTTCATGTTTGCTTTCGCTCTGTATGGGAAACCTTTTTTCCTATATATTCTCTCTCTCTCTCTCTCTCTCTCTCTCTCTCTCTCTCTCTCTCTCTCTCTCTCACACACACACACACACACACACACACACACACACACACACACACACACACATCGTTAGCCTGGATAACTCCCAGGGCTCACATAGATCTCATTTCACTAAGAAGCCCTCCTAGACTAGTTTGGCTGGTCTTCTATATCCTTTCCTAGTACCAGGGCAATGTACTCTGGCTTTGGTCTTGTTTACCATTCTGAATTATAAGCCTGTCCTTTCCTGCTCTATGTGGGAACTCTTCCCTCCCCACTCCCTAAGCTGTCGGAGGCTAGGGAGGAGGACTTATTCACCCAGGTGTTCCTACCACCTGCCCCAGAGTCTGCCACAGAGCAACTTCTCAGTAAATATTTGTGGAAGCAAACTGTTTGAAGCCAGCTTGTGTAAACTCTCTCCCAACTTCTGAAAGGTAGCTGTCCCTCACCCACCAGGTCATGGCACCACCACAGGAGACATACTTATTTCTGTCTAGCTCACATTCCCTGCCCATCCTTTCAAGGTAATTCCTTCCATAGTGGGTTGTGTCCTAACCACAATTAAGAGGTTCTCCTAAAGCCACGGTAGACAAACTGTGACTCGTGAGCCACATGCGGCTCTTTGGCCCCTTGAGTGTGGCTCTTCCACAAATACCACAGCCTGGGAGAGTCTATTTTGAAGAACTGGCATTAGAAGAAGTTTAAGTTTAAAAAAATTGGCTCTCAAAAGAAATTTCAATCAATTTACTGTTGATATTTGGCTCCATTGTGTTTGCCAACCACTGTCCTAAAGCAATAAAATAACGACAATCTTCAGCTGCTGAAAAAGATGTGGAGACTGCCCAGAATGGATTAACTCCCCTTTTTGGTGTTGTCATCATTTAAAACTCACTGCAATTGAACAAAAATCTGGGACAGCCTTGCTCTACTCCATCACCAATAGTCTACATTTAGATCCTTGTATAACACACAAAGCACAGGTTCCAACTATTTTTCCCTAAATAGAAAGAAGAGGTTATAGTGAGAGTTGAAATTATGCTTCCGTTGCAGAGCCCCCCAGGGCAATTTGCTGCTCCACGTTCCTCTTGTACCATGTTAAGAACAAGCATGACTTACAAGGCATTTCCTGAAGCAGCCCTTTCCCATTTCAGTATCATTACAGACACCGCCTTGCTTTAAATTCAACGTGATAAACAGGCAAGCACACCCATCTATATATTGACATGGGTGTTGATTTTTCTTCTAAAGAAATATGAACTTGGAATAATCCTGATGTTTTGAAATACCAAAGTAGCTGTGGATTTTTTGTCTAATTATTAACTAAAGAGATAGATTACTTCTTGTCATTAAAATCTGGTATTGATTAGCAGTCCTGTAGTGCACTGCATATTTATCTAAGTGGAATTGATGCAGTCAGCTAGACACAGAATGAAAAGAGGTTATTCTTGTAGTGCTACATTCTTTACTAAGCTTTGGAGAGTTTCCTGAGTGGTGAATTATGGATAAACGAATTGCATTGGCCATATCCTGTCACTTGATGTGGAGAACACATTTCAGTCTGCTTTTCCTGCATATGTGCATGAATTTTTTTACAAAGAAGTATGTTTCCCTAGCCTTTGTCTTTTTTAATGGAAATTCACTCAAAGGTTCTTATCATTCCCTATCCATGTCACCTCCTCAGCCATATGCTCTCTCTGCCTTCCCTGCCAACAGCCTTCAGCTTTCTAGTGGAAACAGGTCTTCAGGAATCTGGATACAGCCGATAAACAATTAAAAACCCTAGAGATTTGTTATAAGATTTTATGGTCCTACACTGTCTTGATTTTTTTAAAGAGGAATGAAGTATCAGTACTTTTGAAATGAATATAAAAAGGCCTTACATCCCTCCCAAATTGCTAAATTCATCTCCTTTTTCCTTTTACTTTTTCTTATTTTACTATGTATTAGAGATAATTTTTTTTTCTGTTCATTTTGACTCACACCTTGTAAGGCTGTGGGGTTGGCAAGCAAAATAATACAGAAAATGCAACCCCCTAAGGCAGAGAAATTAGCAACAGTGACAAGAAAAAGAATAATGCCTTAAATTGCCTACATTCAAATTCAAGAAGTAGAAGAATTGAACAGCAAGGATTTCTATTGATTTTGACATATTTTTTATTACAGCACAGTGTTCATTTATGGAGCTATATAAATCTCATAAGAATAATTGAGGAGCACATGTAAGCCTGCTCCTGGCCCCTTCCGGGTCTCCTCCCTCATGACTTCTCCGGGGTGTCAGCAAGCAGCTGTCAGTCATGGGTGGCTGTGTTTAATCATCTATTGTTTCTCGCACTAACCTGCCCCTCTGGAGCCTGTCCCAGGTGGCCTTTACCAAAAATAAGAAATGAGAGCCACCAGGCTCTCTCATCACTGAAGATTGGTGTGACCTTTTCATGTTTGGGGAATTTTAAAATATATTTTAAAACATCGGAGTAAGAAATAAGTCATCGTTTTAAAATTGTTGTGATTATTATACCTAGACAAGGCAACCATTAATGACAGCATTTTTGCTCAAGAGGGGATGTAAGAATAAGCGTCTGGAAGTAACTCATTCAAAATATCCTTGAGTAATACCTGCATGTGGCTGTTCCCTAAGTCGTTGGAATTTCCATGTGTGTACTCAAGCATGGAGCAGTGTAGAATGAAGTCCCTTATCGGGAACTGTTCCCTGTTTTCTTTTGCCTATGAAACATTTTGTGCAACAAACATCATAATCCAGTTTATTTCTATTAGATAGAAATGATAAAGTTGTAACACCAAATAAAAAAAGGAAAGTGACTAAGATTTTCACTTATACAAATGCAAGGGTTTTATTCTTGTTAAAATTACTGTTACTGGCAGTATAACTACTGTTCTAAGCGGCCATGTATTTCCTATTGTAAAAAAAACAAACAAACAACAACAAAAACAGTCAAAGTTATATAATGCCAATTTCTTCTTTTTCCTAGATCTGCTTATTACTTATTGGCAATTAATGGACTTTTGACATTGTAACCAAAGAGACCCACCCCTGGTTACAGAATTTTAAAAGAATTAAATCAAGATTTTTTTTCCCCAAAAAAGCTTTAATAATGTGTCATCCTTCTTAGGGATGGAAGTGATTCTGCAAATATTTGGAACATCAACATGACAAACTGTGAATCTTAGGGATTCCTTTTATATCTTTCTAATTGGTCTTAAAAGAAAACAAACAAAACACCAAAAACATTCTAACTGCAGACTTTCCCTCAATGGAAAGGGAAGACAAACTGGGAGAAGGTAAAGCTAAAATAGGTTGCACTGATGTTCGTTCTTTGCCAAATGCAACTTTCCCTTCACATGGTAGTGGCTGTACTTGGGGATTTGTCCTGATGCGATTAGAGATCATAATGTTTTTCAATACTCTCTAAATGGACCCCACACTCAACATCATTCCATTTCATTGTTTTCTTACATGAATAGAGGGGGATAGAGAGAGAGCAAGTATTTCATCAAAGGTGGGCTTGGTGGATTGAGTAGGAAAGAGAACAAATGCATGTACTTGGAAAACAGGCCTTTTTGTGCCCATTAGACCCCAATCTTAGCTGTAGGAGTTGTCCTTTAGTTTATGAAATTTGTGCTATAAAGAGGAAACTGTAAATGTGGTGCTGAGGTAATGTTAGGTATTTCACTTGGAAATTCTCACCAATTTCTGAGAGGTTTTCGCCTCTCACAGCTTTCGGAGATTTAGCTGTGGCACATCTTGGGATGATTTACCTAAATGGAATTTCCACTACTATAAATTCTTTTCTTTTTAATAGCTGGTTAGTAGAATACCTTGTCTTGCATAAAAGCATGAGTTAACCATTAGTTAAAATGGTACTAAACAATTATTCTCTCACCATGCTGATATTTATAGGATAGCTAATTCATTTAACTATCCTATAAATAGTCTTGAAGAAGTCACTTAATTTCTCTAATCTTTGGTTTCAATATATTTTTATTTATTTTAGAGAGGAAGGGAGAAGAAGAGAGAGCTAAAAACATCCATGATGAAAGAGAATCATTGATTGGCTGCATCCTGCATGCCTTCTACTGGGGATCCAGCCCACAACATGGGCATGTACTCTTGACCCAAATCAAACCTGGGACCCTCAGTCCATAGGCTGACGCTCTATCCACTGAGCCAAACTGGCTAGGGATATAATTTTTGGTTTTATAAAAGTACTAAAATAGACCTGAGAGAGGGTCTTCAGGTTCCCAATCTTGCCATCTATATTTGTTACTTTTTCTTTCTTTTTGGTGATAACCCTCGACCCCAAACTTGTGAATTTTGACTCACCAATAAACAGTTCTCAACCAAAATATGCTGGTTGAATATTTTAATCCCCATTTTATTATCATCGTTGTTAATTCTTAATAACCTACTCTTGGTAACCTAACTTAAATGTCATTTATATGGCTCCATTTTTCCCTATAATGAGTATGAGCATCTTGACTTTATATCTAGGGGCGAAAATGTTATGATAGATACATAGACTTAATATTTTTGAGATGGAGAAAGCCTTGCAAATTAAATAGGCTTCAGGAAGGAAAAAATAAGGCTTAGAATGGCCAAGTGAGTTGCCCAGACTCACACTGTATAGAACTTCCTTGGACCCCATTCCAGAGCTGTCTTTACTGCACATGCAGTCTCCTCCTGCCTATCAAAGTTAATTTAAATAAATCTTACTGCAATGTTTTCATTTCAGATATTTAATTTTTTTCAGTACGTACTGTGGGCTCATATTGGATGACCATAAGCATACATCAAACTGAATCAAAATGAAATTTTATAATGCAGTCCAAAAATGCTATTTTAGTAATTTTTCTTAACACAAAGCCTAAAGATTCTAAAATGGATTTTTCAAAGTTTCTTCTTATATTTTCACTGAGATGGAAATCAATAAAATCACAATCCTTTCATAGAATGGTGCAGAGAGAATGTTTTTATTTGCAATAGACTAAAGTACTGATTGTATTATTATAACTTGGCTTATATTAGCAAAATTGGCCAAGTCTGCCTCATTAAGTTGCATTTGAGAAGTGAGCTCTTCCTTTTCCTGGTTTACTCATTCGAATACAGAAACCCTTAGCCTCATATTAACTTCTGACATTGTTCACAGACCACACTGGTGCCAGACTGCAATGGTGCCACCACAGAGAATTTGATTATAACTCAAAAGCTAAATAGTATCTGGCTATGCTAGATCAATATTAGAGTTGGAAGGGGCAATTTGAGCTCTGAGCATGAGTCCAATGTTCAAATTGCCCTTGACTGACCGTGGAGGCACCGATGAAGGCCAAAAGTGACCAAATTGCTGGGTAAATATTAAGTCCATTATCAAGCCAGCAAAAGGTTGTGTGACAATGTATTAGTCACTCTCGCCCTCTGGGCCTTGGTTCTGTCATCTGTAAACTGAGGGCTTTGGACTCGATGATCTCTAAAGAACAGCCATTCTAAAATTATATTAATGAATCTATGATAGCCCCTGGGGTGTACTGATAACCAGAAATTATACGGGCAGCTGCCAAATAGCACACATAGCTAAATGGACTCCCGTATATTTCATTATTATTTAATATTCTTCTTTCTAATGTTTCCAGCCTTGCTCCAATAGCTAGAGGAAATTGAGTATGTTGGGAATAAGCTCAGGATGCCATATGGTGAAACTGAAGGGAAACATGGCTGCTACTTTCTAAATACACTGGGAGCAGTGGTTCTTCTAATTTTATGGCTTTAACCCTTTGAGAATTTGAGGAAAGTTGTAAACTGTTCCTTCCAAGAAATTACACCAACTGCCCAAATTTTGCTGTAATTCAGAAAGCTCATGGAACTCTCTAGAGCCATCTTTGTCACATCCCTTTGAAACATCCCTATTTTGATGGTTGGTATATATGTGGTGGGCTTTCCATAGCATTATCATGATGTGATAGACAGAACATGAGCTTTGGAATTAGACTTCCAAGTTCTGTTTCATAATCTGTCAGATACTAGGTAAAATGGTTAATTACTGTGAGTTCATTTTCACCTATAAAATAGGAATAGAATAATTTGGTTGCAGAATTTGGATTATATAAAATAATAATAATACTGTCTAATACCATGCTTGATACATAGGCATTCAAAAATATTTTCTAGTTTTTTTAAAAATTGGCCAGTTTATAGTTTGAAAGTTTTGGATAGCAACTAATGAAATTTTAGGATCATAAAGTGTTAAGTGTTGGAAGGTAGACATCTAATAGCCTATAAAACTCTGAATCTTTAGACCATATAGGTCTGCAACTTGAGATACTAGAGAACTGGAAAGAGGCCTGGGGGGCATCTTCAGAGTCCCACTAGCTCCTCTCTTTGGATATTCAGTGACCTTCTATCGTCTGGTCTGTCTCCAATGTGCGGCTTCATCTCGACACAAACTGTCTTGAACACCAACATCCTCTCTCTTATTTATCAAAACTCATCTATCCTGGGTTTCCACCCTTAATGCCTTAATCTATCCCCAATTAATTGGAGTGAAAGTGCTCACAGTGGATAATAAAATACTCCTTATTACACCAGCAACTATTGCCCTCAGTACTCATTACCTGCTTTTTACCCCCCCCCCAATGACTAGTTACATAAAATGGTTCAATCTCTCATTTCTGAATTGTTGCTTGACAAGCAACTACCTGTGGGCATCTCTTAGTTTATACTTTTGAAAAGGAAAATGACAGAACAGGCTCAAAATGTATGTAAAACTGTCTAAACAGTTTTAAAGTGTTGTTTATAAACATATTCAGTGCTTATGGATATAAGTTGTTGCCATCCTTCTTGTTTATTTTATATCCCTCTACATCATGAGGAAGAGAATCAATAGCAAAGAGAAACTAGGGCAATTTTTAGCAGTCTTCCCTCTTATCCTATTCTCTATTAGTATTTCTACTCCAAGAATTTTAGAATATAGTCTATATCAAATCCCTCCTAGAGAGTCGAGTGAGCCCATACTCCTGATGTATTCACCCTGGATTGTGGAGGAATGAAAATAAGTAGCATTTAAGGCTACTGAGAACTTGGAGCATAGTATGTGTGAGTGCCTGAGCCACAGGCAGCACCCAAGGTCAAAGAACCAGGAGAGGGCACGTCCCTGCGCCAATCGCAATGGCTATGATTAAGAAACATGGGCATTCATGATTGATTATCTGGTGGAAAGCTCAGGACCTTAAGTGGTATAAAAATGTAATGTTACATATCAGTACACAGGAGAGATGATACATTTTTATAAATATATGTTTTCCCTATTTATAAAGTGTGGTCATAGAGACTTGTATCTTGAGAACTCAGAAGAGGTAGTAACACAGATTTTCAACTAAAATGTCCAGCATGTCCAAAAAAGCCACATTTTCTGAAACTAGTGACCTGAAACTCAAGAAAGAATATACTAACATCGATATTGTAAAATAAATAAATAAATAAATAAATAAATAAATAATGCTTTTTATGCCTGGCTTGTCTCCCTTGGCCCTGTCTTCCAGGCTTTTAGGAATTCTAAAGGCCAATGGTGGCTCAGCATGGTTGGCTATTTGGTTCATTCTGCTTGTCCTTGAATACAACAAGTTGTTCCTTTAGTCAAACTTCTGCCTTATAAAAATAGATAAATAAGAAAATGCTCCAGAAGCTAGAATTATGGCTGTTCCCCTGAGTCTAAGAAGAAGGCCTCTGTCTATTCTATCTGAATCTCTGCTCTGTCTTCTGGCACCTGATACCTGCTCCACCCTCCCTCATCTCAATGTGCAGAGCCCCACTCTGAACATAGCACAAACTCGATCCCTCTCCAGTACATTTAGGAGGCTCTATTCACAATATCCTATATGAAAATTAATAATCAGAAATTTCATTATAAATGGAGATAAGAGGGTAGAAGAGAGAACTTTCACACACGTGTCACTCAGTGCACACTCCTGACCCCAAAAGGAAGAGAAGCGCTTTACAGCTCCGACAGGAAGTGATACTATAATACATTACTGCCTCAGCAAGAGGAAAAAGGTTTCCTCCTTGTCCAGTACCCTAGCTCAGCCAATGAAAGTCACAGTATTTCAAACATCGTTTCCTCCAATGGACTCTTCATTTACAACAGTCCCTCCCAAGTCATAAAAGAGCATTCCTCCTCTTCCTCCTCTTTGTTTCTTTGGACTTGCAGATGGTTCACCATGCGGCCACAATGCTGAGTGGCAATTCTTTATTGTTCCCAAATAAACCCATTTTGTTGAAGAAATATCTGGCTATTTGTTAAAGGTCAACATCTTTTTTTTTTTTTTTTTTTTTTTTTTTAATATACTTTTATTGATTTTTTACAGAGAGAAAGGGAGAGAGATAGAGAGCTAGAAACGTCGATGAGAGAGAAACATCGACCAGCTGCCTCTTGCACACCCCCTACCGGGGATGTGTCCGCAACCAATGTACATGTCCTTGACCGGAATCGAACCTGGGACCTTTCAGTCCGCAGACCGACGCTCTACCACTGAGCCAAACCGGCTTCGGCAAAGGTCAACATCTTTAACAAGAGTAATAATATGTTGTGCCGAAAAAAGCATTTTTCAACATAATGTTCATATTTTATCCCTTTAAAATGTCCTTGTTTAGACATGCTGAGAAAAGAGTCTGGAAGGAGACCCGATACAAAGTGAACAGTGAGTCTCTTGGATTGTGTATTATGAGAACTCTTTATTCTTCTTTAACTTTATGTATCTTATACTCTTTCACTATAACATGTTATTAGCTTTTATCTTCTAATTACAAAATCTATCTTCCTGCAAATTAATATAAGTGTTATTTGTCAGTTCTTAATTACTTTAAAAAAAAATTTCAGCATTATTGAGGTATAATTAACATATGAAATATTTAAAGTGTATATCATGGTGATTTGATATACATATATATTGTGAAAGGATTCCCCCCATTTATTTAATTAACACATCCATCACTTCACATATTTATCTTTTCTTTTTTTCTAGTGGGAACATTTACATTCTATTCTCTTAGCAAATTTTAATTATGTAACTAATTATAGTCACCATTTTTTGCATTAGATCCTGAGATCTTATTTATTTTATAGAGGAAAGTTTGTACCCTTTCACCAACCTCTCCCTATTCCCCTACCCTCCAACCCCCACAAAGTTTGGCAGCCACTCTTTTTCTGTGAGTTTGACTTTTTATTTGTTTTGATTCCACATATAAGTAATACCATGAAGTACTTGTCTTTCTCTCTCTGATTTATTTCACTTAGTTAATTACTGTTGACTCTTGATGACTATGGGACTATAGCAGTGGTCGGCAAATTCATTAATCAACAGAGCCAACTATCAACAGTACAACAATTGAAATTTCTTTTGAGAGCCAAAGTTTTTAAACTTAGACTTCTTCTAATGCCACTTCTTTGAAATAGACTCTCCCAGGCCGTGGTATTTTGTGGAAGAGCCACACTCAAGAAGCCAAAGAGTCGCATGTGGCTCGTGAGCCGCAGTTTGTCAATCACTGGACTATAGGATGGGATAAATCCATTTTCTCATATGACCAATTTTGAAGGGAGCTTAGTGATGCTGTGCCCATCCTCCTTTGGTCTTTCCCTAGAGTGGTGAGAGTACTGTGACATTGTGGCCAGTAGCCATTGTGGCTGGTAAACACCTAAACACTACTTCATTGTGAGGCTGATTATCAGAAAGCTTTTTGCTTTACTTTTTCTGTTAGAAACAAGTGATAGAAACTTTTAAAGAAATGAGATTCCACCTAACACAAGGTTGACAGAAAGCTACCTGAGAAAAACAAATGTCAAAGCTTTGAAGATTGTGAGATATGTTAGAAATTCAAATAGCTTTTTTTTCTTATTGGGAGAATTGAATAATTTACTGTTTAACAAGCTAAGAAAATTTTTTTATTAGACTTAATGAGGAAAAATAGTATGTAAAATAAGAGTTCAAAGCATAGTGAAAATGGGATTTATATCTGTTTTTGAATATTAAGATGAAGGTTAAAATTGTCTGAATGAAAGTGGCTAATAAAGGTCTTGAAGTATTTTACTGAAAAGTACATCTGATAGGTTCAGAGTCCTAAAAGAAAATATAATAATTAAATGCCTAGTAGAAAAATATTCAGTGTTTGAATATTTTGTAAAAATCTCAGTCACTTTGAGTCCAACAGAAAAATCCATTCCTCCACCCCTTATTTCCAGATCTACATTGATGTTAATTAAAAGAAAGAAGGCATACATAGGGAAGTTACTGGAAACAGTAGCAACCTGATACCATTATATGTTCATTTTGATCTCCTACACTATTTTCAAGAATACAGTAGTACTAAAAATATTCTGGTTATATTCATAGGCACAGCAAAATCTTCAATTATCGAAGAAAAATTCACTTATGTTTAGTGGATTTCCAAGAGAGAAAGGTGTTCTTGGTAACATTTCTCCAACAAAAACTTATTCAACAAAAAATCCCTAAATCACAATCAAACTGAAAATATAATAGTTCACAGTTTCCCATGTAGTCTAAGTAACTGAGTTTTTTATTCCTTTGACTTTCATCTTTATTATTATATAACATTGCTTTTCTTGCTTTTACAGTCATCAATTGTCAACTAAAACACCTTCCAAAAATTCGATGTGAAATGATTATGTGCCATGTATTTACTGGCTATAAGAAATTATTTCAATATTACCTGAAACTGCTAATTGGTTCGTAATCCTATATTATAAAAGTGTAATATGCAAATTGACTGGACAGCAGAACCACCAGTCAACAAAAGTTACTGAGTGTCCAGGACATTGATAGCAAAAATACCGGGTTGCCTCAGCCAGGGTATTTCTATAAGCCTCCTATTAATTCTAATCAATTCCTGGGTTTTGTTTAGCCTGTTACCTGACAGCAGTAGAGGTGAACAGGTCAGACTGTGAACCCAGATTTCCTGGGTTCCAATCCTGCTTCTGCTCTTTACTGAGTCTCAGTGTCATCATCTTTAAAAAGGGATGATAATAACAGTACCTACATCACAGAGGTATTTTATGGATTAAATGAGTTACTTGTCAAATTATTAGACTAGTACCTAGCATTTGAGAAGTACCTCAGATATTTATGGTTTTGTGTTTTGTTTATTTCCCCAGAGAAGTCCCAGTTTTCCTAAGTCAATAACCTGAGTCCTCTCTTTCCTGAGCCCACTGCCTCCCTCAACAAGCACTGCCAATTCTGCCTCCTAAGCAGAACTAGATACCATCTACTTTCAACTTACGCTCTTGACTTGCAGTATCAGCCTTCTCACCAGGTCTATAACCTCAGCCTAGTACCCTCTTCCCCCGTCAATATGAATCTCAATTACCATTTCTCATATGCTGTAAAGATTACACTATTTTCCACAGCCCAATATAATTACTATTTTGAAAACACAGTGAACCTGCCACAGTGGTGAGAAATTTAAACACATTCATTTGGGAGGTTTGGGGTCTTCCCGTGGGGCAGGGACAAATGGGAACTGGGTCCTTGGTCCACTCAGGTGACCAGGAGGCACCCACTACTCCAGTGTGCACTGTGCTGCAGGCTGGGGGACTTGGCTCACTTGGATACAGAAATCATTTTCCTTCTGGAGCATTGGAAGGGGACCTGTTTTCCATGGGGCAGAGCTTAAACCCTGACTTCTCGCACTTAATCTTTTCTCCTCTCTATTCTATCCTTCTCTTCTCCCTTACCTATCTCATCCTTAGCCAGCGGACTGCTGTTCTGGCTTCGCATTCCTATCCAAGCATTTTCCTATACCTCCACCTTCTCTTCCTGTTACTTTCCTCACAAGCTCTCTAAATTGCCCTAAGGCAATTTTGGATCAGAAAAGCCAGAGTGAACATTTCTATTTTTCACCTGGCCATATTCCTTCCCCAAGTCAATGAGCCAAGAGTCTGTTGTCTGCTAAAATGGAGAAAGGGAAAAAGAATTACAGGGAGAACAAAATAGGTTAATATCTGAAATAGTGCCTAGCTGCACATTCAATACACAGAAGCCAAGTATATTGGCTGCAAGACCTGAAGCACCAATGGAGTCACGTCATTCCTGTTTACAGATTTCCAGTGGCTTCTAATTGTGTTGAGTGTCACATCTACACTTCAGACCTGTGAACAAGTTCAGACAAGTTAGCACAAGCCTCAGCCTTCTCCGCTCTCCTTTCCATCACTCCCTCCCTCTTCCCCAATATCGGGCCACATTAGACCTCTATCCCTAGTGAGAAGAGCTTTGCTGGCCTCTGAGATTTAAATTACAGAGTTTGATAGTATTTGCACTTAAGATGCCTCCACCCCACACAAAATAAAACAAAAACCCAGAGAGCACCAACTGTTCTCTGCATCTTTGTTGATCAATCCAGGGTACATGTAGCTATTGAGCACCTGAAGTGTAACTAGTCTGAATTGAAATGTGCCATAATTTCAGATTTCTATGATTTAGGATCAAAATACATACAAAAAAAATCTCATAACATTATTATATTGAGCACATACTGAAATAATACTTTTAATATATTAGGTTAAATAAGATAGATGATTTAAATATTTTTTTACCTATTTTGTTTGATTATTTTAATGAGTACTAGTATACTGGAAATTTTTTAATTGCATAGGTGGCTTGCTTACATTATATTCCTATTGAATCTGCAATAGGTTAATGGAGAACAGCCTAAAACATGAAAGCTTAGAAAGAAAGGATTAGGATTCTGAACCCATTCCCCCCTCTGAAGACCCAGGGCTGACAGTCATTTAATGTAAGCCTCCACAGGGTCAGCCTTAAATTGGAGTAGTTTTATAGGCATATTATATTTTTTTCCAAAAGAAAGCATTCCTCACCATGTCTAAACACACTAGAGGCCCAGTGCATGAAATTCTGGCACAGGGAGGGGGGTCCCTCAGCCTGGCCTGCAATAATGCCAGCATCCCATGCCCTGGCCTCTGGCCACCAACTTTGTGATGGAGTGATGGTTAATTTGCATATTACCCTTCTATTAGATAGGATTCTGTTCACAGGCCCATAGCATTCTGAAATTTTCATTAAGTACTCTAGGTATCCCTGCAATTATCCTTAAATAATACAATTTTCTCTAGCAATCATCTAGAACTTACACTCTTCCCCCTCAGCAGATGTTCAGGAAGCTCTAAAGCAATTAGTGAGAACCCTGCATTGACTGCCATGAATCCAGCCTTCCTGGTCCCCCAGAGTACAGCTTGTCTTCCGTGGGTCACCATAATTTCACACTCAGGCAATCAGTTACGGGAGGAGCAGGGCCACCTTAACCCATGATTAATGAGAAATTCTCGGTGGGCGAAATTTGTGCAGAATCGAATCAGTGCATTAACTCTCAAGCCTCTGCAGGTTGACTAAGAAGCAACACAAGCAATAATCTGCACACAGGCATAGCAGGACGCGTAGTGTCAGAGCAGGAATGCATTTTGGAGAACAATATAAGCAGCTCTCTTGTTTTACAAATAAGGGAAGATCAAGCATTGTTAATGGAATTATCCATCGGAAATTAGAACCCATGACTCCTAACTCCTAGCTCGTTCAGGCAACAAGTATTTGTCGAACTACTCAAATGTGTTAGGTCCTCTTCAGTTACATGCTTTTCTGCTATAACAAAAAAAAAAAAAAAGGAAAACAATGAAAATCTGATTTAAAGAGAAAAGGACACTGATAGTCACTAACTGAAATCTGGCTCGCTTCAGGCTACACTTGGCCAGTACTCAAATGAGTTCACTGCGCTGCCTCTGTCTCAGCTCTCTGTGCCACTTCAGGGTTGGCTATTCCTCCGTTATTGTCACAATATACCAATTCAGCAGCTCCTGGGGTTATGTGCTTTCAGGTGCAAATCTAGCAACAACAACAACAAAAAAAAATAGTCTGCTTAGCTCTGAAGATAAAAACAGCAAAACTCAAACAAAGACACTTGGAATGGATTCTTGCAGCTGATTGCTAAATTGAGTCATGTGTGGGCTATAGATGATGAGATGTGCTGACTATGTTAAGCTAATCAGGGGCCACTTCCAGAGTCAAGAATGGTGTCAAATTTATCCAAAATACACGCTGAGAATGTTAAGGTACTGTTAGGATGGGGGAATGGGGAGAATAAATTCTGGGAAGCAATACAAAAGTTAAGCAACCTTCGCTTCAGGTCTCCACAGCTGAGCTCTTCGATGACCTAATTGTTTTTACACTTTGCTACGTCGAGTCCTAGGAGTTCCTTAGGTGTATCTCAGAGTTTGAGGGTGTCCACTACACTAGAATGCTCAGCCGCTTACTTCTGACTTCAAACAGAGCTAGTTCTCTCTTGCCTGTTTTACATATTGGGGTTCTGCATGAGGTTTCACTTAGAGAAAGTGCTTCATTCTGGCATGCAATTATAAAACCACCATCCCATGATCATGTTATTGCAGTGGTAGATGTTAGTATGTACTACCCCAGTCCTCTCCTGTTTGGACATGTCTGAAATATATTGTTATGAGTTTTTTTCCCTCCATAGCTTGAAGCAAACAGCCTGCACCTGCAGAAGATAAGATACAATCCCCAACTGACTCGGGCGCTCCCCTCTGCCTGACCGGGTTGTACAGTCACCAGACATCCTGCTATCTTCCAAGGATGTCCTGTTGTTCAGGCAGCTCCCCCAGCGGGCTGGTGCTACCCTGACCCAGTCCCTGTATAAGAGAACACAAACACTCCCTCAGTGCTGACACTGACACACTGGTCTCAGCCCACTGTGAGAGAATGTAATAAAAATTCTTAATCTCTCACAGCGTCTCTTGGCCTGGCTCCGTTGGTGTGGACCTAACAGTAGAGTTATCTGTATTTTATGCTTTTCTTTGATTCAAGTACTTATCCCTTTTGCCAGAGTGCCTCTTCCAGGGCTAATTGAATGGAATCAGAATATCCTGAAGGCATTTCTTGGAACTTAGGTCTTAGTGCTGAAAATCCATTTCATAGGCTTTCTCATGCTTCTGATATTTTGCTGATAGTAGTCATTTCATAGACATTCTTCCCATTCCCTGTTCCATTTACAAACGCTAAACACTATGAGAAAGGTTCCTCCTCTCTAAAACTTCTAAATACTCCTCAAATTTCAGGCCACAAGTATAAAAGTGAAATTCTTAACAGATGAGTGAACCTGCTGCTGAGTTCACTAGGCAGGTGGACTATGACTGTCTTCCAATGACCCACCTGCTTACCTGGAAGGAAGTCAGACCTTACAGTGTGATGATTAACATAAAATAACAAAAGGCCAAACAAACTTTAACCCAAAAGAAGAAAAAATGTCCCTTACTTTATGCCATAGTTGGCAGTATATTTGTTATGGTCATGTACTTGGTGAATTCTCTTTCTCTGCTAAATTTTTATCTCTTTCATATTCTAGTTAATAAAATGTTAAATTTGAAAATATGTCACATTCCCTGTTGACTCTGAAAGGGTTCAAATATTAGTGCATTTATTCATATTCAGTTACTTCTGTCCCATTTCATCAGCATGATGTATTTGGCCCATAATTTTTGTTAATTCTGGAAAAATAAATTTTCTGAGAAGCATTTAGGAGATTCAAAATATTTCCTAAAATTCAGTCTTAAACAGTGAGTAATATTCATATCATAAATTTTTGGGAATAAGCAGTATTATTTCCTCACTTAAAATTAGATAAGAATCTTGAAATAGGTAAGAATATACAATTATTTTAGATTCATATTGATTTATTTTTACATTATTTATCTTTGTTTTTGATTTGGTGAAATATATTTCTTCAAGTTCTTTGAAAATATATGTCATGGGGAATTTTTGTGCCTGGAATTTGGGGAAGTGTTTGGAAACAATAGCTATAAGGAACTGAGGGAAGCAGGGTTGGACAGATGGAGAGGTTCATCTACGAGCTGTTACAACAGAGATTACAGATTATCATGGAAGCTCTTACCTAGCTGGGTCTTCAGAGTTGTCCTAATTTGAGTCATGGGTCCTGGGCTTTGCATGTCACATGGACCAGTCCTTGGATGCAGACTATGCTTAGGGAGGGGGCATGCCTCGGGTAAGGTAGTTCCCTTCAGGCAAGAGCAGCCAACACTCTTAGGGTGCTTCAATCTAAAGGGGGGCATCCACTACAGTACAATGCCCTCGCCCTCACCCTTGTCATCAGAAAGGCTCTTCGAGGGGCAGAACAACAGGTATTTATCTGAGCAGTGCCAAGGATTCCTGTTCTGTTTCATTCCTTGTCTGCCACTCAAACAAATTATGTCTTGAACTTTAAATGCATGGGTAAGTAAACTGAAATACTTTTGTTGATACAATGAAAGTACAAGTAATAGATAGTTGATGAATAAGAAAAATATGTCAGAGGTTCCCCTGGGCCTAAAGGGGTAATTATTTGATTACAAAATAAGTGCTAAAAGAAAATTAATTTTAAAGGCAGTGAATTTCTAGAAGTTGCCTTTGTCTGGTATGTAATGCATTTCTTAAGTAGGGGAGCAAAAAGAGGGACTCACAAGGAAATTATTTCACGTATTTCCTAGATTAAATGAGCTAGACTCTGGAAAGATAGGTAGCACTCTTGTTTTCAGCAGGGACCAGTAAAAGTATTGCAATTTTCCTCACACAGCATATATACAAAAAAAATTAAAAAACAAATCAGGGTAGACACAAGATGGAATAAACAATACCTTCAGTCTAAAGTTTCTGCTTGGGATTGAAATAGCTGATAAAATGCTTCAGGCAGCCTTTTCTTTGCACTACACTGTGTTAACTGAAACCATGGGAAGTAAGGACTGTCATATTCACTTTTACTTCAGCTATTGCAACTTTATATTTCTACAGATTTGCCTCTTTGAAAATTATTAAATTGTCTATATCACTAGACATCCGTTTATTTTTTTGTCATGTATTTATTTAGGGTTTTTTAAATTATTTTTTTCATTTTTCAATTACACTTGACATTCAATATTATTTTATACTAGAGTCCCAATGCATAAAATCCACGCAAGGGCCTTGGCCCTGGCCTGCGCCCGTCACCACCACAGCTAAGAGCCTCTGCTGCCTCTTCCTTGGCCCCTACCCACCGCAGCTTTGTCTGGAAGAAAGGACATTTGGAAGGACATCCTGTCTAATTAGCACATTATGCTTTTATTATTATACTAGAGGCCAAGTGCATGAAAATTCATGCACTAAATAGGGAGGTCCCTCAGCCGGCCCTGCCCCCGTCACAGTCTGAGAGCCTTCAGGGGCAGGAGGCCACCCAGCAATCAAGGGAAAGTGATGCCCCATCACACCTCTGCCACTGCCACTGCCAGTAGCACAAGCCTCAGCTAGCCCTGGTTACCTGAGCCTCAGGTGGCTCTGGGCAGCTGGGCAGACGCCATCTGAGGCTTGCTTGTACCTTGGGCTGGCCCTGGGCGGCTCGGGGGCTGAGGGGACTGGAGGACGCCTAGGGGTGGGCCCGGCCATGCAGCATGCCTCCTGCCCCGGTGGAGCTGCGGGGCCTGGGCACCACCATCTGTGGTTTTGGGCACCGCCATCTTTGAAAGCATGGCAGTTAATTAGCATATTCCCTCCTTATTGACTGTGGGTGCTGCCATCTTTATGATGGTGTGACAGTCAATTAGCATATTCCCTCTTTACTAGATAGGATATTAATTTCAGGTGTATAGTATAGTGGTTAGACAGTTATAAAATTTACCAAGTGATCCACTGATAATTCTAGTACCCACCTGACATCATATATAGTTATTACATTATTTTTTACTATATTCCCTATACTGTACTTTATATTCCTGTGACTGTTTTGTAATTATTAATGTGTACTTTTCAATTCCTTCACCTTTTTTCATCTAGCATATGGCAACCCTCAGTTTGTTCTCTATATTATGTTTCTGTTTTGTTTGTTCATTTCTTTTTTTCTTTAGATTTAACATAAATGGGGTTAGTATGGAAAAATTGTAAAGAATTCATACAACTCACAGAAGAAAAAAAAACAAAAACAAAAACAAAAAACAAACAGTTTAATTAAAAATGGGCTAAGGACCTGAATAGACACTTCTCCAAAGAAGACATACGGATGGCCATTAGACATATGAAAAGATGCTCAACATCATTAATCATCAGGAAATGCAAATTAAAACCACAGTATCACCCCTCACCTGCCAGAATGGCTATCACTAATAAATCCACAAAGAACAAGTGTTAGTTAGGATGTGAAGAGAAGGAAACCCTCACACACTGTTGGGGAGAATGCAGATTGGTGCACCACTATGGAAAACAATATGGAGTTCCTCAAACAATTAAAAATACAATTACCTTATGACCCAGCAATTCCACTTCTTAGTATTTATCTAAAGAAATCCAAAACACTAATTTGAAAAAAAAAATTTCATTGCAGCATTATCTACAGTAGCCAAGATATGGAAGAGGAGAAGAGAGTGGAGAAGAGGATAGATAGAGAGAGACATGGATTGGTTGCCTCTCACATGCTCCTCTACAGGGCTGGGAACGAATCTGCAACGCAGGTACATGACCTTGACCTGAAACTCTTTTGTCTGAGGGGTGGCACTCTACCACTGAGCTATACCAGTGGCAAATTTTCTATTCTTAAGTTTAGCTCTCATTCTTGGTTTATCTTTATCACTCATTTCTTATAAAGGTACACTAATGAACAAGTAGAAAATAGTCTTATATAATGGTGGCCATTGAGTAAACTCTCTCACTGCCTGAGTGGCTGGTACCACCCATTTAAATAGACACCACTGCAAAATTACAGAGCACTTTCCCTCTGGTTCCTTGTGTTACATTCATGAAAACTGAGCAACTACTGTGCAGCAACAAGACTAAGAACAGTAGAGGGTGGGTTAACCACAGAAGGGTACCTGCAAAGATGAGAAACAATAAGCCAAAGTGAATTACCGATCTCATGATGGAGGCAAAGGAAACAAAATTAAGGAAGAGATATATGAAAATGGCTTTATTTTAGTTAGGAATTTTGATTAAAAAGAAAAGAATATTTAAAAGCATAAATTACACAAACATCTGTTTAATCTATTATTATTTTATTCCCATTACCACAGTGAATGAAACCAGGTCATGGTAGAAGATTAGGTTTACCTTTTAATTCAAAGCTTTTGTGTTGTTTTTTTGTTGTTGTTTTTCTTTTTCATTTTGTTTGGGGTTGTCGTCTGTACGAATAAGACAGCAATTTCTCTTTGAAGGTGCTCCTGCTATGTGAGTAGAGCAGGACACACAACCAAAGTTCTTCTCAGTGACTACAAATTGATAAATAATGCCCAACCTTATGTTCAGAATATGTAAATCCAAACAAACCAGCCAGTATAAAACGTGTTACTGGGTGGGAAGATGCTTTCCCAGGACTCTTAAGTCAACAGGAGGAGGAAAGTTTATTCTTTTATCTCTTAATAGAAGCTCTTCTGTATAAACGCTGCTTAAGCTATCATGAAAGCCACTTTCAATTTCCCTTAGCTTAAGTGACTGGCAGACAGAGTATTTTATTGTCTACTAAAGCTGACATAAGTAGAAGAGCAAATTGTAGTAGGCCTGCTTTGAACATTGTTGTTGGAGCCCTCTTAGTTATACTTTAATGTTTGCCATATGTGCATATAGTGCTCCATGGAACACAAATCTTGGCTATGACTATTCTCACTCTAGATCCTCACAAAATAAACTGTGACTTAAGCAGAGATAAAAATCTGACAAATTGCAAAACTTCTGTGGCTCAGGACACATCTGTAAGTGTTCAATAATTCCCTTAGATAATTATGGTCCCTTTACCACGAATCATGGACATAATTCAATGATGGACAAGCACTCTTCCTACGAAGTAATATCAAGACACTAGAGGCCTGGTACACAAAATTCGTGCAAGGGGCTCAGCCCTCGCAGCCCTGGCTTTGTCCAGAAGGTCGTTCGGCTGTTCGGTCTAATTAGCATATTACCCTTTTATTATTATAGATTTTATTAACAGAGAATAGAATACAGAGCACATACCAGCATACAGACTGCTGGAAGCTGGTGATGGCCAATGAGAATTCTCAGGCTAGGTCACTTGGTAAAATTCCTTCTTCTATTTTCTAAATTCCTGCATACAAGGCCTGAAGGTGCATGCTCCTACATGACAGGGTGGGGCAGAAGTAGGTTTACAGTTGTTTGAATGGAAAATAAAAGAATAATTAATAAATAATACTACAGGAATAAACTGTGTTTTGCGTACTCACAACTGTAAACTTACTTTTGCCCACCCCTGTATATAAGCAGTCGCTTCTAAGGGGTCATGAGGCTTGACTGAAATATCTTGCCTTGTCCTTTCCATAAAAATCTGACTTTTATATCAGTTCAAGGCACACAGTCGATCTGGCTGTAGCATAACTAACCTGGTTTGGACATCGCATACATGCAGCTTTCTTTTCTCAGCGTGTGTGCATAATGATTGACTTGCACGTGTGGCTTTCACCGCTGTTTGTACCAGCTTTGCTTATATTTTGCCTTGGAAACAAGGCCACTCTCGCTGATTGCTCTGTGCCAGGGCAATCTATCAGGTGCCCTTGCTTCCCCGTGGTCCAGGGCTCTCTCTCCATAGCAAACCTTGAAACTGTGCTTCAGTGTCCTTGCAGGACTATCTGTTCTCTCAGCGTGTGGCTATCCCCACACCAGCCCTCCAATCCACATCTGTGCAGTTATCCTGTTATCATCTATTCTCCTCACCTGTGGAGCTCCAGTGTGGCGATCTGTGCTAGCAGGCTGGCTGCATACCAAGACATTGGTGCTGATGATGACTTGCCATGTAATGTTCAGCATTATTCACAAGTACACGAGAATATCCAGGTGGATTTTTTTTTAATCCATGCCCATTTCAAAGCTATGGGCTAGGTCACACCTTACTTCCCATTCTCTCTAAACCCTCATTTTATAAAGTCAGAAGCATGATGCTGTCTTGGTTGTGTTCTAACTTTTATAAAAGCACATTTACTTTCTTAATCTAATTTTACTCTCATAGGCATTCCTTGGAACCTTGGGCAAGATGCTGCCAGCATAGCATCAGCTATCAATTTTGTATTGTAACTTCAAACCATAGATTTCCAGTGCTTTTTCTGTACAGTTCTCCTCAGCTCTTTCATGCTGAACAGTATCTGAAACATACATGTCACCTTGTGATTCACTGGTCCTATTGCTGGTGACAAGGAGAATTCTGTCAGGCCTTCATCAATTCTGTTGCAATAACCCCATGTTTTCACATTTCACAACTGAAAATAATAGGTGATGCTACCTTGATCATGGGTATACCTCTCCTGTCTCCTCCTCAAAGTAATCCAGGCTAGTAATGGAACAGCATATAAGGTGACCTTTCAAATACTTAATGTTAAGAGTCCCCATAAGTGGTCACTTCATTTGTTGAGGTTCTAGTGTTGGGCTGTGCTCCACCTTGGGAAGCTGGAAAGGAACATAGTTTCTTTGACTTTCATAAAAGTAACAAACTGTGAAGAAAACAAAGAGCTGTCTTTGTCAATTAGCAGCTGCTCCCCCACTTAGCCACTGCTTCTGACTGGAGCACAGCGTGGGGGTACAGGTCAGGTTTTACATGGACCGTAGGCCAAACTGAATTTTCGTGAGGGAAATACTGTGCACCAATCTTTCAACTAACATTTATGTCTGAACGATGTGCCAGACATTTTAATATTTACTGCCTTCTTAATCCCGAGAACAACCTATGAATATATATATTATTTTCTCCGTGGTATAAATCAACTTGGGATGGTTTAGTAACTGTCTAATTATGCATCTAATGAGTGATAGGGGAAGTGAATACCACTGTATATCTACGTGTTTTTTCCCACTCTGTGACACCATTCCATATTAAACTTTTTGTGCCAGACTGTCACTGACAGAAGCTGTGACCCACAGAAGCTAGTCTCAGAAAGGTTGTATCATTTTTTAAATGTAATTAATTAATTAACTCAGGTTCTCCACGTGCATTTTTCTAATCATGTAAAAGAGAATTTAAACAACAAAACCTGCAGGACCCTTTGCTAAGATCTTTCCTTTCTATCCATGGTCCCTAACAGCCTCCCTTTCTCTGAGTCCTCTTATTTTAAACAAAAGGCGCCCCCATCCCTGACCTCATGCAGCTTTTCTGTCTTTTATAAAGGGTGTTATTCTTCTAATCTTACCCTTTAACCTTTCTACCCATCATTCAGTTCTCCCTCATTCTCAACATTTTTATTCAGAATCAAAAAGCCCAACCCACCCATAAAACAGTAGGAGGACCCTTCCAGGAGCGTGTTGAAGGCAGAGAAGGGGATGACTCGAGTGGATAAAGCCAAGTGCCATTTTCAGCCAGCATTGGGATAAGACAAAGCTGGAAGTAATTATTCATTAACAGCTTTTCAACCACCAACAAAAAAAAGCATCCATAGGAAGGACCTTTTGTAACAAATCCACCACTTGCTTGAAAAAAGAAGAATCATGCTATGCTACTCAATTCCATTTAAGTCTTGCATCCCTACTGATCTTGCCTCAAAACTCCTCATGATAACTGACGTGTTATACTTCTAGGATGAATTTGTCCAGCTCTGGATAGAATATATTCTCTGGTTCTCCTACTTGTCTCCCTAACTAAGGTTAGAGAGAGTGTCATTTAAGTGTGGCTGTAAGGTCTCAATGTGAATTGTCACATTAAAAAGTGAAAGCTCAGTTCTGAAGATTATACTTCTGTATCAGTTAGGTATTTCAAGAAGAGGCTGGATAACAAACAACTATGCAGTCTCAGCAGCAGGCAGTAATAACCATATATCTATCTCTGTGGATCTTTGGGGTTGGCTGATCTTAGGCTGCGGTGGGCTGGGTGGTTATAATTGTCTCAGCTGTGTGCTCATATGGCTGGGGGCCAGCTGGGAGTTAAGCTTGGCTGCACAAACTTCTGTTCTACATGTCACCCATCCTCTTCCTGTCTGGGTAAATTCTCATGACAACAGCAGAAGTGATGGAGAGCAAACTCAATAGTGCGAGCAATGCTCAAGCCTTAGTCACATCATGCTCTCTAAAATTTCATTGACCAAAACAAGTCAGATGATGAAACCCAAAGAAAGTGAGGAAGAAAAGACATCCCACTTCTTTATCAAGACAAATTACAAAAGCACTTAACAGTGGGCATGGATGCTGGAAGCGGCAAAGCCACGGAGATATTGATAAAGTCTACTACAGCCACTGACCCATTTTTCTTAAATATCATCCTATGAAAAGTTAGATATTGTTCACTCTGGTAATGTCAGCTGTAGATGCACGCACCTTTCATTTATTCATTTGTTATTTCATTCATTCATTTGTTCATTCACTCATTTTTAATGCAATCTAAAGAAACAAATTAATTTAAATAGTGCACTCATTATATATCTTTCTAAGGCATTCACTTTTAACTGACTTTTGGGGGGAAATTGTTGCGTTGATACAATGAATCTTGGATCTTGTCATGCCACTCACTGTGCAGCAATTCCTCTTCTTGTCCTAGGGGTTCTCTATTACACACCCCTTTGCAATCTTTCCAGCCTAGTTTAATTGGCAACATTTCAACATGCCATTTCAAAATCTCATATGGAGAGCTATCACTGAGCTCCAAAGTCTGGCAACAAAATGTTTGCTTTTGCAAAATCAATACAGTAAAGGAATATTACCTGAGATCTTATTACTAGGTGGATAGATTTCCACATTATGACTTTTTCTAATAAGAGCCCAGGGTCTTTCATGATATAATATTCGAATGGCAAGTTGTCTTTCCCAGGGCTTATCTGTTTATGAAAAAGTTAAAAAAAAAAAAAAAAAAAAAAAAAAAAGAAAACACACACACACACAAAACTCTGCATGGTTGTATGGAGAATTCATATTAAAAGTAGGAAAAAGGGAGAATATTGTTTTAGAGCTAGTAGAAGGGATAACAGAAGCAGAGAATGGAGAAAATGGCAGGGAGGGACATTGACAGTATCTATTATTGAGCTGATAAAGATTTTTACTGCCTAAGGGAAAGTTTGGACTTTTCCACACTAAACTGTCCAAACAAGGTTTATCAAAGAGGGTAATTTTTAGAACACAAATATAATTGTATAAATTGAAGATAAAGGGTCCTGGCAGGAATACAGAGATGTTTTCTTTGTAGTCTACAAAAATCTGATGTTTCTTTATATATTTAGGCATAGTTTATAGAACTGAAAGTGATTTATTTGAAACCCTATGAATTATCTTGTGATTTCTTTTCTCTGTTTTAATCCTGTTCTGGTTATTGCAAGCCTTTCTGTGGTGATTCATGGCTTTGATTGTGGAACCCAGGCTTATAAAACCACTTTGGACAAATGCCTCATGCTTTCTTGTTCCTCTGATGACGGAGTAGGGCCCAGTGATGGCCCGTGGAGTAACACTGCCAAGGAACCCAGAGCACCTCTGGCTTTCAACGCCTGTGTAATCAATACTTTCCTCCCGCTGGCGGAGTTTATGTAGTTTGGGGTGATAATAGTACAGAAAACAGTATTCTCAGCACTGAGATGCTGATTTCACATGATGTTACTGAAAACTACAGTTATGCTCCATGTTTTCATGCTAGACACTTTAGGAAATGACTATAATTACATAGAGAAGAGAGTCCAGATTACATGGTGGGATTTTTTACTATTTAAATTACAAACATATATTTGTGCTTCTACTCCAATTTTTCATGAGGATTTAAATCAGAACAGCAATATCAATCTTGAGTTTAGTGACAAAATATCATTTCAATCATTCCAAATAATACTTTTCATCACCAGCAGACATCCATGAGGTATCTCCTCTCCCCACTTCCACATCTGACATTCTTGCTTTTAACATTGAAATATTTTGGGTCATTTCTTTTCATTGAGATATTTTCAGATGGGGATTTAAAATAAATTGAAAAGAGTCAAGCAGTAGTAAACTAGTGGCAAATTAATATTTTATGAATGAAAGAAAGGCAACTATAATAGCATGAACATCGGAGGTCAAAATCCTCCCCTCTCCAAGGTCAGGAAGTGGGCAAGGGGTTTCATCAAAATGAAAGAAGGGGCGGGAGGTGAGGGTGTCACCAGAAACATCATCTTTAGCTCAGGCACGGAGCATGGTCTGTGAAAAGGAACAGGCTCCACTGAACAACTCATAAAGTCACTTGGTAAAGAACTAAAAGTTGCTGATGGAATTAAGAGTAAGGGTGTGTGTGTGTGTGTGTGTGTGTGTGTGTGTGTGTGTGTGTGTGTGTGTATGTAAAAGCTTAAGAAGTGACTTAAAACAGTTTATACTGAAATCAATGAATAAGCTTTGTGGTTGCAAATTATCTTAAGAATCTTTATATGCCCATGGCTTCAAACAAAAAGGCACACCATAAGTATTTAGTGGATAAATAATGAATGAATGTTATCTAATGAAACAAATTTGAATGACTATGGGTTTACCTTTTTATGGATAGTAAGCCCCTTCAAACTAAAAAAAGGACCTAGGAATTAGGCAGACTTTCAGAAACAGCCATTAGCATTCTGTCCCTGCTGCCATATCTCAAAGATCAAAAGTCCTACCAACTGCAGAAACAGAGGCCAGAGCTAAAAAGAGGGAACAAAATAAGGCCACAGTTCTCATCTCCTACCCTGCTTCCCCAAAAATAAGACAGTGTCTTAAGATTAATTTTTTCTCCCAAAATTGTGCTAGGTCTTATTTTCAGGGGATGTCTTATCTTTCCATGTGCTAGGTCTTATTTTCGGAGGATGTCTTATTTTCGGGGAAACACTGTAGTTCCAAACCCTAACTTTAGCCTCTTACCTGTGGCCTGCACAGAGAAGTATCAAAGAAAGGAGATGGAGCTCCAATCTTAACATACTTAGTACTTATGCTGTATATCCCTCCCTCCCAAAGATAACCTATTCCAGTTTCAAGATTAGTGTCAGAGATACCCTGGATCTTCCTTTTTTTTAAAAAAAAAAAAAAAAAACCCAGGTATATTCTAAAGTACAGCCAAGGTTTAAAGACTCCTGATTTGGTTCTACTTCCTTTCACATGGATAGAAAAACTAAAAACCATTTAGGAAGAAATTATTTCTCTCAGGCCACTGTAAAGCCTGGGTTTTGCTATGAGCATGTTTTTTCAGGTCTTTACAGAAACTGATCATTAAAACATGAATTTCTCTATTCTTTTCACTATGGTGATAATTATTACAAATCATACACAATTTACATAAGATAACACCAACTTATAAACATAGACCCACAATTCAACTATCTAATTTGGTAACTAAGTCCTTATTAAAGACTTGTCATAGTTTGAAAAATTGTGTAAATGAATATAGTTCTCTTTATAATTCATAGCATATCCTTGTACTTAATGAGTTTTTTCTTAGTTAAATCTTTATTCCCAACTACTTTAAACTGTATTTTATTGTCTTTTGATTAATAAGAGTTTAAGGTAGGAGCTATCCCTCCAACATTCCATCCACAGTAGAATGTTTGGCTCACCAAGGATGCTTAAGGCATGATGATGATCACTATATACAAAATTTTGCCTGAGTGCTAAAGAGAAAAATGTTTCTAGCTTTTATCTACTATCGTTTTCATTTATTTCTGGCACTGGCAAGGCAGAAGATTTGCATTACATCTGAGCACAGGCATGATGCATTTAGATACGCTTTCCATCTCTTCACAAGATAAAATATGTGCCACATAACAATCGGTACTGCAATTTTATGCTGAATTGAAATATTTTAGACTCTGATGGCTTCAACAGACATATACATACAGAAAAGATAGATGTCAAAGAACAGGAAATGTTTAACTATCTCTGTCTTCCACTCTGTTAACAATGGGCCCATGTTATCAGTGCTGTTTTCTCAGAATGTTTCTCAGGAAATGAGTTACACATACTTTATATGATGACTTTAATAATAGGTCTACCTATGCTAAAATGATAGGAGATGTCTCCTTGATTCAAATAAAATGACAAGTTATAAATATGTTTCAGAAATTCTTCACAACAATCAAACCCTAACTTATTATTGGTGAAAGGCAAGGTCAACTACCCTGAGAAATGTAGGAAATTCATACATTTACACTACTGCATAGCATCGTGTTTACTTTTTCTCAATCTATATGACATAAAAATTTATGAAGCATGATTCCTTCAATTAATGGTATCAAGGGAAAGTTCAAAGAGTCCAAACTAAACAAAAGAAATTAGTACTGGAATGTTATGAAAATTGCTCCAAACTGGGACTAGGTAAAGTGGCATCTAACCCATAGGTCAATACCCAACCACTGAGCCTGCTGGCTAGGTCATACTCTTAACTTTAAAAATCATTTTTTTTAAATAAATACAAAAGTTTGAACTATACTTATAGAACATAAGTCAATTTTATTAAAAGGAGGCAAACACAATCTTGTCAATAGAGTCAAATATTAACAAGCAAAATGAAACAATTTGGCAAGTTAAATATACACCTGAAAATCATGTTTCCCCTTACACAGAAAAGAAGCACGAATAAAGACACACCATAATAATCTGTCCTTCCACCACGCAGTTAATGTTACTTTTTACTTACATTGAGAGGAACAAAGTAAACAGTTCTACGTTAGCTTATTCCTCGGAGTTTAAGTACTGGGAGGGAAAAGAAATAATGACTGTACCCTGGTGGGATTTCTTATTTTGCTTGAAAAGCAGTTGAAGATTAAATCACAAATCACTAGATGCCTAAAATACCTTTTAAAACTCTAATTATAAAAGAGCTTACTCTCTGGTTTTTAATACAACTATTAATGGTCATTCTTGAAATGCAGTTCTTGTAGCGGGGTTCCTTTTTTTCATTTCTTTCCTTCCATTTTTTTTTTTAATCTTTTTAAGTTTTATAAACTTCCTAATGGATTACATACCCTGAGAAAACGAGGACATATTTATAGTGGAACAACAGGTCTATAGAAACCCAAATTCAATGATCTCTTCTATAAATAGGCCTTAGGCAAACTTCAACTACTTTTTAAGTAAAAGGTTAAACCTGCTCAAGACGTTTATTCAGGCACAAACTTTGTACTGTCTACTCTTACATTTCCTGGCCTCTCTTCCTTTTAGATTTTTTCCATCATAATTCTCTCATTCTCCAACTTGGGAAACATCTGGCCATAGTAACCCAGTCCGCAGTGGCTGTGCAATGTATCCCTGTGTCCTCCAGGCTAGCCCAGTCACTCATAGTCCCACGGCTTCATTGCTTTCAGGCCCCCAGCGTATGTTCTTATTTTAGGCTATTCTAAGAAACATTTATTTTATTTTGGGTAATGTCAGTATAGAGCAGTGTTTCCCAACCTTCTCTCATGATGAGAATCACCTGGTGGAGTTGTTAAAACACAGATTCCTGAATCCCAACTAAGAAGTGCTAAGCACTAGCACTTCTGAGCCTGCTGGCACTTCTTAGTTGGGATTCAGGAATCTGTGTTTTAACAACTCCACCAGGTGATTCTCATCATGAGAGAAGGTTGGGAAACACTGGTATAGCACATGTGTCAAACACAAGGCCCGCGGGCCAAATCCAGCCCGCCAGGCCTTGCAATGTGGCCTGCACCACGCTGTCATCACTGCACTCCGCTGTCAGTTTATGACATTGTCAGTTTATGACTGTTCAGTAAACCATTCGGCCCGCGATTTAGGCTGGATTTTAGATTTTGGCCCCTTCTCTGATTGAGTTCGACACCTCTAGTATAGAGCATAGGCTAAAATTACATGCCTACCTTTGACTTTCTGAAGTTCTTCTTGCTTTGTTCAGGTAAATATCCAATAACTAGGAATTAGTTTGTACTTAGGGTAACTATTTTTCAAAATAATCAGTTTCTACTCAAAAAATGTCCACTGTTAATAACTTAAAGTATTGAATTTTTGCTTATATGTTTCAAGGAGAAAAGATTTCTAAAGAAAAATATAAAACATTTGAAAATATGACAGTAAAAAAACAAAACAAACACTGTTTGTCCACATAACTCAAGGCCTATCTGAAAATTCATGTCGTGCAGAACAGCTCCGGTATAACTGAGTGCAAATTCTATAGAATTGTGATCATAAACAAGTTAACTATTTTTAACTTACATTTTGACAGCATAATAATATATTTCCCCTTCTTTATTTAATCTTATAGGTAAGTGATAACTTACTCTATTGTGAGAATGAACTTCTGCCTTCAAAAACAAACCAAAGTAGAAATGTTAGTATCAGTACAATATAGCATCCTGCAATAGGATACAAAGAAATATGGTATTTCTTTGCCTTCAGTGGAATTATAAGTAATTCAGAAAATAAAGTATACAGGAAAACTAAAATTCAAAATGGTTTATGTTCAAAAGTTGTTGCAAAGGAATTATACATTCATTTATCAAATATTTATTGAATGCCTACTATGTGCTAAGCATTCTGCTTAATTCTGGGTATTTAAAAAATGAGGGATGCCTGGTAACCATGGCTCAGTGTTTGAGCATCAACCTATGAACCAGGAGGTCATGGTTTCATTCTGGTTAGGGCGCAGGCTCGATCCCCAGAGTGGGGCTCCATTTCCGTTTCTCTCCGAAATCAATAGAAATATATTTTTAAATGAAGGTATTTAAAAAGAAATAGTTGGAGGGGGGCAAAAGGGTAAGTGAGGGACAGGTGTAATATTCAATAATAAAATACATTTTTAAAAAGAGGGAGAAATGGTCACTTTATTCTAGGGAAATGAACCTGGAAAAGTAGAAGGGAAGAGGGCCAAATCATGACAAAAAGGTAGACTTAGGAACAAAGAGAAATAGAAATGAATGAAATAGGAGATACACAATAAAAATAAATAAATAAATTACAAAGGTTTTTTTGTTGTTGTTATTGTTGCCAGTTACAGAAATACCAACCCGAACAGGCCTACTCATGTAACCCCATTCTGGTTCATACACTATAAGAAGAAAGGAACACTGGGAAAGTGGACAGCTGATTTCTTTTTCTGTATTTGTGAGACATATCAAAAAAGAAGAAAGCTTCCATAGCCGGTTTGGCTCAGTGGATAGAGCGTCGGCCTGTGGATGAAGGGTCCCAGGTTCAATTCCAGTCAAGGGCATGTACCTTGGTTGCAGGCACATTCCCAGGAGGGGGTGTGCAGGAGGCAGCTAATCTATGTTTCTCTCTCATCAATGCTTCTAACTCTCTACCCCTCTCTCTTCCTCTCTGTAAAAAATCAATACAATATATCTTTTAAAAGAAATAGAAGAAAACTGAGAATGTTTTTAGGCAGCCAAGCAGTAGTGTCTTCCATTGTTGTTTCACAGTGTACTCTGTCCTTGCATGTGTGTGACACTTGGTGTTTTGTGTTTGAGTTTGTATATATCTGTATGTGTTGCTTCCTCTACCATTTAAGAGAATATTTCTATGACTGATCACCAATTTTAAAAATAGATATTTTATTCTTTTTTTCCATTAACCACATCTTAACTTCTTCAGCAAAGATGCTAGAATTTTGGTTTCTCTGAGTAAGCAACATATTGACTAGATAGGATATTATTTTCATTCATGTCTAATTACCTCGGCAAGCATTGCCCATGTGAAAGAAAATATAGCAA
This sequence comes from Pipistrellus hanaki, assembly GCF_964339955.1. Lineage (NCBI taxonomy): Eukaryota > Metazoa > Chordata > Mammalia > Chiroptera > Vespertilionidae > Pipistrellus > Pipistrellus hanaki. The sequence continues at coordinate 58,174,761 of NC_140509.1, read as the reverse complement.
AAGTAGCAGATGATTCCATGGGGATTTAGTAAAGGTATTATGTTTTATCGTCTTATGAGGTGAGATAGTCTCCTGTAAGAATATATTTCCAAGAGATCTCATCAACCTTGACCTAAGAATTCAGCACCAAAATGTAGGACCTGCATATCAAAAATAAAATGAGTAATTACATCACTTGATGCAATGTTTGGGGGGGGGGGAATCGTCAATTAAAGTTATATGAATTCATCCAGAATCTTCCGCAGGCAGCGGCATCGTGCAATTCTGACTTCACAATGACATGCAATTTTAAATGACAACTGCTAAATCAGGCAGCAGCAAACCCAGGCCAAGTTTAAATTTAGTAACACTGCTCCTTTACTGAAAATAACCTCTACAACAGAGGCTCTGAATCTCAGGTAACCGACTACTTGTTTTTCTATTCTGTTCAGAGATAACCAGGTGCCCAGAGGCCTCAGCATCATCTTCTCTTCTCAATGGCATTTCTGGTGTCCATCTAAGGAGTCTCCTTGTCCAGCCTTGAAATTTTTGGAAATTAAACAGAGGACCCGCTTCATATCCTCTTCTTGAAGATTTCCACCATATATATCCAGAACTTTCTGAATAAGCATAAAGATTTTAAGGTAAGTGATGTCTGGAAGTGACTCGCATTCTCATGCCACGCTTAGTTACATCGAAAGTAATATTTAATGTATGTTAATACAATACACAAAAGTGAAAGTTATGAACTATGAGAAAACAGCTAGCGATGTATAGTTCCACACAAAAGAGGGAAGTAAACTACAAAGTTTAAAAGTTGTTATATGGCCTGTAAATGTACATACAAGCAAGGCACAGTGGTGATCTTGGTATCTGATCATTGGTTTTGAACAAAGTAGTGATGAGACCCTGTTTTGTTCCCCAAATTTAAATGTGCATAAGAGTCACCTGGGGGTGGGAGGAGGCCCTTAACATGCTGATCCCTACCCCCATGTGTACGTTCGGGCATGTTTCACAAAGAGATTCACCAGGTCTGGGAGGTGGCCCGGCAATCTGCATTTTTACAGCTACCCACCCCCACATGATCCTGATGAAAGTGAGAAGCAATGAGTTATATTAAATGGGGTTTTATGTTGTTTCCTTCAGTCACAAGAACAAATAAGAAAGGAGTGCCCTTAGCACAGAGGGGATGAAGGAGTGCTTCCTTTATAACCCTCTCAAGCTGGATTCTTACTTTTAAAGACTCAGTACAATGAGCTCATTCCCAGGTGGCCCCATTTCTCTCTCAGGGTGACAGTCCTGCCACTGGTCTCTTCTTGTGTCTCTACTCTCTGCAATGTTGTGATTTATGCAGATGTTTATGGCTATTGACCAAATCCCAGTAAATAACTACACATTGAAAATAATGAGTTCTTGCCAGGGTTGGCTAAGCATTTCTACATTTTTGAGGGTTTTTTTTCCTCTTCATATTGAAAACTCAGCCAAAGATTTCTAAAGAACAGATCTGCTTAATACATAGTTAGCTACTCTTCCTTTGCAGATAAAAACTTATAAAGCATATGGTGTATTTATAAGTTACAAGAACATTTATTGAATATCACACATTTGTATTTCTGTTTTCTATATCTCATTTAGCACCTTTGTTTCTATTATTTTCAATTTTAAGTTTATAAAATGTTTGCTTTTTAATTCCAGTGAGAAGAAGTGATTAGTAGGGACATATTCAGATCTTAAATTGTGATGACTCCTTATAATACAATATGATATTATTTTTATAGTAAAAAGTAAACTTTATAATTAAACTCCTTTGATTGGATATCTAGCTCATAGACCTTTTCTTCTCTCTCCTTATCAGTCATTGTGTGCCCTTGTTCATACTGTGTAGAATTTTTTGTTCATAAAATATCAAAAAGTAAAAGTAAAGCCTTAATAAAAAAAGAAGTATATCCTTATAGTGCCAGTTAGCTACACATATTAGCTATTCAACAATTTAAAAGAAATTAATATAGTCATATGCATAAAATAAGAAAGCACTTTTTTAAGTAATCAAAATTTGGGATTTACATAATTGGGTCAACTATGATAATAAATTTTCACATGTAATTGTTGTCAGAATTGTTCTTAATAGTAAGATTGCCATATCTAATGATAAACCCTAAAATATGTGCTACAAAATATCATAAAATCTTCAAGTATGTATAATAGTACACAAGTGTGTGATTCAATTAAGTTTCCAAATTAGACTTAAATTAGTACAAATCTGTATTATTTCAATTTCAGGAAAAAAAACATAACTACTGTTCTGTTCTTTTTTTGTTTTTGCTTTTTTTAGTAATCAGTAGATCATCTTCCATGTCATTAATTAAGAAATGAAAACAGAAAATGTAGGTGTATTTCAGGCTGGTCAGCTTTTTCTGGAAATCTGATATTGAGGGGGAAACAGAGTTGAAAGTAAGATACAGCTTTTGAACAGTAGAGCCATCTGGGACCATTGAGTGTAGGGAGAAAGGAGATTTAAATATGTAAGAACCTCTGGGGAGCATCGGTGTTATTATGAAACAGTATAATAATGACATTTGTGAGATAGCCTAAAAGATTAAAATGGGTTGATTATTCTCAATTTAAGAAGATGGGAAGTAATTAAAATTTATGTGCAAAAAGTATAATTATTGACATGGGAAATGCTCATAATATGCTTTAAATGAAAACAAGTTATAAAACCATATTTAAAAAGCTACAGAAGCACAGGAAGAAAAATTGAAGGAATAAACACCAAAACATTATTAATGGTTATGCTCAATTGATGAAACTATGGTTGATTTTTATTAGTGCTCAGGGTTTGTAAAACTTTTCCTAAAGTATGTATGTATTATTATTATTATTTTGTTAATCCTTACTTTGGAGGACATTTTTTTCCATTTATTTTAGAGAGAGTGGAAAGGAGGGAGGAGGGGGAGAGAAGAGCAAGAGAGAAATATCCATGTATTAACTAACCTTATTGAGATAACAATTTTGTTATATATATGTGTGTATCAAATCATGAATATATAACAAAAGAGAGCCACATCAATTGGTTGCCTCCCCAACGTGCCCCAACCAGGATGGAGAATCTGCAACCTAGGTGCATGTCTTCAGGACCAAAATTGAACCTGAGACCCTTGAGGTCTCAGGCCAATACTCTAACCACTGAGCACACCATCTAGGGCTGAAGTGTGTATTATTAATGTAATTTCAACATATTTTAAGGGATTTGAAAATATTCAATTATCTGGTTCATTCACTTTTGCAGAACTATTAGGTAGTTTCATTCTCAGTTATTTAAAATAGCCTTTCAGCAAGGCCTTTTCATCTTAAAGTATTAAACTGATTTGAATATGAGAGTGATAGTTATTACTAGATCAAAATGGTTTTTATATGTAATTCTTCATTTGTGGAATATTGCAACAGAATAAATTTCTCAAGGTTTGCTCTTTATTAAGCACTGGTAATTTTAAATTATGATGATTAATTTCTCAGAAATAGTCTTCATTTCTCGCATCAGATAATACCAATGTGCTTTCAAGAGTTTTCTAACTATAACAGTTTGCTCCATTTGGAGGATAATTTTGTATGTTTGGTTACATTAGTGTTAATATGTCTTTGTTCTTTAGGTCTCCAGTGCACATACGGTTAGTCTCACCATTATTACTACCAGCTGGGGTTGGGCTATGAATTTGTTCATTCTGTCTGAATCCAAAGTAATTAGCTCTTTAGTTTAATGACAATATTTGTTAATGGGTTTTTAGGGCCAAATTCTGCTGTTAGAGAGTGGGTGGTGTATTTAAAGACAGAATCTGGCCCTTATGTTTTAACATAAGCTGCATAATTTGATTTCAAAATGATGGTTTAGGGAGTTTGGAGTAGGAAAACTGACTCTACATTTATCTGAAGTTTCCCAGTTTCAAGAAACAGAAAATGAAAGTGACAATTTATGTAACTGAACAACAATCCCACTGAAAGTTCTCTGATACAGCTATCCTGCATGTGTCATTCCTTACATATTTGGAATAAGAAATGAAATTATAATTCCCTAGCAGACATTAGGTGAATCCTCTTATGTGACAGAGAATAAACATTTTTGATCATTACATTCTTTCCATTGTTAGTGAGATATAATGGACATATAACTTTGTGAATGTTTAAAGTATACAATGTAATGATTTGATACATACATAAGTGTGTGTGTGTGTGTGTGTGTGTGTGTAAAATTGTTATCTCAGTAAGGTTAATACATCAATCACCTCACATAATTAAGAGAGTAGATCTTCAATGCTCTTAACACACACACACACACACACACACACACACACACACACACACACATATATATATATATATAATTGTTATCTCAGTAAGGTTAATACATCAATCACCTCACATAATTAAGAGAGTAGATCTTCAATGCTCTTAACACACACACACACACACACACACACACACACACACCACAAAATGATCATTATATTTTTTAAAGGACTCAGTGAATTGGAAAGGATTCCTGCCTGGAAATCACTGGGGTTCAAGTTCATACTCGATTTCCTGTTAGTGGCATAACCTTGGGGAAATCTCTTGACCCCTCCCTGGGCCTCAGTTTCTTCATCCGAAAAGGAGGACTTTGCACCTGATGATGTCAGTGGGCCCTTCCAGCTCTGATATAACTCTAACTTGCTTTAAAACAGTACTATGAGTAAGGCATAAGGAGAGCAAGGAAAATGCAATGACATGAGCTAACTAAATAAACAAATCATTAAGCTCACTAAAAAGTACTTTGGAGATATTTTCACCTTAAGAACTTTCCTTCAGTGACTTGTATCTTTTATCTTGGAGAAGAGAACTATTTAGAGCACATGTGTCAAACACAAGGCCCGCGGGCCAAATCCAGCCCGCCAGGCCTTGCAATGTGGCCCGCACCGCGCTGTCATCACTGCACTCCGCTGTCAGTTTATGACATTGTCAGTTTATGACTGTTCAGTAAACCATTCGGCCCGAGATTTAGGCTGGATTTTAGATTTTGGCCCCTTCTCTGATTGAGTTCGACACCCCTAATTTAGAGAATTTGATATAGAAGAGACTATAGGATACTCTATTAGAACTTTTCATGGAGACCAATTCTGGCAAAACTTAAAAAAAAGAAAAGCCACATAGTAAAAGTTAAGATATCCAACAGTGAACTAGGAGATCATAAATTCACCATCATTATAGGAAAGAAAGTGGGTACCAAAGGTTGTATAGCAGTCAAGTTTCCTTTCAAGGTACAAAAGCTCGAGGCAAATGTTCTGAACATAGAGGAACCGGGAAATGATGCGATCATGAGCCCTTATTGAGACAACTATTAGGAGACAAATGCCATCAAACCAAGAGGTGACTGTAGAAACCATTACAAAAGGACTGTGAGCATTGGATGTATTTAATTCTAAACAACATCTAAAATAAAATTCAGATCAGGGTAACAGAATAGAGCATCCTATATAATAAAGAGGTAATATGCAAATTGACTGGCATGCCCTCCATAAGATGGCTGCCCCCATGTGGTCACAAGATGGCTGCCACAAGATGGCCAGGAGGGGAGGGTAGTTGTGGGCGATTGGGCCAACACAGGAGGGCAGTTAGAGGTGGCCAGGCCAGAGGACAGTTCGGGGAGACCGAGCCTGCAGAGGAGGGCAGTTGGGGGCAACCAAGCTGGCAGGGCAGGACAGTTAGGTTTGACTGGGCCAGCAGGGTAGGGAAGTTGGGGCAACCAAGCCTGCAGGGGAGAGAAATTAGGGGAGACCAGGCTAGCAGGGGAGGGAAGTTGGGGACAATCTGGCCAGCAGGGCAGCAATTTGGTGTCGATCAGGATGGCAAGGTAGTGGTTATGGGCAATCAGGCAGGCAGGCAAGCCAGCAGTCCCAGATTGTGAGAGGGATCCCAGATTGGAGAGGGTGCAGGCTGGGCTGATGGATACACCCCCCTCTGCACAAATTTTGCGCACTGGGCCTCTGATAAAATATAATATCCGGGAGCACTAAAGCAGCTAACAAAAAGTTGGATACAAAAGAAAGAAGTTGGTGCATATACTACATTAGCTGAGTGTTTTATTATCAATATCTAGGAATATTGAATATCATTTAAACCTGCTAAATCAAAAAGTATAAGCATATCTAAGAGTAGAAAACAAAGATACTAAGAAAGATTACGTTGTTGCCTAACATTTGGTGGCAAAGAATGGGGAGAGAAAGAAGAAAATATATGCTTATTTTTCCATCACATACAATAAGGAAATATTACATAATCTAAAGATGTAAAAGTTCAAGGTTATTATATAAGGTTACAAATGTCATATAAGGATTATTTTATGAACTTACAATTTATAAATTAGAATCAAATTCTAAGCAGTATGCAAGAATTCAGCCAAAACAAAGTTATTCAAAAACTTGAAAATGCAAGTGTAGTAAAAGGTGTTCTAGCAAATGCAACCTGAAGAAATTAGGATTTATATAGTTCCCCCTATCTGCAGGTGTGATGTTGCAAAACATCCAGTAGGTGCCTGAAACCATGGATGATATTGAACCCTATACATAAAGTTTTCTCCTATACATACATATTTATAATTAAATTTAATTCATAAATGAAGCAGAGTAAGATATTAACAGTAACAATTAAAACCAAAATAGAACACTAATAACAATATACTGCAATAAAATTTATGTGAATCTGTCTCTCCCTCTCTTTCTCTCATAACTGATACAGCTACTAAATGACTAATGATCAGTCAGCAAAAGCAGTGTGGATATACTGGACAAAGAACGATTCACATCTTGGGCAGGACAGAGCAGGACTGCTCAATATTTTATCACACTACTTAGGACCTAGCACAATTTAAAACTTATGAATTGCTTTTTTTTTCTTGAATTTTCTGTTTAATATTTTTGGACCAAGGTTGACTGCAGGTAACTGAAGCTGAAGAAAGTGAACTATGGGTAAAGGGGGACTACTGTAGAATCTTAATTTCATAAAAGATGAAAATTAGAGCCAAAATGTTTAGTTAAGGCAAGAGAAACTTTAGAGTGGATGCTTGATGGATATACTACGTAATGAAGATATATAATCATGAATAAATATATTTATGAGCAACCATAGGTGTTTGTTGAGCAAATAAACTTAACTTCTAAAAGCATTCCAAGAAATACCAAAAGTTCATATTTTAGGTGCTGAGCTAAGTTTTAAAACTCATCTTCAGGGTTATAAGGTAACCCTGAATTAAATTAAAATTTCTTTTCAAATTAAAGTTTTTCTATTTTAACAATAATTGAAACTATAACCAAATATTAAGTACTTGATTAATGACAATTTATTTAAATTTATTTAAATCAACCAAAATGGATTATAAGTTCTGTCTCTTTTTGAAGTTCCCCTGGGACCGCTACTATTGATATATGCATTAAATGTATTTGATTTGAAGGACTGAGGAATGTTCGGGTTCCTCACCCAACAAGTATTCACTGAGAATCTGTATTAGATGGTGGGATGTAAATACTTTCTTTATCATTTCCCATATCCATAAGTTTAATGCAGAGTAGGCACTGAATAAGACATACTATTAACACATATAATATACATACATATAAGCATTTGCAGTTTTCAACCTCCCCATAGATAACATTATACATATAAACCAATGAGATATTAAAACTTAGCAACATCTATGTGTGTCTATACACATGTGTGTATGTAAATTGTCTTACTTAATTTTAGAAGTAAAGTTGCCAAGTAGTTTAAAGATTGTGCGTATCACATGAGCCTACTTATATAAAATTGTAGGCGTAGATCCCTGTGTCTATATACTGAGAAAGCTATCTGGAGAGATGTTCAGCAAACTTCTACTTTTTTTCTCTGAACTTTTTCATATTGCAATTAATTAGTAAGTATGGAATTTTTTAAAAACAACAAAGCTACTTAAGTTATTTTAGGAAATAATTCTTTATTTAGTTATCCACACTAATGGGATTAATTAATCACAATCCCTCCCACCTCACTCAAACACATACTGCATCACATCCCAACAGGTATTCCTAACCACAGGATATAATTTCAGAGTTTTTGCAGTGAAGAGGTTTCTGCTGAGCAAAAATCCTAGTTCAATTTAGACACACAGATTATAATAATTTCCCCACCCCCCTCGCAGCAGGTCTCCTGCCTTTGTTTTGCAGATGCCCAAGTTCAGTGGGAAACAACTAGGTAACTTCAGTTCCAGGTTAACACACCCTTCAAGCTCACAGAGGCCCACTAACTTGTGCAAAGCCGATTAGCTTCCCTAGTGAAATGGCATAGAGTTGGATTGCTTTTCTAACGTAATGCCTATTTATAATAAATGCAAAGTTGTTCATGATGGCAAACTTTGTAGAGCATGAAAAATTATGAGTGTCTCCAATGTTTTCTGGCCTAAAATTGTGAAGAAGTAGCATGTATGCCAGCGTGTGACACTCCTATTAAAATAAAGGGATAAAATATTCAGAAATTAAAATGTAATACATTGGCCTTTATGATATATTATTTCAGCAAAAACACTTAAATGAGGCTGTTATACTTTATAGTAGCCATTTCTTCTAGATAGTACAGTTTTTCCAACTTAATGCATTTTCTCCGTTGCAATTTCTTTCCTCTATGAGGCCTCCACCATGTGGGCCACAATTTCCTTATTTTATTTGAGAAAGTTAAGAAAGCTCCAATATTTAAGTCTGCTAATATTCGAGTGATCGTATCTGTATAAATGCAAGTTAAATGGTGTAAACCACACATTATTATAATATAGGTTATTAATATACTGGTATTATCCTTTGAATAAGAAAATTCTAGATGATAGTTTCATCAAGTTGGTTAAAATAGAATAGCTAAGGTGAGGGCCAATATTTTACAACCACAAACTGTTCTATCTTCACCCTCATACTCAACTAATTCATTTTGCTCTTCCATTAGCTGCCCTAGTTTCACGGGTAAGGCACAAAGGAACCAGGCCATGACAACTGTTTTCCTTGTGCCAAACTGAGAGATTGGTTTTTATAATAGAGGGAGTAAATGTCCTGACAAGCCCAAACTAGACTGGCTTGATGTTTGGTTTTTATGCCAAGAACTGTGACTTCAGATGAGAATCAGACCTACACCCAGATGCATTATAATCCAATGCAAACTTCATTCCTTTCTTTGTTCAACAAGTATTTGGTTAGTCACTACTCAGTGCCAGGCTGTTCAAGGACTTGTGATGAATCAGTGAACAAAGCATGGAATTTTTGGGAGTTATGAAGGCAATAAATAATAACCACAAGTGAATTATGAAGTATCATAGAATATGATAAGGAATGAAATAAAGAAAACAGATTAAAGGTAAGACACGGAGGGAATGATCTGACAGGATGCAGAGGGTGGGGCCAGTTCTGGTTCTGTTTGTACAAGCTCTTCTGGCAGATGTTTTGTTGTTTTGTTTTGTGTGATGTTCAGCCTGGCTGTCCGAAAATCAGAATATATGGGTAGAGGTGGAGGATGACTCATTATTAAATGACTGTTGTGCAGATTTTCTGTTACTACTGATAACTTCCATACATTGTCATGTGATACTGACCTTAGATTTTCTCCAAATTAAAACAATCCATTGCATGTGTTTACTAACTTTTAGCTTCCGAGTTCTTGGCCTGGCTTTATTACATATGGTCTAATTAACAACTGCTCTCCAAGCAATGCTGGGGAATTACAAAGAGCTCAAACAATGAAGAATAAAAACTACATTAAAAAATATAAATTTCTTTATGTTTTTCCTGATCGTTTACAATTTATGGAGTAATTTTAAGTTATTATAGTATCACTAGTATATATCTTTGAAAGTGATATTAAACAATGCCAAATTAGTTCAAAAAGACCCAAATGTCCTATCTTATATAATAAAAGCCTAATATGCAACTTGACTGAACGGCAGAATGACCTGTGGAATGACCCGTTGCTATGACATGCACTGACTACCAAGGGGCAGAAACTCAATGCAGGCCCCAGAAGAGGTCCCAAACTCCCCCACCAGTAGCCTCACAGATTGGCCCTGATCGCCGGCCAGGCCTAGAGACCCTACCCATGCATGTATTTTGTGCACCGGGCCTCTAGTAAGAATATATTAACTTTAGAATTAACCTGGATTTTTAAAATATGGACCCTTTACATAATATTCTTACTTCATTCTAAGAAAAATGAGGACTGAACTCTAAATTTGAAAACAGATTTTTAAAAATAACCTATAGTCATTTGTAATTTAGTGATGCCACTTTGAGAATCATTTCATGTTAATAACCACATATATCCCTAACCTCCAATGATTCAGAATCATAGCCTGTTTGAGCTGGAAGTGATCCCAGAAATTCCAGTCCAACTGCCTTTATTTTGCAGGTGTAAAAATTGAGTCCCAAAGAGGGTAATTTGTGCAGGTTAGATGGTATATACAAGTCTAGAGAGCCAGTTAGTGGTAAAACTAGGAGAGGAATCCATCCTTTAAACTCCCAATCTATGTTTTCAGTACATCACTCTACCTGAGATTTTTCCACTGCTCATAATTAAAATAATGTTTCGTTTTAATTGAGAGCTGAACATACTTTTGTATCGCACAAGGCAATATGATTAGTGAGTGTGACTAAGCTTCCAGAATGGATCATTTAATTGATAACTCCTTCAGCACTACCATAAATGACTTTAAAAAAATTAGAATGATCTTTTCAGAATTTTAAAAAAAAATAAATAAATGAAATTATTTATGAAACCATGACTTAACTATTACTCAGTATATAAAGCAAAAATGGAAGACACTGTATTATTTTTCAATGAACTGTGGATGGAAAAAAAATTATAAATAGCAAAGTGCTGAGTTTAGGAAACAGTTTAAGTAACATCTGGGCCCTGGGTTCCTCAGCATCTTTAGGCAACAGTACAGAGTCATGTGAGAACACTTTGAACTCTCACAAGGCAAAATTGTGCAACTCACTGGAAAATAATTTCAGTGGATTTAATAAGGCAGAGAGGCAATATACCCCAACACAAAGAAAAGTATAAAAGACTATCTGCCAAGCCTTGGGAGGTTTGTATGCAAAAAAAAAAAAAAAAAAAAAAAAAAAAAAAAAAAAAAATTAAAGCAATAGCAATTCATTTTCTAAGAGAGTTTTTTAGTTTAAGCATCATAGTACTTCTTGAAATACTGTACATATAGTTCTTGTAAATGGATTCTAAATCTGCCTGAAATGAAGGATAGATCCATGGTTTTATATAATGATAAAATTGGGGTTTCTCATTGCACAGAACAGAATTTTTGTGTGTATTTCCAGGCATATCATTTATTAAACTAATATAATTTACATTTTAAGCAAATTAAAAAGTATGTGTAACATTAGGTACCTGGCTCTAAATGATTGATGAGGATTATTATGGAAAACACCTGTAAATACCCAGGGTCCAGAAGACTTAATGAGTATTTTGTGAACTTAGCAAGGTTTTGATGACTTTGTCTGATAGTGAATGAAGTAAGAACATGAATAATTCACTCAATTTTACTTCTATTATTGTACATGTGTAAATCCTGTTAGACTAAGTAGCTGAAAACTGGATCTTCTGTTTCAATATCCATAGTACAATTCAATTAAGTCTTCTATAATCAGTGAAGTTAGTTGAAAATTATATTTTAAAACTATATCTGGTTCTTATTAATGTGATGGCTAATTGTTAGCATTCTAGCATTATGCACTTTGGATTAATGTTTTATTATTTTATAACAATAACCAAAAAGTAAGATGTTTAAAAAATATAAAGCTAATATTTTCAGATTACCAATTGGGAAAACACTAAAACTAACTAATTTATGCTTATTTTTGATTGATTGAGTTCATTTTGTCTGAAGCTTTAGTGATGTCCTTGGAAATTTCTATCGCCTTTTTCTTCCTCTCCCCCCTCCATGAATATTTATGTGATTTATAAGGCAGCAAGTTTTTTTGCATATTCCTTTCCCAAAGGAACTTTTTTTTCTCCATTTTTAATTACTTCATAGATGAACTGTTCTCTGATAACCAAGGGGATTAATGGGCCAAACTTCCCATGTATGTAAACCTATGTGGACCAAGAGTGTGTTACTTTGCCTCTTGGGCTGAGTAAAATTGAACTGACCTTTACCTTTCATTGTCTTTTTATACATTATGTAAATCGGTAATAATAAAAGTAATGTGATTGGAAGTATGGTTTGACAGACAGTATCAAGTAATATGATATCCAAATACTTATAAGCTAGGAATAGTGCCTCGGGCAATACATTTATTATAACTATTTGCATTTCACATTGTTGTCTAGAGTTCAGAATTACATAATAAATCACTCACTGTGAAAAGTAGAATTGTCTGAGAAACATTCTACTAACCATTCTAAGGATAATAAAGAAATGCTAAAGGTAGTTTCCTCACGCAAAGGGCTTTCCATCTATTTGGGGAAGTAAAGCACTGAGGCATAAGAAATAAGATAAGTGAAGAGTTAATAATGAATAGAAATCTCTATATGGATGACATGGCTGTTATAAATTCTCTTTCTATATCTCATGTGTAACTCAGTTCAGTGCATGCTTTTCAGTTCAGAAGCTTAAGTTTAAAAAACAAGTTCAACAAAAGTTGTATTCATGTTTTGACAGCAGAGTATATGTTCTAATGCTTTGGGTTCTGGACATAGGGAAGTTAGGTGTTTAAATCTTAATAGGGATCAGCCCTGGTCCATTAGGCTCAGAAGATAGAGCATTGGCCCTCAGGCTGAAGGGTCCTGAGTTCAATACTGGTTGCAGGCTCCATCCCTGGCCCTGGTTAAGTCACTTGTGAGAGGCAACCAATCCATGTGTCTCTCCCACTTTGAGGTTTCTCTCTCTCTGCCTCTCCCCCTCCCTTCCACTCTTTCTTAAAATTAATGGGAAAAAATATCCTCAGGTGAGGATTAATAAATCTTAATAGGGATCAAATAATAAATGCATTCTCATGCTAGGCCTAAATAAGGCATTGCTTTCCCGGTTTCTCCATAGCAAGCTGACTAAATCCAGCTTATGCCTAGCTCATCAGGAAATGGCATCTTTTCCTTCAAAACTTTATACTTATTTAGAGGCTTACTAGCCTTCAACCAAATCTTTCTCCTTCCCAAAAGCAACAAAATTTTTAGCACTGAGGTTTTCAGTATTGTTTAGTTTCAGAAGAAAAGCATTTCTACCAATGTATACAGTAAATGTTAAGGACATTTATCACAGACTAAAACTGCTTAGTTCTTCAGGTAACGAAATAAAAATATTCTTTTTTATTTTGTTTTGCACCTTGGCATTGAGATCCATCACTATGGGAAGCAAAATATTTTTTTTTAATGTAGGTAGCATAACATGTATTAGAATTATACAGAAAGATAACTTGGATATTTAGACTAATCGTAAACACATTTTAATGTGGGAGAAAAAGAAGTCTCATTATGTTCATGTTTGTAGGAGAGCCATCCATGACTGGATTTCCTGATCACATACAAGGTAATACAGAATAGCAACCGAGGTGAACTTTGGAATTGGAATGACTAAATCCAAATCCCTGTTTCTGCTATTTTTCACCTATGTGAGTTTAGGCACTTTCAACTCACTATCTTAATTTCTTTATATGTAAAATGAAAATGATGATATCACCAACCTCTTACGGTTATTGTAATTAAAGTGGATGATTCATATAAAGTGCTTAGGATGGCTACATAGATACAGACTACTAGTGCTTCTGCTCTCCACATGGCCTCTGCTGTTTTCTCAAAAATGAAATCTGCCATACATTACTTTGAACCCTAAATGTTCCTTTATTTTCACTGTCTCCATTGACTTAAAAAAATGAAAGAAGTATTAGTATGTAACTTAATATAATCTACTTATCTAAAAACCTAATATGCAAATTGCCCCCTCAAAAGTTTGACTGGGAGACCAGTTTTGACTGGGAGACCAGAAGTGACTGGATTGCTCACTTCTAAACTGATCACCAGGGGGCAGCACAGAACAAAGGGAAGCCCTAATTGGCCCTGATCTCCAGGCAGGCCTAGGGCCCAACCTGTGCACAAATTTTGTGCACCAGGCCTCTAGTTGTATACAACTATATATCCTATACACATAAGCATATAGGAATTGTGAAAATATTCAAGATTGATTAATAGAACACTTGCATTCTCAGGATAATGGTTCCTTTAAATCTGCAGCTTTAGAACAGGATTTAAATGGGAATCCAATGGCTTTGTCATCATAACCACATAAAAGGTCTGGCAAGATGTGTAAATTTGGGCATATGGGCATGGTTGGCAAGGCCTTTGAGTTAAAATTTAATCCACCCAACAAGTTGTTGCATCTAAACAGTGCCTGGAAATGTTTGCATTTTATTGCATGCTAGTTGGCTCTCCAGCTAAACCACTCATGAATGAAGAACACGGGCTGTCAGAGAGTGCGGGGCAGGAGATGCTGTCCCTCCAGATTGTTGAGCAGCTGGAATGACTCATGCTTAACTGCCACTTGACAGCTGTCCATCAGCTTTATCATGAAAAGAGCTTTGTTGAAGCAGGAGAACTACCCTGGTACCCAAACTTCTCTCCCACTCTCCACTGCTCTGAGCAGCCAAGAAATCCTGTTCTAGCTAAACGATGAAACCTTCTAAATTGAGGGAAGGATTCTTTAAGAACACTGCACTTTCATTTTTTTTAAAAAAAAAAAGGGAGGATGAGCCCTAGCTGGTTTGGCTCAATGGGTAGGGTGTTGGCCTGCAAACTGAAGGGTCATGGGTTTGATTCTGGTCAAGGGCACATACCTTAGTTACAGGCTCAATTTCCTCAACCAATACATGTGTCTCTCTTACTCCCACTTCCTTCCATTCTCTCTAAAAAAGTCAATGAAAAAATGTCCTCAGGTGAGGATTAACAACAACAACAAAAATAAAGGTGGGGAAGAGGGTTCTGTTCTTTGTTTCTGGACACTTCTGAAAGTGTTCTGGGCAGACTAAAAAGTTGATCAACAACCATTTTGGCTGAATAGACTACATGCCTGAAAACACTTGCTCATTTTCTACAATAGTTCCCTTTTGTCAACTATGTTGTGAGACAAAGGATATGAAATGAAAAGATATAACTGTGTCTACTGTTTGTGGACATGTTGATGAGTGGAATCTTCCTTTGAGCAAAGATTAAATGTATCATTGGAATGCCTTCTGATCAGTATCAGTGAAGGTCTATTTACTATTGTGGGCTCACAGAGTGTGAAAAAAATTGACAGTCTGTATCATAACTGAAGGTGCATGCATTTATAATATGCTGATTTTATTTGTGCACTGCTGCAGTGGGCTTTGCCAGACGTTTTGAAGAGACTGCTGCAAGTTAACAAATCGTTTGGCTGCATGCATGATTTGATTTACTTCAGGGTCTAGCCAGTGCATTCAGCTTTATATGTTATCCTAGCAGAACATTATTTATTAATGTGTTCTTCATGCTTTATTAAGCCTAATGTCAAAACACCTCTGTGGGACCTACTAGGCATGTTTTCTCTTTGTGGAAAGGCCTCCTAAAGAAAATGAAAAATTATTCAGCACTGTTCCAGTTAAAACCCAACAGACATCAGTTCAATTTCTCTTGAACCTGTCAGGTGATGTATCTGAGTCTTTGTGAAAAGTATGCATCTGATGCAGTGTGAACTGGAATCCAAGAAGGCCCTCCTTCAGATGTCAGTAATTCAAGTCCCTTCAAAACAAAGCAAAGCTCCTGTGGGCCCACAGGATGGGGGACCCTTCAGTAAGCCAAGCTAGCAGTTCAGCGGAAGGGGGGAAGCACAGACTCAGTCTCTACAACAGCAGTGAGGAATTACAGACTTCTGCAGATACAGTAAATTGAGATGAGTAACAAAAAGAAATAACAGGACATCTGAATCCCAAGGGGAGTGGGCACAGTTCTGAACCATGCTGGGAGTTAGCAGTAGGGGCTAGTGGGAAAGGAGACTAAGGAAAACAGCCAGTGGGTATAAAAGCCCACAAAAGGCATGCACCTGTCAGCTGAGGAATCTCCTGGCTTTGTGGAGGAGGGATGGGAATCAGCAGGGCCAGACAGGTCATGGTAACGGAAAAACACAGGCAACTGGGTATATCAGGATGGGTGAGGGCTAGCATCACGGTTGGAGACATCCGACACTCTCCTCAGTCACTTGTAAGGAGAAACAGAAGAGGAACCAGCCAGGGCTCGGGATCCCAGACAAGGAGATTCTGTGCTGGGTTTCTTAACAGAAAGCTCCAGGACAGAAACCAAGGTATGAGAGAGGCCAAGAGTAATTATTTTAGCTCAGTGTTCTGTGCGAGTGTCTGGGACCCACCCCTCCCACAGAATTGATGAGGTCTTTGGTAAGAAGATGCAACAAGTCATGCTGGATACTGTGTCTGCCCTTTCTGCTGGCCACCAGGTGTCTGCGTGTCATCATTACCACACAGGTGGGAGCTTCAGTGATTCCTGCTCTCTGGGCCCAGAGGAAAGGGGCTCACCCATCGCATCTGCAACAAAGTTTTCTGTCTTACTGTTTTGCCGATTTGCTCTCTAAGTTTCATAAAACTTTGTCACTGTAGCACACAGCTCAGTATTTAATTATGTTGGTGATTGTTTCTGATGTGTGGGTAAATAGTAGTCACTGAGATCCCATCGTACGCAAGACACAATTGGAAATAAGAACATCCGGGCAACAAATCTCTCATGAAACTTACAGCAGGATGAGGAAATATGCTTGTACAAATGTAAAGATATTATAAGGCAAAAACATTTTCAAGGGCATGAAAGATAAGGAGAAACTGAGGAAGAGTCACAATTAGGAGGAGACTAAGGAAAGGCGTGGGAACACAATGCAATATGAGCTCCTGGACCAGAAAAAAAGTACATTCCTGAAGAAACTGGCGAAATCCAAATAAACTCTAAAGTTTGGTTTTACCTATTGTACAAATGTTAATTCTTTCACTTTGGTTATGTGAGATTAACTTTAGGAGAAACTAATTAAAGGATATAATGGGAACACTCTGCAACTTTGCTATACGTTTAAATTCATTTCAAATTAAAAGTTAAAAAGTGAGAAATCCTATAGGGAAGCTTCAGATGAATATATTTACATGTCCTGAGAAATAAAACACTTCTAGTTGATGAGATAAGGTAAAGCTTCCTAAAGGGGCAGCTGACATCCAAGAATAAGATAAGCGCCGAAACCAGTTTGGCTCAGTGGATAGAGTGTCGGTCTGCGGACTGAAATGTCCCGGGTTCGATTCCGGTCAAAGGCATGTACATTGGTTGTGGGCACATCCCCAGTAGGGGGTGTGCAAGAGGCAGCTGGTGGATGTTTCTCTCTCATCAATGTTTCTAGCTCTCTATCTCCCTTCTTCTCTGTAAAAAATCAATAAAATATATATTTTTAAAAAAGAATAAGATAAAGGACATTTCCAGGGACAGAAAACAAGGTGAGTAAAAGCATTCAAAGAGGACAGGGGGGATACTTCTGGGAAGAAAAGCAGTGTAAGTAAAATAAAGAGCATGATAGCCCACTAGGAAGGACTTGGTCTTTTGTTTACAGACAAAAAGAGAGGCAGGAAGTTGTAGGGCACATGGAAGAAGATTAGTAAGCCATTTGATTTGCTTGAGTTCACCACACATGAAGTGAGGCTGTAAATGGGAGACAAAGATGAGTTGGAAGGTCATAGAGATAAAATTGTGAGGCAAGGTTCTGACCTGCCTCTCCTATGCACAAGATAGACTGGGACATGTTTCATCTTGTTTTCCAGCAGACTACAAGTGCTTTAAAACTGCAGTTCTGTCTGATGTTGAGATATCTGGGAACACGTATACAGAGAAAATACCCCACACTGGAAAGCTATGAAGAAAAGAGAGGAAACTGCAGAAAAGCTTGAAATCTGCAGGTTAGAGAATAAATACCTCAGAGAAAGGCTAAAAGGACAGATATATTAACCAGCACGAAGGCTCTACTGACCTATTGCCATGGTCAAGTTAAGGGTGTTAGATACACAAGGCCATATATTTGGAGTTGGCTGCTGTTGTTTAAATGCTTGGCTACAGATAAAATCAAGAGAGATTTATTTAACAGAATTACAAATTAATATGCCTAAATTAAATAGAAGAGTATTAAAAGTGAAATGATACTAGAAATTCTCTATGTGTGAAAGCATTTATGATCCAATTAATGTACTTCTTAATAGGAAATAATAAACTGCCACTGCCATTTTGTTTTTCCCACCAGGACTTGCAGAATATGAATGTCAGTGGCATGATTTTTAGGATTCAAAAGAAGGAATGGTAAATTACAGGGTGCTCATTACTCTGGAGCAGGAAGTGAGAAAAGAGCAATAAGACACCAACATCACCATGTATCTCTGTGTGTATCCTAACCCCATGGCAGGAGCTACCTCTAAGGAAAACATATCAGGAGTTTGGAATATCCACCATGACCATGACTACTATATTTGCAGAAGTCCAAGCCTACCCTCTGTGGGAGAGGCTCTGTGCCTCTTGGAGACTAACTCCACATACAACTATCGCCCCATCTGATTTCTATTAACTCCTACCACTACTGGTTGATACCCATCAAGGAGCCTGGTTATAAGTGAACAGCTTACCTGTTAGCAAACCGCTCTGATCTGGGATTAGTAACCACAGCCATGCCTGAAATATCGCACTCTGGTTGCCATTTCTCACAAAATCACTCCAAAGTGTGACAATATGTCTTTCAATCATTTTTCCCTTAAGGCTGCACAACAATGTGGAACAAATGACATGTGCACATGTCCACTAGAAGGTGTGTGTTTTATGTTTTAGCCATTAGCCATCACTTTGTGAGATCTTTCAACAATTCCAAGGCCTGTGAACGTCCAGAGTCTATTTTGAATTCGACTTGGTTTTTCTCTCTTAGTCTATCATGCCAAGTGTTATTCTGTACCACCATGTTGTCATAAATGGAAACAATTTTCCATCCTTTTGTGTAACCCAAGAATGAAAGCTGGTTACTAACACATTTTCTCCTAACATATATAAAGCTAAATACTTGTCTGAGTAAAAGACATCTTTATTTTAATAGACTATGGCATAATATTAGGAAACATATTCATGAGACTCATAAAAAATTCCTAAAGTTAATAGAAAGGAATATTTGCATCGACATCATATAAAATACTTTCATAATTGTATCTTCAATTTTATTATTGTCAAAGAGCTTCTAGAATGAGTCTTAGGGAACCAATGGTTTTCTTGACACCAAATTTGCAGATAGCATGGATAACTCATGTAATGGAAGCTAGAATCAAGACCCAGGAAGACCTCCATTTGGCTACAACACTGGGCCAAATCCGGGAGATAAAAATTAAATGTGCATAAATGTAAAGTCCTATCCTCCAGTTCAAAAAAAATGTATTGGAAATAATTTTAAAGAAACACACATGAACAATTCTAGGCACTCCTTTAATTACTAGTTCAGTATAAGTTAGAGATGTGATATAATTGCCCAAAAGAGTTGATAAGATCTTAGACCCAATTCGTAATAACAACATGTCCGGAGCAAAGAGAATGATGGTTTTTCTTCAACTCAGGTGAGCACACCCACAATCCAGCCAGCAATGTCACATTATGTTTGTTTGTTTTTAATATATTTTATTGATTTTTTTTACAGAGAGGAAGGGAGAGAGATAGAGAGCTAGAAACGTCTATGAGAGAGAAACATCGACCAGCTGCCTCTTGCACACCCCCTACCAGGGATGTGCCCGCAACCAACGTACATGCCCCTGACCGGAATCGAATCTGGGACCTTTCAGTCCTCAGACCGACGCTCTACCACTGAGCCAAACCGGTTTCGGCCACATTATGTTTTGAGAGCCCCACTCTAACTGGAACATAGGCAATGTGTTCAGAGTAGAGCACCAAGGACTATCAAAGGGCTAAAGAGCACCCTGAGGAAGAGAACATTTCACCAGAAGGAGCTAAGCTATAGTGGAGAACTAAAAACTGTCTTCAGTGTTTGAAGGCTGCCATGGAGACATGAGCACAGGCAAAGGGCAGAACAAGGAGAAAAGGGTGGAAGACACAAGTATTTACATCTTGTCTCTAACTATGGCTGAAATGCCCAGCAGGTAGCAAGGTGTCCCTCAGTTGGCAAAGGTCTATCACGGCTTATTGCAAGTGCTAAGGGTCTCTAAATGTAGTTGGTCTAAGTCAGTGGTTGGCAAACTCATTAGTCAACAGAGCCAAATATCAACAGTGTGACAATTGAAATTTCTTTTGAGAGCCAAATTTTTTAAACTTAAACTTCTTCTAATGCCACTTCTTCAAAATAGACTCACCCAGGCCTTGGTATTTTGTGGAAGAACCACATTCAAGGTGCCAAAGAGCCACATGTGGCTCGCGAACCACAGTTTGCCGACCACGGATCTAAGTGATTTTGGTGCCTAGTCTCTCTGAAGGGCCACGATTCTTGGTACCTCCTAAACCTAGACCTCAATTCCATAGAAGTTGTCCAGACCATAACAGAGTATAGTATATGTTCTTAAAAACACATCAGAGGGTCCATTTGCTTTCTGGAAATGTAATGAAATATCAATTTATCTTTTACAATAAACAAAGCACTCTAATAAGTTCTTGTCATATTAGTTTGTGTTCATGGTGCCACTGCTTAAGCTAGAGAAGTGCTAATCATTTTCTTGTCCATCATTTTCTCAGAACCCAGAGCAGCTGCTACAATGGCTAACATAAACTAAAATCCTTTCGGACACAAATTGTGATCACAGATTTTTAAATGCATTTTCAGTTGTTCATTTAATTGAGGTCCAAGACTACAACAGGGTTTTGCCTGCAAATTATGCAATGGGAGCATGGACTCTACATGGAGGGGCACACAGAAAAATGGAGCTACAGAATCCCTTCTGCTCCTATGAAACTTTCATTCCCTAATTTCAGTTTGTAATTACTACTAGTAATGAATATTTTACCTAAGCATTTTATCAACCTTTCCATTTTATTCCATCTGGTCCACAACACAATATTTACATTTTTATCTTACTTTTTCCACCTTGGTCTTTCATAGGAAAATTAGAGACGATGAGCAATCTGGGCATGATGTCAAAATTGTATTAGAATAATAGGTTTCATGGATTTTAAAGATATATTGAAAGTTCCCTCTATGTTATTACTTGAGAATTACCTTGAAATGAGAAAATAACTTGAACTTGATGCCAATGCTCAACAACACATCATCGTTCATTTTTCTTCTCCATCCTTTGCTGTCCCCCTTGTCTGCTTTGTTTTCTTTTTCCCTCCTCATTTCCAATCAATAAATATTTGAAGTTATATTCATCTATTGATATTTCCAATTTGCATGCCAATGTCTACTATAAAAGATTTCAAAAGTAAAAATTGGAACAGGGACAAGCAATTTTCATCTTCTGCTTAACATTCTTTTCACTAAAATAAGTATCCAGAATTTGAATACCAAATTGTTTGTTCTAGGACTACTTAGTGAGTTGGCAAAAAGAAAGACAATACTCAATAGGAAAGCTGAGAGAATGCAGGAAGGAAAAATATGTGGAAAGAGCTTTAAAAGGGAGAAAATTGGGTCAGAAAAAAAAAATCTTGGAAATTATGCGTAAGGAAGGTGATGATAGACTTCTTTTAGTAATAAGCAAACTAGGAATATATATTTTTAAGAGTTAAATATATAATTATAATTCTCAAAACAAAAACAGTGCCAAAATTTAACATGTGCTTAATAAAACTTTGCTTAATTGAATTGAATTTTCTGTAGAGGGTGTATTGTCTCATTGAAAATACAGAATGTAGGACAGAACATTATACACATTTCAGTTTAGCAATAATGAAGTTATTCTGAAAATCTGTACAGCTCATATGACTCCCTTACCCACAATTCCAACTAACTGTAACTGGATAAAATCTGCCATTTATACTCCAGTAATTGTTGTGATTGCTTGTGGATGTTTTTTATATTTTTTTTATTGATTTCAGAGAGAGAGAGGGAGAAGGAGATAGAAATGTCAATGATGAGAGAAAATCATGGATAGCTGTCTCCTGCACACCCCGAGCCTGGGACCATCCTCCTTTCCCTCCCCTGCATGTACCCCGGCTGGGAATTGAACTGTGATCTCCTGATTGATGAGTTGATGCTCAACAACTGAGCTGCTTGTGGATATTAACCCTATCCTCCCTGTTTGCCTTTAGTTAGACCCATTGCATTTTTTGCCCACGAAAATTTACTGGACTTATAGTATAGCTCTGTAACCACCATATTTGATAACTGAACATTTAATCCAAAGCAATCTCTGATCTTTAAAAAGTAATAAAATTAATACTATCTTTTTCATCAAAATTTGTAATTTATAAAGCACTTTGCCTAAAATCCTATAAAGTAGTTAAAACAGGGATACCCTTTGCAAAACTGAAAACACTAAAGCTCAGAGAAATTTAAAATAATCAACTGGTGGCACAGGCACATGAAAAGATGCTCAACATCAGTAATCATCAGGGACATGCAAATCAAAACCACAAAACATTACCTCACGCCTGTCAGAATGGCTATTATCAAAAGGTAGAAAATAACAAGTGTTGGCGAGAATGTGGGGGAAAGGGAACCCACATACATCGTTGGTGGGAATGTGAAATGGTGCAGCCACTATGGAAAACAGTACGGAGTTTCCTCAAAAAATCAAAATTAGAACTACCTAATAATCCAGCATTTCTACTGATGGGTATTTATCCAAAGAAAATGAAAAAACACTAATTTGAAGAGATAATCTGTACTCCCATGTTCCTTGCAGCGTTATTTACAATAGCCAGAATAATGGAAGCTACCTAATTGTCCATCTACAGGTGAATGGATAAAAAAGATATTATACACATATACAATGGAATATTAGCCACAAAAAAAGAATGAAATATTATCATTTGCAATAGCATGGCTGAACCTAGAGAGTATAATGCTAAATGAAATAAGTTAGACCAAGATAAATACCTCTTATATGTGGAATCTAAAATATAAAACAAATGCTTAAACAAAACAGAAAAAGACTCTGACACAGCAAATTGGTGGTTACCAGAGAGAGGGAGGGAGAGAGAGAGAAAGAGAGAGAGAGAGAGAGAGAGAGAGAGAGAGAGAGAGAGAGAGAGAGAGAGAGAGAGAGAGAAGTGCAGCAGTCTAACCTGACTAGATCTCAGGGTTTGGACTTCCTACTCTGAATGCTTGACATACCAGCAGGAGCAGAAGTCAACTTCACCATTACTGTCCTTAGGGGCCCACTGGACTGCTCTGATGCAGCTCTTTGTGCTCGCGTATTTCTAATGAAGTGTTCTAGACCCTGTAGCAGAGATTTGATTATTTTTGTTTTAATATCAACTGGTACCATTTGTCTACAAGGAAAAACATTTCATTCACAATATTTATCACCTTGTCTCTGGTTTCATTGTTGAAAACTACCTCTACTTTTTAAAAACAATTTGCATTGCCCTGGCCGGTGTAGCTCAGTTGGTTGAACTTCATCCCATGGATCAAAAGGTTGCTGGTTTAATTCCTTATCAGAGCACAGGCCCAGGTTTGGGGTTCAGTCCCTGATTGGGGCACTTGTGGGTGCGATGTTTCTCTCTCACATTGATGTTTCTCTTTCCTCCTCTCCTTTCTCTCTCAAATCAATAAAAACTTTTTATTAATAAAATATCAGGAAACAATAATAATAAATCGAAAAATTATAAAAGGAAAGCTTGTATAGCTAAAGGTTAATGCACTCTAAGGGACAAAGACATAAAGCCACCAGTGCTGGGCAAGAAAAATGTGTGGCAATGGAAGTCTGCAATGTGATTTACTCGGCTGCCTACTATATAGGAGAATAAATTCTATAATCTTGCCAAAACCTGAGGGAAATGTGAATTAAATAGCAATAAATAACCTTATTGGGAAGAGCTGAATGTGATATACTGTTTCCTCCATCCTTTATACAGAAAAATTTCCCATTGATTACAGCATCAGACCCAAAGTGGGCTGGAGACGAGGTAATTTTTAATGCACTTAGTGTCCCGTCTGCTCTTCTGCCACAGCCTCTTACACTGTGAGCAGGAAGGTCAGGCTGAAGCTATGTATGCAGCTCCAACCTCTGCAGCCTCTTCTGGGATTAAATAAACTTCACTGCTAGTTTTCTCTCTGCCGTTTCATTAATATTCTCTTGCTGCTTAGAAGTCAGTGGTATATTTTTATTAATATTGAATGTTTAGTAACATCTTAATTGCTCTTATTTGACTGTTTTAAAGTTACAAGTACATTTTCTAACCCTCACAATATTGCTTTGGGATAAGAAGGGTATTATTTTTTCTATGTGCTGTAGTTGAGAACATTCAGATCTAAAGTAGTTATGTGACTTGCCCAATCATAATATAGTGAGTAGGTGGCCAATCTGGGGCTAGATATCAGGGTTTCTGCATCTTAATGTTTAGTTAATAAGAATGTTGTCATGTGAATTATTACAATTGACTATGATAGTTTCATTTCTGCTGAAATGCCTAGTTCTATCGTATTTTTATATTAAAGAATATCATAGACTACTAAAATGCAATTTGCTTGCTTCAGTCAAGCAGTTACTCCTTTATTAAAATTTTCTGAGTGTCTGATTTGCGCACCAGGAGGAAAAAAGGAAAAACATAAGCAACTATCCTCAAAGAGTCCAGAGTCCAGAAGGGAAAGCAGATAAACACATATGCTCCCTTCAATACCAAAACCATTTATGATATGATAATAAGTAAATAAAATGTGTTAGGTTTGTGTCCTCCCCTCCCCCTCATTATAACAGGAAGCTCTTAAAACTGTGGGAATTTCCTAAGCGATAAGAGTGTCCCATTGTCTGCTAAGGAGGAGAAGGAGCTAAAAAAACCAATCATGTGAGAGGATTAGAATTTTCAGCCCAAACTTCCAATGTCTCATCAGGGGAGAGGGGTACAGATTCCAATAGCCAATGACTTTAGTCGGTCATTCCTGTGTATGAAATTAAAAACTGTGAAACAGTGAGGTTAACAAGCTCAGTGATGTGCTGAGGTGGCACAATGGAGAGGGATGGAAGCTCTGCACCACATCCCACCCCATACCTGCTCTAGGCATCTCTTCCACATAGTTGATCCTTTATAATAAACCCATAATCACAAATGCAGTGTTTACCTAAGTTCTGTTTGTCATTTTAGCAAATTTTGAACATGGAGTGTGCAGACCCCAGGCAGACAATGTGGTTAGCTGGGCAACCGGGGACTTTAGCATTTGAGGTGAGGACAGTCTTGTGGGACTGAGGCCTTAACTTGGGGGGAATCTGTGCTAAATCTGGGTAGTGTTAAAATTGAATAGAATTGTAAGGACATCTAGTTGGTATCAGAGAATGGAGAATTGGTTATTATTTGCAAAAAACAAGCATCATTGCTCATCATGTCCTTCTCAAAACACCCTGAATGTGCCTTAAGGCTTTGAGAGTGTATAGAGTCACTGTGTTGTGTATTTACCAATAACTGGTAGTGTGGCCCCCAAAACTGTGCTAATACTATTCTGTGTAGCTATGTATTTTTTCTTATAAAAGTGTTTTTAAATAAATTGATGTATTTTGATGTTGTTAACATGATAGCCCAGTGCTATATCAAGATAGCAAAACTGAAGACTTACTCTTTATTTAGGTACTAGAGACCTGGTGCATGAATTCATGCACAGGTGGCGTTCGGCTGGCCCGCCCTGATGATTGCCGATCCAGCCAGGCTAGAGGAGGAAGTGGGGAGAGGGGATGTGGTAGGTCAGCTGCCCCTGGGGCTGCAGGAGGTCAGCCAGCCCCACTCCTGATCTGGGTGGGGATTGATTGGGGGTTGGGCCAGTTCAGGGGAGGGGCTGTAGGAGGTTTGGGGTCTGATTGGGGCCCTGATTGGGCCGGTTGGCTGCCACAGTGGGTTACATGGCAATTGGTTGTTTCAGTCATTCTGGTTGCTTGGCTTTCATATATATAGAGAGAGATAATTGATATATAATCTTATACTGTTTATATTATTTTAGGTATACAACATAGTGATTTGACATTTTGTACCTTACAATGTGATCACCCTTCTAATTCTAGTAATCATCTGTAACCATGTAAACTTATCATAATATTATCAACTACATTGCCCTTTGTCTTTTCACCCATCTCACCTCACCCTGCCTCTGGTACCCATGCTTTTTGTCTCTGTTTCAATGAGTCTGTTTTTGTTTTGTTTGTTTTGTTTTGAGATTCCACATATACGTGAAACCATACGGTATTTGTCTTTCTCTGCCTGACTTACTTACTGAACATAATACCTTCTTATAAGGTTCTCCCTCCTCCCAACTGGTGAGCGGAGTTATGATATTACTGGCACCTGTCACAGAGACATCTCCAAGACATTGAGCCATCAATCAGCGCCTGCCAAAGTGTCCTGGAGCCCACCCCTTCCTGTTCTGCCCTGGGTCCAATCCTCTCCTGTTCCTCCCCTTAAAAGGACCCCCAGACCAGCCACGTGCTGCTGATCCTCCATGTCCAGGTGGCAGCCCTGCTGGGTCCATGCCCCCTCCCAACTCCTTCAATTCTGATTTCTCTACCTCCGTAATGAGTCCCACTCATTACTGGGGAATAAACTTTACTTTAAAACTCCTGGTGGTCAGTTTCCTACGCCTCAAACCTTACACTTCTGTCATCAATGCTGTCACAAATAGCAACATTTCATTCTGACTATTGCCGTGCAATATTCCATTGTATATAAATATATCACATCTTCTTTATTCATTTATCTATCGATGGACATCTAGGTTACTTTCATAACTTTTAGTAATATAGTTTAATTAAATATTTAATAAGCTTAGAAATATAAATGTAAATTTTAGTTCACTATTAAAACTTAGTTGAATTCTTTGGAAAGACTTAATGAAGGTAAATTGCTATAAAAGAAAAAAAAATCCTGTCAAAGTGGAAATGGACAAGACAACTCTAAAAGGCTGAAGAAAGATATTTTAATCTTGAAAAACTAAAAATAAAATATATCCAGCCCTAGGATATAAAATTACCAAATAATTACTTTAAAAATATATTTACAGAATTGTTTTTTTAAAACCAGTTGTGTAAATATGAGTTACAGTATTAAAAAAATTAATGTGTAAGAATAAATCAGAAGAAATGAAACTGTAATTTGTAAATGATGAAATATTTGTGACTTAGCGAGAAATAACAAAAGGAAGAGCAATAACCGGACCCACTCTCAGAAAACACCTGGGGGGTGGGGGGGCAATGGTAAGATATGTACATATAATACCTTAATAATAAAAAAGGGGGGGGGGAGAAAACACCTTGATTCTCTTTCAAAGAAAGATTCCTATGTTTTGAATGAAAATGAAACATATAAAGTGTAAATTAATTGTCAAATTCTCACGTTAGCCAACTTTTTCAGTTAACCAGCCAACCATTGGTTCTAGTTACAAAATGAAAAAAAAGAGGGGGACAGGGCAGAAGTCTCTACCCTAATTTTCAGCAGGAAGAAAACTGTTTTTAATTTTTATTTGTCTTTATAATGGTGAGCTCTCCGTGTCAAATAACGATAAGCATTTGCATTTCTTTTCTATAAGACTTCTAGGGCTTTTAATTTGCTTGTGTGCATTATAAAACTCCAAGGGAGAAATACGTTTTTGCAACATTTCTCAAATATATTAACCATAGAACTTTTTTTTTCTTTCTTTCTTCCAATGGAGTATCTCAGAGGACCAGTATTCCACACATTCACACACTGGAAAATGCCCTGCTGACCTGCAAGAGACCTGACCAAGAGTGGTGCATTTATTTTGTTCTGGTACCTTATCCTGTGCCTGCATCACTTATAGTGATAGTCACCAAAACAGGTCATTCATGCACTTGCATTTTTAGTTTTTTGCATTTCCCCCCTTTTTATTTTTGTGTATGGGATATTGCTCTTTTCTCCTGTTAACTTTAGTGCTTGATATGCTATTTTTATGTTCCTACTTAATGTATTTGGCTAAAATATAAACATTCTATGTCCTTAGTTTATGCATGAATATTTTACGATTTTAATATTTTTACCTCTACTGTTACTCTCTCAGTTCTACTTCTGGATAGTTGCCCAATGCCTTGGAAACACCTGGGTATCTATAATACTCTAAATCACATATGCTGTTTAAGTCAGTAAAAATATTTGTTGTTCTGAAAGCAAGCGTTTATGGGCCAATTCCTCGTTCAAGGGCACTGAGTCCTTGGGATCCTGCTCCTGAGACATGGAGACTTTGGTGGTGTAAATGTCACAAACAGGTGTTTGGCTTTCTTCAGGCATACGCCACTATGAGAATTAGGAATACCACCCACAGTTACTCAACAATGCATTTACTTTTTTTAAAACAAAAACTTGTACTCAGTAGCAGCTACTTTTACTACTCCCTAGTTACTACTCAATTTCTGTCTAAATCACAGAACTTACAAAACAGAGCAAAGTCCACAGTAAGTATAAAATCATCCAAGGGTGCTCAATAATTTCTTTAATTTCTTTAATTATGCACTGAATTTTATGCACTGAAAGCACTGCCCCGGGATTTCTTAACACACCAGACCAATCACTTCCTCCGTCAGCCCCGCTGGTGTGTAGGAAGGAAGTGCTAAGTGCCCCTTACACGTACCCCCTGCCTTTCGCCATTAATTCTGATTGTTCTGCAGAATAGAGAGGTCACTTCTCACTTCAACCAAAAAATGGCTGCTTCTTGGCCAGCTAGAAGGAGCCCTGGGGTTTCATGCTGTATCCATCCTGCTGCTAAAATTATCTTGCCTTTTAAGGCAACAACCATTAAAAAAAAACAAAAAAAAAAACAAAAAAAAAAAAAACACCTTTATGCCTTTACTTTTTTGCCCTTCAAAATAATTGTTTTTTCATTTAGCTCTCTACCTCTTGTTTAATGGATGTTTTTTCATTTACAAATTTGCCACAAATTTCGACTCTCCTTCCTAATGATACCAAATCTCCTTTAAAAAAAAAAACAATAGCTTCCAAAACCCAACTAAACAAATTCATAACTTCAAAAGCTATAAATACAGTAGCTTGTTATCACAATAGCAGAATCCATCACCAGTGACTGTCACTGCAGGCTGGGACTCATCTCCGTGAGAACTGGGTCTGTTTTTGTGGAGTCCCATGCTGGCTGTTCTGTGATTGGAATGACACTGGTAGTTGAGTTTTAAACCAGGAATGGAGGAGCTATTCACAAAGGCCAGTCCCTGATTCTTTCCTTTTGTCATTGGAATTGGGACAATACATTTTAAAGTGAAGAGTAAATGGAAAGAAATAAACTAAACTACGGTATGTTATTTAAAGGATGCAATCTCTCACATAAGTCCCACTCACTGGAAGGACAGGTTGGGAAAGCTCTTTATCCTCCTTTGCTCACCTTCCCCACCTTCATCCCAAGTCACAGGCAAAACTCAGGAGATCCTAAGAACAAACTGGCTGACCTAGAGAATGCAGCCCTACCACTAACTTCCCATGGATCTCACCAATGAGGCTTTACCTTTCGCCTGCCTGAGCACATATAACTGGAATGTCCGTACCTTTGGTATGCTATAACCAGCTCTATTCCACAGGGAGGTTTCTCCTCTCTCGGCACAGGCCACCAACCTACAGGCTCATGAAACAGACAGAATACTGGCCTTGGACACAACTGTGTTTTGCTTGGCCTATAGAGTGTTTTAAATATATATATATTTTTTAACTTGCATGTCTTGATTGAGGCAGGCACTCTCTCCAGGCTGGACTCCTGTTGGCTCACAACCGCTAACTTGGCACATTTACCTGCTTTGTGACATGATTGTGGGGACTAGGCTGTCTGTAGCCCCTCAGTTTGACTCCTTCTCATATTCAATCCCATTTTTCTCAGTGGTCAGGATTTCTTTAACTTTGGCTGCTATTTCGTGGAACATGGTCTGCTCGCTGACTTTTGGCTATGGGGAAATAGATTTGCCTAACCTTGTTAATGCCATTCAAACAGCCAATCCTTAGTCATTGTCTGGACTTAATAAAGATTTAAACTCCCAAGTGGAATCTCAGGGTAAAGGTTGTGTGTCCTGCTAACTTGTATCTTTCCCTGGTGTCTTTTGAAGTAACCATAATTATTTAATATTATTCAGACAGTAGGAGCCAGCTTTTAGAATAGTAATTTCTTTGGATCTCTCTTCCAATCAAATGCCCAAATTTAAGCAATATAATGATAAGATATCTAAATCAAATTTAATTAAAATTAGAGGGTGAGTTTTGAATTATTTGCCTCAAATGATAAGTTGTTCATCTCAATATAATTGATCACACACACACAAAAGATAACAAAAGATAAACCTTGTATGTCTTAAATAACACATTTGTCCTTCTAAAGCGGTACATAAAATATCTAGTGACAATGTGAGTTTCTTGTACTTACTTTTTTGTGCCCATTCATCAACTGGCTTCATAATTCAGAAAATCTGAATGCTTAGATGGGCTGCAAAACAGCTATTCGGACACCACTCAGAATGTCTGAGTTGTGAAGCTGTCTTCCCAGGACAGCTTGATGATTTACAGAGAAGACTGGTCCAAAGGCTCATAAGCATGATCTAATATTGCTTACTGTTAGTGTGAAGACGTTGGGAGGAAATTTCACCTTTAATAATGATATTGATTACTTCAGAATTAGTTGTCTCTTTGGGGTAATAATTATGATAGTTAACATTTACTGAGTGCTTAGTATGTGCCAAGCACTATACTAATGTCTTTACAATTATTTAATCCTTAATAATCCTGCAGTTAAAATATTATTATTTCCCCTATGATATAGATAAGGAAATAATGGTACCGAGAAGTTAATAAACTTGTTCAGTGACAGTCCAGGATTCAAATCTGGCACAATGACGCCAGAATCTACATTCTTAACCCCCCTGGGACACTATCTCATACACATGCTACTACTATAGCCCTGGCAACCCTTCAACACAGCCAAGCTCTGTGTTCTAAGGAGTTTCCCCTTTACAAATAATACCTCTCTTTGCTCACCAGCTTCATCTTGTGGTTTGCTACATATGTTCAAACTATGATTCAGATATCATGTCATCTATGAGGACTTTCCTAACTTTTCCGAGGAGAATTAAAGTTTCTTTCTTCTAAGTTCCCACCGCGCTCGCGCGCTCACACACACACACACACACACACACACACACACACTCACCTTTACTATAGTAATCCATCATTACTTTTATCAGTCTGTTCCTCCACCAAAGCTGATTAAATCAGTAAGCAGGTAGCTTTGGTCTCCAGTGGCCCACCACCAGTGATTAATTGGAGCTTGCTGACTTAATGTGTTCCAGGAATGGGCAAACAGAGTGTTAACTACTTATTCCTGGTTCCATAAAGACTCCTACAATATTAGCATGACAGAATATTAAAAAAGAAAGAAAACGGATGCCATGGTGCTATCCAGCAACATTAAAAGAAAGAAAGAAAAAGGGAAAAAAACAACTCTCAGTAGAATGACCTTCTATGGAAACTATGGAGAAAAGTAATAAAACCATAGTGTATGACTGAAGTTTATGTTAAAACTTCCTTAAAAGAGGTTGTGGTAACATATGTTTTGTTGATATTGGAATGATGTATGTCTCTTTATAACTCTGGGGTAAAAGCTATGACCTCAGGACCAATAACCCTCAAATTACATAACTCTGAGATCTCTAGCTGAATAATCTATACCCCCCTTCCCCCCCACCCCCGCTCCCGCTCCTCCCAGGACCACAAGCAGTCTCCTAAGTTTTTACAAATGAAATGTCACCCTTGATCCTGTGTGTCTCTTTAGTAATTAACACTTTAGAATTGCAAGACAGTAGGCTCTTGTCTTGGAGTTTAGTTTTGAATTTATAATTATTCAACTTCTTCAAAAAATTCTATGTGAAACATAAGTATATCCAAAAAGTGGACTCTGCCTTAGATAGACAGGTTCTAGCTTTGTGTTTTTGCCAGTTAGTGTGAGGTTGGGCAAGATATTAGCCTCTCTGTGGAACAGTTCCCTGACCTGTAAAATGGGACAATCGTAGGTTTCTATCTCAAGCAATGAAGAGGACTAAGTGAGCTTCTGTATGTAATATGCTTAGGACAGTGTCTGGTACGTAAGTACCTTAGTTGCATTTGCAATTATCATCGTTTAGTTATTTGGAAATCTATATTCATACATAAGATCTCAACAAAAGTGCCTTCAAAAATCACTATATGTTGTGCCCTCCACTTTCAGAATATGATACAAAAATAATCTGTGAAAAAAATTTATCCACATCTTAAAACACTTATTCAAGATAATATGTTATATTACTTATGTTATCAACATTACTTGTGTCATGTTATTTTTTATATAAGGATTGTATGGCAAATTGAATTTTAAATTTAGTACCAGAAAAAAAAATTTTCTCATGAAGAACATATAGCTGTTTCTGTAAGATATTAAAAAATATATATGTTACTTTTTTTAACTTTGGGGAAGCATCTGCCAACAGAGTTCAAGGTCACAACCTTTTGAAGAACCTGAAATTTAAGTGTCTGTGTTGTCAAGATAAATGTGCCTTTATAATCAATCAAATAAAAATAGAGTTAAATTTTACTCACAGAAATTAAGGAAACATGGTCACTGGAGTCTAGAGTGGGATTGGGCCAGGAGGACCACAATGGGCACAGCCAAGCTTTTTCTCATAAAATAGTTCTCTCCACACACATCTCAAAATAACTGGTAAGCCTCAGTTTTTGATGCTGCAAGGTATGAGTGGGTGGGTATTTGATGGTGCTGGACTGTATGCTGAGGATTCTCCTCACTTAACCTAGTGCTGCCATGAAAATTGAGACAAAGACTCTTCCGCTGAGCCAGCATCCATTGTTTTATTTCCAAAGCGTAGAAATTACCTGCCTTAGGACTGATTCTCATGAGTTTTATTTTCATCTCATCTTTTTCTGCCCAGAACACAACATTTATTTCAACAAAATAAATGCAGTCTGAAAGCTCCCTGTTTAAGTATTTCTCTAATAAAACAAGGAGCCTATTTTCATATGTATAGCATTGCGTGTCAATAACCAAAAAGGCAGGGTTGAGTGACAATAATGATAGATTATGAGTATATGTTTATTTTTATAATAATTATTAATTTATGATTGAAAATAACATTGGGAAAGGGAATATCAGAAGAAATACATAGGTACATGGATTAGACATTTTGAAGAGCTTCCTTTTAAGAGGAAAAGGATGCAGTGGGATTCTTTTGTGAGTCCATGTTTTCCTTTGTCCCAGAGTTTCTATATTTAATGTGATTAGACCACCATTAAATCTGGACCAGAAGCATTTGTCAACAGTGGAAGTCATTTTTCTCTTTGGCCACAGCTGCACTTTGAGTTTATTCATGATGACCCCATCCTGAAAGGGCAGCCATCAAGTGACCTTCACCATCTAAGAATCTGTTCAAACAACTAATATACATGTTAAGTGGAAACCAGGACAGATGGCAATACCGGCCACAGAGAACTTCTTTGTCGTTGTTGGAGGCTAGTATTCAATTCTAGTCTAGATGGTGCATTAGCTCCAACAAGATCTTCACGATAGAAACATTCTCAGAGACCAAAGTTCCATAGATGGCTTCATGTTAAGATGACAAAGAATGTTTTACAGCTTATAATATTTGGGGACATCTGCATAGGACTAATGTAGAGAATTTGCTCAGTTGGTAGATGAAAAGAATTATACATGGTAATGATTCCTTCACTCTTATAAGAATACCATGATTAGCAAGGTAGTTATGTTTTATTAACTACCTTTCAAACCCCTAATGATGTAACAGAAAAAGGTTCTTTTAAAGACACATACTCATGGGGAAAAGCATACATAAGAGACAATACCAACAAATCATTTAAGCTGAAAACTGATGTAACATACCCCAAAATGCTGGATCTTAAAACCAGCAGTG
Organism: Pipistrellus hanaki; assembly: GCF_964339955.1. Classification (NCBI taxonomy): domain Eukaryota; kingdom Metazoa; phylum Chordata; class Mammalia; order Chiroptera; family Vespertilionidae; genus Pipistrellus; species Pipistrellus hanaki. The sequence continues at coordinate 58,140,667 of NC_140509.1, read as the reverse complement.
GACCAAGACCAGAGGCAATGCAGTTTTCACCAAAGTATTTCCAGAAGCCTCAGGAAATCACCTCATTGGATATCTCTGGAATTTGGGGGTAAACCTGAGCTTAATAGCAGGAAGACCAAGAACAACTACATACCCTGCAGATCCTCTCACCCATCCATTCAGCTATGATATTGCAGTTCTTTCCCATGATTTGGGCAAAACAGAGTCAGTGGGCTTGGGAAACTTGGGGATAGAACGGGAGCATAACACTGAAAATAATGGATTTAAATTAGTGTTTACATATGGAATGTTGAGATTCACAGCCTTCTTCCTCACTGGACTCAGCCAATCCTCAGATTTCACCAGGAAGCATATTTGACCAGACTTTTGGGTATTTGATCAGTTCAGAAATGAAAAACCAAAAGGTACAAAGATCAGGGATTCCATAAGGAGACAGGTGATTATACTACTATGTCATGTTAGCCTAGGCAGGTAGATAACACATGTTTAAGGAAGGTATCTAATTTGACATACAGACTAAAACACTCTTGTAGGAAAGCAGAAACTATCTGAAGAGATAAGATGAGATTTATGCCTCAGTGGAATGAGAGGAGTGTGCTGTAAAAGAGGTATATTCAAATAACAAAAGAAAATATGCCTAGAAATTACTAGTAATAGTATAATAGCAGATATGGAAAACAAAATAAAAGTGTTAGAAGATAAAGTGGATGGAATCTCCCAGAAAATACAGCAAAAAGATAAAAAGATGGAATATAGGAGAGAGGGTTTTTTAAAATTAGAATAGGGATGCTACTTTTGGATAATTGAGAATTCCCCAGTATAAGAATATTTTAATTAGAGGGGGGGAAGTCATTAAAGGGATATACTAAAAAATAAAGAACATGAATTTCACAACTGAGGGGACCATGATTACCCAACACAGAGAAGGGGAAAATAGACCACATTCATTAAGAAATTTTACAACACTTGGACAAAGAAAAATCCTAAGGAATTCTAAAATAAAACTGCAGATTTCATAGATTTGGATATCAAAATAATAGCAGGCTTCTCAGCAGCAATGTTATAAAAAGAAGATGTGTCCTCAAATTTCAGAAGGGAAATTATTTCTAATCTAGACTCTATACCAGCCACACTATTATTCATGAGGAAAAAATACCTCACAATATTATATTTTTACATATACAGGAGTCAAAAAATTCTACCTTACATTCTCTAGTTTTGCCTCTCTATTTTTTGAAATGAGAATACAGGAAAGTATTCTAATTTTAGTAAATTTCCTTCTTTTTGGCTTATCCTACGAATCATGAAAAGTCTGATTTTACAATTTGTGGCTTTTAGTGCATAGTTATAAATAAAGAGGGCCAAATAAATACAGAGTGGGGTAAAAGTGGGTTTACAGTTGTTCATATGAAAAAGAATAATTAATAAATAATCATACTGGAATAAACTCTGTTTTGCATGCCCACAAATGTAAACCTACTTTTGCATATAAATAGCAAACAAACTCTTAGAGAAAGAGACATTCTTCTTTTATAACTAGAACACCTCTCACAGGGCTAAGTCCTTTGTTAGTAAGATAAATTCTGGAAGTAGATTTCAGAGTAAAAACCTCAGGGTTTGTTTTTATTCTTGTGAAACCGTAAAGTACTGACAAAGAGTGCTATAACATGCCTCCATTGTTTAGAAAGAAGGTACATTCCAGAGTGTTCTTTATTGTCTTTTGAGGGTCGGATACTGCCTCAGCCACACTACCCCAGAGCATGCAGCATTACAAAACAGCAGCGGGAAGGTTCGAGCACTGGAGCTCCACCTGAATATTACATACACTCTTTTAAAATGCCAACCCCTTAGGAATAGTCGGGTGATTAAACTACCGTGTCATTAGGTTACCATAGGTTTAAGTCTGAAATACATGGAATTTAAAAGAGTAGAGGATACGTTGTTTCATTGCCCTTCATACCTTATCATTTCCTATAAAATTGCAACCCCATGTCCAAAGCTATTTCAAGTGTTACTCTTTTAGATAATAAATGCAAGCATTATTTTGATACATCCTTGCTTCCTTGAATCTGAATGTTAAAATGTCTAATACTTCACATGCAAACAACAGTAGAATTGCATTACAGTTCTGAGGCCAGAAAAGGAGGATGGAGGATAGGAAAATATAACTTTCAAGTTCTGGTGAAAGGCGACTTGGTTGTGAGGGAAATGCAGATTTGCACAGATGACAGAAGCGACAAATGGGAAGGGACTTTGTCACTGAATCGCAGAGAAGAAGGCTTTAGAGCAGGATACTCAGCTCTGGCTGCACAATAGAATCATCTTGAAGCATTCCAATTTCTGAGATTGACTAGCATGTAAGTTAAGACCATAGAAAAGAACTGGTATATAGGACATAAAAATAGATTTATAACCTAGAGCTTTTCTATGCACTTTTAAAAAAATAAAATAAAATAAAATAATCATCAACAACAACAAAATCTATACAAGTTCAACAATCACCTTTCTTTGTTTTGTGAGGCGGGGTGAGAGGGTAGAGTAGCTGTCATGTTCCCTGAGTTAGGTATTCAGTAAAGCTTAGTTGCTAATCTGACTCTGTTTCCAGCTGAGCCTGTGGAGTTAATTTGAATGGTGTCTATACCTGGGAGTAGGCGTGCATGTATATGTAATACTCCATGCGAATGAGAATGAATGAGAAGCAAGACTAGTTCTTTCAGAAATGCTTTCTCTGTTGTGCTAAAGAGAAAAATAAAAACTGTAGATAAAAATAAAAACTTTACAAGTGGCTTTTGCTTGCAGGGTACCCTTTTACATTTTCAATAGCATTTGTGTGTCTTTCTTGGGGGGTGGGGGGAAAGTTCCCCATTCAAGGGCCACATTGCAACCAGAGATCATTTATGTGGAATTTGTAGGTGATAGACATTTGAAATCACTGTGACTGGTGTTTCTGCATTGTTCCTACTGATCTGACACAAAGTGTATTACCAAAAGCACGTGGAGAACTTCAATTCCCCCGGGAGACAGTTGAAGCACCCTTTTTCAAAATAAGAATTTCTACCAAGAAGCATCTTGGAAAGAGGTGGGGGTGGGGTGAACAGTTCTTGAGATGAAAATACAGTTCAGTGAAAGCAAAGGTATTTCTTCAGTGGGGACTGTGTATACCAGGCTTTCGTGTTCTCATCATCATTGTGGTCTTTGGAAATGTTTTCTGCCACCCTCCACAATTAGGGGTGTCGAACTCAATCAGAGAAGGGGCCAAAATCTAAAATCCAGCCTAAATCGTGGGCCGAATGGTTTACTGAACAGTCATAAACTGACAATGTCATAAACTGACAGCGGAGTGCAGTGATGACAGCACGGTGCGGGCCACATTGCAAGGCCTGGCGGGCTGGATTTGGCCCGCGGGCCTTGTGTTTGACACATGTGCTCCACACGATGGCCCCGGGAAGCCCAGAAGAGAGCCAGAGAAAGCAACTCCGTGGGTGCTCCTGGTGCAACATTTCCATACAATTCAAAATAAGAAGTGAGAGTTCATTAAAGAAGCAAAGAAAGACTGAAGGCTGAAGCCTAAAAAATACAGAGAATGTCTTTTCTACATGACGGTCCATCGACGCCAGCATTAATATGTAAGACCAGCCAGTGGCAGCTGTGTTAAGTAATTTATGTGGGAATAAAAATAGGTTTTATATTACTTTTGCTGTGGAAGATAACATTCCGTAAGCTTGTCGTATTTTTAATCTTGACTTAAGAAAAGTTCTGCTGTGGCGATTTTTTAAATAAGAGTTGCACTTATCTCTCTGCAAGGAGCTCTGTCTCTCCCTTCTGTGCCCTTACCCTCACGCCCACCCTGCCCTCCCCAGCTCCATCCACCCTTTGCCTAAGCCAAAGGCAAGTGTGAAATATGGAGCCAGTTATGTCATGCTCTTATTTGGGGTATGCCTAATAAATGCCTCCTATATTTCAGAGGTGGTCTGAGGAGGTCAGCTAATACAATTTCACTTTGATTGCTTATTTGAATTTTGGATGCAAAGGACCCTGAACCAATTGCCTGAATTTGTCATAATCCTAATTGTGTTAGCCACAGCTGCTTTATTAGGTTTCAGGTACTTCCAAGAGTATATTGATTATTACAGCTCTTGATTATCTAATAACAATATTTATAAGACGCCCTCTTCGCCAGCTCCATTTCCCTGACTCACTGAATGGGGTCTGGTTTTAAATTCTCTCCTTTTCCAGTCACAGTGTCCCTCTAAGAGTTATCAGGTTATAATGACACAGAAATATAAAGCAAGACTGTAAGCTTTTAAGTTATCTAAAAGATGTTATATATTTGTCTCCATCAATTCTTCCTACCCCTTTCAATGGACCCTGGTCGTTACCATGACACATCTCCATTATGAACTCAAATATACAAACATGGCATTCCAGAGCTCAACATCCTACACTGGCTCCTATTGTGCATTCTTTTAAAATATATTTTTATTCATTTCAGAGAGGAAGGAAAAGGAAGATAGAGAAACGTCAATGATGAGAGATAATCACTGATCAGCTGCCTTCTGCATGCCCACACTGGGGATCGAACCCAAAACCGTGCATATGCCCTAACCAGGAATTGAACCATGACCTCCTGCTTCATAGGTTGATGCTCAACTAGTGAGCCACTCTAACCGGACCTATTGCACATATTTATAGAGAGGTTGTATGAGAAAGCTCTTCTTTTTTTAAATATATATTTTATTGATTTTTTTACAGAGAGGAAGGGAGAGAGATAGAGAGCTAGAAACGTCGATGAGAGAGAAATATGGACCAGCTGCCTCTTGCACACCCCCTACTGGGGATGTGCCCGCAACCCGTACATGCCCTTGACCGGAATCGAACCTGGGACCTTTCAGTCCGCAGACCGACGCTCTACCACTGAGCCAAACCGGTTTTGGCATATGAGAAAGCTCTTGAACCAAAATGTGAAACTTGTTCCAGCTAAATGAAATAATCAAATGGGAATATTAACATTAACAAATGCCAAACCCAGTAAGTTAATATTTTTTAACAGTGCTTATATTTAACAGTTTGTATTATGACCAAAAGGAAATAAAATGGTCATATATTAACTTCTCATTCAAATGACTTATTAATCTTTTTAATAAAGTGTTTGGGAGCGGCCAGAATATGTTAAGAACCAGTCTAGGCAATAGAGATTTAACAGCAAACAAGATAGACCTTCGTTAGCCTTCATGGAGCGTACAGTCCGTCGAGGATACAAGCAGGTGAAGAGACAATGATGCCACTGTATGAAAGGGTCTTGGGTTGGAGAGAACAGGGTTCTACATAATCTAGAGAAAGGACACCTAGACAAGAATTGTCAGACAAAACCTCCTGAGGAAAGTGACATCCACGCTGAGACCAAGAAAAAGAGGAGAAATTAACCAAGTTGATTGGGATAGTGATCCAGGCAGAGGAGCAATTCTAGGAACTGGAAGAAGCTATGAATGAATGAATGAATGAATGAATGAATGAATGAATGAGTGAATGAATAGTGAATGACTGAGCAGAGGCAGGTGTTAGTGGAGACAGGAGGCTGGAAAATAACCAGGATCCTAGGCACTCAGGGTCAGAGTCAGAAACACAGGATGAGGGGCAGTTTGTTGACTTGAAGTGTCTGTGGTTATCCCAGTGAGATTCCCAGGAGGCAGGATGACATGTTCTAGTCTGTAACATGTGAATATAAATAAGAAGTAGCTGCATTTCTTGAGATTTCTCAGTTTTCTAGGGAAAGTTTTTACTTTAGCTCCTGTTACTTATTTATAATTAACCAAATGATATATCTCTAGCTATCTTAACAAATTTCAGAAATATATGTTTAAAACATTACCAATGATTTGAAGTTTTCCTATTCTAATGGCCTGTCTTCGATTTCTCTGCACTTTTTAACCAGAAATTGATATAATTAAAAATGTTGTGGCCTGCCATAAGGAAGTACAAAATGGAAAATTTAAGGCTATAACATTATATTAGGAGTCAGTTCTGTGGAAGTTTAATTCCCCATGCTTGTCAAAAGTTGTTAAAACATTGCTTGCCTTTTTGAATATAAAATGAGGGCAGACATGTAGTAATATATCAAAAAATGACAGTTTGTCAAAGATGGCTTTCATGGGAGAATGTTCTGAATAAAATGTTTTCTTTTAAAAAGAGCCCGACCTGTTTAACATTCCAAAGCAAACACAAAAGAACACAAAATGCCTGAACTCACTGCCAGTCACAATAGTCAGTTTCATTTACCCTTCAATGCACTTTTTTTATATTCCAAAAATTGTTCCCCCGAAAGAGTTATCAGTTTTATTCCATGATAACCCTGGTTTGAAGTAAAATAAAAGTAGCTCTGACCCTCCTTAAAATGGATTCTTTTCAGACTTCCTAGCACTTCTAATAGTATGGAGATGATATGGTTGGCTATGTCTACCGGTCGAGGCAATGTAATTATATGTGAAGCAACAATTCCCTTATCTGTGAGGAACACTTGCTGCAGTTAACTGCATTTCAGTGGCTGGCAGATGAAATAAAGAATTAAAATCTCAAGCTAGTTTCTCAGGTTGTTTTTTCTTTCCCCTAGTCATTTTAAAATGTTTTAGCCTAGGGGAAACGGTAGCCAGAAAAGAGCAGAAAAGAGATGGTATTTAAAGGCCTTCGCAAGACGCACAAAGCAGATGAGACTGTCTGTCTCCCCGCCCTGGTTCCTCTGCATGGTGACTCCTCTGAGGGTCCCAATCCTTCCGACCTTGTGAGGATGTCCAGAGGGAAGGTCATGACTGGTAACTTGAAACATTAAATTAAAATCAATAGATCATGGTGGCTTTGATCGCAATCTAATATCTAAATGGGAGGGATATCTATCCGTTACCTACGCTCTTTGCAGAGATTGTGCCTAAGTCTAGCTCTGGGGTGTGAGTATCTGTCATTCACTGCTTAGTGAACCAGGGAGCAGGCCTGAGAGAAACAGAAACAGATGGCAGTGGAGGTAATAGAGATACCAGGTAGCGCGCAGACATCCTGGTAGGCTGCATAGCAGCACTAGTGTGAATGCAAGAGAAATACCCCACACCACTTCACTGGATGTGCTAGCGGAGTCTGACTGTACAGCCTGCTCAGAATTCCTACAGCTCAGAATTCCTTCTGGGGTACAGAAGGTTTGAGCTCATGTCAGAGAATGGGGCAACAGATTTCCCCAACTATAAGGGCTCATCGTAGAGTAAAAGGCTCAGGTTTTAATAAAATATTGATATTTGAAAATTCTGTATTGAATTTTGGCATGAGAGGGTATTAGTATTGGGGACAAGAGATTTTTGGTATTGATAGGTAAGCCACCTCTTAATTAGCTCACACTGTTTTTGCAAGGGAGACATATTTTTTGTGGTATCGGTGGTGGTTGTAAGCATTGAGAATGCCTCAGACCTCAGACCTCTCTGAGGCAGATCTGTGGAGTGAGGCTTCACATCCTGCCTCTGTCACTTACTAATAATGTGACCCTGGGCAAGTACTGACTCAGCATGCCATGCCTCATTTTGTTCATCTGTAAAATGGGCCTAATAATATCACCTCATTCAAATATCATTTGTGGAATATACTGAACATAAACTGATAAACAAAAACAGATCTCCAGAGACAGAGAAGCATTGATCAGACCGTCAAACCTCAGAGGAAAGGTAGGGGAGAATGGGGGTAAGGGAGAGATATCAGCCAAAGGACTTGTATGTATGCATATAAGCCTAACCAATGGACACAGAAACCAGGGGGTGAGGGAATAAATATGAGGGTGGGGGGGTAGGTAATCAAAGGGTGTAAGGACACATATGTAATACCTTAATCAATAAAAAAAAAGTTTTAAAGAATAATGAGGAATACAACTGAATAGATTCATTTTATAAATTATATATATTCCAAGCTTTATGTTTATAAGAACATACAAGTATATTGATATAATTAAATTTGTATAAATGTTTGTATGTATTTAGAAAATAACCATTAGCTAGTTCTTATTCTGGAAAGTTATTCATTTAACATAAACCCTGACACATGGCAGGTGCTTAATCAATGTTTGCAAATTTAAAATATATATATTTTTCCTATTATCTATTCTTTTCTGTGGTCTAGAATTAGTCCAAATGTTAAGAGTCTAAAAGTGAGCAGTGCCTTTCTGGGCTATAGAGGGTGATTTAAAGGCGAGTTAGCTTGTTTGGCTCCTTGTACTAACCACCTGCAATTAGTGATTGTCACATTGTTCTGTGTTGTAAAACTGAACTAATTGAAGGTGCTCCCCTTAGGGGATGAATTCTACAGTGTAATAAATGTGGAGTGCCCTCTCGAGTTTAGCGTTTTAATTATTCATAATTATAATGATTTCTGTTTGTTTGAGCACTTTAGAGATAATTCTAGTTTATCACAAAACTCAAAAGCAGAGTAGTTGAGGCTTCCCTTTATTTTATGTTGAGGTCACCGGGCCTATGAACATGCCGGACATTCTCGGGAGCAATGGAGCCAGGTTACAGGCTGGCACCGCTGATGTCCTGACTTAAAGGGAGGCACTTATGTCTACTCGCTCTCTGATTCCCCTAGAAGGTTTTGGACAATGTTGGGATTGTGAGGAGAAGAGCTGACAAGGATTCAAGTGGAAGAACTGAATAAAGTATAATGCAGTATGAATCAGAGAAGAGAACAATAGATTTGATAGCTGGTTATTAACCAAGTGTATAAGTTTTTAAGGTCTTTCCTCTTCTTAAGAGGGTGTATGTATGTGTGTGTGTGTGTGTATGTGTTTGCTTTGCACCCTAAATATATTTGCACACAAGAGACCCAAGTAAAATATGGGTAGTCATAGGTATTCTGGCCATTTTGGACTAGAATAATTTTTATGTCTACTATATTCAAATATATATTAGTGATAACAATATATTGGGATTGGGCTCCTACAATCTACTCATATACATTCTTAATAACAGCCTGAAATAATGAAATCCTACTTTTAAAAAAAGTTTGACATTGCAAATTTGTTTCATTGCAATTTGTCTCATTTTCCCCATCTTTTTCTATCCATCTACCCAACACTTTAATTTTAGAGCCAAATATGTACTTTGCAGCTAGAGAATTACTCAGGTCTTCTGATAATCTATTCAATTTAGGAAGCAGCAGCAATTGTTTAATATATTCAAGTAGTAGCAAAGGGGGAAGAATGATTGATATGGGTAATATCATCCTATAAAAAGGTCCATCTGGAGGCACGCAATATTAGCAATTTTAAGGAGAGTACATTTAACCACTCTCGCCTAAAAAGCTCAGCAGAACCAAGGTCCTGCTACAAGAACATTATCTGAAAGTACATATGAGTGTGTCTCTGATGAAAGGGAATGAACAATTACATAATCCAAGGTTAGGCTCAAATGTGAGCTCTGCTCTCATCAGCAAATTGTTTACTAAAGAGACTGGAAGTACCATTTAAAAAAAAAAGAAATGTTCTGATCATCCACAATATATCGCTCCTTCCCAAACATTATTTTTAACCAGCACTACTAAGAAGTGGGGGGGGGGGACTAATTGGAAACTCACGTTGTCTCTGCCTCTGCCCTCAGGTGCTGACAAGCAGGGAGCAAGCCCCAAAGACAGGCCGTAGGGAAGGAGAGGCCATGGAATATCCACCAACCAGATAATCATCGCTGGATCAACCGGGACGTGTCTGAATGTAGGTATGTGCACTGAAGACTTCTGTGTGAGTCTGCGTGTAACACACCCCCGTCCCATCAGCCTCTTGAAAGCACTACTTGGCGGCCTGGTGTATGGGTGCACAAGGCCATACAGAAACTGCAGGAAGTCCTCTTTATTCTCTTGGGCTTTTAAATCGTCCCACAAAGTGACTTACACTGCCTCCCGCTCTCCGGCCTCAGTGTTCCCATGTGGAAACCTTCCTCCCACGGACACTGTACAGAGTCTGAGTCCTGGCTCTCCCCACGCTCTGACCATGTGAAATAAGTCCCAACTCCTCTCAGCTGGTTTTAGTCCTGGTTTCCCGCCAAGACCTAAGTCAAGTTCCACCTCCACTGCAAATTCTGGCTGCTTTCTCCATCCCCAATATTTGCTTTTGTCCAAACTTCTATAGCATGTGCAGTTACAGCCTTTCTCTGGCATTTGACAGCTGGATCCACGTACTGCTTTTTTTCTCCTTGTGCATATGTCCTGTGTCCTCAGTACACCTGTTTATTTCTGGAAAGGCAGGATCTGCCACATTTTTTTATTTTTTATTGCTTAAAGTATTACCAAGAGTAGTACATATGTGTCCTTTTTTTTCCCCATTGACCTTCCCCTGGCCTCCCCTACCCCCCAGTATCTTGTGTCCATTGGTTATGCTTATATGCATGCATACAAGTCCTTCGGTTGATCTCTTACCCTCCCCCACACACACACCCCACCCCTCCCCAGCCTTCCCGCTGTAGTCTGACAGTCTGTTCGGTGCTGCTCTGCCAGGGCAGCAGAAATGAGCGTGCGATGAGCTGTGATGATGAAGTGAGGCAACAGAGGGCAGGGGTGAAGAACACAGGGCCTGAAACCACACTGCCTCAGTCTGAGTTCCCACTCAGCCAGTTACTAGCTGGGTGCTCTGGTCAAGGTTGTTTGGGAAAAAAAACTTCCTGTGCTTTGTCTACATCTCTAAAGTAGGAGCAGTCATTCTACCCATCTCCTTGAGTTGTTGTGAAGTTCAAAGGTGCCAACAAATTTTAAAAGGCTTGGCATATCTAATACATAAAAAGCACTCAAAAAAATCATTACCTAGTTACTACTGTAGACACAATAATATTCCATCTCAGTTTTCTCGTAATGCTATAAAATACCGTTATCACCATTCTACAAACGGGAGCCCCGTGGCCCTGAGAGGTGGTGAATATTACTAGCAAGTGAATAAAATGTATTCACTTGCCATCAAAGAGTAAACTACAAAATTTATAAACTTTACAATCATTTTATTCTATTTTTAATTATTTTGGAGAATTTACCAAGAGCTCTGTTAAACTTGGCAGACTAGCCTTCTTGGAATCTCTTCATCTAGGAAATCATCAAGTCTTGTTCTTGTCGCTGCCAAAATTCCTTGGCCGCTGCTGCTTCATTAGTGCATCTGTAGCACCGAGCACTATGCTGGGATGTAGTAGATGATTGATAAATCCTTGGTTAAATTAAATTTTGTCACCCTGCTGATACATTAAGTATACTCTGCCCTCCTGGCCCATCGCTTAATTACAGAGTAGCTTTAGAAATCCTCTGTGGACCTACAGAAACTACCTGCAGGTAAAATATTTCCATGAGAAGGGATTGGAAGAACTAACATTGTTGAATGCTTATCTTATTGTAGGTTTGTTGGTGTCTCTTTTTTTACTTTGTAAACATTATTTAGTTTAATCTTCAAAATACCCTATGAAGTAGGGATCGTTACCCCCCCATTTACCAACCAAAAAGCTAAAATTCAAATAATTTAGCCAACATATTTAAAAATCACACAACTAGTGGGAAAGAATTTCCTATCTAAGTCTAACCCAAAGACGAAGCAATGATGAGGCAGTAATGGGGTAAAGTGAGGCTCAGAGTCAGTCATGAGGCAGATCCTCTTGACACAACTTCAGGTGACGCATGTGCCTCCTTATGCCTCAGTTTCCTCAGTTATTTTGAGTATCAAAACATTTTATTTGTAAATGGCTTCTAAGTTATCATTGATACTATAGACATAAGCCATCATTATGGGCCTGGGAACATAAACACTGAAACAGGTAAGAAGTCCCCAAAAGGTTTGAATTCCCTAGCAGGTGATGGGAGGAAGGTGGAAGCAATGAAAGGAAGTGAAGATCAAAGACAAAGAAACGCCATGTCTGTGGAAGCATCTGGGGGCAGATCTAGAAGAAATTACTCTAGCACCAGTGCTGATTCAAGGCTGTTCAGTTGTCAGTTGTCCTTATACTATGTTAGATCATGTTTTAAAATGTAACTATAATTGCCACAATCACTAAACCAAACACTAGATATATAGGACAAAACATTGGAAATCAGGACTGTTGTATATGGAGCCAAGTATTTAGTATAAGGGATGGTTGTGTGGCAAGCTACTCATCTGAAGGATTAAGAATAATATTATTGCCGAAACCAGTTTGGCACAGTGGATAGAGTGTCAGCCTGTGGACTGAAGGGTCCCGGGTTTGATTCCGGTCAAGGGCATGTACCTTGGTTGTGGGCACATCCCCAGTGGGGGTGGTGCAAGAGGCAGCTGATCGATGGTTCTCTCTCATCGAGGTTTCTAACTCTCTATCCCTCTCTCTTCCTCTCTGTAGAAAAACAATAATATATATATATATATATATATATATATATTTTTTTTTTTTTAAAGAGTAATATTATCCTTAAATACATGGTTCTAAAACTACATGTGTATCATAGGGGGTGGGGGTGGGCTGGAAGAGGTTAATGGGGAGAAAGGGAGACATATGGAATACTTTTAACAATAAAGGTATTTTAAAAACAAAACTCAAAAAATAAAATAAAACAAACTAAATGTGTACCTCACAGAGTACCTGAAACCCCTAAGGGCCTCAGTGGGATCCAGGCTGCTGGATCTTGAAACAATTTCTTCAAAAGTTTTCATAGAAATTAATAGCATTTGATTTGTTGCTGGTGTCTTTTTTTGAATGGAAGTAGATGTATTTTATGAGTTAATAAACTATGGCACACATTTAGTTAATAAACTAAATAACCATATGTCTCACTTATTACGATAGTAAAAACAGTTCGGTGTTATAAAACTGTAAAGTGCTTTCCATTTCTTAGCATTTAATTACATCCCTACTGAGTTTATAGAATAATGAATCTCAGGATATGACCTGTTGCATGTATTTAGATTTAAGGAAGTTATCTATATAAGCCTAAGCAACCATTACGGCAGGACAACCAGAATGACCAGTCACTATGATGCACATTGACCCCCAGGGGGCAGATCCTCAATGTAAGAGCTGACCCGTGGTGGTCAGCGCACTTCCACAGTCGGAGTGCTGCTCAGCCAGAAGCCAGGCTCACGGCTGGTGAGCACAGTGGCAATGGCAAGAGCCTCTCCTGCCTCCACTGCAGCACTAAGGAGCAGCGAGCCAAGTGGTAAGGAGTGAGCAGGCAGGTGGTAAGGAGCAAGTCGTCTGGACTGTGAGAGGGCACAGGCTGGGCTGAGGGATCCCTGCCCCAGTGCATGAATTTTATGCATTGGGCCTCTAGTTTACTATAAGAATATACCCATATTTTTTCTTTTCCTTTGTTTACATGATAAATTCCAGAAACTATCTACTGGATTTTTTTAAATTGTATTTTAACTTGATTGAGAACAGGCAACCTAGCTGATATTTTAAACAATACTGAAGAAATCAAAGAGAAATTAAGAAACCACTTTTATAAGTGTCCTTTGTCAAAGCTTGCCTAAAGGAAGCCTCCACTTCCAAGATCTACAGCTGAGATGGAGAATCTATGATCAATTGCTCAATTGCATCTGACCAATTTTAACTGTCAAGTATTTTGAAAAATATAGCCTATGACAATAACACATTTAACTTATTATAATAGCATCTTTAATATTTTAATTTTATCATTATTGTTAATTATTAAGCACCTTGATGGTGGAATGGCTTGTAAGGATAATGATTGGAGTAATGGAGCAAGAAATGGCTAATTTGAGGGATATTTTTAGAGTGTATTCCTTATTTATATATATAAAAACCAAGCAACTGGAACAACTGGTTGCTATGATATGCACTGTGGCAGCCAATGGGTCTGATTGGCCCCAATCAGCCCTCCCAGTATCTCATGGCCCCTCCTCCCAGCTGGCCCCACCACTGACTACCCCCCTCCCCCATCAGGGGCGGGCCAGGCAGCCAACTGCCTGCATCCCCCCGCCCCCACTGGCCCGGCCCTGATTAGCCCCCCAACAGAGTGGCTGGCCAGACCCCACCCATGCATGAATTCATGTACTGGACCTCTAGTAAATTATGTCACTATACAAATATTTATAAAAATAATTTTTACAATACCAAATTATGTTTTTGGTTGTTTTTTTGCAAAGTAGAGAAATATAATAGAGAAAAATTTTCCTACTTCTATTACTTAAAAAATATTTGTGAACATGGGTTCTTCAATATATATAGCAGGATGGTACCTGTCCAGGAGAAGACTCATCCTATATAATAAAAGCATACTATGCAAATTGTCCCCTCGGGTGGTGGTTTGACTGGGAGACTGGGAGTTTGACCTCTTGCTATGACATGCGCTGACCAGAGGACGGAGCGAAACTTGGCAGGTATCAGCGACGCAGTGCTGGCAGTGGGCAGCAGTGGAGGCACTGCCAGCCCTGATGGGCCCCAACATGAGCAGGACCTTGGAGGGATGGTGGAGCAGGTGAGCAGGCAGTGCCAGGCCAACGTAGGTAAAAGCAAGGGCCTGATTGCCCCCGCTAATTGCCCCACAGATGGAGACCAGCATCAGGGGGCAGGGCCACTGCCCAGCTCCCAGGGGCTGAGGGAGCCAGGCGGAGGCCTGATTGCCCTGCCAATCGCCCTGCAGACAGCAACCAGCGATGGCAGGAGGGGATGGAGCCACTGCCCCAGGCACTGAGGGAGAAAGGGAAAATAGCAATATTAAAATATTTCTTCTAATTATTTTTCTTTCAATGTATCGATACATGAATCCGTGTACCAGGCCACTATTAAGAATTGTAAAATCTGCTATTCATAGAGTGCCCGTTCTGTGCTAGACCCTTTAAAATAGATCATTCTTAGTCTTCAGAATGTCCCTATAAGGATATTTTGTTTTCCACATATGCCCTCCTATACAATTGGGGTTCAGATAGGTTAAGAAATAGTTGAGTACACCAGTAAAAAGGTAGTGCCACAATTCAAACCCAGATTTTGAGACTCCTATGTTCATATTTTTAACTATTAGGGAAGCCATTTGCCTCCATAGAGGATGAGAGGTAAAAAGTTAAACACACACATACAATAATAATAGCTACAATTTATTAATGTGCCATGTACTGGGCTAGGTGTCCTAAGTTCCTTATCCTAATATACAGCTCAAAAGAGTCCCCATCTCAGATTTTCAAACGAATTGGATATTAGTATTCCCATTGTCCCTGTGAGATATTTAATTATTGACATAAGATGGCATACGTGATAAGTAGCAAAATTGGGTTTCCAACTCAGGTCTTGTCAAGTTCAACATCCATGTTCTTTCTAAGAATATTATAAGATAAAATATAAAACTTTTATAAACTAAAGACTCTGGACTGCTGCATACTTCTCTTTTTTTCTCTGTCTTAAAATGATTCCAGTTTTGTTGGAAATTATTGAACTTTCTGTTAGTAAGGAATTTTCCTGAAAATTAGTACTAATTCAATGAATACGCACCACTTGGTATTTATTCTAAGGGTGCTCAAGTTTACATCAAAGTCAGATTTTTACATTGTCACTCTCATGTGCTCAGCTTATGTTTTATAATCTAGGATTCTACTAAGAACTTAAAAATTAAAACAGGTTTATGGAACTCCGGAAAACTGCCACGCATGCATAAATTGCCGTTATGAATGCCTCAAGTTACAAGCACAACTGAGTATCTTTCATCCTAATCTTATAAGAAGCCTGGAGCAGCATTTTGTATTCATTCATTAAACAAGTATCACTGATTGCCCACTAGTTTCATAACTATGTGCTAGGGAGATTGGCAGAGAATAAGAACGCAGACACTACCTCAAACAGCTTTATGAATTAATTAGGGGGGGGGGAAGATATGGAAACCATTAAGCAACAAAAATTGAAGTTAAGTAACATGGGAACAGTGAAATAAATTGTGTTTAATAAAAAAGAAGAAAAAAAAAAGAGTCCTACAGTTTCTTGGCTGGAGGTGCTGACTATGGGTTAAAGTAGTGAAAAAGGCCTCACAGAATAAGGCTACTGTCTAGGCAGAGAGGATGGACAGCACTGGCCAGGCGAACACTTGGGGTGGAGGCGGCCAGCAGCAGGTGCATTTGTTATGCTGAAGGCTTGTTCATGGGAACCGGAGAAGACAAGATTGGAAAAGGGGGTGAGCCCAGATAGCCAGAGGCTCTGGCTCCAGCTAAAGACTCTGGCCTTTGGCCTCCAGGTGATGGGAGTCATTGAACATTTTTGAGCAGGGAAATGACACAATTAAACAGTGCTTTAAAAAAAGATACATTTGGCAGAACATGGGCAGAATGAATTTGTGCAGAGAGTATAGGAGCAAAGAAACGACAGCAATAATTCAGTTCTAAGGTGATGAGGTTTTGGATAAAAGTGACAGTGGGACTAGAAAGAAGGAAATAAATACGAGAAGCAGGGCAAAGAAAGATGAGAGAAGGCGATGAGTAGATATAGGAAGAAAGAGACAAAATAATTAATTTTAAATTTTGTTTGGGAAGTTATATCGTTTATAAATTTTGTTTTCAAATTAATTGGACATCATCCATAATATTCGTGTTCTGAGACACCACTGGATTCCAGGAAAACCTTGCTTTTTATTCAATGTGGTTTTTTTCTTCTAGGTAAATTTACAGTGAAATCCTGCTCCCAAAGAGATAATACTTTTATAAAAATGCCTGAGAAAATATTTGTAGCTTTATGTTATAGTAATAATAATGCAGTGATAGAATGGCAGAATGCTTACGTGAGTGATGTAAATTCAGCTAAGCAATGATGTTCAATTTGTTTCCAAAATTCTAATTTATTGTTATGTTTCCTACCAAAGTGACTTTTAAAAACTGTTTATTGGTTGTCTACATTAGATCACTTTTACAAGTATGTTGATATGATTCTCTAGCAGTTTGGATATATTTGGTGCTTCCTCCCAGGATAAATCCCGTTGTCTTCAAAATGTCCCTGTTTAATTTTTGTACTTGATGGGAAAACTGGGCCATAAACAAAGTGAATTAATGATTTATTAAGGGTAGTATGAGAGCTGAAGAATTTATCTTTCCTTTAGGTCCAGTGGACTTCATTGATCAAATAAGACTAGAAAGAAAGAAATACCGTATTTTCCAGAGTATAAGACGACTTTTGAAATGAAAAAAGTCAACCGAAGGGGGACTATATATATATATATATATATATATATATATATATATATATCCAATCCGGGGGTAGTCTTATACGCCGAGTATATCCTGAAAAGCATCTCTATATGCCACTAAACGAATTTTTCAACTCGATCCCGCACCAATCACTGCAAGGCTGCTCGGACCGCCTCTCTAACTCAGCCAATCCAAGCAGGCTTTTTATGCATGCAAATTATACATGTTCTGTACCCGAAGCTACACTGTGTTCTAGTAAAACGCCTGCTCAGATTGGCCAGAATCAGAGAGGCGGTCTATTAAAAAAAGAACTGGTGTTGCCTCGGAAGTGGGGGGTAGTCTTATACGGCGAATATAGGCCTAAACCTATGTTTTAACTGTAAAATTAGGAGGTCGTCTTATACGCCAGAAAATATGGTATTCTTTTAGGTTATTTAGGTTTGGTAAAAATACCCAGCGCCAGGCAAATATAACCTTGTTCTTCGGAACTAACTCTCTCTCTCTCTCTCTCTCTCTCTCTCTCTCTCTCTCTCTCCATTTCATTACTGTGATCTATATATATATATAATCAATTACTTTAAAAAGCAAGTGTCACTTTAATATTACTTAGATACTATTTTTAATGCATCAAGTAAAACATTAAAGTATCATGTTTAATATTAACTCATTCTCCACTTAGCATTGTTAAAAATATTTATGATCTGCTACAGAGCAAAACATATTGTTATCCATTTCCCCCCACTTTGATAAAAAGCATTCTTCAGCTGTTTTCTAGGAACAAAAGTTGTCAAAGTTTGATGGTAATTTATGTTGTCAGTGCATTAAGTTGATTTTATGGCAGCCAACACAACTATTGTCCATTTATGAAACCAAGGATCACTCTAGGTCTCCACAAAGGCCATTTGATACCTGCCCTCTCATCTGACTGACCTTGAGGGGAGCTGAGTTTGGTAATTTATGGCAAACACCATCTAGAAGACCTATTTGCAAGATTCACTGTCATTTAGTGCTAAATGATCATTGCTGAGTCCAGGGACAATCTGCGCTCCTGACAGAGCAATCCCATAAAAAATATTGCCTACCCACCCAGGTGTCCTTTCCAATTATCTGAAGTAGGAATTAATACTTTTAAAAGCTGCTAGTTTTTGAAAGGTTATTACAATTTATTCCAGCAGTTTCTTTTGCACATTATGATGAATTAGTTTATTAGGCCATTATTTTCCATGTCAGCTTTTTAGAAGATTGAACCATAATGTTGAAACATTAGTGTGAATGGCAAACATACTATTTTACAGCTGAGTAATATATTTCTTTGAGAAAAATGTGCTCCGTTTTTAATAACAGGTAATTTTATGTTTATGTTCACTAATGCTGTTGTCAGGTATTATTTATTTCTGTTTGGTAAGAACTGGAGAATTTTCTTTCAAAATGTTAATGGCAGCCTAGACAGATTTTAGAGTCATAGTAAGAATATATTACTTAAAAGTAGAAATTATAAATTGTGTTTTTCCTTGAAAGCTAATATTTTGTCAGGTTTCCTTAACAGCAATTTAATACATGATTACTTCCAGGGAGAGTTATACTCTTGTCTCAATTTTTTTTTCTCTCTAAATATAGTGGACTGGGTAGGCAAGGGGTAGTTCATTTTTCTAAGGTCTTAATGACTTTCAAGTTTTTATTTAATAAATATTCTTTATCTGAAATGATTTGTTGCTTCAGAGATCATGTAGTGATATTCTATCAGATATAGGTATTTTGTAAATAATAATAATTAGCATTTGATAGAGATTGACTTTTCAGTCATTGTTCTCCATTATATGTCTACTAAAATAGTAAAGCTGTATAGGTAACCTCCTATTTACCAAGTATTTTAAAATAGCTCTATGTGGGAAAGATTAATTAGAAGTACTTACTCTAAGAGCATTCAGTGTACTATATTTTTATTCAGATAGCAAATATTTTTGAATGCCTAATACCTGCCAGGCATTATAAAACTGTGTGGAGAGGGACATAGGCCATAGCAACAGTTTAGACATTCAGCCTTTTTATTTCTGTTAACATTATTTGTGTAGATACAGTTTTTACAAAATATAGTTCCACAAAATTCCGAATTTTGAGTACGCTAAGCATCTAAGCAAATTCGGTAACACTTTGAAAGGTTTATATTTGCTTCCTCCAATACAACAAATGCTTGCCAAAGGAAATACTGTTTTTGTTTTCTCATCAAACACATTTGTTTCTGTAGCAAATGGTTTCAAAACTGATTTGTTTTTGTTGATATGACTGAAACAAATGTTAGTTTTAGCAGAATTAAGATTTGAAGCATTGCATAAATTTTTCACATTGTGTCAGATAATTTTTTTATAATGTTTGAAATTAATAATGAGAATTCCCAAGTTTCTTCTTTTGGGGGAAAGAATAACATACATACAGAAAAAATGCACACATAATAACTATACAGCTCAATGGACTGTCACAGAGGAAGTACAGGGATATAACCAGCACTCAAATGACGATAGAAACCCACCAACATTCCAACAAACAGCCTTGCGGCCCCTCCAGTTAATCACACCCCACCCTCCACCCCCATTCTTCTGATTCATGACATCATAGTTTACATTAGGCTGATTCTTGAAAATTTATAAGATTGCAATAAAATCATTACTACTTTTGCTAATGTTTCTGAGATTCAGCCACGTGTTTGGATTCTGTTGTACTTTGTTGACATCAATACATGGTATATTCCATTTCTCAAATGTACCATATTTTATTTTCCTATTCTATTGATGATCACTAGATTAATTTCTGTTTGGGGTTTGGCAAAAAAAAAAAATTGTCTGAGCATTACATATACATATATTCATACAGGTTGGGGCAAGAGTAAGTTTACATTTGTGAGTACATGAAACACTTTACTCTTGTGTTATTATTTATTAACTAGAGGCCCAGTGTACAAAATTTATGCACAAGGGAAGAGGGTCGCCTCAGTCCAGCCTGCACCCTCTCTATTTGGGAGCCTTTGGGGGCTGTCCAACTGCCAGTTTAGGGCCTAAACCGGCAGTTGAACATCCCTCTCACAATCCTAAACCACTGGCTCCTAACTGCTCACTTGCCTGTCTACCTGGTCACCCCTAATTGCCCCCCCCCACACCTGGCCTGATCTCCCCTTGCACCTTCCCTTCCCCCTCCCCCTCTGGCCTGGTCACTCCACGCAGCCTGCAGTTTGGTTGTTTGGTCGTCCCTCACTGTCCCCCCCTGCCAGCCTGGTCACCCCTAACTGCTCCCCTCTGCTGGCCTAGTCACCTAACTGCCCCCTTTGCCATCCTGGTCACCACCAACTGCCCCATCCACAGGCCTGGTCACCCCACAGCCTTCTGTGCAGTGGTTTGGTTATCCTTCACTAACCTCCCTGCAGCTTGATTGCCCCATGTAGCCTGCTGTTCAGTCATTTTGTTATCCCTCTCTAACCCCACTGCTGGCCTGGTTGCCCCATGCAGCCTGTTTGGTCATCTGTTCGGTCCGTTCAGTCATGATGACCCCTGGCTTTTTATATATATGGATTATTGTATTATTTCCTATATGAACAATGGAAAGCCTACTTCTGCCCCACCCTTCATATCATAAATATATATACACACACAATATTGTATTGTATATATACTATAAAAGCATATATGTTGGTATATTCCCAGGAGTGGACTAGCTAAATCTCAGGATGGGCACATTTTGCAGATACTGCCAATGAATTTCCCTGAATCCTGGTCCTTTTCTTATAATCACTAGTTATTTTCCTTTGGATATCAAGCTAAAAAATAATTGGGGAGAACTGAAGTAAATAATTTCCAGGTTTATTTTAGGCCTAGAACTCTGCAGTTCAGTACTTGTTTACAATGGAGAACATTGGCATAGATTTCAAAAAAGGCAGATGAGAATCTGCCACTTGGTTTTCCATTATACTTTACTATTTGCATTTACATATGGATGTGACTGTTAATGAACCTGAGCATTCACATTATTTGCTAAATAATAAAATTACAGCATCTGATGCAGAAGAGCTGGAAAGTTTTCTTGTTTCCCTTATATGTTCCATGACATACAGAACATTTTTTGCCAGGCTGTTGGAAATAACGAGACAAATGCAAAACAGGCCCGCTCTTCAATGTTGCTGGTTATTTTCACGGGAGGGATACAGGGACTATAGTGTGCACAAACTTGTGGTATTTTACACAATGCAGGCATTCAATACATTTTTGTTGTACACATTACCCATTCTGTGGAATGACTTTGGGAGGACGGAGCTCTGGGGGTTGCATAGAATCCTGGCTCTGCCAACTGACTTTGGCCAAATTATTAATCTCCTTTAGCCTTACTCACTTCTTCTGTAATGTGGAGAAAATAGCCCCTACTTGTGAAAACAAAGGAAATACCATGTGTGAGCACTGCTTGTGATGCTCAGTAAATGTGGAGTAATATTATTATTGTCTTTTTTAATTTTAAGATGGTATTTTTACAGCCTCTGTCTAAAGATAGTAAAGATTCTGCTGCGCATACTTTATGGATAGATAGGTATGCTCTAAAGTTTATTAGAACCTGACAGCTAGACCTTATTCTTCCTTTCATTAATTTTTCCACAAATATTGATGCAGTAGATTATGAGTAATGCTCTATACAAGGCATGAGTATTCCACCACATTTTAAACTCTGCCCCTGGGCACACAGAGCTGATGTGGCTTGCAAGTCCTCTGGCAGTTAAAGTACAGTGTGAGTAGGCATGAAGGGGAGGTCTAGACACTCCAGGAAAGCTTCCTGGAGGAAGTGACAGCTCAACAACTGACACCTGATGATGCCTAGGCCTTAACCATGTAAGGGAGAGTGAGGTAAGGGCTGTTCAGGAATAAGAGCATATCAGGCAGAGAAAACAACGTTAGAGGACTGGAAGATTTTCAGAAAAACTGAAACTTAGAAGGCCATGGATGAAAAAAAGAAAGAAAACGTGCCAAGAAGAAAGAAATAAGGCTAAAAAGGCAAACAGGAACCAGTCCATTAAGGTCTTACAGACTGGACTTTGGACTTTATCCTAAAGATAACGAGAAGCTATTAAATGTTGTTTTTGTTTTAATTAGAGCATCTTTACTAGATGTGTGTATTAGACCATTCTTGGTGAAGAATGGGAATGGAGTGGGGGGCAGGGGGAACAAGACAGGAGGTAGAAAGATAGTAAACAGGGTAGAAGGTAGCAGTGGTCTGAATTCAGGTCTCAGCAGAGGTAACAGAGAAAAGAAGACGGATAGAAAGCACCTCACTTGGAAATCTAGGATGGCACCATACCACAGCCCTAACCTGGACAGCGGGATGCTTATTCATAGTAGTAATTACCAAAGGGGGGAATGCAGAAGGAAGAGGAGGTGGAGGTAGAAGGACAACTGAGTTGCTCTGGAACAAGGTCAGGTTGAAGTGCTGTGTTACCTAAGTGTGTGTTGAATAAATAGCTTTGACTTCAGGAGGGAAATCTTAGATGAAGATGTAAACAGCAAGGTAACTGCAGCATCCGTGGGCATGGGGAAGGTTGCTTCAGCAGAGTTTAGAGTGAGAAGAGAGCAGCCCAGAATGGAGCACTGAGGAAAAGCCATATTTAAAATATAGGTGGAAGAAGAAGAACCCGAATTAGAAGCCACAGAAAATGCGGCAAGAAAATGTGAAGTGTGTGCTTACCATGGCCAATGGGATCAAATGTTTCTGGAAGAAGGAATGAATGGTCAGTAGTGGCAGATGCTGCCAAGGGGTGAAACAGCCGGGGTATTGAGACGTGCAACCACCAGCTTTGGCAACAGGGGAATAAATCTGAGGAAACTTTGCTAAGAACAAGTTGGCATTGAACAAGTCAAGGTACAAATGATAAATAAAAACATAACTACAAGTTGATGGGCTTCCAGGCAAACACGATTACTAAATAGCACATTATGTAACTATATTAGTAAGAGCTCCTCAAAGATCTGTTAAATACATATTTTAAAACTTAAATACAAATACAAAATTTGATTGTTTTTTTTAAATGGTTTTTATCACTGGCTTGACATCGCTGAATCATAAAAATATTCTTTAGGAAAATGTGAATTTTATGCTCTAATCCAGTTGTTGGAAACTTGCCTCTTGAAGAAATTTAGCTGAGAATTCTGAAGAAACAAGAACGGGGAAGAAGTTCCCTGTGGAGATGTTGTTGTTGTTGTTCATGTTGAAAAGAATAGAATGGGCTTTCAAATAAATAACAAAGAGAAAAGAATAGGATGTGGAAGCCTCGCAGACAGGAATCCCTAAGGACAGGAGGGTTCAGGTTCTTGCGTGTGCATATGCAGAGCCAAACGCAGAGAGAATCAACTCCTGGAGGAGAAGCCGGTGATTCATTATGGTGAGTTAAAAGGGGACATGTTATAAATCATAAGCAGGACAAGCGAGTTCTGTTTTCCCTGCTCTGTTCCACTGTTGAAAATTAATTTTCCTTGGGATTTTTTTTTCCCTGGTGGCTGTTATTTACAGTATCGCCCGCCCAGGCCAGCTCATTCATTTCCACAGGCAGCTCTGGTTGGCGCACCAGGCAAAAGCACAGCAAATGCACTTAGGGGGTTGTCGGGACTCTATGTGCAAGGACTGCTTCCAAATTCAATCTGTAAACGTAAGGTGTGTTTATCCTCACATTTCACACCAAGCTCAGGTTTAAGTAGATGAAATTTGTGTTTAAAGGAGATGTAAAAAAGGACCACATCTGGGTAATTTTTCTTTTAAAATAAGGTCACTTAGGCCTGGGATATAATGGGTCATTTCATGGGCACTACTTCTCATAGTGGCTTTGTGACTTCTAGGATAGAGCTGAGGAGCTGGCTGTTTTGTGGAGCAGATGGCATGGTCTGTGGCAGAGCCATGCGGGACACCCCACACCCCTGTCTCCCACCTCCCACTAAGAACCTGGGCCAGGGACCGAGGACTTCAATACACTCTGTTCTCATTGAATTTCCAGCAGAGCTATGAGGTCAACACTATATTTATATCCACTTTACAGAATGTCAGAACCCGAGAAGTTAAGTAATGTGCCCATGTACACAAATAATAAGTAACAAGACCTGGATTTAAACACATTTTTCCACAAGGACCAAATAGAACTAATGAGTTAGTATGTTTTTTGTGTTTTATTGTTGTTGTTTTGTATTGGTCTTTTTCCAAGTTTTGAATAGAGTCCAATAGCTTGTTATTAATAAAAGACAAATTTCTTTTCTTATTATTCTAGCACAGACTTCACTATTGTTTTCTTTTGTTCCTTCATTCTTTGATATGTATTTATATCCTACTAGAGGCTCGGTGCATGGATTTGTGCACTGGCCTGTGGGGGTCAACTGGCAGACCTACATCCCCTGAGGGATATAGTAGTGTGTGAAGCGGCAAGCAGCCAGGGAGGACCCCGAGCATGGGCTAGGTGCTGCACCTCTCCGACTCATCCCGGCCCAGCTGCACCTCCCACCACTGTCCTAGTCTGGATGGGGAAGGGGCATGCAAGGGGATTGTCCACAGGAGAGGCTCACACCGCTGCAGCTGTGCTCGCCAGCCAGCCATGAGCCCAGTTAGTCAGCTAAGCAGCACTTCCACTGTGGGAGCACACTGACTACCAGGCTGCAGCTCCTGCACTGAGCATCTGCCCCCTAGTGGTCAGTGCATGTCAAAGCAATCGGCCAGTCATCTGGTCGTCTGGTGGCTTAGGCTTTTATATAAATAGTTTATTATATCTTTTAGGCCACTTAAAATTGGGGGAGAAGATGAAGAAATAGATACTTTATTAAGACAGTCACTATCACAATTTAGTCTCATAATAAGATAAGACATAATAGCCTATATTAGCATTAAGCATGAGAAAGATTATTTCATGTAATAATTAGCATAAATTTGTTCAACAAATGCTGTTTGAGCACCTACTACTCACTGGGAGGCCCTTATGTGTTGGGTCAATGTCTGTAAACATCCCAGGAGAGAATGGGGATGGGGCATGAGAGGAACAGACAGTAAACAAATATATAACAGGACAGCGGGGGATAGAGAAGACAAAGTCAAGTAGGTAAGGAGTGCCAAGGGGATGGGAGAACTAGGGTTGTGTTCTCATGGAAGACTTTTCAGTGAGATAAGTTTCCCAGAGGCCAAAGGAGCAAAGCCTGCTGAGTGAAGTACATTCAGGAAAAGTAAGCCTGACTAGCAAATGCCTCAGGCATCTGAAGAACTTGGTGAGTGGCTGGGTGTGCCTACATCTGCCTTCCCCTAAGCAAGGCAAGTGGTGTGGCGGGAGTGGAGGAAGGTGAAGGGATAATTGGTTGCTATTAAGTCAGACAGGGTGATGAGGCAGGGTGGTCTGATCTTGGAGAGTCCTGTAAGCCCTTTAGTCAAATACAGTAAGCAAGTCACATTTACAATTAACATTGCTTTAATATATCCAATGCAAGTTTTACCATTTTTTTCCTTTTTTGGGTTTCTTTTAAGTTATAAATACTGCCAATTGGATGATTTATCCTGAAACCAAGAAGATCAGGGTCAGATAATAAGCAAACCGCCACTTCCCTCTGCTCCCTGGGGCGGGCGGCATAACTGATCACAAGATCCTCTAGTCATGCTGCAAAAGGTCAGGGCCCCGCCAACAGATGAACTGCTCCAGGCATAGCCTTTAATACGCAGATCTTTCCATCTCTGCCCCAGTCCCACCCCCAAGCATTAGTACAGCCAAATCTCCAGCAGCTGGATAAGCCTTAGCTTCGGCCCACTGCCTGGCTCAGGAACTAAAATTCCCTTGTGATTCTCTCCACTCCCCACTGAACCCCCTCTTGACCCCACGTACATTCAGTTCCCTTGGGTCCCCTAGGTAATTCCTCCCTGCTCAGTGGTGCCTACTTGAAAAGGTCTGAACTGCAAAGAGCTGCAACCAAAATAATCTTGACCTTTCTGGACTTTACCATCCTCATCTGCATATGGGCCTGGTTTTGTCCTGCAAGACTGCTGTGAGTACTGAGGTAGTAACTATTAATAAAGTGATCTAGTTGAGTCCCTGATCTGATAGGAAAAAAAGGGAGGAGAAAAGAGGTCCCAGAAACTTGAAATACAAGAAACAGAGGTGAAAATTGCTTAAATTTTTCACTGGCCCCATTGTTTTACCTTCCTGCTACTTCCATCCCACTCAGCTGAGCACCGAAGAGTTAACTAGAGTGAGATAAGAGAATGTGAGTGAGAGTCGAGGACCAAAGCTTGATCTCCTCACCAGAATGGTGTAATGGTAGTCTGCCCAGTTGAAGACATGAATTTGAAGAGAAGAATCAGGCAATTCCTGCCATCAGGAGGGGACAGAGTTTTTCAACAGATGGGTGGGAAGGAAAAGTATATCAATGGAGATATAAAAAGAGACAGCATTTGGAAAATTAGGAAGTGCAACAGAATTCTAATGGGATGTCCAAACTGGTTTGGCTCAGTGAATAGAGCATCGGCCTGCAGACTGAAGGGTCCCGGGTTCAATTCTGGTCAAAGGCATGTACCTTGGTTGCGGGCACATCCCCAATGGGGGTGTGCAGTAGGCAGCTGATTGATGTTTCTAGCTCTCTGTCCCTCTCTCCCTTCCTCACTGTAAAAAATCAATAAAATATATATTTTTTTAAAAGTATTCTAATGGGATGTGTAAACATCCTATTATCACTTAGAGAGGTGGATATTAAACAATATAGAATTAGCTATACTGAAGCAGGGCAGATTCAGGGGGCCAGGGCCTGGGTCCTCCCCCCCACTCCCTCCCACTCCCGCAGCAGCATGGGACATACAGGAGAATACATGTCAGCTGTTAGAACTCTGAGAAAGTCTAGGCTAGGAGACAGAGACCAGTATCTGAATGACACCAGTCACCATGTTACCACTACCTTAGACATTAGGCAATAAAGGGGTGTTTCAATGGACAAGTTAAATAGAGCAACTGGGACTATTCAAGCAAACACATAGGGCCTCAACCATTGGCTGGTGGTCAGAAGCAAGGCTTTACCTCCTTCTTGTGGTTGGGGGAGACCAGAACTAACATGGGACAAGCTAAAGGGAGTGGAAATTATTAGGCAGGTTCCCAGGTAGATTCAGTTAACAACACTGAGATCTAATAAACCAAGACAAGGCATGAGCTATAGAACCACAACCAAAAGCCCTCAGAAGCAAAGGCTATATAAGGCTGAGCTCCCCTGCCTCTCCCAGCTGAGATGAGGACTGACTGGACAAAGGGCGGCCACCGAATACTGCACCTGCATTTGGGAGGCGGGGCCACAGGAAGAAAGTGTGTAGAGGCAGAGGACTGAGACAGTATTAACCCCTCCCGCCTAAAAATCTCTCAGCAAAATCCTCTTTAATCTCTGGATATTCCTTGGGCTGCAAAATGAGATTCTGAGATGAGAAAAGTAAATCTGTAGACTTGCTCTGGAGTTTCAAACTCTTTCTAAAAATCACTTCATGCTTAGCTCACATCGTTGTGGAATTATTCTTACTAATCCAAAAAAACCTACCCCTAATTGAGTATTGGTAAAGAATGGTGTCCTCGCCTGCTAGTGTGGCTCAGTGGTTGAGCTTCAACCCATGAACCAAGAGGTCATTGGTTCAATTTCAGGGTGCATGCCCAGGTTTCAGGCTCTAATCCCAGTACGGGGCATGCAGGAGGCTGTGGAACAATGTTTCTATCTCTCTATCCCTCTCCCTTCCTCTCTCTCTAAAAATCAATAAAAAAATATATATTTTTTTAAAAAGAATGGTGTCCTCAAAAACTCAAAATTCTGAAGCCAAAAGTGGAGAAATTAAGAATGCCCATGGGCTAATAATAGTTGATATAATCTTAATAGTGTGTGCTGTGCAGATGTGGGCACTGAGAGAAACACAATTGTGCACTTGCAAACATTCTTTTTCTTTAAAAATAGAAACTTGTGGCATGCTAATATTGAGAATTAACTGAAACTTTCTTTTTAATAACTTCAGGAACATAAATTTGAACTTTTCAGTTTACAATTAATTCAGCCACAGAGAATGGGATATACAAGGAGAGTTGAATGTGTCAAATTAGGAAAGAACAATCTTATAAACACTGGCACAAGAACTTATGTTTTGCTCTTTTAATTTGCAGTTTGTGAAGTGTTGATACAATTTTCTACATTTTACATAATTTGACTATAAGTGTCTCCTTTCAAAGGGACTTTGCGTATATTGGAATTTATTGGGCAAATGTGTATCCAGAAGCAAATGGTTATTCATACTTATTGGCTTCCAGAGAGGGGTTGTGCTGGTTCATTCAGGCAACTGGAATGCTGTCCACTAGAAAGCTAATCAGCAAGATGGCTAGTTACATTTATGAGTATTTCTTTTAGAGGCGTTTAGTTTCAATCCCACAGATGGTAGCTGTAGTCCATTAGTTTCTGAGCCAAGCTTTTCCGTGTCCTATTGTACTTAGCAAGATTGCTATTGCACCAACACAATTATTCCAAATTCAGTGAGACTCAGCAGGGCTGAAACAAAGCTATGTCATAACAATTTAATCCCAGCTCACCTTCCCCTTTACTGGATAAACAATCAAACACCTGCTGAATTCTGCGCCACATAATGAGAACATCTGAGCAACAGAGATCAAAGAACACTGACATTTGATCTTATAGCCAATATACTAGAACCGCCTATTAGGAAAGATTTTTATTACATGGTTTCAGATAGCTCTTCTTTGGATCAAATCATGCTGCCCACAATAAACAATACCAAGAAATTCTGATCTGATGTGGTTAATTTATAAGGCCTACACTTCATCATCATCATTGATAGGTGCTTCATTCTATCAGCATTAATCTTCATTTGAATGACATGAGAAAGGATCATTTAAGATTTGGAGGTACAAGAGAATTGTGTTTTCTGTTTTTTTATTCATGCTTTAAACAATTAGTAAAAAAAAAAAATCAAGATAAGAGGATATTAAGTGTGTTTATCTTCTTAGTTACACTAGAATCCCCACTTTCAGGAACAAGCAAAGTATTCTGAGTTTCAAAAATGTCCAAAACATAAGTTTTCTGGTATAATTTACAAACGACGTTTCCACTATCCTTTCTGTGTATTTTTCTTCATACTTTAATAGTAAACAAATAAATAGGACCATAATGATAAAGCTTTCTTTCAGAGTTTTATTGTAACTATTGAATACTTTTCCTACACTTAGGTATTACCTTCTTCTCTGGACCTTTTTAAATTGTACACAACAGAATGCATGTCCCCTATCTTCTCCCACCGTGTCCATATACCTTGTGAACCTGCACATTCTTCACAAATCCTCTCTCAAGTGACAATGAATGAGGGCCTTCTCCTCCAGTTCTCCGTGTCAAGGTCTAATTGCAGGAGTTTTCCAAGGTTCTCTCCTGTTGAATAATACCTTATATCTGAAGTAGTAAAAAGGGGGCAGCTGGGTCCCTATACATCTGCTTGTGAGATCACCAATCTTAGGAAACTTTACGAAGGCAAACACTGAACAGCAGTCATTCTGCACCGTGTGCGACTGACTAGAGCCTGATGGGTCTTGTGTTTTTATGTTAATGGTTATGTGGACAGAAGCTCTGTGACATGTAGGTCCCTGTAAATGCTGCAATGTGCGTGAATAGAGCACATGTTATAACAAACTCCACAGGGCATCCAAAGCTGTTCGTTGTAATGGAAGTGTTGTTACAGTAATTCTGTTTAGGTGACAATAAGGAACAAAAAACTAGTTTTCAACAAGAGTACTTGGTGGCAGCCAAGAAAAACATAATTAGCCATTCCTACACCCTACAGAACAGAAATTCTTGTATTTTAAAGTAACACTAAAACAAAAGTATCCCAGCATCCTCTTGGCATGAATAACTTCATTTCTCATTTAGCTAATGTGTTCCTCTAACCAGCAAAAGGGAAGCATATTCTAAGCCTGTCTCTTCTTCATACTGGAGGGAACAGAATTACCTGGATTTTGAATTAACAGATGATTTACGTCATTTGGGATTATGTTTGAAGACCTGGGAAAGCTCTTTGATTTTACATGTAAATTCAGAATATGGATATATAACTGGTGTTAAATTCCTGCTTACTTAAGAATTTATAATGTTTAGAAAAAAATGACTTTATTTTATCTAGAGCTGAAACTTTAAATTTACATTATTTGAGAGGTGATGCTTGTATTTGTTTCCTACCTCAAATAATACTGAAATCATGATTTCATGCACTAGGATGAAGGACGGTATGTTTGCAAGGACAAAGAGATCTGAAACAACAGAAGGTCAAATATAACAGAAGTTTATTTCTCGCTGACCTGCTAATTTGAAGTGAGAAGTTTGGGTTGGTGGGTGGCTCTGCTCCATTAGGTTATTCCAAGATCCAGGTTCCTAACATGTTATTTTCAATCATCTTGTTCATAATTGGAGCTTCCAGTGCTCTCTCAGAGGAGCAGAAACCAAGAGCAATTAATATCCTTTAGTTTGATGATTCACTTCATCTCATCTTCTGTTAGCGAGAATTCGGTCATATGGCCACATCTAGTGGCAAGAAAGGATGGAAAACAGTCTGTGGCTGTCCCCATCCAGATCTGTGCTTCTGGAGAGCCCACATCCATGTGCTTTCAAAGCCCCACCCAGTCTTTGCATCCAGCACAAAGACACGCACCACTTTTGCCATGGAAAGCAGAGATACGGTAGCTCCTGTATTTTGCTGACCTGTAAACAAAAAGTTGTCTGGCTCTGCCCATGTACCCCCAAAATGTAGTGCTGGTATAGGAATGGGACAACTACAACAAAATCTACCATTCAGAAAAGAAATCATGGGAAACACAGCAGTCCTAGGTCCATGACAATGACCCTGCTGCTCAGGAATGTCAGACACACCCTTCCCTCCCAGGGCACTTGTCCCCACGGGCAGACTCTGGGCCTGCCACCTCCCGTTTCCTCCCTGCTTGTGGGCTGTAGACTAGCTCAAGTGGGGGCTATCTTCCAAAGAGGGATTTCTCTCATCACTAAATGGTCAGATTTGGTCAAACTATAGGAACTTTTGCGGAATTTAATTTTAGGTCATTGTACCAGAGTTCCAATGCTGAACCAGATAGCTTTCTTTGTAATATAAGAAAGTAATATAAGAAAGAAAGGTCTTTGTTGGGCTTTGACTTTGTGGAATTTTAATTTTTGAGCAATGATTGGTTGGAAATTCGGTAGATAAGGAAAATCATTTTATTAGATGTATTCATCTTAAGTCATCCAAATGGGATGAGAGGTCTGTAGTTGAACTCTGCCAATGTTTGGGAGCCCTTCATGTTGTCTTTGTAGAATCAAAACAGAATGGAAGTTTTTTAGTCTGAAGATATAGGACAGCGTTTTCCTCACAGTCAAATCATCAACCTTGTCAGGCTACAGTGTGTGTGTGTGTTGGGGGGGGGGGGGGGGGTGTGTGCCTGGGGGTGGGGGGAGGCTGCCACTGGGAACGCCTCAAGAGCATTTGCACTGTCTGCCAGTATCTCACATTGAAATAGCAATAGCACTACATACCTAATCACTTCCTCTTCTGCCATGCACATGAAGCATATTCCTATGAGAAAATCAAATCTAGAAAAGGAGTGAAGCAAAGGTGATACACAATGATCTCCCATTGAACATGACATATGTGTTGTTAATAATAATCACTATTATTCTATGAGACATGTATGTACTGGGTATGTACCCGCATTATGTGCTGGGTATTATTCTATGCACTTTATGGATATTAAGTCATTGATCTTTACAACAGTCTTAGGAATTAGGTACTATAATAATGCCAGTTTTAGAGATGAGGGAACAAAGGCAAAAACCACTAACATACCCAAGGTCAAAAGCAACATGAAAATTATGCTCCTTGTTTGAAGGACCTGATGATGAGACAGATGTAATGAATGACAAGTATTTTGGTGTTAATAAAGGGAGAAGAGAGAGCTCAGTAAACTCCCCTGTATAACTTGCACCATATTTGTCATTAAACGGCACCATGTGGCCGACATCTATCACTTGTATCTCTCCTTCTCTAAAAACATGAAAATTTTTATCTGTGAATATGTTTAGGTGAGGAATCTATGATAATGATGCATAAAATGATGAGTGCGGTGAGAGGATAAGATTTACCTAAAAGCAGTTCAAAGGAAGTGACCCCACTCCACCCAGGGCTCATTCCTTCCCTTCCTTATCTCCACGTGGATGGACATATAGGAAACCCTGGGTATAGAATCATCCCGCCAAAATTGGTTTGGCTCAGTGGATAGAGCAGCAGCCTGTGGACTGAAAGGTCCCAGGTTCGATTCCGGTCAAGGGCATGTACCTTGGTTGTGGGCACATCCCCAGTAGGGAGAGAGCAAGAGGTAGCTGATTGATGATTCTCTCTCGTTGATGTTTTTAACTCTATCCCTCTCTCTTTATCTCTGTAAAAAAATCAATAAAAGTATATTTAAAAAGAAAACAAAACAGAATCATCCCTTTGTTAGCATAGGCCAATTAAGTGTTGTTATTTTAGACCTTTTAAGACTTTTAAATAGTGATATTATAATGTTTGCTGTTCTCAGAATATGCAACCTTCGAACTGGTGTACCTAGATCTTTTTAATGCAGTGGGTTCCTTAAAAGTTGTACAACTCAAGTCCTCTTTGCCTAATAATTTCATTTCTGAAATTCTTTTTCTCAATTTCTTACTGTTCTTCAACTGACAGTGGATCTTAATGTTTATAACTTTAAGTTGATCTTCCTACACACTCTTCCCAGTGTTTTTCCTGGTTCATAATTTGTAGATCAGCGATGAGTGAGGGCTATGCTTCTGAAGAGCCTTATTCTGAAGTCTGTGCAGTAATTTCAAATAAATGCTTTTTTTATTGAGGTTGGAAAAAAAAAAAGAAGAAGAAATAGCTATATGATATGAGTACTTTTCTGTAATGGTATTCACTCTAATGTGCTTTTACCTGTAAGGTCCAAAAGATTCTCATACTTATTGGTGATATAATTATTCATCCTGACAAACATTCTTTAACAAAAGCTACATGTAAGTTCTATTCGGCCACAAGTTTGTATCGTCCTCTCCCACTCTCACCATTATTGCACCTCCTCCCTGACAGCCTTCCTCATCTCCCAGGACATGTGCCTGCCATATGACCCCGTTCCGAGCTTCCACATGGAATGGGGTTTTAAGGGGGAAAATGAAGAAGGCTGGTGGCATTTCTTTCTGATGTTACTAATTTCTCCTTCCTTTCATTGGCTTGCCAATTCCAGACTGCAGATCCTCTTTGAACTAGGACTTTCAACCCCTAATTACAATTGCACATCTGTATCTGGCATGCTCCTCACATCCTCTTCTGAGCATTCTATACAGAGGTGGGGACTTGCTGCCCCTGAAGTAACCAGACAGCAATGCTCCCAGCAGAAAAGCTTCAGAAACCAGGGAGATGGGGAAAGGAAAGCAGCACATGGCTTGAAACATGAAAGGCCAGGGCATTATTTTGTGAGAGAGAAGAGCAGACAATGTGGAAATCAAGAAATATCATGAATAGCACAGACAACTGGCTATGAAGAAGTGAAGGGGGAAATAGGGGCTAAAAATGAAGCAGGATAGTCCTCCTTTTATTCGAGTGTGTGAGGATCTGAAGCCAGTATAATATTCTGGCAGTCATTAGCATAGCACGCGTGTGTACAAAGCAACACATGAACCAGCATCCTAAGGACACGGCTACGGGGCAGGAGCTAATGAACAGGAAGGTCAAGCTCACCTTTTCAGCCTCCCCTTCCACATACCCTCTTGTCACATTCCAACTGAGTCCCGTGCATTCGGTATTGTACATATTGTTAAAATTAAAATTAAAACTGTCATACTTGGGTGGCTGGGGCCCATTTATAATTTATCACGTTCCTTTAGAGTTAAGAAGAACAACCAGGGAGATGCAGCTTAGCTCTCTCGAACTCTCTGCTGCATAAAGCATGCTTGGGCCTCGCAGGACAGATATACTGCACTCAGTTAGCATATTTATTTCTCCCCTTATGGAACTTTTTCTTATCCCTGGTATGCTTAGCTTTAAATATATTCAGAGGCTATAAATATTACATGGGGTTTTGAGATATGAAAAATCACTTTTTCATCACTGATTTACTGATATGCTACAGAACAAGTTTAGTATCTATATTTACATGATAAGAATTTTCCGTTAATACACTGTTTCTAGCTATCCATGGCAGTGCTGTGATTACATGTCGATCCTTGAGTGCACAGGGAGGGGAGAAGGCAGCAATTCAGACTGATCCCGGGTTGTGTCCATGATTGCTTGGTAAAGGGAGGTTGGGTTGTGGAGGCAGGAAGAGATGAGTGTGTCCAGGGATACATTTGATGAGTACGTTTTAATGAGGTAGTGAAGCCTGATGCCCAATTCCTTTTCCTTATGATATTAGAATCATGTGTATCATGTATGTTCAAAACCCCATGTTGTTTCCACATGGATAAAAGCAACAGCAACCATCTATTCCTTAATTTGTTACAGGCATTGTTCATTCTGTCTTACTAGTATGTATTCTGATCACAACCTGGTGGCTATTTTTCTTCTGTATATATGAGAAATTGAAGCAGAGACATTGCATAACTTGCTAAAAATCACACAGCTAGCAAATGCAAAAGTTACATGGCTTTGAAACCTTGGCCTTCACCTCTGCCTTGTCTGCTTCCCATTTAGAAAAGAGCAAGCCTTGCCATGTTATGCAGAAGGGCCCCCGATGGCTCTGTCCCGAGCAGCCCCCTCCATTTTCCTCCCCATGCTCCCTGTCCTAGGAGCTCTTCCACATGCCTTGGAGCAGATCTGAACATAACGCTAGCGCCCTGTGTTGGGTCCTCAGCCAAGGAAATAGACTCAGCAACGTCCAATGCTTTCTAAATCTTCATTTTTCCAACAAAGGTCCTAGAACATTTTGACAGGCAAGCATGGCAGACCTTAGAGATGTTCTAATTTATCTCAAACATCTAATATACCTGTTAATGCCAGCAAGGCACACACCACCTATGTGATTTTGGCCAGATCTACCCACCACTTTTAGGATTATGGATTACACCATTTAAATAAATTCTTGTATAATGCATTTTTTAATCAAAGGAATTTTTACATCAGTACTATAAATGGAAAACCAGTATCACTTTCCATAAGTGGGAATTAAGCATAAAAAAATATCATATGATTTCACTCCTCTGTGGAATATAAAACCAAAACAGGACAAATGAACAAACAAACCAAACCAAACTCATAGAGGCAGATGACAATTCGGTGGTTATCAGAGGGAGGAAGTGGAAAGAAGAAACGGGTAAAGAGGGTCAATTGTGTGGTGATGGGTGGAAACTAGACTTTTGGTGGTGAGAACAATGTGGTACATACAGATTTTGAATTTTAATGTTGCACCCCTGAAACTCATATAATGTTGTAAACCAACATTAACTCAATAAGTAAAGTTACCTACACAACAATAAAAATACAGACAAGACAAAGCAACATTATTAAATTCCAGTCTAATACTGTATTGCCAAAAACCCTTTGAAATGGATAACAGGTTTTTCTTGTGGTGCATGTTAGAAATTGTTTGAGAGATATTAATGACATTGTAGCATCAAACTGAATAAATAGAAGGATTAAAAAAGGAATTAGAAGGAAATAAATCTTTCCCCAGGTGGTTCAATGTTATTTAATGCTATGTCTGTGCATTACTTTTAGTCATCTCTAGAACAACTGCTAGTTAGTAGTCACCACTTGGAAAACTGGCCTTGTCTATTCCCCTATGTCTTGCCTAAAAAGAAACAAAGATCCAGAAAGGTGAGATCATTTTTCATGCTCACACCCCTGGTACCTGGCATTTAGTAGATGTTCAATGAGTGAGTAAATGAGCTATCTGGACATAATTGGACTTGAGAATCAAATGTGGATTCTAATTCTGTCACTACTGCTTACTGCCAATATGAAGTGCCAACCGAATCCATATGGTCTCTTGACTCCCAGCAGTGTCCTTGCTAATCCTGCATTCTGCCTCATAAGTTCAAGATGACACATAAATGGTAGTTAAAAGAGCCAGATGCAGATTCTGAAGCAGGTCCAAAGTTCCACAAGGCAAAACCTAGCATGGAGTTGGGAAACCAAGATGTATTAAATAAGTAACAGAGCGTGAATGTTTGGATGAACAGGAGTCACATTCTTCAGTCTTAATTCAGAAGAATTCAACTCAATTCAACTTCAGCTTATTGAGCACCTTCTATGTTTGCTCACATGGAGCAGATTCAAAGATAAATTCATGTCAAATTACCCAGAAGATGAAGTGGTCTACAGAAGCCTACTCTGCTGTCTTCACACTTTTTTTCCACTTTGTCCCTCACACTGTTCGGAAGAGATTTAAATTATCTGCCCTTCACAGACTTTCACCTGCTTCAATACCCCCTCCCACACTTGCCTGAGAGTGGCTGCCATTGAGCTGTTATGTTTATGCATGCACAGTGGCCTCGCCGCCCAATATCACAGCTCAGGGAGAGTGGTAAACAGAACGCTGCCTCAGTCACTGCAGCAAGGAGAAAAGAAGTGCTTCTGAAAGAATGGGGAGAAGATCCGGGCAACAGGGCAAAGATGGTCCTGAGGGACTAAACTGTGACACTCCTGCACACCTTCCTCTGCATCTTCTTTGGCGTCACAGCCTGGCTCTGCCTCCCAGCAGCGGAGCATAAGGTATGTTTATCCCTACTCTGCACATTTTCCAGAATCGCCACGTAGATGGGTTTGATTTAAAGGACTGTGAAGCGTGGTGTTTTCATTCAAAGGGGGTTAGGAAGGAATGCTGAAAAAAAATGTGAAAGTATTTATAAGATGCTCCCAAAGGGTTACCTGCTCATGCCCACCCAGTTTCTATTTCTGGCTTCTGCTTTTAAGTTTTACCTGACCTCTGCCAAGGCTGAGACCTTCTGCCCTCCCCAACATTCCATAATAAAGCTCTAACCCTAGTTACAGACATGATCGTATGAACGCACATAGCTTTTGCTTCTAACGATGAAAAAACTGTATAAGTCATCTTTCTTGGAGAACAAAGGAAATCTAAAGAGTGAATGTGCGAAGATAGTAATTTTTGAAGGTCAATAGTTGAAGGAAGTGTGACCCTCACTTTACAAAATCAGTGACTATTCTGTCCTCATTAGTTAAACTCTGCCCTGGATTATAACAGCACCTCAATAAATGAGTGCATTTGGACATATAATGGGTTTACAAATCAGATGCGGATGTTTACTCTGTTACTGCCACTTACTGTGCTGTGACTTTAGTCAAGATACCCAGCTGTCATTTTCCTATCTGTAAAATGCTGGTGCTATTCTTTAAGATTAGGGATAAAGCACATAGAGCATCTAGCACAGTACCTGGCCCACAGGAGGAATTTAATAAATGGTACCTAAGTGCCTCTGTGCTGAGTGCTTATTGTTTGGACATATTGAGGAAGTCTAAAAATACCTGTTTCCTCAAAGATTCAACTATCTTTTTAGTCATCAGTGCCACCAATAGGACACAGCGTTAGGTGCCAAAGGAGACATAAGCAGTGAGGAATGGGGAAAGTGGGAGAGATGAAACAGGAATAAAAGAATCGAATAAAAAAAGGCAGACAAAGAAGGGAAGTTGAGAGGGAAAGCAGAGTGGTGCACCAACAATACCTGCTCCCTCCATCAATGCCTGCCTTGTTAGCACTTGGGCCAGAGGCATTTATTTACATATCTCATTTCTCCGTTCTTAGAGCAGACTACAGGAGGGACAGATTTGAGTATTTTGAATGGTCACCTGGAAAAAGTCTTTTTTCCTGCTACTGTTCTGTGTTTCACTCTTTCATTTGAGCAATGTACTATTTGTTTACTACGTCAGTTTAGCAGATAGTTACGGAGCAAAACCAAGTCTAAAACCCAATAGTTGGCAGGTCAGCAATGAGATGCTAATGTTTTACTCTAGGACTGCAGAGGATCCTGTCTGTGTGACATCCATAGGTATGTGTCTTTCTCATCACTTTAACAACAACAACAAAAAATAGGTGTCTTTCTCACAAGCAATGGAAACTTCCTAGTATCCAGGAGTTAAAGTCAGCATACTGTTACTTTTGTACTTTGAAACTGTAAATGGAATATGGGAGAAGGGAAGGAGAATTGAGAATTGTTTTCATTAAGGGAGAAAATATCTTTTTCAGATAACTTATTCAAGAAGAGATTATTCTCAGATTTCTACTCTGGAAACTGCCATTATCCAGAAAGTCATTGAAGTGAGATAGCTATGATGCATTATGTTGTCATACCCACATATCCATTTAGGGAAAAAAATACTTTGGTAATAGTTCCTCAGCAGAATATATTATGTTCTCTGAATGAATAAAATTGAGAAGGCAAAATATTGAAGAATGATGTGCTCTCCAAAAGTAATTCTTCATAAAAATACCAGGACGTTTAGGCACTCCATAAATATCATTTTTGTAACCATTTTAATTAAAAGAACCAAAATGAAGCCAGAGAGATGTAGAGCCCAGTATGAAAAATGCCCCCTGACTTATTTCATGAAAATGTCCAGGGTGATTCTAACTACTTGGATTATGCAAATGAAATGAGGAATTTTTACAGTGACCTCCTCTTGAACTAAACAAGGCTTTTAAATTGTCATAAATTCTTTGAATTGTATTCTCAAGTGAGTCAGTGCCAAAACCATAAAATCAGGGAAGCACAACAACCAAACAAACCAACTGGCTTCTTCTGGAGAGCTGAAGGATTTAAAGTTAATGCCAATTCAATTCAATACAACAGTTACTGTCACCTTTGTGTAAGGAGTGTCATGAGAGATAGCTGTCCTTAGAATGTTATAATCTAACTAGAGGCTCAGTGCATGAATTCATGCACCAGTAAAGTCCCTCTGCCTTGCCTGCAGGATTGGGCGGAAACTAGCTCTCCAACATTTTTCGAGGGGTCCCAAGTTGGAAGAGGGTGCAGGCCAGGCCAAGAGAACCCACTGCTGCAGGATCAGGGCCAGAGAGGGATACGGGAGGGCTCCAGTGTGTGTCTGGTCTGACTTGCTCAGGTTCCAATTGGTGAGGCCCCAGTAGCAAGCTAACCTACCAATCAGAACATCTGTACCCTGGTGGTCAATGCATGCCATAGCGACTGGGCGACTGTCTGCCCCCTGGTGGTCAGTGCATATCATAGCAAGCAGTTGAGCAGCCTTATATCATTAGCATATTACCCTTTGATTGTTGAATGGCTGACTGGACGACTGGACACTTAGCATATTAGGTTTTTATTATATAGGATGTGCCAGACAACTTCTCTAGTAATCATAATACAAGTCTGAAGTCATTCGTTCATGCATGCATGCATTCATTCTTTCAGTCAATATGCTTTAGCACTTACTATGTGTCAGTCTCTATTCTACATGTTGGAGATTAAGCATAAAACAAATCTCTGCCTTCCTGGCAGGGGATTCTAACATATGATATTTTGGAATAATAAGTGATATGGAGAAAAACAAAGCAGAGAATAGGAATATGATGTTGGCTCTAAGGATACGTAAGTATCCAGGGGAGTCTTCATAGAGAAAGTGGCATTTGAATAAGATAAGAAGATTGTTGGGACACCTGGGGGCGATCATTGTAGCCAGGACAGAGCAGGTCAAAGTAAAGAGTCTGAGAGGAAGGTGGGTGCTCAGAGTGCTCAGCATGAGCCAGGAGCAGTGGGAGAATGTGAGAGCAGGTGGGGCTGGCCTGCATCTGCCCCACCTGCTTCATCTCAGATTCCATGGATTATTGGTGTCCGTTACCTCATTAACAGCACCCTGCTGCTTCTCTCTGCCCTTAGCATCCTATCCACTTGGTTGCTCCCTGCCTGAGGAGTGCTATGGTCATTATTCCTTCCCCTGACTGGGGCACCATCCCCTTCTCCCCCCAGATCACCTATCTCTTTTGTGGTTTAACTTTTCTGCCACCTTAAAAAAAAAAAATCAAATGAATGAGAGGTTTTCTCTCAGGTCAGCACCTGGGTCACAATCTGATGGAGACTCTGTAGCGCTGTGGATGAGGGAGGAACAACAGGTTTGTAGGGAACACTTGCAGCCACTCTACAGGAAGGATGGCTGCAGACAGCAGGCCACTGCAGCCTATAAACTCCACAGGGGCTCTGGAGAGAGAGCTCATTTCTCTGCCTTCGCCTCTTCATCAGTTTTGGTTTTCCTACCTCTCACAGCCTTCCCATCCTGCTTCTCCAATCTAGCAGTCACATACCAGAAACAATATGTCACCACATTCACGTGTGGATGTGACTCCCTCCTCACAAGCCCCTCCCCATGGGCGTTCTGACCTTTCTCCCCCAGTGCAGACTGGATGTTCACCTGGACAGCAAGCACAGATGTCAGAGTGCTAATCGATGACAGTGATGTGAGCTTAAGGGGACCGGAACACACACAAACATTCAGGATGCTGCAGGAAAAGAAAGAGACTGACAGGGGCCAGCAAGAAAGGGGACTCCATCCAGGGTGTATTTAAGGAGACCTCCCCTGGTCCCTTCCAGACCCGGCAAAGAAGCTGCGGTTTCCTACAGCCCTGGCTGCACATGTAGAATCACTGGAGTTGTTTTTGAAAACTAATGCTCAGTCCCCCATTAAATGAGAATCTGAGGCAAAGCCCAGGCAGGTATTTCCTTAATGATTTCCACTGTGCAGGGAGGCTGAGGACCAGTGAGCCAGAATCGGAGCTGCCACAAAGGCCTTGCAGGCAGCTGTATGCAAAAGACCCTGGCTGCCTGCCTGGGACAGACTCTCTCTGGGCCTCTCTCCCATGCCAGGCCTCCCAGACTGGGCTCCAAATGATGTTCTCAAGAGGAAAGAGATGGCTAAGAGAGACAATGTCTGAGTAAGATCCTTGCTGCAGACCTTAGACGCAGCCAGCAGTGCAGCCTTGGGCAAGTTACTCAACCTCTCCTGGCCTCACTTCCTTTGTGCAGACAGATGGTCATAACAACCCCCACCTGGGGGTTGTGCTGATTGCAGATAACCTAGGTGTAAAGCTTCTCACACAGTGCCTGACTCAGCTGGTGGCTGCTATTCACTGTCCACACTGCATGGCGTGCGGGCGTGTGCCTGGCTCCACCCAGCTTTGGGCGTCAGGGCTTGCCCGCTTGTTGACTCATTGCATCTTCAAACCTGAATTTTTACCTTCTCTCTCCTTTCTTCTTCTTCTTCTTCTCTGTCCCTCCTCACTGTCTCACTCACACACACGCTCATACGTGCTCCCACATAGATGTCTCTATGGTATCTCTCACATCCCAGTCTTGTTCCTTCTGCCTGGCCTGGTCTCTCTGGCCTTCCTCCAACCTGCATGGATCCCTGTGCTTCCTCAAGATCCATCTCATGATCACCTCCCTGGAAACCTTCCCTGAACACCTCCCCACTCACCATACCCCAAACAGAGGTGGCTCCCCTGTGCTGCTGACACATCCTGTATCCGCCCCTCCTCAAAGTGGATTAGAATTGAGCAATTGAGCTCCTCAAAGTGCTTTATTATCTTATAGTTTTGGTGCTTAAAATAGTGCCCAGTATATGAGAAGTACTCAATCAATATTGACTAACGACATGAATGCTCTAAAATATCTTTCCCAGAGGTTTATGAAGTCACCCACTCTCCTCTTTCCAGCCTGAAACATCTACCAATGAAATCATTTCCTTGTGTTAAACAAGAAAAACAGCACCACATGGCCAGAAATCTAGTTATTGTAAAATGCAACTGTGCTCTTACACACTCTGAAATGTGACAGTAGATATGAGCACGGACCTCCTCTGCAGACCGCCTCATCCCCTCCCTTTGCTTCAGTGTCTGCAGATGAACAGTGGGGTCATGGGCTGGAGTTCCCTGAGTTCCCTCCAACTCCAGAACCTGGAGGTTTTAGGCTCAGATCCTGGGAGGTTCAGAGAAGCTGACTTGGGTGGGGGGCGGGGGGAGAGAAGAAGCAAGATGAAAGAATGGACAGGGCAGTGGCACCATGCCCCTGGCCATGCCCTGGTGGACAGAGACAGGGTGGAAATGATAGTATCTGAGTGGGAAGAATAATCCAGAAAGGGCAGGTCTAGATGCAGAGCCCAGAGGAACCTGGATGGGGGTGGGGTGAGAAACAAGGAGGTAAAAATGGGAGTACATAGGGTGAGGATGAGGCTCTCTCAGAAGCAAACACAATGAAAGGGCCGGGAAGAGAGAGATGAAATTTGAAGATTGGTTGCAGATTAGATTGACAAAGGCTAATGTGGATAAGGGAACGAGGGAGGCAGAACAATGAAAATGCAATGCAAGGCACAGTCTTCTTAGCCCTGAAATCTCCCCAAACAAAGTCAAAATTCACATCCTCCAAATTCAGAATGACCTAAGGGAGAGCCTGGGCCTCAGGTGGCGAATGGGACAGGAGCCCACAGGTCCAGCAGTTGGTCCTTCAGAATAGGCAGCCCCAGCCTCTGTTCACAGCAGGTAGACAGGCATGCTCTGGTGCAGACCTTATTTAATATTTACTGAGCCTGTAACTATTTATGAGTCTGTTTTTTCTCCTCAGACCTGGCCAAAAATCTTGTTTAAATTGGGTCAGGCCGTCTCCATTGCTTTAGGCCATAACACTACTCTGTTTCCTGCTGCTCTTGTATCATAGGTGGACAGCAATGGAAATCTCTGTTTGTGACCACTAACACATTCTTGGAAAATGCCTGCCCTGCTGGTATTTGGCTGAGTACTGAATAGCTGTCTTTCTAACTACCTTGGCTAGCTGGCTGCTATGTGAACAAGATGGAGATTTTTATTCATCTCCAGCATTTACATGGCATAATAAGATATGACAAACTTAACGGCAAATACTGTATATAAATTGGTATCAAAAACTATTGTGTTGGGTGTCTGGAAACACAATCACATTTGCCAATAAATTTTAACTCATTGTAGGGGCAAGGGATAAAATGAAGGGTAATGTTTTCCAAAGTTTTACCAATAATTCATAAAAATCATACAAGTGTGCTGGTGGTAAATCAACTGTCTTTACCATACCATACACGTAGGTGGTTGGTTATTGGATGGTCCTTATTTTTCTTATTTTGTCTCTTTCAGCACCAGTTGGTGACAGAGTTTGAGCACCTCTATACTGGCATATATGTTATGAGAATATTAAAAAATGTGAATAATTTTTATGCAAAAGGAAATTTAAAATAAACAGTGCAAATAAACATTCAAAATATTTATAAATTAAAATATAGAAAAGTTGAGCTGAAGAGAAAGACACACTAAGAAGTAATGGGAGAGGAATTTCCCAGTGGGAGCCACACCAAGGCATGCCCCTTGGCTTTGTGAAAGGGCACATTGGAATATTGAATGCCCAGGGGATTGAGGACAAGGCTGATGGTGAGCGCTGGTGTGGAATTTTACTAGTCAGAAAGAGAAACAGAGAGGGGGAAATGGCAAAGAGTAATTCTGTGGAAGTGAAATTAATGGATTTTTATACATAAAAAGAAACTGAGTTGAACAAAGATACTCTGTAGATATCTGACAACTTCAGAGCAAACTTTTAAATAAAATATATAAGTCTTTCAAAAGTCAGCTTCCTGAAAGATTTTTTAAATCTCAAATTCCTCTTCCCCTGTGCACAATCATCATGTAAAAACTGGGTTCCCTGAGAAGTGTAAGTACATTTTCTTTAAATACAACACACTCTTTTAAAAGCTGATAGTTTACATATTCTTAAGCCTGATAATTTTTTTTTTGTCAAAAGAAGGAAAACGCTTTATACTTTTTACTTTATAAACTTATAGAAAAAAAATCACTACTTTTTAAAAGTTTATTTTTGCAACACTTTAAAAATGAAACTCATTTTGCTACTGCCTCCTATTTTATGAATGTTCTCCTCAAATATGGTCTACTGAAATTTCACCTACCTCCTTCTTCGTTTTGATAATTCATTTGGTAGGTATTTGCATTAGATTGCTCCTGAAATGAATGACAATTGGAACACTAAAATGGTTTCCACCCCATTTCCAGAATTATACATGCAGCTCTGATGCATATGTAAAGCTATGGAGTCTATGAGGACGCCTGCCCAATTTTCCCTGTGAAACATTTGTGTGTGGAGGTAGATTTTTCCATGCATAGAAAATTTTAGATTTGCAATTACATAGGTAATTTTAAAAGTACATTTGGAAAATT
Source organism: Pipistrellus hanaki (assembly GCF_964339955.1). Lineage (NCBI taxonomy): Eukaryota > Metazoa > Chordata > Mammalia > Chiroptera > Vespertilionidae > Pipistrellus > Pipistrellus hanaki. The sequence continues at coordinate 58,096,259 of NC_140509.1, read as the reverse complement.
TGGTCATAATCTTAAATAAGCTCTTTATTCCTTGTGAAATGCTTTTGATAATAACTAAAGTTACTTTTCTCTCTCCCTGCATAAAACTAACATAGTGCTTGCTGTCCAATAGAACATTTTAGGATGATGAAAATGCTCTAAATATGTGCTATTTGATGTGAGATACTAGTCACACTGAGCACTTGAAATGTCATTAGTTCAACTGAGGGGCTGAATTCTTTTTTTTTTTTTAATTAACATATTTTTATTGATTTTAGAGAGGAAGGGAGAGGGAGAGAGAGAAACATCAATGATGAGAGAGGATCACTTACTGGCTGCCTCCTACATTCCCCATACCAGGGATCGAGCCTCCAACCTGGGCATTTACCCTGACAGGGAATCTAACCATGACTTCCTGGTTCATAGGTCAGCATTCAAACACTGAGCCACGCTGCCCAGGATAAACTGAATTCTTAATTTTATTTATCATAATTACTTTACATTTAGATAGCCACATGCGGCTCGTAGCTATAATCCAATAGATATGAATTGGTTGCCTTTGTACTTCATTCCATGGAGAACAAACCCATGCTTGTGTTTACATACAGAGTGTGTGCACCTCTGTTTTCTCTTTAGTGGAATGAGAATGGTTTCAAATGTTCTTTGCAGCTCAAACTTGTCTGACTCTCCTCTTTGTCTAAAAATATTACACTCACTACACACAGCTTTAATTCTATCACAGCCTACATGTCAGATCTAATAATATGAGCTTTTATTACTACCAATGAAAATGGCCCTGTGCACTTGAGTCTCATGCAAAATATTTGATAAATAATGTTATCAGAACATTACACAAATGGCAGAAAATATTTTTCCTTCCTGAAACCGCCATTGCACAATTGCAATTACATTCAAAGTCAACACTGGCAAATCCTCCTCCCAGGAGGCTATCCTGACTCTCCCTCCTCCCTTTCCAGCCACCAGGGAAGGCCCTTCCAGTGACACCACTGACCCCTAGGAGAGCAATTAGGACTCATCATTTGTTTGGCATCCTTCCTTCTGCTTGATGTTAAGATTCTGGTGCAGAGGCGTGTCTCAGCGGTCTTTGCGTCTCCAGCTCCTACAGGGGTGCCTGGCCAATTGATGAGACCAATACACCAATGATGATAGTTAATATTTACCAAGGGCTGCCTACGCACCAGACATCATGCTAAGGGATTTCTAGTTTCGTTTGCCCTCACAGTCTAGGAGGCACATGCTATTACAATCTCTATTTACTAAGTGTGTGATGAATGGGCACAAAACTTGCCTTCTCCTTTTCCTGGAGTTAGCCTTGTCCATTACAGAGAAAGAGAATCTGTCAGCAGCCTTTTCTACAGTGACAAGGCCTACCTAATATTTGAAAGAGCAAGGCTGAGGAGCTATAAGGATCCCAGATTCCGTTGCTGACATTCACACTGGACAGGAGCTAATTGCTTACCCCATTTTTCTGTACTTCTACTCTCGGCAGGTGTCTTAATCACACCGCCGTGCTGCTTACATCTTGGTTTAGTACTGGCAGTTAAATTGTACAAGAAAAATACAAGCTGTAAAATCTACATATTTTCTCTTTGTTGTTTTTTAATCTGCTGAGAAGTTTTATCGTGCATACCTCATTGGCTTCCCAGTAAAGACCCCCTCCTAGAATGGAAGCTCCATGTGACAGGAATTTGGTCTGGCTTGTTCATCTCCACATATATTTTCAGTCCTTAGAATAGTGCCTAACATATTATACACTAGGGGCCCAGTGCATGAATTCATGCACCTTGAAAGGAATTGTGGGCCAAGAGGTTGCTGTGGCCACAGGTGCAGGTCTTGGCTCATCCTCTGCACCCCCACACAGCCCCTTCTGCTGCAGTCCCTGGTCCCTTGACTGCCAGCAGCCCTGCTCCCGCCACTGCCGCTTCTATGTGCTGATGGGAAGCAGTGGCTGCTGCCCCGATTGCCCCTCAGGAGCAAGGGGAAATGGAGAAACCCTCAGGGGTTATCAGTGCCAGTGCCGGGTGCCAGCAGCAGGTGCAAATGCCAGGTGGGACCACGTCGCACGTGAGCAAAGAGTTTTCAGTAACCACCAAAGACTCACCCTGGTGACAGCAACCGGCACCCGCTCACCTGCTCCACCATCCTGCCACGACCAGCGCCCACCATCTTTCACATGCGCCTCTGGTGGTCAGCGCACATCATAGCGACCAGTTGTTCAGTTGTTCTGCCGTTCAGTCTATTTGCATATTAGCCTTTTATTATATAGGATACTTGGTCACCATTTGTTAGATGAATGATGACCATGATTCAAACTATTTCTATGGTTGCACTATGCTTCACTACCTTATTTGGAGAGAGTGAGAAAAGGAGGGGCAATTTTGCTTCTTTTTAAAAAATGGCTTCTTATTTATATAAAATACTCAGATTTATATATATGAAAGCCTAAGTGACCTCCGACCATTTGACCAGTAGCTATGATGTGCACTGACCATCAGGGGGCACACACTCAATGCAGGAGCTGCTAAGCTTCAGTGACTTGGCAGCTGCAGTCCTCGAGTGATGCACCTGGAACCCAAGAGGAGGGAGTCCAATTCTGGGGTACATCACCTGAGAACCACCCTCTCATAATCCTGGACCCCTTTGGGGAGAGCCAGTTTCAGCCCAGTCTCCGTAGGCCAGGCCAAGGGACCTCACCTGCCAGAGAGACCTCACTCACTCCACAGACAATCTTCAAGCTGTAACACCACCCCAGGTGGGAAAGGACAGTGGGAGATTGGCTCCAGGGCATATCCAGCCAGTCTTGCCAACCACCTTCTAATTAATTTTCTTTCAATGTGCATGAATTCGTGCACCAGACCTTTAGGATATGTATAAAAAAGGTATGAACACACAATTTGATGTGTTTAAAATTTCTTAAAATGTTAATTATTTAGCTAGATTAAGATGTGATTATAGAACATTTCTAATGCCAAACAGGATGTGTATCAGAATGACCTGAAAGAATTATTTAAAACTGCATAGGCTCAACCAGCTGGCATGGTTCAGTGGTTAAGCTTTGATCTATGAACCAGGAGGTCATGGTTCAATTCCCAGTCAGGGCATATCCCCGGGTTGTGAGCTGGATCCCCAGTATGGGGTGTGTAGGAGGCAGCCAATCAATGATTCTCATCATTGATATTTCTATCTCTCTCTCTCTCTCTCTTCCTCTCTGAAATCAATAAAAATATTTTTTAAATATTTTTAAAAACTACTTAGGCTCTGGTCTTACCCCAAGAAATTCTAATTTAATAAGTCCAGTGTGGGGATTAAAAATGTTTATTTTTATAGAGTATCCTAGTTCATTTTTAATTTTTTTTTATTTTCAAAGAAACTTAATGGTTGCATTCATCAGGTTTTCCCAGAGAAATGTAACCAATAGGAGGTGTATATAGAGATATTTATAAGTAGATATATTTTAAGGCATTGACTCACACAATTATAAGAGCTTGTGAGTGCCAAATCTATAGGCCAGGCCAGCAGGCTGGAAACTCCAGCAAAGGTTGATATTGCAGTTTTGAGAAAAATGCCATAATTTCTTCCTCTTCAGGAAGCATCAGTCTTTTCTCTTAAAGCCTTCAAATGATTGCATAAGGTCCACCCACATTATAGGGTAATCAGCTTTACTCAAAATCTACTGATTTCAATGCTCATCACACCTAAGAAAAAGTAGCTTCACAGCAACATCTAGACTGATGTTGAAACAAACTGGGTTCCATAGCCTAGACAATTTTGACACATAAAGTTAACTATCACAAAGAAGTATAACTTACATATCATAAAATGGACTCATGTAATGTATAGAGTGAGGTGAGTTTTAAAATATATACTCCCTATATCTCATTCAAAATATAAAACATTTCCTTTTCCACAGAAAGTTATCTCTTGAACCTCTAAAACACTGATTTCTCTATCATTCCGTCATATTTGTCTGTGCCAGACTTTTTCATAATTTATTTAATATGTTCTATTTGTGCCCACCTTCTTTATCTTTTTTACTGTGGTAAAATGTACAGAAGATGAAATTTACTATTTTCACTATTTTTAATTATATAGTTCTGTGGCATTAAGTACATTCACATTGAAATTTACTATTTTCACTATTTTTAATTATACAGTTCTGTGGCATTAAGTACAACCATCACCACCAACCGTCTCTAGAACTTCTTCCTCCTCCTCAATTGAAACTCTACCAACTAAACACTACCTAATGGCTCTTCCCTCTCCTGAGTCCCTGACACCTATCTTTCTACTTCTTGTCTCTGTGAGTTTGACTACTCTAGGTACTTCGTAAAAGTGGAATCGTGCAATATTTGTCATCCATTTTGTAGTGTGTGTTTGAATTTTCTTCTTTTCTAAGGATGAATGATATTCCTTTGTCTGTATATATCCCAGTTTACAATCCATTTATTCATAGATGTACAACTGTGTGCCTGACTTCTATCGCTTACCATAATGCTTTGAGATTCACCCATTTAGTTGTTTATATCTGTAGTTGTTTCATTAGGTAATTTTGATGATTCTTAAACTCTTCTAACCAAATGAACACTGGAATACGTTTTGTTTTGTTTTCTTTTTTCCTTCTCTGGTTTATTATTAACCAGTTGGTTTATTATGTGTCTGTCTGTGGTAAGAAATTTCTATCACTCGTGGGCATATTTCAGGACAAGGACAAGGAATAGGACGTGGTAATAATTTGCAGTTGTATGGCACTGACTACTGACAGCACTTATTTTTGTGCCTTGTGTCATGTAATCTTCTTAATAACCCTTTGATATATCATTATCCCCACCTTACCCAAGAGAAAGCTTAGGCCACGCAGGATTAAATAGTGATGTGCCCAAGGTCACACACGTGGCAAGTGGCAGAACTGTCATATTATCCCAATCCTTCTGAGCCAGGTTCAGTGCTCACAGCTGCCTATGCATTTATGTGAAGGGCACAAGGAAGGCTTCCATCACAGAAAATAACTCTCCCATCAGCCCATCTGGGTGCCTGAAATTCCTGGCATAAATTGACATCTTTGACTCCTAAGAGTGCTGCAATCCACGAGAAATTCCGTTTAAGATAAAAATGAGCTGCAGTTGCACCAAGTTCATTCAGTGGGAATCAGTTCATAACAATAATAAAGCAATGGCCATTCATTGAACCTGGCTCTCTGCTAGGCTCCTGCCTTCACTGAATATCTTCCTTCTCAGAATAATCCTGAGAGGTTGGCTATTACCATTCCCATGTTACACATGAATAAACTGGGCCCAGATGCTTAAGTGACTTCCCCAAAGTTACAAGCAAGTAACTGGAGGAACGTGTCCTTTCATCTTCCATCTGACTGGCTGTATAGACAGCATTTTTAATCACTATCGTATACTGACTCTTACCAGAAATTCTTTTAATAAGAAACCGAATGGGGTAGGGTGGAGAGGTGGCAAGAGATCAGAACATTCCTGAGGCAAATAGCTGGGGAAAAAGGAGTCCAATTGAACTTTTTGCAAAAGTTTGCCTGGGGCTGGCCGGGATTACTACTTATGAATGACTTGCTATGGAAAACTGATAAAGGCCCCTCTGTGTTACTTTCCCCTCGCTCCTTTTTAAATGACTCCTTCTCCACTAAATCCTTTGCCTATGCGAACTATGTCTCAGGCACTTTTTTCTGGGTGTATCCAGGGAGTGTTTCTGAAATGTTGTTTCTTACCGAGCGTCCTAATGAACTGATGATATGAATCGGGGTGAAGAAAGGAGAATATAAGATTCATGCTGCTCTTTGATTAATGCTTCTCAGGATCTTACCTCAGAGCGTTGTTGTTTTAATGGCCTCCTACAGGTATTTTTCTGAGAGGTCTCCGAGGGCTTTATTTCCTCCTTCCCTGCAGGAGTGCCTGTCAGCTTCCAGGCTGAACGTGTTTGACTTCAAAGGAGAACCAGCCGGGGAAATTTGCCTATTTCTGCATTTTAGAACAGAGCCGAACAATGCCAAGGAGGCTATCATGTGTTGATGAGGAGTCAGCAGGAAGGGCTAGTCAGGTAATCGGCAAGTTGATATATTTGAGACGCGGTGGAGTCTTTTCAGCTAAGTACTCTCCCTGCACTGTGAGAATCGATTAATCAGGAGGAGTTCCATTTAGGGTCCCGCTTATGCCATTTATTGTGTTAGTGCCTTAAACAGGAATGAGTGAGCTCAGCCTCCATTATTGGGATAAAAGTCTACCAAATTACCAATTTCTTAAGAATTGCCTCTGATGTAGATACCACCAGAAATAAGAGAGCCTTTGGTCTCGCTAAATAGTGAACAGTTTTCATGAAAGGGTAGAAAAGTGGTTTTCTATAATTCAGTGATTCATTTTTTGCTGCACTGCAATCAAGTTTGATATGTTTAAAATATTTTTGAAATACTGCCCTAAACTTTACAGGTAATTTTCTCAGAATACTCAAACATTTTTAAATGTCCTATAGAATGTACTTCTAAAATTGTGTGCATTGGTAAGGGATTTATATTGGAAAACGTAAATTTTCCAAATTGTATGTACTATTTTGGAAGAGTACTATTTGAAAGAGATATGTTAGGTTATTCTTAATATCTTATGCTAATATTAATTTTCCCTAAAGATGTTTCAACTTCAGCAGTTTCATGTTTGTTTGTTATTTTTAATTTTTAAAGGGTGAGGACTTGATTAGAAACTGACAGTTTCCCTAATAAACACACCCAATGATGTGTTTTTATTTACTTGAGACCGGGGGCGAGGGGGGGGGGGGGGGAGAGAAAGGAGGGGGAGAGAAACCTTGATATGAGAGAGAAACATGCCCCCCAACCGGTATCGAACCCAAAACCTGGGTATATACCCTGACCAGGAATCAAACCCATGACCTTTAGGTTTTCTGGACAATGTCCCAACCAAGCCACACTGACCAGGCAGCAGTTTGCTTTTTTAAAAAGGGAAAATGAAACATTTAATTTGTTGACCATATTCCATGTTCTATATTGCAGTAAAATATCACATCTTCCAGAGAAAAAATCAATTATATTTTATTTACTTTCCCCAGACTGAGTTTACCAATCTGAGATATATAAACATATATCCTGGCTGCCTCTCTTAAGAAATTTCTAATGAAAGTAGCCACCCCAGCAAATTGCTTTTACCACACAGCTAGAATCACTCTATGGACTAAGCTTTGAAATATTGCATCTTATTTGCTCATTTTATAGAACATTTTCCTTACTACTATCAAGCAATTTGCTGGAGAGAAATATGCCAAATGACCCAAAACAATGTAAATCTGAAAATCAATAGTTGATTGTTAATAATATGGTCCCTTTCTCTGCTGAAAGAGGAGAGACATTTCAATTACCTTGTCTCAAATGTACCAAGGAAAGGATAAATAAAGTTCAATCCTTTGTGTTGTTTTTCCCCATTACCAGGATTTCTTTTTCATCAGCAAGTAATGTTCAAACTTTTTAAATAGGGATGATCTTGGACACATTTGTGTATCAAACAACTCAGTTATTACGGTGGAAAAATATAAGCTAGAACATTTTCAAAACTCATTTATCCAAATCTAAGTATCAGTCTGATGTAAGGGAAACAAACTCGCATATTCTTTTACTGTCATATGTGGATGGGCCCTGAGAGGGGACAAGGCAGGTTGAAACACTTGTAGAATAAGGATGACAGACTGAGAGCAGTGAAGGAAAGCCCCAGGGGTATCATCTGACTCAACATGCATCCCTGGTGTCATTGCACTGCTGGGCTTCTCATTCCCTCCAAGTTGAAAGCAGTTCTGACCTGTGCTAGGCTCTGGAGCTGGAAATGGATAAGGACTTGTTGAGTGTTGGAGTATGGTGCGGCATCAAGAAGGGTGGGAGTGTACGTTATTAAGTCCACCCACAGAGGCAAAGTCAATGGTAGCAAGAGCTGGACAAAAAAGCAGGGGCAGCAGTTGGAAAGGTCAAATCTGATCTCAGAAAGCCTTCCAGAGGCGAGCGGAAAGAAGGAAAGGAAGCTGTTTGTGAGGAGCTCCCTCTTGCTGGAGGGAGCTGATTGATAAAGTACTACCAGCTATGACCTCCTTAGAGAGTGGGTCTGACGGTAACCATGATGAAGAGAAGAAGCCAGGCAGCTGGTATTCTAACATATGCTTGGAAAAAAGAGATCCAGCCCAGCCGGTATGACTCAGAGTTTGAGCTTTGACCTATGAACCAGGAAGTCACTGTTAGATTCCCATCAGGGCACAGGCCTGGGTTACGGTGTTGATCCCCAGTAGGGGGCATGCAGGAGGCAGCCGATCAATTATTCTCTCCCATCGTTGATGTTTCTATCTATCTCTCTCACTTTCTCTCTGAAATCAATAAAAATATATTTTAAAAAGAAAGAGAGAAAGAAAGAAATCCAGAGAGCAGCAACAGATCCTCCCTGAGGTATCCTGGGCATTGTAAAATCATGGTTGTAAAATCTTGGAGACACCAAATTTTTTTTAAAATATGTTTTATTGATTTTTTTACAGAGAGGAAGGGAGAGAGATAAAGAGCTAGAAACATCGATGAAAAAGAAACATTGATCAACTGCCTCCTGCACACCCCCCACTGGGGATGTGCCCACAAACAAGGTACATGCCCTTGACCGGAATCGAACCTGGAACCCTTCAAGTCTGCAGGCTGATGCTCTATCCACTGAGCCAAACAGGTTTCTGCTTGGAGACACCAAATATTAACCTATGCAAAGAATTATTAAATTTCCAAGGTAATATTTTGTACTTGCAAGTACATGTGTTCCTTACAGAGTGCATGTGAGCCAAGGACCCATCACCAAGGACAGGCCCATTTGTCTGAAAAAAAACAGCTAGATTTCTGAGCTAGTTGTGAAGGTCAAGGCTATGAGTTAGCATGCTGAATGGTATCATGTATCTGTATACTTGCAGAAAATGTTAATTGTGTTCAAAAATTGATTTGGCTAAAGAGGAGAACTTGTTATAGTTAGAAACAGGAAACTGACCTTGAATGTCAGAATTTGGATTTGATTTTATTGCACAACAATTATTTATTAATATATTTTCATTTTTTTACACTTTTGGAAGAAATTTTTATTTGCTCTTTTCACTTATTTTCCCTTCTCCCCTTATTTTAGACACATCTTTAATTGTTTGAAACATTCAAACTCTGAATTGAAAGAACGAGAAGTCATTTAACTTGGACTCGTTTGTCTCATTCCTACAATGAAAGTCTGGGGCTAGGACATTTCTGAGATCTCTTTCAGTTCACAGTTGTGATTTTGGGCAGTGTAAAAATAATAATAATAATAAATACTGTACAGATATACTTGACACTGAATAGACAAGTTGTTTTCACCTGCTTAATGATTCCATTTTTAAGTAGATTTCTGCAGATTGAGAGTTCAGTAGATCAGATGTTACAATCTTGTGTAAATGATGATAATATTGTGAGCCAAGAGTCCTCCCTGTCTCTGTGCTTTTGTGCCCCATACTTTATTGTTCAATAAATACTCCTCCAAAGGTGGGGAATGTGTTGGTGGTGAAGGCCCAATTGGTTGTATGTCTGGCAATATATTTGTAGCATATCCTATATAATACTATATAATAAAGAGCTAATATGCAAATGGTCTCACACCCTTATACCCTCGTACTATGGCCAGGGGACCTGAGGCCGGGCTGGAGGATCTGAGGCCACGCCCCCAGCTTGTTGGGGCTTGACCAGAGACCTGAGGCTGCACCCCCACATGCATACCCGGCAGGGCTTGACAGGGGTGGGGCTGGCTGGGGCTGGGTCTTGCATGATTTCAAGGTGCACGCGAGTGGGCAGGGACTTGACTCTGGGTCCCACAGCACACCCCAGACTCTGACAGGAGGGAGATATTCATATACATTTTACTAATTTTCTTTCATCTCTGACACTTCCATTATAGAGAAAGGGCAAACAGCAATATTAAAATATTTCCTCTAATTCTCTTTTAATCTGCATGAATTTTGTGCACCAGGCGACTAGTGTTAACCTAAGTGTAGTTTAACTTTCCTAGGCGATTTGTTTTCTTCCAAACTTATGTTAACATGGATTATCATGAAAATAAAGCACACGTTAAAGACACCAGTTATATCTAATGTTGCAACCATTCCAAACTAAACATAATCCACCACCTATTGAAAATGACCTGCAGAGAAGAATTTCCAGCTGTACTGGTATGCAGTAAAGGCTCGGTCGTGCTCTCTCACTCTCCCCTCACATTCCCTGGGACTTCTGAAGCATAAACTCACTCCATAACCATGGAGACTGTGTCCTTCACAGCTATATCCCCAGACCTAGACAGCCTTCCAAAAAGTAGGGGCTCACTAACGTCTAAGGGATGAAAGAAAGCATGTTTATGTGAAGTGGCGAAATAAGTTTAAGAACAACACCAAAGGTTGGCATCAGAGAACAGCGTGGATCCTGCAGAGGTGAGTCCTGAGGGCTTGGGACAGTCAGGGTAATCTCTATTTTAAAATAAACTTTAAGGGCTCATCAGACATTCTGGAAACCAATGGCAGCAGGGATGGCTAATCAGAGTGGCTGGAGGTCCCAGCTGGATTTTTATTTCAGCAATACCCAAACCAGGCTCATCCCCAGGGACAGAGGCTGCTGTCTGGGCTGGGCGAGAGGAGAACCCCAGTCTCATTAGAAGGGAGGCAAGGTCAGGGAAGGCAGAAAGCCCAGCACATAGTCCCTAGGCTGCTCCTCAGACAGGACCATCAGTGAGTAGAAAATAAGAAGTGAACAGAACTAAGATCTAATAATAATTTCTTAGTCATCACCCATAACTATATTCCACCTCCAAAAATAAACAGATATGCAAATAAATCAATCAATCACTGTTTTAAAATAAACATTCAATTTCTTTCCAAAGACCCTGCAAAGATCTTTAAGTAATGCTCTATAATAAAAAATTAATTAGCATAATATGCTAATTAGATTGGACATCCTTCCAGATGTCCTTCCGGATGACATTCCAGAGGAAGCTGGGGCTGCGAAGGAAGCTTGGGTCCCGGGTGCCAGAAGGAAACTGGTGCCAGCAGCTGGGGGAAGGAAGGCCTACTCTTGTATGAATTTTCTGCATCGGGCCTCTAGTATTATAATAACCAAATATTGGAGAAACCTTAATATTCAAATACAGTGGTTGGTCTTAAAAATATGTGGGATAAACATATATTAATACTATACAGCCATGTAAAATGATTTATAAGTATTCTTTTAATATGTTATTAGGTGAAAAAATAAGGTAATAACTAGTGTTTACATTTTAGCATAACTCTTTGCCTACAAAGAAAGGGTCTAAAATGATATGACGAGATATTACCAGTGGTTTTTATTCTATTATTGGATTACATGGATTTTTCTTTTCTGCTTACGTAAAATTTTTAGTTTTTCTATAATGAACATGTATGACTTCTAAAATAAGATTAAAGCAACAGTCAAAACCGGTTTGGCTCAGTGGATAGAGCGTCAGCCTGCGGACTGAAAGGTCTCAGGTTCGATTCCGGTCAAGGGCATGTACATTGGTTGCGGGCACATCCCCAATAGGGTGTGTGCAGGAGGCAGCTGATCGATGTTTCTCTCTCATCAATATTTTAGCTCTCTATCCCTCTCCCTTCCTCTCTGTAAAAAATCAATAAAATATATTTTAAAAAAAGAAAAAAATAAAGCAACAAATTTTTAAAAAATTAACAAGCAATCCTTTTTCTTTGGGGCACCAGGTTACAGAAAGGCCTCTGAGTACGACGTCACATGTCTTTCCACATCCTGAGAAATGGGCTGACTCTCTGGTGTGTGCCTCTGCTCCCTGGAGTGAGTCTGCCCACAGGAGCCTCCGGCACAGAGGTTCCCACTTCTATTGTAGCTGAAGAATTTTGAACATTGTTATGAGGAATGTAAACCATGGGTCAGAGCAGCAATACAAAAACAATAAGAGTAGTTTTGCTTCAAGAAATCCAACTCCATTTAAAGGGCCTGAATTCCCATTTATAAGCCTGAGGAACATTAGAGTTTGAACGCTTTTTGTTTCCTTTCAAATCTACATTAATATTTGGCTCGGTGTTCATAGGCAAGCAATTCAGCACCGGAGGTACAATTTTTCTTCCAGAATGCTAAAATCACTTTAGCCGTTTGGCTTGTAGTAAATGGTGAGTTGTAGTCTCAGATGCCAAGTTTTCCTCCAATTATAGGTGTACATTACTGGGACTTATGAAAGGAAAGGAAAAAAAAAAAAAACACATGCAAAACCTCCCTTTTTAATTCTTGGAATTCAAGTCCTGAAGGAAAAAAAAACTAGAAGCTCTTAAAAGAAGAGAACTACCCTCAGCTGTAAATTAGAAAAGCCAATTTGACCATTGCTTGTCATTTTACAGAAGATTTTTATTTTATTTTATCTGAGTATACTCTTTTGTATTAAATATGTTTCTGGACTATACTGAAAAGTAACTTAGTATTTTGCACATGACTTACTAGAAAGATTCTCGAAATGTGGCTTATAAATCATTAATGTCCCATGAGTTTCTAAACTCTTCTTCCAGTTGAACTGAAAAGAGAGACCAAAATGTAATCCCATAAAGAAGCAGTTTTTTCCTGTGGGATTAAATCCATTGTTTGCTTAAAGCACACACACGTGCATGCACTCTCACACACACACACATTAAATTAATATTTCAAAAATGTAAAATAGTAGTGCCATGTAATCTTAGAGTTAGATGTGAAAGGCATCAAGGTATGTTTTAAAGAATACAAATGTTGAAATCACAGAAAAATTGATTTCAAGTTTTAGTTTAGTTAGTTATTATCTGAGTGTAGGGCCAAATTGATCTCTCTGAGCTTCAGTATCTCTTGTTTTTAAAAAAGGACAAGGAACCCTTACACAGAAGGCTTGAAAAATTAGAGGGGAGAAGATATGTAAGGATCTTCTCATAATCGCTAACAAGTACTAAGTGTTAATAAATGCTAGTTGGGGGCTTGTTGGTTTATTATGTTTGTTTCACTTTATTGTAAGCACCTTGAGGGTAGGAACTATATCCTCTTTGGATCCCCTAATGTTGTAGCACAATTTCTAACTCCTACTAATTGCCTAATAAACATTTGTCAAATACATTAATGGATCACCCTGCAATGACTGAGAGCTGCTCATCAGGATTATTCTAACTCGATCATAATCCTATATAATAAAATGGTAATGTGCAAATAGAGTAGACCCAATGGCAGAACAACTGAACAACCAATCAAAGTGTAATATGCTAATGATATGCTAAGGATGTTCAACCACTTGCTATGACGTGCACTGACCACCAAGGGCAGACAACTGGTCAGCCAGTTGCTATGATGGGCACTGACCACCAGGAGGTAGGTTAGCTTGCTGCTGGGGTTCAGCTGATCAGGACTGAGTGAGATGGGCTAGACATGCCCTGGAGTCCTGCTGTGGTCCCTCCCCAGCCTGATTGTTCGCTGATGGGGTCCCTCGGCCTGGCCTGCACCTTCTTGCAATCCAGGACCTCTTAGGATGTCAGAGAGCCAGTTTCAGCCCAATCAGCAGGCCACTCCCCTTGGGAGGGCACCAGACACAGAGCTCATGGCTGGCGATCAGGACTGATTGGACACAAGCCTGTGGCAGGCACAGTGGGGTCAGAATGAGCCGGAGTAGCAGGTAGGAGCTGCAGGCAGCATTGGACTGCGGATTTCAGCCCAATCCCCTCAGGCCACCCAGAGGAACCCCACCCACGCACAAATTCATGCACTAGGCCTCTCGTGTGACATAATAGAACTTCCCAGATTTCCCATTCCTTTTAGACTTTATTATTTCAATATCATATAAATATTTTCTCTAAATCTTTTGTATTCACTTCTCTCAAAGCTAGAGTACATTTTAATACCCAGTGTTCCCCACTTTAGTAGATACTTATTCTCCCATGTTTCGCATTACTTTCTTAGAATTAAGCAGTTCTTCCTTATTGAGCCAATATAATTTCAATTTGCAGTTCCCATCACTGCCTCTCCAGCTTTTGAAAAATCACAGTGTTGCTTTTGAAAGATCATTTTATTTCCTGGATGAGTCAAAAATGTATCAGCTTCTTCCATTTTATCAGGACAAAATTTCTGACATCTCGAAAGGATAATGTCTCTGAGTGGTCTGATCACTGTGAGTCTTAACCACCTGTGTGAGGAAAGCATGTGACTGACACCTCCACATGAAGTCAGTTTTCTACTGCTCTGCTTACTTTCCCTCAGGTACTGTGTGTTCCATTCTCCCCTTTAGGTTTGTGGATATCCACTCAACATGTACATGTTTTTCTAGTCTCTCATTCCCTTCAGTGTAGCTGCTCCTTGTGAATAAGGTTAACTGTATCAGGATGGTGTACAGGGTGGGCAAAAGTAGATTTATAATTTTTCATGTGGAAACTAATACAATAAGTAATAAGTAATGATACAAGAATAAATTGTGTTTCTCATACTCATAACTATAAACCCACTTGTGCTCCATTCTGTATATTATGCTTTGATTACAAACAACCCACAAATCTAAGCAGTTTAAAATTGTTGGGTTTTTTTCTCTCTCAGACTTCATATCCACCATGGATTGAGTGTTCTTCTGTTCTGTTTGGCCTCGATTCAGTACCGAGTCAATAGACCAGCTACTCTCTGGAACACAGCCAAACACTAGGCGCTATGACAGAGGGGCAAGGTCTATGGCATGTCTCACACTAGCTCTTAAAGTTTTCGCTAGATGCGAGGTGTGTCATTCTTGCTCATACTTTAATGGCCAGAGTAAGTCCTATGCCACGCCTGTCTTAAAGGGGAATGAGGCAGTACTCTCCTACAACCTGTATATAAGAAGAGCCAGAAATAACTGGTTAAGGAACTAATGCCTGAGAATTCTGTTCTGCCAATTCATTCTGATCATGACTCCTGTCTCACCTGAGCGTGCTCAGATTTACTTCTGTGTTTTAAAATTTCAAGTTCACTTAATGTATTAACCATTCACTCTCAAATAGAAAATGGGAACCAGTAGTCAATATTATGGTTAATAATGGGAATAACCCCATATAACTGCTTTATTATATATACATTGTTTTTAACACAGTTAAGCCAATCCTTAAGAAATCAACAGTTTGAGAATTAGTAGACAAAACTTAGATTTGCCTCTTGGAATCAACTTATTTCCATACGTTACTTTTTCCCACTGAAAATTATGCCTATCTTTTATGACATGTAGGAATGGCTAAGCCAGCAAGAATTTATACTTGTCTTCTCAGACCCTTAATGGTACTTCAAGATACCTGCCTTAAAGATTTGTAAATCTGATCATAATACAGAAAACCCACAACTAGAGGAATAAAGGAGTTCTCCTTGCCACAGAGAGAAGGCCCTGTGAATGTTAATATCGTCATTAATTCCCTCTGTAACCTGAGGCAAATCACTTAAGTGCTAGCTGTCTCTCTTTTCTGGTCCAAGGATAATATTAACATACTTCTCCAGTTCTTGTGAGGCATAATATATAGAATTGATTACAAGAGCATTTTCAGAATAGGAGACACTGTGGAGACATTTGATGTGCTCTGAATTCCCAGTGCTCCTCCTAGAGGTGAATATCTACCGAGGGAGAGAAATGTCTGAGGCGAGGGGTTGTTCTATAGGGTAAAGAAGTCTATGCCTGAATTCCCAATTAGGCAGAGTCAGGTATCTCTGTTGTGGATTATATCTGGGCTGTTTGATGTACTGATCTTCTTCCTTTCTTTGGGCATTTTTCTGCTTTCTGTCCTAACCACTTGGGAGAGCAGATAGAATTCAAATTAGTCCTTTTTTGCCTGGTGTGGAATCTCTAGAAAAAAGTTAGATTGGGGAGCTGGTTATAAATAATACTGTGCTTTAGGTTTAGAGTTAGAGTACACGTCATTACAGTTGTTTAGCATTTAATGTTTGCAAAGTGCTTTCACAACGTGTATGATCTTATGTGGGCCTTAGGATAACTCTGTAAAATGGGCATCATTGAAATATGCAGAGAGGAGACCTCAAGGTTGAAAAGATTCAGTATATTGCCCAAAGTTGTCATGCTAAGAACTGACAAGCTCAACCCTAGATTTTCTGACTGTGCAAGGAGCAATCTTTCATTCCACTGTTCCAGGCTGCCTTTATGCTTCCTGGCTATGAACCCTATGACCAGATAAAACCAACATAGGGTAAAAAAGTGGAGAATTGGTTGAAGAAACAAGCAGAAAAGTGCTTATCAAAGCCAAATTCAAGATCTTTTGCTGAAGAATTAAAAGGAACTGTTCCTTCAAGATTAATTTTAGTATTCTAATGAATTAAAATTAATTCAGTTAATCAGTTATTTCTCACCAGAGCAATCAGCCAGAATGGGAGGGGGAGATATTTATAACTCCCAGTAAAAATGATGACTTGATTTCTTAATAAAGGTATTAGCCAATAACTCAACTCCATTTCCCCCCACCAAATGAATAAAGAAGAATAAGGAGAGTTAATTTTCATTTACTCATTATGCATTCATTTACTACCACTTGCCTACAAGTTGTAGCCTGATGGATGGAGGGAGGGGGAGAACAGATAAGAAAACAGATTACTATAATTTAGTAAATGCTGTAATATAACAAAGGCTGGTACTGAACCCAAAAGGAAAGGTTAAGAAAACTTTTAAGAAGAGGCAGCCATTGAGGTAAAAGTTAGCTGGGTCAATGGTGGGGAATGGAGTTCCAGTTATTAGAGCAGAAGCACAGAGCTCTGCTTGGTAAGCAGATTAGGAAGGCGGTGGAAAGCAGAGGGAGATGGGCTAGACAGGGCAGCAAGGTGGAGACCTTCAAAACCTGGTCTAGCTTGCTAAGAAATGCTAACTTTTTCTTGCTGTTAATCCTCATCCAAGGATATTCTTCCCATTGATTCTTTTTTTTTCTAGAAAATGGAAGAGAGAGGGAAAGACAGAGAGAGAAAAACATTTAGGTGAGAGAGACACATAATTTGGTTGCCTCCCCCATGCACCTTGACAGGGGCCAGGGATGGAGTTTGCAACCGAGGTACATGCCCTTGACCAGAATAGAACCCAGGATCCTTCAGTCCGAAAGCTGACATTAACCACTGAGCTACTGGCCAGAGCTAACTTTATTCTTAATGCTGTTGGAGCTGCTGATGAATCTGCACAACATAGAAAGTCTGAATGTGCGGCAGAGAAATTCGGGGTCTTGGGAGGACTCAGAAACCTGCAAGGAGGTTGTTAGTTAAATCCAAGCAAGAACCAAGATAGGGAGTGGTTCTGCTATTTGCTGCATGTCATTTAGCTCACACCTGGGCAAATCAGAAACTATAATCCAGTTTCCTAATTCCTAGGCTGGCGTTTTTTCTCCCATCCATAATGCCTTCCCGTTTCTTTGGCATTTTCTTTCTGTAGAAAATTCTATTCCTTCTGTAAAGTGTACAAAGATGCCAGAACATTTTAAAGGTAATCTCCTTCTCCATACTAAGCCTGAGTATTTATCATTGTGATGCTAACGTTTAGACACTTCTCACCGGCAATCCCATCCATGCAATCTTATTTGGTTTTCTTCTCAGAATGTGCAAGCTATTTTTAACTTCTGCGGGTAAAAATCAAGATGCCCTAAATGTCTCCAGTTAAATAATTTAAACTTAAAGTTTTAACTTTTCTTTATATTGCAGTTTGGAGAATAAATCAAAGCAGTTGTTTTATTTCATTCTTTAGTTATCAAAAGATAACTGTTCATTGTTAATGAGAATTGTAGGGCCAGTTCACTGCAGTGATAAATTCAGAGCATAAAAGATCATATATCAACACGACCTCACTAACCTTCTCTGAACTAAATGACAAACTGCTAGAAATAGCCTTTGGATCAGGTCACGGACACACTAAAATACTTACCCTTCACCACAGAACTCTATTGAACCCTATCTATCATTTGCCACCTTCAATCGCAGAAGCCTGCTTCAATGCTACACAGAATTTCAAACAAGAAATAAAAGGAGAGGAAAACTTGCTTCAAATAGCCCAACTTCTGATTTTATTTAACATTTCTTTGAACTTTTGAAATAATGTGGGGAAAGGTCATAGCCAGTTACATTATGCTTCTTGCATTTGTAGAATTGTGGTATAAGGGAAAGATGGGGTTTTAGAGACAATAGGTATCAGCCTGGTGTCTATGCCTCACTTTCTCTTCTATAAGAGGATAATATCATATCAGTGCCAAGACTGATGTATGACATTACTCTTTTCTTAACAGCAAAATGAAACCCAGCTAATAGAGACTGTTAAGCTTTCTAAGAGACTAGTATGATTCCACCAGTGGGTTCTAAGACTGCCATCTTCTTGTTATGTATACTTACTGCACATACTTCAACCCCATCTTTAAATAAATTCCATTAATTCTTGTTCTAAATTTATATATGAAAGACTTCTTCATCTAGAAAATCAGGGTTTTAAATAAATCATCTTCAGGGAAACATTCCTCAACCACTATTAACCACTCTAACATTCATGTGTTATTTTCATATATTTTTCATGTGAGAGAGAAATATTTGGGAGTATAAAAATTAAAATGTATTCTTACATAGGATGTTGAACTACATAGTTTGTTAATGAGTAATTAGTGAGATTTTGCATTGAACACAGCATTTATGCATTTGAACCTCTGCTGTAGAGCCTAAGATCATCGGAAAACACAGATATTTACATTATGATTCATAACAGTAGCAAAATTAGTTATGAAGTAGCAACGAAAATATTTTATGGTTGGGGGTCACCACAAAATGAGGAACTGCATTAAAGGGTCACAGCATTAGAAAGGTTGAGAACCACTGGTCTAGAAGGATGGGATTCGGGGCTCAATGGAACAGATTGGCTGCCAATTGGCTCATGGTCAGTTAGTACATCCACTACTACATGTGGAAAACAGATTGTATATGTATTGTAGCAATGGAAACAGGTTAGGGAAATGGTGAAAGATGCTGCATTTTCCAACTATTTATACTTCCCTTTTTCTATAAAGGAACAAGTACAAACTGAGGATAAATTGATGAAAGGCAGTGTGGAGATTTGAGAAAAGAAAAGTTGTGAAATAATCACCTTAGAGAGCGAGAAAATGAATTTATAGAAAAGTGTTGTGATAAGATTGTCCTGAAATGTCACGAGGTCAGTTTTGATGTCGCCGTATTTGAAATGAGGTCAGTTAGCATGTTTGTGAATTTCCCAGTGGCTGGCTCTGTGGGTGCTGACATAAAGAAGATAGTTAGGTTTAACCATGGCTATTCGTTTGCTATTGCTGCTATAGCACCACAAATTTAGTGGCTTTAAATGACACCAAGTTCTTATCTGACTTTGAGGAAGTCAGAAATTAAAGGTGGGTCTCAGTGGGCTGAATTCAGGGTGTCAGCAGGGCTGCGTTCCTTTAGAAGACTCTAGGGAAGAATCTTTGCCTTCTCCAGCACCTCAAGTGCATTTTCTTGGCTCATTTCTCCCTTGGATCTTCAAAGCCAGCAACTCTGGCCAGGTTCTTCTCATGTCGCTCCTCTGCTTCTCCCTCCTCCCATGTGACCACCTCAGGCCCACCAGAGAATACATGATAATCCCCCATGCCCAGGCCCACTAATTAGCAATATTAATTCCATCTACAGCTTTAATTCCCCTTTGTCATATCACTTCACATATTCATACTTTGGGGATTGGATTGTAGATATCTTTGGGGAGTCATTATTTTGCCTAATACTGTATCAGTCTGCTCTGACTGCTATAATAAAATATCACAGCCTGGGTGGTTTAAACAACAGGGATTTCTTTTCTTGCAGTCTGCAAGCTGGAAATTGGAGATCAGGGTACCTGCATGGTCGGTTTCCGATGAGAATTCCCTTCCTGGTTTGCAGTTGGCTTCCTTCTCCCCATGTCATTTACATGGCAACTGGGGGTGGGGCGAATGCTCTCTCGTGTCTTTTCCTATTAGGACACTAATTCTATGGGATCAGGGTCCCTCCCTTATGTTGTCATTTAACCTTACCTCCTCATAGACTCTGTCCCCAAAGAGTCACATTGGGGGTTAAAGCATCAATGTATGAATTTGGAGGGGATACAATTCAATCCATAGCATACACCGTGGTTGGCATTTTACCAGATAAGGTATGATGAAATGAAGGAAGGAGAGTGAGAAACTTGAGTGTTTTCAAGGAATGGTTATAAAACTAACCCATAGAACCCAAGCTGTAAGTAGAGTGCGAGGGAGTGAGAAGGATGGTTTACAAGGGAAATTTCTGTTGCTTAATCCACCTCGTCTATGATGTTACAGAGCCACAGCAGACTGATCCAGTATTAAGAAATATAACAATTCCCCAAAGATATCCATGAATTAATAATATCCAGTAATGATGTCAATGAGGTCAGGAAACTTCTGGCATGGCAAATCAGCAAGCTGGAAGAACAGGAGGCGATGGTCAGAGGGCAGGAGATTTAGTAAAAATGGGATTTTGGCCCAGGCGGAGTAGCTCGGTGGTTAAGCATGGACCTATAAACCAGGAGGTCATGCTTTGATTCCATCAGGGCATATGCCCAGGTTTCGGGCTCAATCCCCAGTGTGGGGCATGCAGGAGGCAACTGATCAATGATTCTCTCTCATAATTGACGTTTCTATCCCTCTCCCTTCTTCTCTGAAAATAATAAAAATACTTTAATGGGATTTCAGAAGTTAGGGTTATTGGAAATGGCAAGGTTTCTGAGTTTTAAAACTGAATTACCCAAAGAAACTAATAAAAATTTATTTTCCTCTAAAGGAACTTAGGCACCTAGAATTGCCCCAAGGTGATAGTAAGATTCCAGGATGCTTGATTTTTTAAAAATAGTAAGTGAAGTTTATCCATCTTGAAAAGTAAACCCAGTTTCCCATTCTGTCTCTGGCCCGTCCTTCAGCCTCAGCGAGGTGGGAGTAGGGAGAGCAGAGCAGGTAGAGTAGGAAGAGCAGAGAAGGCTGGGTAGGGAGAGCAATATGCAGAGAGGCTTTTCTATCGCCCAGGGAAGCAGAGGCCATAGATTGACGCAGAAGACTGATGCTCTGTGGGAGGAGGTAGTCTTTCTCTTTGGGGACTAGGAAATGACTTAGAAAATTATGTATAACTGCTTCCACTACAATGTGGCAGTTATTTGGGATGCCTTCCATGGTACCTAGGGAACATTTTGTATCCAATTTGCTAAGGATATTTCTATTTTGAACTTAAAACTGTTTCATGCTTTATTTTGCAATACAAATATGGGTCATCTCATTGCAGCGCTCATTGAAAGATTTCTCTCTGGCGTACTATGCCCAGAAAGCATTGAATTAGTTCTGCTCTATGGAAACCAGTACAAAATTGTCTGAGAAGGGCATAGTTTCTAGTCACATTATTGAAATCTCGTTTTTTTTCTTCCAAGTCCATGCATGTCGTACTTTATTCCAAAGCAGTACAAAATGACAGCTTACTGAAAACAAGAGGCCATATCTGTATGCTCTCTGTAGTTTGGGGGTGAATATGAGTTGGATGAGAAGTCTATTGAATAAATTTAGGGAATTAATGAAATGGTTTATTATCTGTTCTGAGGTTAGTAATTAATTGAATGCAATTATTGCAACAATATTATTATAAAATGAGGATTTGCCTGTGCCTTTTGAAGAGAATTTAGAAACAGGTGTTTGTTTTAACTAGTGAGAAACTAGTACACTATCCATGTTTTAAACATGTTACTGAAATAATAGACACACTACATTATGGAATATGCAAATACAAGTTGCAACTCTTTAAAAATTCATGTGATTATTTCCATGACACATTTAATAGTCTCACACGTCTCATCCCATATCACACCCTTTGTTCACACTCTCATATCCCTCTTTCCTCCTTTCTTTCAACTTTGTAATCTCCTAGCCTCCTGTGACCCCCAGCTTTCCCACAGAGACTTCTTTGACCCTGAGCTCCACACACTGCTCATCTCTGACTTCCTTTTGGCCTGGGGTTAGTACCACTGTCCTCAAGTCAAATGGTCTCTGTTTGATTAGTTTTAACATTTAACAGTATAACGTCTGTAAGGAAAAATTAAATCGCATCCCTACAGAACCTGCCTGCTCCTGGGCACAGAGTCATGCTGAAAAACATGCTTTATTTATAGATTTGGTGAATAATTGATACATACCTCAACTCCCCACTCCACCTCAACTCAGCCCAGCTACCAGCAAGGGGGCACGTTAATGGTCAGCAGTTTTGTCTCTTGGTGTAAAAAAATAATAAGTACCATACCTATAAGCAATCACCTTCCACTAACTTCTAATAGATGCAAGAGTTACTTCTATTAGGAAAGAAGTAGAGGAATGCTGTACACATTTTTAGCAGCTATTGAGGTAGAATTGACATACAATAAACTTTAATATATTAAGTGTACAATTTGATAAGTATAAACATGTATATACCTGTGAAACCATCACCCTCTTGTCCCAAAAACAAGTTATCATGCTTTTTTGTAATCCCTTTATGCCAGTTATTGATTTATTGCATCTCAGCTCCAAAAAAGCAGTTTTCCAAAAGCATTTGTGTGTGTGTGTGTGTGTGTGTGTGTGTGTGTTAACACTAATAAAAGAGTAAGGTGC
The DNA here is from genome assembly GCF_964339955.1 of Pipistrellus hanaki. Taxonomy (NCBI): domain Eukaryota; kingdom Metazoa; phylum Chordata; class Mammalia; order Chiroptera; family Vespertilionidae; genus Pipistrellus; species Pipistrellus hanaki. The sequence continues at coordinate 58,073,591 of NC_140509.1, read as the reverse complement.
AAATTGACTGTACCTTCGTGACACCCACCAGCCAATCAGGAATGAGTATGCAAATTAACACAACAAAGATGGTGAGTTAATTTGCATATGCAGGCACCGAGTGGCCAGGGGCAGGGCAGGACACTTGTGTCCTTGCCATGGCAATGATGCAGGCATTTTTGCACCACTCCAGCTGCTCCAGGCCTTGGCAGCATGGGAAGGTGGAAAGGTGGCTCCGGCTGGAGCAAAGGTGGTGCTGGCAGCCAGAGGAAGGAAGGCCCATTCTTACACGAGTCTTTGTACATCAGGGCTCTTTCCCTCTCCCTGCCTCTCTGAAATCAATAAAAATATATTAAAATAATAAATAAAACCCATAAGAAGGAAAAATAGCCAGAAAAACAAGGTGTTTCCTTCTTAATTTCTTACTCAGTTTTAGTCAGTAATTTGGGCATTGGTGAAGGTTATAAACTATATTTGTTTCCCGTTACTTCTCAATATAATTTGTAACAATACTTTTTTTTGCCATTTCTCAGATGAGTTCCATGGAATAATTTTTAATATACCATCTACTGATCTCCTAATTTTAGCAACAGTAACAGAAAGTAAGATTTGATAAAATACCTAACAACCTTCCTTGTTTTCATGTTCAACTTTTATATTGTACCTGACATTTCATAATTACTGTAAACAAATGAATTCATGGATAGACTTAAACTGTATTCAGGTATTAGCTTCAGCTCTAAACTAGCAAGGAGATTTTGTCAAAAGTAAATTTTCAATTCTACCCTAATTATTCTTCCATACTATTTGGACACTTCTTCTGGGCAATCATTTTATCTGTAGTTGTTACAAATCAGGACATCATTTTTATGGACTGCATAAGAGAGATATTTACAGTATAGACAATATGTTAAAAATATGGATATATGACCATTATATGTAGTTTTTACTATACCTTTATTTATAGAAAAATACAAATAGAATATTATGAGTAGGAAAGGGTGAGTTCTTTTATTTAAGTCTTTTTTATTTATTCAGTTCAGGGAAATTTTATGGAGGGCTGACTCTACACAGCATTTTTTTTTTTGTTAATAGTATTTCTTAATTTGTTATCTCTCTACTAAATAATGGTATTTTATCATTTCATTTGATAGGTCTATTTTAATCCAGAGATGGCTACTCTTAAATTAGTCATCTGATGGATGATAATGCAATTTATTTAATTCAAGTAAGGACAGCTCTTGCATTTCTGGGAATCCCATTATCCCTAAAACTTTGTCCTATTTTCTTTTTTTTGTTTTTTAATGAAACTACCTCTTTGTGCTTATTAATCAGCACAGTGTTTTCCCACAGGTCATATAATATCTACTTACCCTAAACACCCCAAAGTCAAGAAAAACTAGAGTGATAAGTTAAATTGATTTGTTACATTTAGATCAAAACAACACTACAGCTATTAGATAATCAATGTAAATTTTGCTAGTGCCACAGAGTCGAGCCCATCTGTGAAAGAACATGTGTGCAACCTACTTCATGATCTGTATCTTCTATGCAATGTTAACTTGATCTCACTAAGTAGTTTCGTAAGACAAAAACCAAATATTTTCTAAAAATATTCTAATTGTAGAACATGAGCTGTGTCCATAGGAGACATGTACATTAGTGTATCAAAATATTTATTGACATAGAAAACTACCTGAGCTGTTTATGAACTTAAGACTTGTTTCAGCTAGTTATCACAGCAGATATACTAGTAGTGTTCATCTTACATTGACAGTAGTGACTGAAAGAAAAAGAAGTTAGCACTTTTCAGCAAATTTTATTCTTGAAAATTATTTCTAAGCTGACAACAGTATTTCTCCACAGGGGGAAGATGTTATTGTGGTTATATTTCCTAATCAAATGAATATAAATACAAAATATAATCTATATTATATCACAATAGCAAAAATATAAATGTAAACTTTGATTAGACAAAACAGTAAAAGTATGCTGCCCTTTGTACTGACCAGAACCAGTGAACTAATTACTAATCACTCAAGGAAGTGAAAGTCATACTTCACAAGGCCAAGCAATCCCACTCTACTATGTGGTAAGCTACAGTTAAAATTTTACTAAAATGTCTTTGGCATAAAATTTAGGAGGACTTTTGAGCGATCATGTGGCTTTTTCAACTCTCCTAAAGCTATCCAAAGACATTTGAGCTGCTGCCTTCTTTTTCCTAATGTATTTTTCCATGTACTAAGCAAAAGCTTTCATTCACAATTGTCCTATTGATCTCAAAATCACCTCAGCATAATGTAGCCACTGTTGATAGCTATGAGAGTCTTTCACTCTTAACTAGGAGGCCATAAAAAAAAATCACCAGGTTATTAGCACAAACTTTTTTTCTTTTTCAGAGAGAACCATTGATCAGCTGCCTCTTGTACACCCCATACTGGGGGTCAAGCCCAAAACTGAGGCATGTGTCCTGACCGGTAATCAAACCATGGTTCATAGCTCAACACTCAACCACTGAGCCATACCTCTTAGAAATTGTGAAGATGGGCAGGTATCCCAGAGCACACTTGTTGAAAATCTGTCACAGATTTTTTTGTTTGTTGGCTTGTTTGTTTGGGGTGTGTGTTTGTGTGTGTGTGTGTGTGTGTGTGTGTGTGTGTTTTATTCATTTAGAGAGATGAAAGGGGGAAAGAGAGAAACAGGTGGAGAAATTCTGTGAGAGAAAAACATCAAACGGTTGCCTCCCACACAACTTGGGTTTGTTCCCTGACCAGAATTAACTTCACCACCTTTTGGTATACAGGATGATGTTCCAACCAACTGAGCCATACCAGCCAGGGCAAAAATCTGCCAAAGTTTTAAGTGAATGGACAAAGGGTGGCAAAAACGGAGGTTTTTTAATTAAGACTGAATTGAGGAGGAGGATATTCAAAGCCGCAGAAATGGATCTTGTGACATACCCTTAATTTTGGGTAACTTGAAACAAAAGTTTTGGGTTTTTTTTATTTTATTTGTTGTTTGTGGTGTGTTTTTTTTAAATATATTTTATTGATTTTACATAGAGAGGAATTGAGAGGGATAGAGAGTTAGAAACATCGATGAGAGAGAAACATCGACCAGCTGCCTCGTGCACACCCCCTACTGAGGATGTGCCCGCAACCAAGGTACATGCCCTTGACCCGAATCGAACCTGGGACCCTTCAGTCCGCAGGCTGACGCTCTATCCACTGAGCCAAACCGGTTTCAGCTGTTTGTGGTTTTTTGTTTGCTGTGTTTTTGGAGGGTTTGTCTTTTGTGGGGAGGGGGTGTTATTTGTTGTTTTCTTTTTTTTTTTTTTTCTTTTTTTTTTTCTTTTGCATTTGGTTCCACATCTTAGTTCTTCAAAACTTTCTAGAGAAGTATAAAAAAGTCAGGTCAGCCTTTGGGGAAGCTACATTAACTTTTCAAGACTAACGCCTGCATATTTCATGACTATCAGTTAACTGAACAAAATCAAGTGAAGTGCCAGAATAAAATCAACTCTAAGTAGCACCGAGAGTGGCTGTTAAGATGAGGTCAAGTGTAGGATTCTTTGACGTTCAAGAAAGATTAGGAAACTAGACCAGTCCTGGAAGAGCTTAAAACAATCTACATGGAAAAAATGCAAAGAGTAAAATGGCCATGGGGCACCTGGACTCCATATTCCAACCACCACTGGCTTAAACATTTGCTTATGCTCAGAAAAGGAGATGATGCGTGTGTGTTTGTATCTCTCCAGATGTAACTTTAACTCATAATTAGTCAACAGTGGTGAAAGGAAAGAAGTATCTCTTTGCAAATCTGAGTGCATTTTCTAGCTGTTACTTATTTTTTTTCAAATACACCATACAGACTAGACATCAGAGGAACTGAGTTAAGTCCTAAACTGTGTCACTTGCTTGTCAAAGGATTTTTATGGCTTATAAAAATCTCTACGGTTTAATCATTCTCTCCCCTTTGAATGTCAGGATTATTTTAAATATCAAAAGGGATACAATATGTAGCAGTGCTTTGCAAATAACAGCACTAAGATGTTAAGAATATATTTTGAGCCCTGATAGGTTTGGCTCAGTGGATAGAGCATCGGCCTGTGAGCTGAGGGGTCCCAGGTTCAATTCCAGTCAAGTGCATGCATCTTGGTTGAGGGCACATCCCCAGTAGGGGGTGTGCAGGAGGCAACTGATATAATTACAGCTGATATATTGTAATTACTGCCAACAAGGTTTATTTCTGCTTTCAAGTTACCTGGGTCTGCACCCTTCTCCATCATGGTAGGATTATCCCCAGGTACCTAAGGCATAGGGGACTCATCATAGTCATATTCAAAACGTCCAGGGGGTGGAGTAAGAGACAAACAGCAGCAAGCTCCTCCAGATCTACAGATCGGCTCCCATTTCAGCACCAAATGCAGAAGTTCCAGAACTAGCTTATATTTCAGGAATACCAAAGTCCAGAGGTAGAAGAGGTGATGTGCAACTACTTCTAAGCCAGAGTGGTTGTGGAATGGAGGGGAAATGCTACAAGAGAGGAAATGCTACGGTAAATACAGTCTTCTTCACTGAAGATATTTTTTTTTTTTTTATTGATTTTGTACAGAGAGGAAGGGAGAGAGATAGAGAGTTAGAAACATCGATGGGAGAGAGTCATCGATCAGCTGCCTCTTGCACACCCCCTACTGGGGATATGCCCACAACCAAGGTACATGCCCTTGACCAGAATCGAACCCGGGACCTTTCAGTCCCCAAGCCGACGCTCTATCCATTGAGCCAAACCAGTCCCGGCATCACTGAAGATATTTTTAGAGCCTTGGATGTACTCATAGGCTCCATAAATCACCAAGATGGGAGCTCCATACGCATCATTCCTCAAAGTGATTTTACCCCGTAGTCCCTTTTTATGGAGTATCTGAGGATACCAGTGTCCTAGGGGAGCACTGCTCTAAAAAGGCATCATTGCTGTTTGGGGATGATAGAAATAGAAGGCAATAGAGGAGCTTGCCTTTCCATATTTTTGTGCTTTGGAATTGCCCTGAGTAAATATGTGGTAAACCTTTGTGAGTCTCTGCTTATTCAGCTTGATAACCTCTCTGTGGCTTCTGAATGGTGTAAACATCACTCATTCTTTAGAAACCTGAGTAGCTACAGTAATAACATAGATGTTACACATAGGTGAGACTGCCGATCCTGCAGAGGATACCAATCTCACATGGCTCAGACTAAATGAATTTTCATGCTAGCTTAATGAAAAAAAAAAAAAAAGGAAAGAAAAAGAATTCACTTTCAAACGTTAGAGAAACACTTTGTCAACTGCTAATGGCCCAGGATATGACTTTACTAGTAGTTTATAGAAAGGCACAAACTGTTTTCAGTCCAAATGATATGACTCTTAGCAATTTTTAAAAAATCTTTTTCTCTTTCTTATCTGTGAGACCCTACCTGCAAAATTATGAGGCAACTCTTTGTAATAACTGTCTGGCATGGTGTCAACTTCAGAAACCATGTATGTACTATGTATGTTTCTGAACTAAATATTTCTCCTTCCCATTGACTCTTGACCCCCTAAGAACAACTGTCGCCTCCTTCAAACGCTTTCACTAAGTAAAAAGTCAATTGGCTGTAAGCGGTTATGAAGAAAACGTCATGTGATTAATGCTACAGGTTAGGCTGTTGTGATTAGTCACAGGAAAAAAAAGTTCAACTTCCTCCCCCAAGAAACACAGTATGTTAAAGTCAAATGGCCTGCCCGAAGCCCAACAGGAAGAAATAGTTGGGCGGTGTTAAAAGCTGCCTATTGATTTGTGCCCTGACTGAAAGCCATGCGCTGATGTAAATGAAAATGTGTCAAGAGTTGATATTGATCTTTTTTTTTTAAATCAGACCATCTCTGGGGAAATATTGCTAGCCATACTATTGCTCTTGTCTATGAGTGAAATAGGTTTCTTTCCACAAGACTACACATGTCCAGACATCAAATTTTCCTCTTTAACTGAGGTATGGTAGGATGCTACTCCACCGCCCGCAATCTCTGCTCAGAGAAAATGGCCCAAAGTTCCAATATCCAGGAGTAAAATGAAAAAGAGAATGTAATGTTTAAGAGAGATGTGTACAAGGGGAAGGGTATGGATCCATGCACAGCTACCTGCCCACCACCCTCTTTGTACGTGGCTCATAACACACACATACATACACTACGACTTTCCATGCCATCTGTCTCCAAATAAATCATCCTAGAAGGATATGCTTATTTTAGAAAATTCTGTTCAAAGACAGCCATAATATAGGACAGAAAGTGAAATATATTAGGATATGAACCATGAAGTTGGAGCCTTTTTTTTCAGCCTGTAGGAAAACTACCCATATTTTTCTCTCTTAGGAATATTTTCCTGAGCTCTGCTTTATCCATAGAATGCAGTGCTTGTAAATATTAACGAACAATATAAGAAAAGGCCAAGAGTCATGATAACCATGCAGGTTTGGGTCAGATCTAGGAGGGTGGGGTCAGCTGCCCTGGTAAGGCCATACTTCATGATTCAGCTGGAAGAAGGCATAGACTCTGATATTGGGCAATTATAATGAAAAATAGTAATGTGGAAGAGGAGGGAGGTCATCACCGGCCAATATCTGTGGATTATTTGGGATCAACTATTGAGATTAGAGAAGACCCCTAATAAAGTGCTAAGGGAAAGGGTCATCTGTGACCTTTCATAAACTATCCATGGCGTAGTTTGTGATATGGATTAAGAGACTTAAATCCACTTAGGTTGATTCATTCGCCTTAGGCACAGACAGGTGATAAGAACTCTATATTGCATATTGATTAACCTTTGGTGATTACTTCATGACCTTTGAAATTTTCTAGATTTTATGATCTGTTTACCTTGGCCTCTAGATTAAAAGAAAAACAAGGATCTGAAATAGACCTCAAGGAAATGGGAAATACTATGATGAGATCACTTATAGTGAATGTCCTGCATTAACACTGAGGAATACATAGCAAAAACTTTCAGAAGACAGCCCATTACTTTGCTAGTAACAAACAAAGTGACAAATGATCTAAGTAGATGGAATTTCCTGATTTATGGATGCTGTCTGAAAACAGTTACAATTAACCTGTAGTTCTCAAAACAGGGGTAGCTGGCTGGACGTGTGTACTTTGATAGCAAACTGATCTTATATCATTTCCCTGTGGGGCCTACCAGAGCAGCCCTTCCTGGGTCTGGAAAACCAGAACACACCTAGAGATCTTTGCCTTTGATGATTTTAGACCAGCTCTTGACTGGGTTTCCTCCTACAAAAATAACTTGTATTTTTGTTTGTTTGTTTGGGGATTGTTGTTATTGTAAGGGTTTTTTTTTTTAATATATTTTTGTTGATTTCAGAGAGGAAGAAGGAGAGACATAGAACCATCAATGATGAGAGAGAATCATTGATCGGCTGCCTTCTGCACGCCCCTCATGGGGGATCGAGTCTGCAGCCAGGGCATGTGCCCTTGACCAGAATCTAACTCGGGACCCTTCAGTCCACAGGCCAACACTCTATCCACTGAGCCAAATCAGCTGGGGCCATAACTTGTATTATTATTTACCATTGATATATGTTTAAATATTTCCCACAGGATAATAAGTTTAGTAAAAATAGATATCATACTAAGTTCATTGTGCTGCTAATAAAGCATAACTTCTTAACTGCTCAAGGAAAAAAAATCTACAAATATATATACATGCATACAAACATATGTCATACATTTATTTAAATCTATATATAATGCAAGATGAGCAAGCCATCCCTATGACATTAAATTATTTAGCCACTTTCACACTGAAATTAAAAAATTTTAAAAATACATAGAAATGGCCTTATGCAATTATTCATTCTAGGATAAGCTCAAAGCAACTCAAAACATATTATTCAGAATGAAAAATGCTTTTCCTTTCTTCTGGTACTTTATATAGCTGTTTAATATATGCATTCATTTGCCTTGCTCTCATGCTCAGGCACATAAATATCATTTTCAAATACATACACTTCAGACAATAGATAAAATGATTTGAGAATGGCCATAAAGTCTGGAAACATAGATAATATTAATTTATCATATATATGCAATAGAATACCAATAAATTATTCATTATATGTTTGCCTGTGTTTCCAGATTTAGTAGCCACTTAGTATTTTCAAATATATTATCTAAACATATACATTTAACAAACTAATTGATCTCCTGATTTTTACTTCAGTTATTAAACTGAAGGTTTTTATTTGATTGGTTTTTTACATTTTAAGCTTCAAGAAAAAATTTTTAGCAAAAGAATTGTCATAGCCCAAAACTTGCAGGTAAAGCAAAAGGTGATAATAACGTTATCATACTATCATAAATGTTTTAGTATGTTCTTTACTTGCTTAGTAAAAGTCCAAGTTAGAAAACAATGCTAATATTTAATTTCTATCCTTTCCTTGCTTTGTTTTTTCAAGTACCAATAAAAGGGCAGACAATAAATGTCTGTACACAAGTCACACATTTGTCTTTTATTTGCAGGGGAAAAGATAGAAAATAAAAACAAGAATGAATTATTTGCTAGCCCACAAAATTTTGTCACTGCTTTTTTTTATTTCTCCATTAAGGATAGGGTTAATTTTAAATATGTATTTTTACATTTTTAGTGGGGAATTAAAAGTATCAGATGGAACACAAAAAATGAGAATATATACTATACTCCGATTTTTTTTTTTTTTTAAGAAAAAGGAAGGAAGACTATGAAGTGACACCTTCCCTTTCTCACCAAATACAGTTCTAGGTGGAATTTTCAGATAGTCATGTCACAACATTTGACAAGAATAGAAGCAAATAATATATAACATAGTACGCATAATCTGAACATATCTGAAAGTTTGAGGAACAAACATGAATCAATATACCATATAAAAAGATGCTAAATTCCAATTTTTCCTTTCCTAATAATGATGTTTTTGTCATAAATATGATTTAATATTAGTGAGGAAAGTTTTAAAATAAGTGTTGCATTTTACATGCCTCAGAACAATAAATCAAATATATCTTAATATAATAAAAGTTACCTTTCCTCTTAAGCACATTTACACAGGATAAAACCTTTCATAGATTCCTTTAAATAGTAAAGTATAAGTATTTATCATTTACATTTTTATTCTGAATATTCTGTTGAATATAATTAAATAATATAATATCCAATAGATAGATGGTAGATAGGTAGATAGATATTTCATATCAATAAATATGACAATAATTCAGATGGTAAAATTTTAATTTTTTTGTTGTATATTACTCAGGAAGAAAAGTAATCACAAAACTAAATGAAGGGGTTTCCCCCCCCCTTTTATTTCACCAAAGAAATTGAGTTCAGTGAAGCACATTATGTCTTTCTTGATCGAGTGCATATTTACATTTGTATTGCTAAGTTATTTACCATAAATACGTTTTTAACTCTCGCAAACCTTAAAATAATAAAGTTCCATTTTCAAGCTTTATACAAACATGCAATTGTTAATATTACTACGGAATTTTCTTTAAATTACCGAACATTTTTTTCTTTATTGATTAAGGTATTACATATGTGTCCTTATCTCCCCATTGCCCCCCACACCACACCCTACTCATGCCCTCAGTCCCTGGTGTCTGTGTCCATTGGTTAGGCTTATATGCATGCAAACAAATCCTTTGGTTGATCTCACTCCCTTAACTCCTACCTTACCTCTGAGGTTTGAAGGTCTGATCAATGCTTCTCTTATTCATTATTCTATTACAGTGGTCGGCAAACTCATTTGTCAATAAAGCTAAATATCAACAGTGCAATGATTGAAATTTCTTTTGAGAGCCAAATTTTTTAAACTTAAACTTCTAATGCCACTTCTTCAAAATAGACTCACCCAGGCCGTGATATTTTGTGGAAGAGCCACACTCAAAGGGCCAAAGAGCTACATGTGCCTCGTGAGCCTCAGTTTGCTGACCACAGTTCTACAATATTACCTTTCCTATGATAATCAAATCTCCCAACAATAGTAGAATATTGGGGAGCCCCCTAGTGGCACCTGTATTCCTAGTAAATTTCCAAACTAAAGAATAAAGTTCTTTCTTTCCATTTTTCTTACTAACTACTTGGACTAATTTAATTACCTAAACATATTTTGCCGATTTCTCACCGCCACACAGACCCCCATTTTTAAACACAATTGGACTTCTTTTTATGTCTCACATATGTTGTATAAGTTTCTGGCATCAAAAATATATATAATTATAATAATTATCTCTAGTAATTCAAATGACCAGTTTCTTCTCTTGTAAACTTCTGAATTTTCTCAGAAAAAAATCAGAGATACACTGTGAAAAACATCATCATTGGAAACTTAATATTAAATTGTAAAAACACATTTTCCCAAATAGATGTTAGTTTTAATATTATGTTAAACAGAGGCATATCTTTATTATACTTTCACCTGGCCGAAGAAAAAGGTATATGAAGTGACACCTAGACTGCATTATCTTTGAGGCAGTCATAAAGCATGTTTAAAACTTACTAACGTTACTATGAGTCACAGTGAAGATTTGAAGATGGGCTGGAGAGTAATGGCCCTTGGATAAACTGATCAATTTCAGGTCGTTCTATGCTTTTCTAATGAGATTCCCCCAAACCCTTAGTCAGTCTAAGAAATGATGGAGGATAATGCTCATCATGGTGAGAACAACTTCAACATGCATAGAAAGATGAAAATAGTATGAATGTGCCCTGGAAACTATATTAGAAACTATCAGTGTTTCTAATAAGCAATGGACCCAGAGATGTGCCAGACTATAGAAGACTTTGGGGGCTATGCTTGGGGGTTTGAATTTATCCTGAACACCAGTGGAAAGGTTGTGAGATAGTCAAGTTTGGGTTTTAAGAAATGAGTCTAGGCCCAAGACAGGTAGCAGAGCTGGTTAGAATGCTATCTGATATGCCAAGGTTATGGGTTCAATGCCTGGTCAGGGCACATACAAGAATCAACCAATGAATGCATAAGTAAGTGGAATAACAAATTGATCTCTCTCTCTCATCTTTCTCTTTTTTTCTTCTCTCTCAAAAAATAAATAAATGAAAGAAATTAGTCAATTAGTCTAAGGACAGAAAATAAATTTGAGGAAGAATAAGATCCAAATAAGGGACACTTTGTCCAAGCAGGAAATGATGAGAGGTGGTAGGCAATTTGTACAAGGGCCCCTATAGCAGAGATCCTTTCTGGGCCATCAATGCCCCAGGCAACAGTGGAATTAACTGGGGTCTGAGCAAAGGCCCTGGCCCCTCTGTGCCTCTGCTTAGCATCCGATCAGTTTTATTTGGGGTTATTTACCCCTCGCCCTCAGAGTGAGCTCACGGGAACATCGCCTAGCCTTCAGCCGTGAAGAAAGATAGAGCTGTGTAGTCTGAATTTCACTCTATTAGAGCGTATGAAGCATGGAAAAGAACTGGGTAGATATAGGATCACAGACTGTGCAGAATGGTTAGATATTAGGCATAAGGTCTGGACAGAAGCCCAGAATGACTCCCAGGCCTTCGGCATGGTGCCTGGAAAGACAGGAGCACTAATCACTAGTGTATAGATCCAATAAGCAAGAAGGAGCAAAAGTAAATTGTAGTCATTTTCTAGGCTGTGTAGCAAATTCCGACAAACTTAGCAGCTTAAAACAACACACATTTATTATCTCCTCATCCCTTTGGATCTGAGCCTGGGCCTGCTGCGCGCTCTGCCTCAGGTCTCCCAAGGCTGCAGTCGAGGTGTCAGCCAGAGCTTGGTTCTCATCGGGAAGCTCAGCGAGGAAGGGCATGCTCCCTTGCTCATGTGGCTGTTGCCAGCATTCATCTTCTTGCAGCTGCAGATTCGTGGCAGCTCCCTTCTTTAACGCCAGCCACAGAGACACTAGAGCAAACCTGCTAGCAAGACGGAGTTGTATGTAATGTAGTAAAACCACGAGAGTGATATTCCATTACCTTTGCCAAATCCTAGTAGCTAGAACTGAGTCATAGGTCCCACCCATACTCAAGGGGAGGAGATTATGAATGTCTGGACCCAAGTACCATGGGAGCAATCCAACTGTCCATCACAGGAGCTTTTTTTAGTAGTGTTTTAAAATGTGAAAGTTCTGGTTGCCTTTACTTCTGTCAGTTCAGGAAAATCCCATTCTACTATAACTTGACCATCATTATACTAGCTCAGGATTATTAGAATAATAATATTTGTCCTGAAAATATCTACATTAGAGTGAGGGGGAGCAACTTCATTCTTTCTAATCTTCAGCGTCCATTCAGGAAAGGTTTAGTGTTCATTTTTTTATAAAAATTTGTTCTTCAGAGTCTCATTTCCCTCTGAGAAATCTCAGTTCATAGTGTGGAAATTATGAAAGAGCAAAACCCAAGTATACTTCACACTAAATGACATCATCATAACATTATATTATTGCTGGTTACTTTCCTGTCCATATGGGTTTGATTTTATGTGAATATTTAATGAACAATTAAAAATGACTCAAAATCCTTTTGCGGGGGACACCTCTTCTTAACCTCCCCCAACAAACCATGATTTTTGGAAAACTAGAGATAATCCTAAAATGTCATATATTATACCCACTCTTTTTCCAAATCTGAATGACCCTTTCTTCAAAATATCAGCTCTTCTCCCCACTTTTTCTCAATTTATACAACCTCTCCACGCTTGGGCAAGCTGTTACTGCCTCGAGTCTGAATAAACCAGCATCAGCCTGCTGCCTGGTGTTCTTATTCTAGCACTTCCTCACCTGTCTGTTAGTACTATTCAAAAGTGAATTTTTCTTCTACATAAACAGTTTTTAACAAGCAGTTTCTTTTTTTTTTCCAGTTATTTGTGCTGCTGCTCTGTTTCTTACACTACCATCTGTACACACTCGAGTATGGCTTTTTAGAAGGTCTATTATCTAAAATACCTTACATTCAATCTATCTTCTATTCGTTAGTACAAATCATCTCTTCACTCCCCCCCAAATGGTTTCCTATTGGCCCCTACACTAGACAGTCTTGTTTCTGATTCCTACCTCTGTCCACACCGTACCCTTAGCTTGGACTGTCCCACACCCAGTTGTCATGCATATCCTCAGTCACACTAAATAGGAACTGCAGGATACGTAGCCCAGGTAATGAATGAGGGGGAGCCAGATGTATATATCAAAGAGGAGAAAGACAAGATGTATCCATAACAGAGCTCAGAAGATAAAGGACACATCAAAGCCAGAAACTGGAAGAAAGTAGATAAAATAGTGTTGTTATATCCTAGAAGTCAAAACTAATCCCCAGAGTCAACCCAGGTTGGCTAGCATGAGCAGATGTAAATATCAAAGGTGAGATAAGCAGAGAGGGCAGACAGAAATCATCCAAGTAAAGAGAATCCCAAAGGGCAAAAGAGGTAAGAGGTCATGTATGAGGATTTTTCCAGGCTCCTAGGGATGGGCAGGTAAAGAGGGTAGGCAAGTGATATTCGCTGTAACAGCTTCATAAGAGAGGCAGTATTCTACTGGGACTCCGGTCCTCCCATGACCCAGTGCACCTCCTGTCCAAGTAGCTTATGGAGGATCATGATTTTTGAAACCAGTCAGTTTTAAGTTCAAATTCTTCTTCTATTTGTTAGCTCTGTCACCTTGGACTAGTTATTAAACTTCTCCAAGTTCACTTATGTGTAAAATATAGAAAATCATACAAATCTCATAGTAATACTAGAGGTCCAATGCATGAAATTCGTGCACTGGGCGGGGGGGGAGGGGGTCCCCTCAGCCAGCCTGTGCCATCTTGCAGTCCAGGGGACCTCAGGGGATGTCTGAGTGACAGCTGAGACCCGTGGGAAGCAGGTCCAAGCCTTCAGTCGGACATCCTTAGCACTACCACAGAGGCGGGAGAGGCTCCTGCCACTGCCATTGTGCTTGCTAGCTGTGAGCCTGACTTCTGGCCGATGGTGCTCCCCCTGTGGGAGCGCACTGACCACCATGGGGCAGCTCCTCATTGAGCATATGGTGGTCACGGCATGTCATAGTGATTGGTCATTCTGCTGTTTGTTCAATTTGCATATTAGCCTTTTATTATATATAATTAGAATCAAATATGTTTGCATATATATGAAATACTTGACATCTAGCAAGTATACACATATTTATTAATTTTTATCATTTTATTATTTTCATTTTTCTATCTGTCAAAACCAAATTGTATCTGAGATCTCATGACCTTCCCTAAGTCCTTGTGTAGGGTCTGCCCCATACATTGTATCCACTTATCACAGAATATTCTGTACGTTTGCAAAGTGTAAGGCTATTTAAGCTAATTTCCCCAATGATAAAATGAACTTCTTGAGTAGAGGCTTCCTACTGATGAGCTCAATATAAAGACTCAGCCAGCAATTGCTATTATGAGGTATGAATTTCAAGGCCCCACTTCATTCATTCATTCAGCAAGTATTTGTTGAGCACCCATTATGTGTGGTGGACTTGGGATATAACAACAAAGGGGTAGGCATGAATTGTACCACTATATTGACAGTATTGTGAATATTAAAAGTGGGAGGGCCTAACAGATTATCTAGCCCAGGTCTCTAATTTACAAAGGCATGATTGAGGATCAAAGAGATGACGCTTGGCTTTTAATATTTTCTTCACTGACTATTCTTTTGCCTATTGAATCAATGTTATTTTAGGAAACAAAGAGACAAGTCAAGGGATGATTTAACTAAGAGTTTAGGAGTGAATTGTTTTGACATCTGCCGTATCACTATGAAACTGAGCCCACTCCTCTCAGAGTAAGTTGCCAACAGCCGAGGATGAGATAGCCTCCTGTATATCTTTACTAGAAAAACAACAGGAGTTCTTCATGGCTGCTATGCTCCAGCCTCATCAAAATTCTCCTCCAAAGACTCGGAAAAGCTAGATGATTCCCCAATGTGGGAAAACAAAAAGTCTGTCATAGACACACACAAAAAGTAACTCAGAAAAAGCACTTCCTTTGCTGGGAAAAGCCACACAACGGTGACTTCCTCTGATGCTCATTCCAGATTCTTAGTACATCTGAAAAGACCCATCTAAGCATTTCTATATGGAAATGCATTTCAATCAATAATATGGGACTGGCATCTGAAGACTCGGTGACTTTCATCAAATTGTTTGCTCAACACACTTCAATACTCAATCCACAAACTTATTTCAAGATTAGAATGCCAAGGTGAAGATTAATACCACTAGTTCAGTGGGGCTAATGAGACATGACTTATTAATCCTACAAGAAAACCTTAATTACACACCAGGGCACTGCTTGTTTTACTATTAAATACTACCCAACTCCTGAACAACTGGAAAATAAATAAGGACTAAAATAGAAAGTGATGTTATAATTAGGCCCCCTGAAATAGACATAATACTATTTTTCCCCCTACATGGAAATTATTTATCACTGTTTCCACATAAATAACTCAGTATTGGCATTTGTAATAATAGCTTGATAGAAATATTCTTGAAGTAGATAGACATGTAAATACTGGAGAAACATGATATTATAATTCAAGAGAACTCTGCTAAGAAGGCAATTTTATTGCCTAATTTTGGCTTGGACAAAGTTAGTTATGTCCAGGTTAATTAGTAAAATGACTTTAATATTATTTACTTCTTTTAATAGGTTCTTGCTATTCAAATACATTAATTTTTAACACTAAGTATTTCATAATGCAAGTGCCACATATTTTGGAACTGCTTCATTTTATTTTTTTAATCAACCCATCATACTCAAATGAGAAGTGGGGGATGGGAGGAACCTAAAGGGATAGTAGACATTTACTCAAGCTTCCTAAAATTAAAAGGTAGAATGTAGCATACCCATGGTAACAATCATAATCTACAATTTTTCCCATAATAATTGATGTTCTAAATTTTGTTTTCATTAGTTGGTCCAAGATAGGACCTGAAAGGAAGAAATGAAGGGAGAGAAGGAAGTAAGGAAAAAACTTTTGACACATTCATTTGCCACTTCAGAATAGGTGCTTTTACTAACAAGTAGATGTGATAAACTAATGCTGTTGTTTTAGATACAATTAGTATACTAATAAACCAGATTGTCAAATTGGGTCAGTTTAAACTAAATAAGAGAATTACCTTACACAGATGGAAAATGTATAGGATGCATAAATCTCCTGTGTAAACAACATCAACTACAACTCATTGTTTAGTTTTATCCTATTTATCCATTCTATTTAAAATCATAACCTGCATTCTTTTCACCTTCTTTTTAAAAAGAAAAATCATTAAAGCTTAAGCCTCACATATCAAAATCTTGAAGCTTTCACAAGTCTCCTATTTTTTAACAGAGGGTAAATTCCACAGGAACTGGTTCCCCAAAAATGTCAATAACTATCTCCTCACCACTGCAGTTTCAGAAATGTAGCAATAATATTCTCAATATAAAGTTTTGGGGAGCCAATTTAGCAATTATTCTAGTTGTTGTAATATTTAATAGAATTATTAAGAGAAAGGTTGTTGTTTTCTTTCCATGCATACTAAACCCCAAAGGTGTGTTTTGAAGAGAATATTCTGAAAATATTAAGTTAGCTGGTGAGGCTAAGCTAAGATCAAGAGGTTGGCCAACAAATAATGCCTCTCATCTTCTATATAATGAATGTGTGTTCTTATTCATAAGTAATACTGGAAATAATAGGGGAGGCAGTCTTAACATTTGGAAATAATAAAGAAGACACATACATATCCAAATCTTCTTAGCTGCATGATATCTGATCAGTTTAAGTTAACTTTTCTGAGTTACACATTTCAAAATGGGGGTGCTAAGAATACCTAACAAGCTTGTTTTGAGAATTTTATGATGTGTGTAAGAGAAGTGCTTTGTAACATATCAAGCAACAAGTATTTGTACAAAAAAATAAAAAGACCAAGACAAGAAAGAATGGGGGAAATCAATGAAAATCCTTCACTGCCATTTTGAAAATTACTGAAAGCAGGTACATACTTTCATCTATATAGATAATGAGGTCAGCGAGATAATCACTAACCAACATGGGGGATGAGGATGGGGGAGTCAGGGTACCTAAACAGAAAGGAAAAGTGTAATTTACTCTTATAAATCCACTTATTCCTAGATGCCATTGTCAAAAACAAACTGTTAAATGGCCAATTTAATGGTCCGATAATATGAATGTTTTAAACATAGCTCCCTACTGTTTCCCAACCTTCCTTCCCCTCTCTACATGGTAGAGTGAAATTCTCACACTCTGCAAGTCAGAGCTGTAGTCTATTTTCAGTTCACTAGGTGTGCTTACTTTGCATTGTTCATTTATTTGTTCATCCACTCATTGGACCAATGTGTTTGTTTCTTTAATGTTTTTATTGATTTCAGAAAGAGGAAGGGAGAGAGAGAGACATCAGTGATAAGAGAGAATCATTGATTGGATGCCTCTTGCATGCCCACATTGGGGATCAAGCCTGCAACTGGGACATGTGCCCAGGAATCAAACCATGACCTCCTGGTTCATAGATCGTGCTCAACCACTGAACCATACTGGCTGGTCTGGACCAATGTTTATTGATCAGGTCCTGTATTGAGCCCAGAAAATGCAGCAGTCTATCTCACACATGGTTTATGTCTATCAGAGACCACGCAGCTTCTCCAGCTAGAACTTCCTCGTTTGTAAGAAGAGGGAAACACATGATATCTCTTCAGTCTCTTCCAGTTCTAATGCTCTGGGTCTTTTTTTGTCTCTGCAGATTTTCATTCTTTATTCTCCTCCAAAGACTTAGAGAATCTACATGCTGGTCTTTCCCTCTCATTAAATTATGAGATAATATTTGTAATAACATACCTACATAAATATTTATGTAATTTATAACCCATTTCCTAAATAAAAATTCTCCATTCATTTATGCATCACACACTGAGTCATTGAAAGAAGTCACTATACTACTTGTGGAGGTATAGTTAGATACATTAAACTCTCCCTATTCTCTAACTACTTACAATGTAAGAGAAGAGAGAGAAAATATTCACAAATATTACATATCAGAATCCTTCCTTTAGAAAAAAAATCATTTCAGTTGAAGAGATCAGAGAAGGTTTCTTGTAGGCAGTGGAGCTCACATGAGTCTGGAAGAAGGGATAGGATGTTGATAAGCAAAATGAAGGGAGAGAAGACCATACAAGAAATAGTATGGGCAGGGGAAAAGAAAAATATTAGGGTTTGGGGGGGGAGGGAATCACACACACACACACACACACACACACACACACACACACACAAACAAACATTACATGTGTGAGATGAGAGATGAAGCTGTTAAAGAAGATTGAGGCTAACATGAATCATAATGCCAGATTCAGGTGCTGGGACATTATGCACTTGGCTAACACTGTCTAGCAGAGTATAATGCAAACCACATACTTAATTGTAAGACTTAAGTGTTCTCATTAAAAATGATCAAAAGAAACAGGAGAAAGTAATTTTAGTTATATATTTCCTTTTACTCAGTATATAGGTAAAACATCATTTCAACATATAATCAATATAAAACATCATTAATGAAATACTTTACATTCCTTTTTATAGTATACTAGAGTCCCTGTGCATGATATTCATGAACTTGGGGGGAGGGGTCCCTCAGCCTGGCCTGCACCTTCTCACATTCCAGGATCCCTCACTCTTTATAGCCCACCTGCAGTGGAGGCAGGGGAGGCTCCTGCCACGATTACTGCACTCTCCAGTCATGAGCCTGGCTTCTGGCTGAGCAGCGCTCCCCCTGTGGGAGCGCACTGACCACCAGAGGGCAGCTCCTGCATTGAGTGTATGCCCCCTGGTGGTCAGTGCATGTCATAGCGACTGGTCATTCGGGTCATTCTGCCATTCAGTTGATTTGCATATTAGGGTTTTATTATGTAGGATTTTTATAATTTGTGGGCATTTTTATAATTTCAGCACATTTGACTTTGTGCTAATGGCTAATGACCAGTGACTACCATATTGGACAGTATAGCTCTAGGCTATGGAGAGACACTGCTGGTTTTGAGGTTAAGAGTGGTTTGATAAAAGCAATTTTTAGGCAACTGGGTGATGTTTTGGTATTTAGGAGTGTCATCAGATTGTGAGAATATTAGACAACAAGATGAAACTATCTGGGTTTAAAGTGATTGGCATGGACCATAGTGGTTGGCTCATGTGTTAAGAAGTTTGGGAGGAATGTCAAGTCCACACTATCCAATTGAAGGAGAAAATAATCAGCAATATGTCAACTCATAAAGAAAAAGAAAAAGTAGAATTATTTTTGATTCATCTGATTAGTTTTTCTCACTAAACAAGAGCCTCAATTCCACAAACATCTACTAATAAACTGTGTCAGGCTGTTCTTAATGTCAGTAACTTCACAATGTTGTGGGGGGGAAACAAGCATTTAACCATCTCTTAATGCTTTGAGAAAACAAAAGAGGGAATATACAATTCTGCCTGGATGGATCTAGAAAAGATTTTGGGGGAAGTGACATTTGAGCTGAATATTGAAGGATAACTACAATTTCTACAGATGGAAATAGAAAAAAAGGGGGGGGGGCGGGCATGATGAGTGGAAAGAAGAAAGTATCTGGCATGTTTCAGAAACTGAATATTTGCCAGTTTGAAAGTATGTGGACATGCCATAAGAAATAAGCTGTAAAGCTGACTAAGGAGAAATTGGGGGCAGAGGGGGTGTCAATATTTAGCTAAATAGTGTTCCTCTTTGCTGCAAGAGCTGAAGCATCAGCAGGAAGAAAAGCCACTTGCAGAGCTCACGGTGAGCATTAGGGAACATGTCTTCGGCTTTAGAAAAAGACACAGGGATTGGTTTCTGCAGGAATAGTATGAAGACAGTAGCTTGCACATTATAACTCAGAATACTGACAGTGTCAGGTATAATGATCTGCCTTTGCACTGAAAGGTATTCGACGTTTCACTAACTTGACCTCTTCTTGCCAATAGCAAACCCAATTGTATTATCATCTCTGTTCAAAGTCTGAGCATAAGAGCTAGCTAACATTGTTAGGGGTACAATGTATTTCTTGAAGGTAAGCTTTTGCTGTCTGGCACTCGGTATTCTGTGAGTAGAAAGCTTCAGAGGGGAAAAAATCATTATCGCTGCCTTTTTTCCCCTTAAAGCTATAGATGAAGAAGAAATATGCCTGCATTCGTTTTCTGATGCTGCATAGCAAATGACTGCACACATAGCAACTTAAAAAGAACACCCCTTTAGTAGCTCACAGATTATAGGTCAGAATCCAGGTGGGCTCAAATGCATTCTTTGCAGAGTCTCACAGGGCTGAAATCAAGCTGTCAGCTTGACTGGGCTCTTATGGAGACTCTGGGGAAGACTCTGCTTCCAAGTTCATTTTTGTGATTGACGGAGTCTAGTTCCTTGTGGCTGTAGGAATGAAGACCCCGTTCTCTCTGGCTCTGGCCAGAGGTTGCTGTCAGTTCCTAGAAGTTGCTCTTCATGCACACTAAGAAACTTGGACCAACTCCAGCATGGCTTCTAGCAGCCTAAGTCATCATACCTAGGGTGACTCCAGCCCTCCTTAAAATGCCTGCCTTTGGTGCTGCCAAAGGAATTTGTCGTTTATTCCAGCCCAAACCTGACAGAGTCCCGTAAACTCCCTCTTAATGCAGTTACTTTAGAAAACTTACAATTATAAACCTTTTCTCTGCCCCTTTGAGATATAAATCTTCTACCACCTGGAACTGTCTCCTTGACGACCTGGAAATGCCAATCGCCAGAGGAAGCTCTCCTTCTCTTGTCTCCCAGTCCCTAATTTAGTTGGATGCCTTGCTCTAATTTACCTCCTGTCCTGATGATATAAGAAATTTGTTTTGCCTCTAGATAAGTGCCAATTAACAAACCCAGATGGCTTATTCCCAGCAACCAACCCCCTTTCCACTTTTTGTAATTTCCTGACTCTGCTAGAGGTTCCAGTCTTTCCTTCTTGCTACTCCCTCGTACTCCTTTTAAAGTACTCAGTCATCTATACACACCATATCCTGAAATCCCTTTCCCCTGCTGCAGTAGAATTACTGAGTACACTATGTCTTTACCACTTTTAGCTACTGCCTGGCGTAGGTCTTTAACACCACTCCATAAATTGGGCTTTATTATGACATCTCAGCACATTTCCCTGGTCCCAGTGAATTTGTTTGCCTCCTGGGTGCTAACTCTACTTTCCAGCTTTTGTTTTCTTTAGGTTTTAGAAGTGAGTGCTGGCCTTAGAGGGCTTTTCTGAACAATGGACATCTTAAAATGCTTTGTGTTGTTGTTTTTGTAAAGACTAATTTACAGAAGATTTTAGTAATCCAGTCTTTTCAATTAAGTTTCATCTCATTACTAGTCTCAGCGGTTAACAGATATTTCAGGAATTAGATCATTCTAACAGAGAAAATAACTAAAAGAAAGCACAAAGGCAAGAAGTACTACCTATTTTGTTTCCTTTGGGAAGGAGAAGAAATTGAGGAAAATATTTCTGTATTTGGTTTGAAATGTCAGTTTTTGCTTGCTGAATGGGAGGAAATTCTACTTCTGGCAAGAAAAAAAATGAAGTGCTGAAATGTAAGGAGAAATAGTGAGACAGAAAGTCTGTCTCACTATTTAGTGGGGTGCCCAGGGACATGTGGGTGACTACTAACAGGAACAATGTTTCTTTTGAGAGTGATGAAAATATTTTAAAATGTTGTTGTTATGACTGCATTCTGTAAGGATACTAAAATTCATTAAATTTTATAATTTTAAATGAGAGAATTAAAATGGTAGAATGGTTACGTGAATTATCTACACTAATAAAAGAGAAACATGCAAATTGACCACCACTCTGCTACACTCACCAGCCAATCAGGAGTGAGTATGCAAATTAACTCAACAAAGATGGTGGCAGCCATGAAGCTGGAGTAAGCAGGAGGCTTGGGTCGCCCCCATGATGGAGGAAGCCAAGCTTCCTGCCTGCCCTGGCTGGCCCTGGCCTCCACTCAAGGCTACAAAGTTTTAATTATAGAAGATAAGTAAACCCCAGATACTTGCTTCCAGCTAGCCCTGGCCTCCACTCAAGGAAGCACTGGAAAAAAAAAAAAGAAGAAAGAAAAAATGGAGGTAGAGGGGCTGGAAGCTTTGGTCACTGGGGTGTGGCCAGCCTGCACACAGCCATCAGCCCTCACCCAGGCTGACCACACCCCAATGGCCTGATCCTTATCAATGGGCAGCTGAATATCCCTTGAGGAGTCCCAGATTGGAGAGGGAGCAAGCTGGGCTGAGGGACACCCCCACCCTGTGAACGAATTTGGTGCACTGGGCCTCTAGTATATCAATAAAACTAATACCAATAAAAAAGGAAGTGAGAGACAGTATTGATAAATGTGGATAAATCTAAATAAACAATGATGTGTAAAACAGTAATAACAAAAATAATGCCTAATTTAGGAGGGGTTGAGGAAACAGACTAAAATGAAAATACTGACCAAAAATATACATATTATTTGAGAGGAGGTGATTGGAGTTAATATTCTAAGTTGATAATTGGCATAATAATTTTTATTTTCAGGTATTATTCATTAATTGGGGGGGTCTTCTTTTTCTGCCCTTGATGACTCTATTATAATCCTTCTCCTTCTACCAAGATATTTTTCTGGGAGAAATTGATGATCCAACCAGAGAAAGAGGAAAAAATATATTAATACTTGTTAATTCCAAATTATTTTCTACCTCTTTCATTTCTTCAAAGTTCTATACTTCAGCAAAAATTACTTTAGCACTCTCAAAACTTGTAACACACAGGATTAGATTTGCACTGATAATGAGCATACAGTCCTGGTAATGAAATTCATGCCAAATCTTCATAGAAAGAAGATGAATTTCCCAAAAACACAGGAAGTCAATGCAGCTAGATTCCATTTTGAACTCTGCAGGTCATTAGCTAGGCGGGCCTCGGCACAATACTTGGGCTACATGTTGTCTTCTTCATCCATAGAGTGGAGAATAAAATAGGGGTTGTGTCCCTCATATCTTGTTGTGAAAATCAAGTAAAATGGTGCTTTAAAGCTTTAAAACCTGTCAAGTTGCACACAAATAGGCAGTAGTGTTGCAAAAATTGTGTTTTTATGATGATTAAGTGCATAATAGGAAATCTTCCTCTAAAGCGTTCAGAAACTTGTACCTATAAGTATTTCCTTAAATATTATATTAAACAAATTGAATTTTCTGAGTCTAACTTGGTAATTTGAATGTGGCACATTCATAAGCAGTTTAATTATTCATTTAAAATATTTAATGTTAAATTAGCCTCATCTTCAGTCATTATAAAAGAAATATATAGCTTAGTGTTATAGAGATTAAAATAGAAGAAAAAGTCATTGCTGAGAGGATAATGAGAACTATAATCAAATAAAATATAATGATAAAAGTATCTCCATACTTTTAGTCTCTTTTTGGAATTAAGAGACTTTTTTTATATATATATACTATTTCTTTGTTCCTCACCAAAACAAAATTTGTGAGATAGGAAATAAGACTAAAAAGCTGACTTTCTGTTTGGTAGTGAATACTACCCTTGATTTTAAACTAAATACATTCAACTATTATTGGGTATAAAAAGTAGAACTAATATTACTATACAATTGACTTCAACTATACAAGGCAGAGAGAACTTAGTTAACTTGACTCTTTAATTGCATGAGCCTAACTTACTGGGATGATCTGTTTGAGCCATCTGTAGAATTGTTAACTCACACTTTTCTACATAAACATGATATTAAGAGAGTGAAAGATTGTACTTCTGAACTCATCAGCAGGACAAATTTACTAAACTCCCAACAATTACTGAATAAAGTGCAAAGAAAGTTGAGGACGGGGAATAACACACACCCTTCTATAAACATTAGTTACATGTACCAATGAGATACTGAGATTAAGACTAATTGGGATTCCTGTCAAAATAAAATTTAATTCCTATCTCTTAAGACATCTTCCTACTAAATGAGACCACTGAACAGAGGCAGAATTAACTGGCTCCTTTTAAGTTTGGTCATTACAGATGCAAAATGAGTATCCTTCTGCAGACAGAGAGCCAGAGGACTACTCAAGCTAACACAATAATGGTAGCTGTGATAAATTATGTATGCAGGATATCAAAAGCTGAATGGAGGGAAGAAATGGAGAACCCATTTGAAAACTTGGAATTTGCTCAAAGCTGCTTCTGCAATGATTCCCAGGAGGATAAGCACTCAGCACAGAGGAGTCATAAACTCCGCAGTTCTGTATAATTTATCAACTTTTTTCCTTTTTATTTCTAACATTGACCCTTCACGGTTAACTGAAGAAACAAAGAGCTAAGTAGCTGCCTTCACTGTTTGCTAGAGCAATTATGAGCATCCTGGCCAATACATTTTCTGCTTAATCTACTAGCGAATGGTCTCGTTTCCTCTTCATGTGCACCCTCTCCCCACACTCAGCTAGATGCCTGCAGAGCGCTGCTTTCCCTGCCCTTGTGCTTGCGCCCCTCTTCATTTGTTTCCTTCTCATTACAGCTCTCTTATGTGATCATTATATTAGAAGAAAAGAAAATTCTTTATGACAATTTTCTTCAGCTGCCCTTGATTAATTTTTTTTTTTCAAAATGTGATTCCTCAGAGTCTAAGACAGTAGGACACATTGAAAGCTAATCAGCAGACTCTTTCTTAAGTATCTTTTCAAAGAAATTTTATGTTTTAGGGTGAAAGGATTGGTTTTCACAGTGATAGACAGTATAGTGTGAAGCAGCTGTCTTGAAAGAGGTCAAGACTGCTTAAAAATGAAGGATAATAAGAAATTAAAATTTGAGATTTACCTCTGGCACTAATTTACCCCTACTACAATTGTCATTGGTTCCTTATATATTAATATCTTCTATAAGGATACTCATTGAGGGCCAATCTGATAGGATCCTTTAGGATAAGAAAATTTTAGAGCCTGGAAGGATTGCTGAACTTATCCCTTCAAGCCCTTTGTTTCTTGGGTTAAAAAAAAAAAAAAAAAAAAAAAAATCCTGGAAGATCAAGGAGGTTAAGTGACTTACCCAATGTCACATAGCAGGTAACTTGGTTTGAGCTTCCTGTTTTGTTTTAATTTGAAGGGAGGAGGGGAGTGGGAAAGAGTTTTCTATCCTACGATAGGAGCAAATGACTGTAATCCTTGTCTCTGCATTTACTCATCTGCATGTTACAGGTGATGATACTGCCTTCTTTACCTCAAAGGGTTTCCCATTACTAATCTATTTTAATGAGCCCCCCTGCTGGTTTGTGTGTGTGTGAACATCATCCTCATATGGCACATGCTCTGCTGTGGATAAGGCACTTAGGAGCGTAAGGCTTTGTGGGCAGCTCCCATGCTCCTAAGGGCTGAGTATCCAGGGAAGGGATGGGCCTCAGGGAAGACCACGGGACTCAGAGAAATAAGAGGGAGTGGAATTCCAGTCCTGTAGGAAAATGTGAAAGATTGTGTTCCTATGTGGTACACTTAAGACAATGCCTGCCTCTTAAAGCCAAAAGGCTGGTAAAAGGAGGCACCACTGGGAAAGAGCCACAACCTACACATAAGTAATCTAGTCTCTGAAGGCTGGAAAGTCTGGCTACAGGCCTGTACAAATCGTTTGTGCAAAAATAATATGGGGCCTCTTATTCAGAACTTATTAGGAATTTCAAGTCAGTGACAACAAAGCATTCAACCATGCTTGGGCCCTTCTAAGCACTGAGCCCCGTGCTAATGCACAGGCCACAAGCCCTGTCTGGTCACAAGTACTTATTTTGACAAAGTCTAGTCCAAACACACCCAATAAATTCTTTACTTAGCAAGCGGTCTTGAAGAGTCCTGTTAAAAGAAAAAAAATGGTGCTTTTTAGTGAGTGGTTTGACTATGGCTACTTGGGGAGAAGGCAAGCACCTTCATGAAGGTGGATCTTAGGGTCAGCAGATGAGACCCTAAGATCCAGAAGACCTTGTGGGAATTCTTCCTTCACAACCATCTAAGAGGATCTGGGCTCTGTGCTTGAAAGAAGATGCAGTTTCCTTACACTTTTATCAAGAGCTGACCTTGAATACTAGAAGAATAGCAAGAGGCAGGGTCAGGGTCTCCTATTCTCCACATCATTTCTGGCATCTGCAGTGCCCGGCACATTGTTGGTACTCAGTAAATATTTGTTGATGATGAAACATAGCTGGTTATCTTAGTGTGAGAATTAGTGGAGCTCCTGGCCCTGAAATGAAGATCTGAAATTCAGAGTCTAGAATATCTCAGGTAAAAAAAAAAAAAAAAAAAAAGTTTTGAAACATGTTAACACTGCAATTTAAGAATATATTAGCCTGCCCAAGAATGGACACTTTTAGTATTATTTTGAATAAAAACTAATTATAAATTATTTTATAGATGTGTTAACTACAAGGTTTTCTCAGACATGTAGTTGTATTTTTGCTAAGATCACCTAAGAATAACAATGCTGCACTCTTTCTTTTTTTAAGTTCTGTTATTTAGAGAATATAGTCAGTGGTAGAGTGCAGAGAGAAACTGGAATGAAGCACAGAAAGCTGAGGAGAAAGAGAAAGAAAGAAGGAAGGGGGAGGAGGGGGAGAGGGGAAAAAAAGGGAAGGAGGGCTGGAGGAAAGAAGGATACTGTGGTGACACATAGGGAAACATGTAGGCCAGCCCTGCGTGATCAAGAAAGATCTCCCAGGAACCTAAGATCTAAAAGACAGGAATTAAACCAAGGCCTGTGAGGAGGGGAGGTAGAAGCATTAATAGACTGGCTAACATTTATTGAGTATTACTATGTGGCAAGCAGTGTTCTAATTACTTTACATGCTCATTTACTCCTCACAGCAGTGCTATGGGGCAGGCTATTAGTATCCTATTGGGATACCCTTTATTGGTGTCCCAGACCTGATAAATGAGGCACAGAGTTATTTTTTCCAAGCTATAGAAACCTTATGTTTCCAGCCCTGAAGCAAAACTGACTGTGGCCAATTCTATTCAAAAGAACCACAAGTTGTTTTGTGTGCTAACCTCTGTACATGTAGCCATTGGGGATACGGTGAAGTTGCTTTGGAGAGAATTAAAAACATCTTTTAAAAACGTGTGAATGGCCGAAACTGGTTTGGTTCAGTGGATAGAGCATCGGCCAGTGGACTGAAAGAGCCTGGGTTCAATTCCGGTAAAGGGCATGTACCTTGGTTGCAGGCAAATCCCCAGTAGGAGGTGTGCAGGAGGCAGCTGATCAATGTCTCTCTCTCATCGATATTTCTAACTTTCTATCCCTATCCCTTCCTCTCTGTAAAAAATCAATAAAATATATTTTTTTAAAAACAAAACATGTGAATGATGATAGGGACGATTAAAGTATATTAAGACTTAAGGTAACATGATCAAATTTTTGTTTGGAAAGACCACTCTGGCATTAGTATGGAGAATAAATTGACCAGGAGCAAACTAATAGTGGAGAGAACATAACTCTAAAACAAAGAGGGTGACCTGAACACAGGCAGTAACAAATAACAATGCAGAGAAGTAGGTGGATTCTAATAGCATTTTGGAAGTAGAATTTTACCGGCTAAATGGATGTTAGGGGAGGGATAGAGCTAAGGATGAAGGACTCCAAGGTTTCTGGGTTGGGTGACTGTAGTAAGCAGAAGGGGAGCTGTTCACAGAGAGTGAAGGGGAAGAGATGCAGGGGAGGGGAGAGGAGTGGTTGGGAATGGGTTGATAGTTAACAAATGTAACCAAGATCTTATGGGGATCAGTGCATAAGAATGTGAATCAAATGGCAGTCAAAACTAATGTAGACTTAGCCAATTTGTCTCAGTGGACAGACTATCAGCCTGTAGACCAAAGGGTCCTGGGCTTGATTCCAGGTCAAGGGCATGTACCTTGGTTGCAGGCTCCTCCCCTGCCCAGGCCCTGGTTGGGGCTCGTGCGGGAGGCAACTAATCGATGTGTTTCTCTCACATCGATGTTTCTCTCTCTCCTTCCTTCTTTCTTTCACTCTCCCTAAAAATCAATAGAAAAATATTCTCAGATGAGGATTAACAAAAAAAAAAGAACACAAAAAAAAAAACAATGTTATTTTGATCACCTACTGTGAAAGCTATCAAAAAGAAAGTCAGTTCTTGAATTTTGGGGAGAACAAGTGAAGTTCCTGTGATTCTGGTCAGTCTTAATTATTACTGGTATAATGAGTATTAAAAAGATTTTGTAAATTTAAAAATACTACCTTTCATTGTTGTTATTATTATTATCATAATAATAATATGATATGTTCCTTTTATCAGGTTTAAACCACCCAAATGGCCTCTTTTACCTGTCCTTCTATGGAAAACTTTTTTCCTCTTTTACTTTTCTTTCTTACCTTCCTATCCCCTACTTCCAGGTTCAATGGCAGGTAATTTGAGTGGAGTTAAGTAGTTTTGTCTGCTCTCATCAATCAATAAACAAATATTTGTCTCCCAGGTGAGCATTCAAAGCTGGATGAGTGGCTTTGCAATCAAGGGGCCACCTTCCTTGGGGTCAAAGAATTCTGGATTTGAAATCCTTCTTCCACATTTTCCTTCCACATGCCCTTGATCTGCTCATCTCTCTTCATTTTCCATCAAAAAAATAAATAAAATGGATAATAGTTCACAAGTCTGTTGTATTACACAAGATAAAAAATGTAAAAGAAACTAAAAGAGAGCCTAATGCTCAAAAATGGTCATTCCTGTCCACTGCATAAGGCTGTTGCCCAGGATAAATGAGCTAATACTCAAAAGATGGTCATGGAATAATTCTGCTATATAAGTTCAGTCATTTTTAATGAACTTTGCTACTATTGTTTCTGTTATTGTTTTTATGGGTACCAGGGGCTTGCAGTAACCGTGTCGACAACCCTTTGAGCAGCACTTGGACGTATCTTTATTATTATTTTTCTAATTTCCTTATTTCTTTGTTTCAGCTTGGGAATCATTTCCTTCTTTGCTTAGTGCTGCTTTGGAGAAGCTGCCAGATGTCTTTACAATTTGTCGCTTCTGGCCAGTACTCTGTTATGTAGACATTCTGCTTTGTTCAGCTAAGATGCCGTGTTTATTAAAGCTTTAGTAATCTGGAAAAACGATAATTATGCTGTTCTTGGAATGCAACATGAAAAACACTGAAATATTAAAAACTCGTGATGAAGGCAGGCTTAAAATCACTGAAGGTCTTTTACCTTTTTTTAATTAAAAAACTTTCACTCTACTAAATTGTCTATTACCATTCTGACTGCTCTGATGAAAGATTAAGATCCCCATAATATGCCAAAACCGGTTTGGCTCAGTGGATCTCTAGTTTATATTCCTAGACCAAAGTCAATAACTTCCAACATTCAAGACTCCCTTTCGGCAAAGGCTCAAGCACTTCATGATGTTGTAGAAAACCAAAAAGGCATCTTGGCCCTGGCAAGGTAACTCAATTGGTTAGAACTGTGGTTGGCAAACTGCGGCTCTCGAGCCACATACGACTCTGGCCCCTTGAGTGTGGCTCTTCCACAAAATACCATAGCCTGGGAGAGTCTATTTTGAAGAAGTGGCATTAGAAAAAATTTAAGTTTAAAAAATTGGCTCTCAAAAGAAATTTCAATTGTTGTACTGTTGATATTTGGCTCTGTTGACTAATGAGTTTGCTGACCACTGGGTTAGAGCATCAGCCTACTATGCCAAGGTTGCAGGTTCAATCCCCAGTCAAGCCACATACAAGAATCAACCTATGAAAATAAAAGTGCATCAAGAACTGAAAATACAGAAAAAAAAATCGATGTTTCTCCCTTCCTTTCTCTCTTTCTCTCTAAAATCAATCAATAAATAAAAATGTATTTTAAAACAATTTTAAAGGAATCTTGAGTGTTAAATTAACCAAGTATTTTTTGTTTTCTCTGAGCAAACTTTATTCAGAGGCTGCTATATTGACTCTTGGCATGTTGTCTGAGACTGGTTATAAAACAGAATGCGATTTCACTCCTATGCCCTAGAGAAGCTCATTAGAACTATGCATTTGGCTTTCTCACATCTCAAACATTCCAAGAGATTTCAGCCTAACAAGATAAGTGTTAATCTTTTGTTTTTGTTAAATGAGCCATCTTTCTTTGAACAGAAAATATAGTGTTAGCATTCTAATATTTAACAGGAGTTTCCATTAAACTGACATTTTATTTATATTAAAAATAGACTTATAGCCGGGACCGGTTTAAATTATCATTCTCAGTGGATAGAGCGTCGGCCTGCGGACTGAAAGGTCCCGGGTTCGATTCCGGGCAAGGGCATGTACCTTGGTTGTGGGCACATCCCCGGTAGGGGGTGTGCAGGAGGCAGCTGATCGATGATTCTCTCTCATCGATGTTTCTAGCTCTCTATCCCTCTCTCTTCCTCTCTGTAAAAAAATCAATAAAATATATTAAAATAAAATAAAATAAAAATAGATTTATATTTCTCAAAATCCAATTGTACAATTAATGAGAATGTCATTTATTATTTTCCTCTTTAAAATGAACTGTAAGAATTAATTTATCAGCCTCCCAAAGGTAATCAATTGTGCTTTATTTTTGTTAAGTGCCAAATATCCATAAAGTTCTTTCCCATAGTTATCTTTATTTTACAGATGAGAATACCAAAATTTAGAAAGTTTCCATTACAAAATTAAACCAAAATGTGACTCAGGGTCTTTGACTTTCAACCCAGTGGTCTTTGCACTTCACCATGGACGACTCATTCACATTAATTGTGATCTCAAATAAAAATTATCATTCTCGCCCTGACCAGTTTGGTTCAGTGGGTAGTGCGTCCACCTGCGGATCAAGGGTCTCAGGTTCGATTCCAGTCAAGCGTATGTACCTTGGTTGTAAGCACATCTCCAGTAGGGGGTCTGTGGGGGCAGCTGATCGATGTTTCTCTCTCATTGATGTTTCTAACTCTCTATCCCTCTCCCTTCTTCTCTGTAAAAAATAAATAAAATATATATTTTTTTAATTATCATTCTCCTCAGTGTCACAGTGGATATGAAGATGCTTTTGAGGGTGTAAGTTATCAATATATTTATATAAATAAAGTATAGGAGGCAGTGCTAAGCCAGTCCTACAAACATAGGGCTGGAGAAATGAAGCCTCCCAATGAAAGAACACACCCACACACACACACACACACACACACAATGAGTCTATTTAAGACATCTCATATATCGATATAAAGGACTGGTCTGAAAGTAGCAGCTTATCCCACAGAGCAAAACCTCCATGGTAATAACTGGGCTTATCATAAAGGGAGAATCTACAGCCCACTGCTGTAGTCCCTCTTCTTGGGTCACTATATTGAGCTACAATAAGAATCTTATCTTGAAAGGGGGTTTTGATTTATTTTTAATAAAAAGGCTGAATTGGAAGCTTGCGTTTTTCCCCAAATTTAATAATAGCGCTAGTAATGTCTTACACTTTTCGCTAGCCTTATTTCAGGTGTGACGTCAAAGCTCTCAGTTAACCTTCTGTTATAATGTAATAGGAAGACCGATATCACCAAACCCACCCACCCAAAGGAGGGGCCACAGAGCAGGGACCTAAGACTGTTTTCAATCCAATTCAGAAACTGGCAGAGAACTTGAAGGAAAGATCAGATTACTTGATGCCACTCTACTTAAACATCTGGGGTCCTGATAGTAAACCCTGATAACTTTAATAAGTAAAGAAATAGCTTTTGATCTTGCTCGCTTCCTTCACTCACAATTAGAACAAAACAACACAAGTTGGTAAAATGTTATGCCCAAAACAATAACTTACTGAATTGGGGTTTCAATTTCTATATTTTCCCTGTTATTTGGAGGCAGAAACTTCAGTTTACTGGTTGCCCTGCCAGTAAACCTCAGATTGCTTAGTTGCTCATGTTATCAATACTTTTAATGGTTAACAACAACAAATATCCTATATAATAAAAGGCTAATATGCAACTTGACCAAACTGCGGAACAACCAGTCACTATAATGCACACTAACCACCAGGAGGCAGATGCTCAACACAGGAGTTGCCACCTGGTGGTCAGCATACCCTTATAGGGGGCGTGCAACTCAGCCAGAAGCTGGGCTCATGGTTGGTGAGCTTAGCAGTGGTGGCAAGAGCCTCTTCCACCTCCATGGCAGCACTAAGGATATCCATCTGCCAGTTTAGGCCTGCTCCCAGGCCTAAGTCAGTAGTCGGACATTCCCCAAGGGCTCCTGGACTGTGAGAGAGTCCAGGCCGGGCTGAAGGACACCACTCCTCCATGAGTGCCCGAATTTCATGCACCAGGCCTCTAGTAAGCATATATGTGCAGCCATATATATTTATTATTTGTTGCAATATGTGCATTTGAATTTACCTTGACAATTGTCCAGCAGGTTCTATCTGGTTAGTAGTATCTTCTCCCAATTTTGTATTTGATCTTAAAGGCCAGGAAAAGGAAACCAAGTTTTGCTAAATACTCATGAACATTGTCAAGGTTGGTATGAGGTCTGTTCTTCATGCAGCGTCACTTAATTACCAGTTTTCCTACCCCTGCTTGGCTTTGTGACAAGTAAAAGAGCCTATAAGAGAAGACCACTAATGAGTCCCCTTCTATCCCCATCTCTCAGGCTACAGAAGTCCTGAAGGTTGATGGAGGGCCATGCTATTCAAACAGCAGGTGTGGCTGAGACAGAAGCTCCTGGTGCTGGGAAGCCTTGCTGTTGGAAGTCTCC
This sequence comes from Pipistrellus hanaki, assembly GCF_964339955.1. Lineage (NCBI taxonomy): Eukaryota > Metazoa > Chordata > Mammalia > Chiroptera > Vespertilionidae > Pipistrellus > Pipistrellus hanaki. The sequence goes on along the minus strand of NC_140509.1, from coordinate 58,040,795 downwards.
TGTATCTAGTCGCCAGAGTTGGGAGTTTGGATAGGTAGGTGATTAAACATATACCTATGCCCATGTGACTTTACGTGTTTCTTGACTTAAATTTCCTTAGGACATAATTTTAAATCTACCCTTTTGTTTTCCTCCTTCAAAATTCCCAAGAAACATGCTTTTTTGCAGTATTGATTTTGATCTATTGAGCCTTTAAAACAGAGATCCAAGTTGCTCAAACCAAGGTGTTCTTCAGGATCCATTTGTATTCTGTGTGCACTGACATTTATTTTCAGAGAAAGGATAAAGCCATGTACAGGGGAAATGTCCATTTTCTAAAGCTCACTTTGGTCTGTGTACATCTGGTTGTTGACCTCTAGCCATAGCAAGATGGTGATGATGTATTTAGGTATTTTCATTTTGAAATTTATGAGTGAGCCATTAACGTGCTACCAGGAGAGTTAAAATTATGTTTGTGCCTATAAAGGAGCTCATCAAATTTGGAACCCACTGCCCTGGAAAGATGGCTGCAGGCGTGGGGAGTTTGAACTATGTTAATTGGCTCTGGTTTCCAGGAGTTGGATATACCAGACAAGGAGCCTGTCACTCAGAGTAATTGCCCAGAAACCAATGGAAAATCTATGGAGAGGAAATTTACAGAGCCAGGGGTTGGCTCTAAATAAGCAAATAGTTGAAAGGTGCACAACCTGCAGAAGCCAAGCAATATCATCTGGCTTCACAATGAACACCTCTGGGCTGTCCAACTTCCGGTGTGACTGTGGAGGACAGAAAACTGAATTTCTGAAAAGTGAAGCTTCCTTCTTTGCTCTTTAAATTAACTGTTGCTCTGGAGAGGCTGACGTGTGTTCTCCATGCATTCAGTTCCCATCTTCTGTGAAAATGCAGCCACACTTTAAAATGAAAATATCTCTCCCTTGCAGTTTTCCTTTTCTAATCTATAGATCTTATTACCATGGATATTGACCAAACAATATAGCAATGGTCTTTCCTTCTACCAGTGTCAGTTTTGACTGGTAAAGTGAACCCCTTTATCTTTTTCAATTAAAAAATCCAGCGTAAACGTCCACATACTAGTTGCTAACTATTCGAAATGGTATGCTCGGTTTATTACTGACTTCAAGTAGTTCCCTAAAGGTAGTGTTTAGTTATTAGTGAAAAGCCTCAAGGTGGTATCATTGTCCTATGTCCATAAAGGGACTTTTATATCAAGTTCTTCCCAATCATTTCCTTTTTATTGAGTAATTGATCTAATGGTCATTAAGTATTAGTTCCTTAGTTGGTTTTTTTCATTTTTCACCTAGTTTATAGTCTCAAATGGGATCATTTTTATAAGAAGATAGATCGCTTATTGGGCTTTCTCAAAAGTTTGCAGTTGAGAGTATGAGTGGGTTGCATCTAAAATTTACCCTTCCTGACTTCTGCTTATCTTATAGTAACTCCGAATGGTAGGCTGAGCTCAGTTACTTTTACAGTCCCTTCCAATCCTTAGAGTCCATGTTACATAGTCTGAGCCCCATGCTCAGAATCTACTCTTCAAGAAGTCGAAATATGGTGATATTTTCTCCAATTTTGAGTTATGAAGTCCAACAAGCAATTGTTCGGCAGGCCATGAGCTCCCAAGGTAGCAGGTGGAAAGAGGAAGGAAGGAAGAAAAATGGCCCTTTCTAGAGGTAGGAAAGGGACTCTACTTCAGCCTCTCTCAGCCAGAATTCCTCAAGAGCATTAAGTCCTACAGAAAAGGACTTGACTATTGCTTTGATTCTTTCAAGGATGATAGACACTAGCATCATTCTAGATGCACAAGACACAAGTCCATCCAGTATATTCAATGGATGTCTTAGGCAATTAGTGCTTACTTGTCAATCAAGAAGAGCTAAAAGATGAATTTGCAATGTCCCAAGCAATGTCACAATTAAAAACATCTTTGACTCTATGTGTGTTGCTCCTTTTATATCTTTCATTTAGAACTCCAGCGTTAATCTTTACAAATTTGTGTAAACAAAATTTATGTCTAACATAGTGACTGTGATAAACTTTTTTATAGTGTTCCATATTTTCATGTTTTCCATGATGAGCATGAGTTGTGTTTAAAATCATTAAAAACAAGCACCGCAAAAAAAGTAAACTATGTTTATATTTTTGCTTAAGCATTTGAATAGGCTGTTTACACAGAGCACAAGCCAAGCCCTTTCTCAGTTCTGCAGAATGCCTTGGCATGACCTTGAGATTCTCCTCTTCTCCTTTTAAAGTTAACATTACAGAAGATAAGAAAGGTACAATAGGGTCTCTTGTGAAATGTAAAAAAGAAACTTATTGACACAGAGAAGTGGACACAGACTCCCAATTATTGGGATAACTAGAGGTTTCAGTTGAAGGCATTGGCTTAAGAGTCATTTTTACCATGCTTCTACCCTTTACCAAGATGGTTAAAATGCCTTTCCAAATAATCCTAGGGAAATTATAATGAATTTCAGTTCCATTCCAGACTATACCCCAAAGAAAATTCAATGTACTAACCATATATATTAGCTATGCCAGATTAAACAGCCACTCCAGTCTAATAGCATTATAATTATCACCACACCTTTTTCTCTGAGAGAAGCAGTGGTGGTAGTTCATTATTTAAGGCAATGTTGAAGTGGGAATCCTCCTTTCTGGCTCCATTGATTGTATCCCTTTCTTCATGAGCTTGAGTTCCTGATTTAAACGGTTTTGGCAATGAGGACCTGAGGTTTCTGGCCCTGCTAAGGCTGTGTTGATTTCTGGTCCCGGGTGTGGTAAGTGATGTACAGCACTTGCTGATGGCATTGGGTTTGTTCCTACATTTAACCAAGTAAAAACATAACCCTGACCACTTTAGATAGGAAGAAAAGAAATACAGTACTCTTCCAGCTGTCCCTAAGGACAACAACAAAAATCCTCAAGAGGATGAAAAGCTCAGCAAGTGCCAATTTTGGAATTTTTCAGGTTGATGATGCAAATAACCAAAGGCAGAGACTGCAACCTCTTTTCGGTTTATACATCAACAGTTTTTAAGAACCATAGGAATGCCGCAAGATAGTAATACACACGAAACCCAAAAGACTAGCCTCCTAGCTGCCCTTCAGTCTCCCAGCTCAAGATTATAATTTCCCACCTTTAACATTCTCTAATAATGTTAACTGGTGAGCTGTTAAAAAGCTATTAGTATGAGTGGTGTCACTTGTCTGTCCTGTACTGTGTGAACATAAGTACGTGCCGTAGTCAATTAAGTGCTTGGTGAATAAAAAATTTAAGGAGCACTAATAAAAAAAAAATCCCATCAATTATGTGTGCTCTATTTAATACAGTGTTGCTTAAAATAAAATTTCTCAGACATATGTTCATTATGGATTGCGTCAGGCAGGGAAACAGTGGTTTTATAATTTAGGCATTTAAAGTCTTACTCTGACTGGTGAACCAGGAAAATGAGAATCTAGTGGCAGTGAGGTTCTTACAGTGTCTCTCTGTTGTTTGCAGGCTACAACCCATTTGCCCCATTGAAGGCCGATTTGGAGCCCGTGGGCAGGCTGACTTCCCGCTCCGTGCCCTGCAGTTCAAGCGCGGCCTGCTGCACGAGTTCCGGAAGGGCAACGTTTCCAAGGAACAGGTTCGCCTTCATGACCTGGTCCAGCAGCTCCCCAAGGCCATTATCATTGGGGTGAGAAAAGGAGGCACCAGGGCCCTGCTTGAGATGCTGAACCTCCATCCAGCTGTGGTCAAAGCCTCTCAAGAAATCCACTTTTTTGACAATGATGAGAATTATGCCAAGGGCATTGAGTGGTATAGAAAAAAGATGCCTTTTTCCTACCCTCAGCAAATCACAATTGAAAAGAGCCCGGCATATTTTATCACGGAGGAGGTTCCAGAAAGGATTTACAAAATGAACTCATCCATCAAGTTGCTGATCATTGTCAGGGAGCCAACCACAAGAGCTATTTCTGATTACACTCAGGTGCTAGAGGGGAAGGAGAGGAAGAATAAAACTTATTACAAGTTTGAGAAGCTGGCCATAGACCCTAATACCTGCGAAGTGAACACAAAATACAAAGCAGTAAGAACCAGCATCTACACCAAACATTTGGAGAGGTGGTTGAAATACTTTCCAATTGAGCAATTTCACATTGTGGATGGAGATCGCCTCATCACGGAGCCTCTGCCAGAACTTCAGCTCGTGGAGAAGTTCCTAAATCTTCCCCCGAGAATAAGTCAGTACAACTTGTATTTCAATGTTACCAGAGGGTTCTACTGCTTGCGATTTAACGTTATCTTTAATAAGTGCCTGGCTGGCAGCAAGGGGCGCATTCATCCAGAGGTGGACCCCTCTGTCATTACCAAATTGCGCAAATTCTTTCACCCTTTCAATCAAAAGTTTTACCAGATCACTGGGAGGACACTGAACTGGCCCTAAGATAATAAGTCAGACAACACCATGTGTTGTGCCTGGAGACACGCAATGTCTCCTCTCCATTGAAATATGCACTTTTCCGAGACACAACTATCCAAGTCATGTTTCCATCTCTACTTGTATATACACAGTGTGTGACCAAAATATAAGTCCAGTTCTTTTTTTCTGCTGAAAATGTACAAAAACAATTTGCTGTCTGCTTAGTTGCATCTTTAAGAGACAAGTTACTGAAAGAAGAGGTGGTGGTATTGGGGGAAAGGGACTTCAGCTATTCTCAAAGAGTTAGTCTTCCTTTGTGTCAGAGTTTGTCACCCGCCATTTACATAAATTGAAGCCAAAAGATGAATGTGTGAAAAGTACCAATGGCTGTGAAGCTGCAGGAAGGAGAGGATTCGGTTATGCATTCTTTTCTAAGGGAAAGCTGGCTCTTTAATTCAGATGCTGAATTGGTGCCAGGAAAACAGAAAATGCTATTTTCTTATGATTTAAAAGGATGTCCTATCTCCTAAAATTGACAATGTTCCAAAGTTCCTGTGGTGATTTTGCACTATTGTTTTCTCGTATGGAACATGATGTCACTTGTAGCATGTCAATCATACATTGGTAAGTCCTTTCGCTTCCATGTTCTATGTCAACAAAGAGAAATGTCATGTACATAGTGTATATTATTGTAAATACTTGTTTCACACTAAGTAACTCTATTTTGTAAACTGAATATGGCTATTTAATTTATTGTGAAAATTAAATTTATTGTGGTATTTAAAAATGGAATGGATTAAAATTACTCTATGTGCAACTTTTCTTTTCAATTCATTTTTGTTATACATGCCCACTGCTGGGTCCCCAAACCAAAGCTGTTTATGTGCACATTGAGAGCACCTGGAAACATGCACTTCTCCATTGGATTCCTGTACCCTTGTGAGATTTATTTATGAAGTGAAGTTGAGTATATTAAAAAAAAAAAAAAAAAAAAAAAAAAGTCTCAACTATCTGGAAATCTAGTAGAATAGCCCTCAAAGAACACCTGTGCTGCTCTGCTACAACTTTATAACAATTCATTTTCTTGCAAATACTGCTGTGCCAGGAGAAAGACAAGAAATACTTTAACATAATCGATGCAGAGAAGAATCACAATTTTATTTGAACCTCTAATCAGAGCCAGACCGGTAGAGAAATTGAGTAAAATGAGATTAGAAAACGTGTGTGGCCTCTGTACTGAAAGCTGCTGATGCTTCAAAAATGAATACAAAGTCTCAGAACTCCCTCTTTGAGATGAAAATATTATCAATGTACTCAGAAATGATCAAATTGTATAGTGTTGTTATTACTAACCTAAACATAATAACTCATATTTCCATCCACAGAAATTAATGCTAAATTGGGTGCTTACTAACATCAAATAGATTATATATGCTTAAATATAATTCAGACAACCATGGAAAGAAGTTGGAAAGAGGTATCAGCAAAGATAATAATGAAAGATGTATTTTTCCCCATCACAATTGCTTGCATTTGAGAGAGTTTAGTTCAACACCCCATTGAGAGGGCCTAGAGAAATCAACAAGTTATAATGGATTTGCCTCTATGAGTTGTTTATCCTGTCCAGTGATTTGATGGTGAACTTTTACAAATAAACAGCCCTTTCCCTCCCAGTGTCGGTATATATTGCTTCTCAAGCTACAGCCTTGGTAATCTTTGCTGTTTCCATTCTCAATGATGCTGTTCTCTCAGCACGGAACAAGCCTGACACCAGCACTGACAGGCTGGCCTCTCGCTCACTGTGCAATAACTCTGGAGTGAGAGTCTTCTGTCTAAATGTCAATCACATCTCCCTACCACCATGAATGGAATCAAATATAAGGAATCTGTCATCAGATTCCTCTGTGCCTCAACTCTCAGCTAATCGTCAGAGGGAACTCTTTGAATATTACATTCGGGACATGATCACACATTGCCATCATTAATTTTATTATAACGATTCCTAGAGCACTATACGGCTAATAGGTTTTAAACCAGTGACTGTCCAATTATGCCCCGTTGGAATACTGATGTTTCAAAAACTCACCCTAGATGTTCCACCAGTAAAACTGAAAAATGGCAATCCTTTTCAAGACTCAGAGAAATTTTAAAACAATGAACAGGAGTTTCTCAGCAATAATCTTTTATATTCCCAATTTTTCTTAAAACTTTGCTACTGCTACCAACAGTGTATATCAGAGTTCACTCTAAGGAACTCTATTTGACTTTTGCTGACTTTTATCATTTGTTATTTTTAGCTCAATAAGCCAGCATTTTTGCATCACATTCAGAATTTAAAAAAAAAAAAAAAAAGGGGGGGGCTGTATTTCCCGTTATTCTACTTCCTAAATAAGTTTGAGAATTGTTTTATTAACGTTTGGAGCCTCCCCACAGAGATCTGGCCTGGGGGAGTGGGGTGGGTTTGGAGGCAGGTTTCATTTCACCGAAACAACAAACAAATAAACAAAAGCCACAGCCGCAGCCGATTGGGCTAGGCAGAGAAATAAAAAGCCTGTGACTTAACAGCATACTTCCACGGGAGGCTTTAAACCTCCTTGTTTAGAAAAATGTTTTCTGTTGTCATCACACAGGGACAGGGGAACCTCTGGAGAAATCGTCAGCTCGTTACAATAGCCCCACTAGGGTTCTCTTGAATAAGTTATTCCTTTTACATCATGAAAGCTATATTCCCTCCAGAGGCCTGGTTGGCACCATATGGCTTTGTGAGACAGTTCTAGCTGCAAAGAGAAAGAAACCGTGTAAGCACCGCTGAAGTTTCTGCTGGACCATAAAGCTGAAATTACACCATTTGGGAAGCCAAGGAATTCCAATTATACAAACAGGAATTAAAGTCTCAAAAGAGTGAGAGACACTAGGGAACAGGGGGAAAGAGGCATGCAAACCCATAGACAAGACATCCCAAATTCCAAGTATATCACCTACTCACTTGAAATCACCTCACTCAAACCCTCAAATGATTAAGGTGATGAGTTTTCCAACCAATTGCCTACTAGTGAAGGGAAAATCAAAAGCATTCGGCTAATGTATGATAAAGCAAAGGCACATCAATCCCTCATATTGGCATCTGATCTGAGATTTGGTAACTTTGGAGTTGATGGGCCAGCAAGAACAGTCATTAATTTCTAGTACAGACCCACTAAAGCTGTTGGAGCCAATGAGAGCACTACTTGGGGTGCTGCACCTGGCACAGGGGTCCTGCAGGAAGACAAGCTCAAGAACCTGTGGGAGCTTTCCTGGGACACTGGAGAGGTACTGTTGCTAAGGGAGGTGGAGACTCGGGACAGACAGGTGCAGTCCAAACCCCAGACTTGACAATAAGCTTCTGCTTTGTCCAAGCAGCTTGCTAAATAGGACTGCCTTGCTAAGCCTAATTTAAGAATTTTTCAGGGATGGAAAATTCAAATGATTATAAATAGTGTCTTCCTGCTGAAGTTTTTGTGCTCTTTCCGCATACTCAGCAGCCATTTTCCACTTAGGAAAATAGCCTACAGTCTAAGAGAGAAAAAAAGAAAAAGGAAAGAAAACTTTGCTGAAAACATTCTCCTTAAAAATGATGAAATACAGAAAAATCATAGCAATTTGGGCTAACAAGGTGAAAATAGGCAAATTAATTGCTGTTATTCTCTACTACACAAAGTGTCAAACTATAATAACAATATATTGAAAAACATCTAATTGTACCCTGTTTTATCAAATAAAAACCTCTTAATTGGTATTTTTTCCAAATTGATATTATTCAAGTATTTCAATAACAGTCTTTCATCTTAAAGAGGTTATATATGCCCTCGAGTAACTGTTTATCAATTTTTATAGCTAGTGCAAAGATGAAATTTGGGCCAAAATATGATCATTTGGTAAGGGTCTAATAAATGTACTTTACTACATATCTCACAAAAACATCGTGCACTTTGAAAGATTTATTTATAATTACATTTGATTGTACCTTGAGGAATAGGAATGACATTTCATAATGGTTAGAGAGGGATTGAGGAGTTGAAAAGGCATTCTGTGCTGATAGCAATATGTATTTCCTATAGCAGGGACCTGATTGGTGTCAGTCACATAAAGCAAGCTGCAGCATGCCTGCCTGCTCCCTTATCGGACCAGTTCTGTCACTTCTGAATTTATGAACATAAAAGTCTCCAAGTCTTAGGGAACCGTTGGTAAAAGGGTTAAACATACATGCCATTCCCCTTTAAAGAGTCCACCCAGAAGGTGAGTCACTCCCAGTAGACTGGGAACATCATTTCAAAGAGCTGACTTGCCTCCGGCTCACCCTGCAACACTTCTAAATTCACACACCTCTGCTTTGCATTTCCTTTCCTTTAATGACACCAGGGGAAAATCTTGAAGGCCAACTACAAAACTGCCAGTTCCTTTAGTGAGGGCACTAAGGGTTTGAGCATAGAGTATAAAAGAACCTGTAATTGGTGCATGGCAGGTCCTCTAACACTAGGTCCTGCAAATAAATTTTAAGGTAAGGCCTTCCAGCAACACCAGATGACAATATCACCACACCAAAGAGAATCTATGCTAATAAAAGGGTAATATGCTAATTAGACCAGGAGACCTTCCGAACAAAGTCATGGTGGCAGGGCCAAGGCAGAGGTGATCAGGCCAGGAGGGGAGGGCAGTTGGGGGCCATCAGGCTGGTGGAGGGGAGGGGCAGTAGGGGGTGAGCAGGCTGGCAGGGTGGGGGCAGTTGGGGCCAATCAGGCTGGCCGTGGGGGTGCAGTTGGGGGTGAGCAGGCCAGCAGAGGAGGATAGTTGGAGGTGATCAAGCCAATAAGGGAGGGCAGTTGGGGGCAAGCGGGCCGGCAGGCAGAGTGGTTAGGGGCAATCAGGCAGGCAGGCAGGTGAGCGGTTAGGAGCCAGCAGTCTTGGATTGTGAGAGATATCCCAGATTAGAGAGGGTGCAGGCCGGGCTAAGGGATTACCCCCCCACACACACACACCCATGCATAAATTTCACGCACTGGACCACTAGTTAATAGCATAAATGGGTGGGTTAAAGTTTAGAAGCCAGAGGAAGGAACAGATAACTGAACCTGAAGGAGTCTGGAGGACGTCAGTGAGATGATGCTTAAATGGAGCACAAAATCTATGTACCTCACAAAGCAGACAAGCAGTAAAAATGGACTCCTAGATGAGGCAGACAGAACAAAAGCATGAGGTCTGGAAGAGACTAAGAAGTCCACAAAGCTGGACAGTTGTGCATGTCTAAGAGAAGATGAAAACTAAAAATAGAAACTGTGCCAGAACTCCCCAGGCCTTGAGCAAGTCCTACCTGGGAGCATACCCCACCACTTAGGATGAGGTGCCCTTGCCTGCCTACTTGGGTCTGTACCTGATCCTTAGAAGCTACATATTTAAGAATGGAGATGAGATGACAAAATTATTCTAAATCTTCTTTCAAACAATTGGCGCCCAGAGAATTATAGTTTTCCTTCCCACTCTTGTTTACTCGTTGGATCTCTCTCTTCTCTTCTTGGCCAGCAGCTTTGCTAAAGCTGATGGAATCCTTCATATCTGGCTCATTTTTTTCCATCAGGACTGAGGCAAAGGTATTTTTTGAAAGCCAGTTCTCTGCATATGCAGTCTGTGGAAGTTATATTGTCTGTCTGTCACTGAGCATCTCACATAAGTCCACTCATCCTGAAACCATGACACAGAGAATGAGAAGAAGTCAAATACAACAATCTCTCACAAGAAAAACCTAGTAATAATAGTATTTTCAAAAAAGTGTGCAGCGAATATATTTGCTTCACTGAAAAAAAAGGATATGTAACCTAAATTTTTGGTGGTGGAATAGACAAGTCAATCCATCTCTCTGGGATTCAGCTTCCTATTAAGTAAAATGTAAGAATCAGAATAAGGATGTTTAAAATATTGCAATATGACGTTGTACCAATAGATTAAAGTGATTATTGGAGCATTCCTTGTGACATTGTCACAGAATCAGGAATTTAAAGGTGGAGTAAAAAGAGGTCAGACTCAATGTACTCTGCTGTTCTTGTGCATAGGATTGCTCCAAAATGCTTTGTGTCTATGGTTTTGTGCGTCTCCATTCCTTTGCAACTGATCTGTCCTTCAATATAACCTTATTCTCAGCTTTGGCTTCCAACTTTCTCCTTCTGAGTTAATGAACTTTTACTGTGTAACAAAATACCCACAAACACCTTATTTAGCTCAGGATGCTGTTGCTCATCTGGGCAGTTCTACTGGTCTGGTCAGGCTTGGTTCCCCTTTGCTGGCCTTCCTCATGCACCTGTGGTTTCTGGAAGATCCTGTTGGTGATCTAGGGTGTCCTCTCTTAAATGTCAGGTGGCTTGTGCTACTACTGGGTTGGTGCCACTTGCTGATGCTGGCTTTTAGCTGAGTGACAACAGTGCCTGGGCCATGTGTGTCTCATCACTTAGTAGACTTGTCTGGGCTTCCTCAGATGGTAGAGGGGTGTAAAAAGTAACAAGAGATGGCAAAACCAATGTGCAAGCACTTTTCAACCATCTGCTTACATTATGTCTGAAATTTCTCATTGGCCAAAGTATTTCACATGGCCAAACCCACAATTCATATGAGAGAGGACTAGATAATCTTGGACCTCTCAACCTTGATTCTATCATGATGAAAAATATAATTGTAGTAATAATTCACTAAAAAACTTTATTTTCCTCAATTCCTAAAGAAACATAATAATAAAAAGAAAGGTATTGTAGTTGGCCAAATAATACCTTCCTTGAGGATACTTACATCCTAATCTTAGGAACCCATGCCTTTGTTACCTCCTATAGCAAAAGGGACTTTGCAGATGTGCTAAAGTATAGAACTTGAGATGAGGCGAGTTTCCTGGAGTATCTGGATGGGACCAGTATAACCATAAGGGTCCTTGAAGGTAGAAAAGGGAGGCAGAAGAGGACAGTAGGAGGGAGACTGTAATGGAAGAATGGGTTGAGTTTGGGAACCTTCAGAGAGATGTCACATTTCTGGCTTTGAAGATGGAAGGAGGGAGGACATGAGCCAATGAATATGGACAGCCTTTAGACACTGAAAAAGGCAACAAAAAAAATGGATTTCCCCTAGATCCTCCAGAAGGGAATATAGCCCTGCCAACTCCTTGATGAGACTCGGGTTGGACTTCTAATCCTACAGAAATGTAAAATAATATGGTTGTAATGTTCTAAGCCACTAAGTTTATGGTAAGTTGCTATGGCAGCAACAGCAAATGAACACAAGAAATAAGGGGAAACAGAGTGCTCACACATGTACACAACTCCGTGTCATATTTAATCAGTATATGAGCCTTTCATCAAAGGGTGATGTGGCAATAGCGTCACAAAGGGAATTTACAAAGCAAACAAGCAGAGGGGAAGAGGGCCCCTCCAAGTTCCCCAAGGCAGACGCAGGCCCAGTGACCTAGGAGATGACTCCCTGGTGCTAGAAACACAGAGCAAGCCTCATTTCTTCTGGGACAACTCCACTGATGCTCAAAGGGTAAAAAACTGCTACAATGGTAAATTACAGGTAAGTTTGTGGTGATAGAAATGACATGACATTTTTTAATATCTTTAACATGATGGTTTTTGCTCTCAAATAAAAACATTTCCCCATCTTCTTACAAGTTCATAGAATCTAGCCTTGGTCCAGAAAATCTGAAGCTCCCAAAGATGGGAGGCAGGAGCCTTGGTCTTATCCCACACTGGTCCTAGGATCTCTTCCCAATGGCTTTGGAAATTCTGCTATGGGGAACGACAAAGACCTGAGTTCTGTCTCCTGGGCTTAATAAAATTCAGAGGCATTTATTGATCACCTAGTACATTCCCAGCTTCTGAAAGATCTATCAATTACTAAAGGTCACTAGGAAAGCCAGAATCAGAGGTGTGACTAGAATATAGCCCTCCAGAACTCCAGCCCAGGGCCACTCGTCCAGCAAAGTCTCTAAATGGCCCCATTTATTATTTATGTCTGCTGACTTCCTAAAAGGATTTGAGGTGGCAATTTTCTAATTAAAATTTGTTTCTAATCTCTTTCTAATCTTGTTTTATTGGCTATATTGCAACACGATATTTAATCAACCTTGAATAGTAATATGTATCGAGTCTGTATAAAAATATGAATTAGCATTAAAAAGAAAATGTACACACATTTAGTATACATGTAATATATATGGACATATTTGTATTTGTAATCCTGTTGAAAGAACCTAATAATAGTGGTTCATGATAGAACTAATCAAAACCATTCCTTTTTCAGCATTACCTGTCGATTTAACTCAGCTACCTTTTAAAAATTACATTCCCAAAGGTGTTTCAGTCTATCCAAAGAGAAAAAGAAAAATTCAGAAAATTAATATTTCAAAAGCACACATCAAGCAATCTGGAAGCAAACACTTTGATAAAAGAACACACTTACTTAATTGAAGTGTCACTACATACATTACAAGAAGTTCCAATGTTAAAAGGACATTGTCTTGCTAATTCCAAGATATTGAAGGTGCTTACATGGCAAGTATTTAATATGCCACCATTGTGTGCACATGCACATGGACAACAGTTTGCATGTGTGTGATCCTCAGCGGTTTTGTGACCATGTCCCAGCCCCATGTGATGATCCCGTTACTTTTCAGCTTGACCATCACCACAAATCTTTCACCTTGGAATTGTATCAGGTGTCCCTGAAAGCACAGTTAAATGTAAAGACAAATTTAAAAACAAAGTGTTTACTTGGCATGATTGTCTACATCTAGTGTGTTTGAGATACTAATATAAAAATAAAGCAGAACTAATTAGTAGGCAAACTCAAGCCTAAAACTCTGAAAACATGGAATTAATAACTCTCTCCGGAATCCTGAAATGTCCTTGGGAGGTATATGCTGAAGACCCAAACATCACTAAAATCAAAAGCTGTCTGAGGTGAGGCGTCAGAATAATCATGACAGGATAGCCCCATTCTTAGCTTTACAGCTGCGGCCAACTCATGGGAAAGATGCAAGGGGAGCAGACACCGTGGAGCATTGTCTGTGTTTATGCTCACACACTAACCAGTTGAATTCAGCCACACAAACCCTTCTTTTGGATGGAGTTTGTTGAAATTGGTCGAATTATTAGTTACTATGTGATTATCTTCAAAAAAGTTACTTCAACCTTTCCAATTTCTCCTTCAAACAATTGAAACATCAGGAGAAAGAACTTAAAAGCTCTTTGAATTAAATTACTCTTTTTAAATCTCTTTGGCTGTCTCAGGCTCCACATGGGTCCCAACCCCTGCAACATGCTCTCAACACATTCCCAGGAGTCCTCAAGAGCCTTTGAGCTCTGCAGACACACAAACCAGCCAGCACCACGGGCACCAGTCAGCTGTGACTCTCTGAGTACTGCAACCAACTCCACTGGGCAGTGTGACTTCTCTAGCTGACATTTCCACAGTTCCTACATCCCCAAAGACATATGACAATGCATGTATACACGTTGGGTGGAGGGAGGTTTACTTTCTCTCCTTACGTTCTATTCCTTTTAAAATTACCAAAACCATCCTATGGAAATATCAACAAAGCAGTTCTTTTCACTCCCATGTTCAAAGAGCCCCATGATAGGTGTTCAATAAATATTTATGGATTGAATGGATAAATTACTCATTATAATGTCAAAGACTTTACTGATGGGTTAAGTGTGTCTACCTGTTTCTTTCCTTAGAATGGGTTCTCTGTCCAGAGATTCTAAGGCCTTTTTGCAAATAGACTCCTGGTTGTCAACAAGCAGCCAGACATGTCCCTCAGCGGTGGACACAGTGCAGGCTTTGCTGGGCTATTGAATGCCCATTATACCTTTAATGCATTGTAAGATACAAATGCTAAGAATAAAGGGCTAGCTTCAAACTCTGCTCTACAAAGACCTTCTCATGTCAGATACCAGTGTGACAGTTCAAGTCACTTTCTCCTTTATGCCTCATAATCTAAATCGGGGAGGCAGAAGATGTCAACTTCTATTTATGTAAGAGTCCTGGCCCCTCAACAATTTGAATTTCTAAAGTTAAATTTTACACTCTTTAATTTACACTGTTAAATTTTACACTTAATTATACATGAATTAAAATTGTGAATTTCAAAACAATAAACTACCACTTTCATCATAGTAAACCATGCTCTGAATATACTGTTTAGGGTTTTACAATATTAAAGCTGAATAGTTTAGTTCACAAACAGTATGGAAGTGGAGCTCACAGTTGTTAATTACTCTTGACTTCTATCTCTTTTGCATGATAATGCATCTTAGCCTGGGAAAGTGTAAGCATAATGCCCTGGACTCAAAGAGAAGGTAGACAGTTCATATATCACAAGGATAGTGGAAGATAACAGGGATTTACATATACAGAGTAAGTCCCCAGAGATTAAGAAAAACACCTATCTATATTTGCATTGACACATTTAGGTCATTATTATTAGATATTAATTAAAAATGTTTAAAACTACTTATTTGATTGAGGCTCTGTATGTACAAATGAAATAACCAGACCATGGATGATCCACTTACTCTACTCTCTAATGGTGGATATACCTGCAAATTGGAATTGTCATTCAATGAGTCTTGTTGATTACTGCATCTCAAGTTGACTAGTTACATCATATATAGATATAGACAAATCTTTCAGGAACATACTGATTTTGGAAAATTGATACATGATACATGACTGATTTTGGAAAATTCACCAAATGAAGAGGCAAAAGCTGTGAATAGATGAAAAATCTTGACCTGAAAATCCACCCACGGCAATGGAGCCACATCTGTCAGGGTGCGATGGATAACATGGTAAATGTTGACCCACTGGGCTGCTTATCTCAGAATCTCATAATTAATTCTGGCAGAGACTCAAAAGAAATACTTATGTCAGTTCCTACCCCTCGTATTACAGATATGCAGCCCGGGTTGAGAGCCACTACTCTCTATTCTAAACTGGAGGTGTTGACTTTATTGTCTTAGTAAACGCAGCATAATTAAAAGAACTGTGTCTTTGTTGAACATTTCTTCTATATTGGAAACAACTTTAGGGCAAGTCTTATGTCATACACCTTCTTATCCCGTGCAGGTACTAAACTCACACTTTACACCATAATAGATCATTTTTTAAATTATGAATAAAAATCATAACCATTTACTTATTTATTTAAATAATTTCAAGAATCTCTAAAGTTTATTATTTGTTGAAAAAATAGCTCCTGATGTACAATATCACTCAGAAACCACCAAATATGGATGACCTTAGACTCATGTATTCAATGTAGGGCCCATGACAGGGGGCACTAGGGGGGCCAACTGCTCCAAGCTTCACACTGACAAAGAGGTCAAAGTTAGACTACTGACTTTATGTCCAATGTGATTGCACTGCAGTTCCTGAAAAACTGTCACAAATTCATTTAATCCACAACCTCGGAAAATGGTGGTAGGGCCCTGACCTCTGAGAGGCAACAATCTCATACATCTGTACCTAAATGCATTCACAGCAGGATGACAGGATGGGGGAGGTGTCCTTTAAGTTATTCACTTTCCTTGTTCTTCTCAATTTGGTTGAGAAACAATAGCGTTCTGGATCCACAGGTCTGCTCCAGAATGCCCTTTTAAACAGAGCAAGTGCTAACGGGAGAATGCTAATCCATATTCCCATGGAAATGCTCTGGTTTCAATATTCCTTTTGAAAAACATAGTTTCTCTAGTAAGTTGCCACACTCCAAGAGGAATTAAGCTTGAAAGGTAACAGAACTTCAAAAGCCAAATGGAAAAGACCAGACCTGAGGCTGTGAAGGGCATTCAGAACAGAGGAGGGTTTTAACTCGCTTTCAAAGAAATGTTCTCCCTCCTCTTTGAAAGTTTTTGACACTTTTTGAGTTGCTGAAGATTTGCCCACCTGTGACTTCTTTCATCAAAAAAAAAACATGAAATACCAAAAAATGACAAAAACATCTCTCTCTGGGTTGAGTTGGCAGGGGTAAGGGTGTGTGTGTGTGAATGAGGGAGGATGTGAAAGTAAGGCATCTCCAAGAAAGTTGCTTGAGCCTTACTTATCTGACTTCAAATTAGCAGGTTGTCTATTCTCCTGTGGGTGTGGCTGAGGCTCCAAATAGGTGGCCCCAACAGAAAGCAGATATCTTGACAGGTTGCCAGAAATGTGTCTCTGTGACCCAATTGCCAGGACTGGCCAAAAAAAACAGAAAGGAAAGAACAGAAGTTAGGAATAAAATATGTAAATACATGTCTCAGCACTTTCATTTCTGCCTTTTTCAGACTACTTCCCTTACCAAAACTCTCCAGATGTCTTGCATTTACCTGGGTAACCTCTGCTGAACCTTCAAGGCTCAACTGAGAATCATTCCAATTAGTACAATATGTCAGTCTCAGTGCTAGACACAAGAACAGGAAAGTGCATGAAACACCATGCCTACCATCAGGGAGGTGTATGCCAGGCACAACAAATAATGTACAAGGAAAGTGATTATCCTAAGCTCATTGCTTGGCACAAAGAATGCAATAGTGCACAATCCAAGATGCCTACCAGCAGCTGTGCACCAGATTCAGTGTCGGGCATATGAAAAACAACAGTACACAAGAGACCTACCCCCACGAAGTAGGTCTGAGAGCAGGCTGATTGTTGATCCCAAGGAACTGGACAGTGTTGCTGCCAGGTGCTTACCCACAAGAACCTGGTGCTAGGCTCAGTGCTGAACACAAGAAGCATGGCAATGAAGAATGAAGTGCACTTCCCTGAAGGGAAACGGAGTCCAGGCTCAGTGCTTATCACAAGGGATATAGCAGTGTCCAAGCCAACGTCCCTACTCAGTAGCTCTGTGCCAGGTTCAATGTGGACAAATGAACGTAATGATGCACAATGCAATGTGCACACTCAAGGAACTGCCTGGCCTGGTAATTCCTTCTGCACCCCACCCCCCTCCACTTACACCCTGATAAACATTATCACTTTTGAGTGAAATATTTTTTAGTGTCTAGTTCCTCCATGGACAATAAGCATATGGAAGCATCAATTATAATTTATTTGTGTTCATTTCCCCAGCATGGAGCACAGTGACCTCAAAACACCAAGACCACCATTGCCAATAACAACACAGACATGTGTGGCACTGAACCAAATTACTCATTTCTGCTCAAAACAGTATCAGTGAGCTTTCAAGGAAACATTTTCTTTGCTATTTCCTAGTTACTATTTTTGCATAAATATTCATGAGGGATATTGGTCTGTAGTTGCCTTTCATTGTACTATTTTATCTGGCTTACGTACAAATCAGTGCTAAACTTGTTTTATAAAAGGAGTAAGAAGTTTCCCTTTTCTATTCAGTGTTCTAAAGCAGGTGTGGGCATTTTTTTTTTCTAAAATGGATTGAGCCCCAGCCGGTTTTGCTTAGTGGATAGAGCATCAGCCTGCAGACAAAAGGGTCCATGTACCTTAGTTGCAGGCTTCTCTCTGGCCCAGGCCCTGGTCAGGGCTCATGCAGGAGGCAACCAATCGATGTGTTTCTCTCACATCGGTGTTTCTCCCTGTCTTTCCCTCTCTCTTTCACTCTCCCTGAGGAATCAGAGGGAAAATATTCTCAAGTGAGGATTAACAAAAAATTAAAATAAAACAGGTTGGTAACAAGTGATAGTAAATATTTTAAGCTTTGCAGTCCATATGGTCTTCGTTGCAACTACTCAACTTTGCACAAAAGCAGCCATAAGTAATAAGGAAATAAGTGACCGTGTATGACTGCCCAATTAAACTTCATGTAGAAAAGCAGGTGGCAGTGAGCTAGATTTTATCTGTGGGCATTCATTTGCTGACACCTGCTCTGGGATAACTTATAGAGCATGAGGACTACATGGTCTTTGAAGGCTTGGTAGAAATGCCGCTGTGTCTGATCTTAGAGGAAAAGATTCTGGTGTTTCCCTTTAAATAAGATCACAAGATGTTTCAGGTTCACCTTGAGTTTTCCCTGTCCCACTTCTGGAATGATTCACTGCTCCAAGGAGCCAACATCATACTGCTTTAGGGATAGAGGCTTTATAGTATGTTGTAGTATCTGGTAGAGCTCATTCCCCTTTGTAGCTTTATTTTTCTTTTCATGTTTTATTACAGGCTCTTTCCTAGCACCAACAGCAAATAGACAGAGAAGAGTAGGAGGGTAAGTGACCCAGAGGAAGACTTGCAGAAAGGGCCAGGGGCTGGGAGAAGGTCAGTAGGTCAAATGTGGGAGCTAGTAGCTTGAGTATAGCAATATAATGACCTTGGGTCCTGATGTGTCCTCAGTCTGGTTGAGGGGGTCTGAATCTAATACCAATGACATGAGACTCTGGCAGCAGTGAATTCAAGTCAAGGGAAGTCCTGAGACTCACTCATGTTGAGTTACAGCAGGTAGCAAGGATCTGCTCCTGGCAAGTTTGCTGTCCCTGCCGAGGAAGGTTGGCCTGGCAAGGAAAAGGAAAAGGCCTAAGTTCCAAAAAAAGTAACCCTGGCAGAGGCAGAGGTATGGGAGATCCGCATGGCAGAGCTGCCAGGAATCTGAGGAGGAGAATGACAGCCAAGAATAGTTACCAAACTTAGAGCTCAGGGCAGAGTTCGTCAAGGACTAAGTGAGACTTAGGCTTAACTGCAAATGTCAAATTAGTGCTCCTAAGTCCTACCTCCCCAATGTCCTGATTAGTTACAGAGGCTCCAGTTATTGACTTTGAAGGAAGAAAGAGAGTGACCTTGGAAATCATTAAGGTCAGAAACAGGACTTTGAGTATTAGGGTTGTCCCTAGTTAATCAAATGAGCTCAGGCAGGACACTCTGCCTTTCTGGTCTTCCAAGGGAAATGAATGAGATTATGTCTAAGGCTCCTTCCAATTCTAAGAGTCGAAATAATTAACCTAATTAAGAATAATTGGGACTTAAGGTTCACCAGCACTTTCTGTGTCATGCATTTTGCCAGACACTTTACGTATTGAAAGGAAGAAAACTAATGTTTCTTGTTACCAGTAGTATGTTAGTAAATATTTGACAACCAGTTCTCTTGGAGGATGGGGAGAGTAGAAAAGCCTGGCATAAAGCATTTTCCAATACCTGTGGTATAAATACCCACTATGGTTTCAAGTTAGAACCGTGTAGGTACTAGTGCAGAGCTGGGAAGAAATATCAGTGAAACAGATACCATCACATAGTATTTCCATCCTACAACTACAGTAGATGTGAATAGCCTCAGAGCATAGAGAGTAATGAAATGAACAGAAAGTGATGTTTTCAGTATGTTACATCTTTATATAATTTATTTAATTGTAAGTATACATAGCTTTTAATAATATCTGTGTTTAACAACCAGCTCTCAAAATTTCTGATAACCTATGTGTATATATAGTATAAAAGGCTGCTAATAATATGTAAAGTGTCCCACAGGAGTTTGACCCAGAGAATAATTTGATCGCTCACTATGACATGTGCTGACCACCAGGGGGAGATGTGGAACATGGCAGGTGACCAGTGATGGCAGCTGGGTGCTGAGGGAGTGAGGGAAGGAGGAGGCGGGAAGGTGGGGAACTTGATTGGCCCTGATAGCTGGCCAGGCCTAGGGCCCCTACCTGTGCACAAATTTCATGCACCAGGCCTCTAGTTTACCAATAGGGGCCACCTGCAACACACTACAAATTATTACTCATTGCCTACCACATGCCATAATCATCATTTTAGATTCTTTATTGTGACCTTCTGAAACAGTTATTTTACTGATGAATAAAAGGACCTTAGAAAGAATAAATAACTTGCCTAGTACCGTGTTTCCCCGAAAATAAGACATCCTCCGAAAATAAGACCTACTTATAGGGGGGTTTCCTTCTTAGTGAAATGTAAGGCATCCCCCGAAAATAAGGCCCCCCTAGGCTAAACATGAGAGATTTGGTCCACTGATTCTGAAAGAAATGGAGTCACAAGAAATTCACCAGGAAATTCAGGAATTGGATTGTTATGATGATGTTCCAGAAGATGATGACATGATTGTCATTGAATAAATGAGTAAATTCTTGATACTGTAGTATTCACAGTTTGTCTGGTTTGTGTTGACAACTACCGTACTATCATACCGTATACAGATAATAAATTTCCTTTATTTTCATTTAACAATAAATGTGTACCGTATTCTTCTTCATGGAAAAATAAGACATCCCCTGAAAATAAGACCTAGCACATCTTTGGGAGCAAAAATTAATATAAGACACTGTCTTATTTTCGGGAAAACAGGGTATCACATAGCTAAACTATGATTCTGTGACCTCTATCCTTAAAATCCTTATATCTATTACACCACACTGTCACTAATATTGCAAAACATTTATTTTAAACTGTTTTACTCTCATTTAAGTGCAGGTCCCCTGAATTTAGCAAGTTTGTGAACAGTGATGTTTGTTTAAATCATTGCCCCTGAATCATTTTGGTTCCAAAAAGTTCAGTTACAGAAAGTTCCATTAAGCTGGGTAAGAAGTCAGCTTTAAGCAGAACTTGACCTGCATAGTCTTGACCTGCAAATGATCAATAACCAGTTACCTGGTATGACGTATTTCATCAGATACACTGAGAATCACTTCAAGCTTCCTTCTCATTTTCCTTTATTTTCCCTAAATTAATTCCAAATCAACAAAACTAATTCCTTCTTAATCAAGTTGATGTTCTACACAAGGAATCTAAAGGTGAATATCCAGTAACATCTCAAACACTGTTTTTAACTAATTTTTTATACTGGTTGCAGTAATTTTTGTCATTCAGAGTTATTGTTTCTTCTTGTAATATTACATAATGGTGTTTTCTTTCTAATAAGCTGCACCACTATACAATATATGCCCTTTAGAACAAAATAAATTTTTAAAAATACATTATCCCTAAAATGGTAGAAAGAAGAAAGAGCTTACAGACACCTAGTAAATATATTTTAGATTTTTAAAAAGTGAATGGATACTTACTAGGGAATATTTAAACCTCCATATAATCTGCCTAAAGGATAAAAGACAATTGTTCACAATCATGAGGGACCAACCTTACTAGGAGAAAGACACCAGAATTTACTACATTGAACAATAATGCATTTTATTTCACATATGGCACTCCTATGAAAAATTACTAGTATTTTATCTATCACTGGTTAGTTAAGTTATTCTTATATGCCTTTACTTAGTTATTTTAGATCTTGGAAAGAACATAAGTACCCATATCAAAGTGTTTGTATCTCTAACTAGAATGCAAACTAAGTATAAACTATGTCTCCACAATACCTAGCATATCTGAGTACATATTATGCTCACTATTTTTTTTTGTTGTTGTTGTTAAATTCATGTATTCTATAGCTTCTGTGGAGCTCATTCTTTTCATCAGAAATGCACTCTGTTCTTGGACTCATACCTCACACATCTTCAGCTCAAAAAATGTTCATATGCCTGAAGATGGCATCCATTTTGGTAAGAAGAATTGACAAGATATATCTATTAATCAGATTACTTGCTGCTCCAAAATCATATATTTTAACTTTATTTTAATATGCTATAAGAAATAGAAAACTAGAGAAAAAAAAAGTGTACTTTAAGCAAACTGGTTAAGATAACTTTGGGAATACTCACAGCTTAGGGAAGAAAAAAGAAATGAAATGATTTTTCTTTTAATAATGTAAAAGACCAGAGCTTAGTACGGCATGTGTAAGAGAAGTAAAGAGCCACACTGGGTGGTTTTTTAATAAGTTCAAAGATCCTTGGGGAAGGAAAACTTATAAAAGTTAAAATGAGAAAAAGGGGATTTTTAAATGGCAGGTGAATTTGGAAGTTAGTAAGGTTTTTCAGGACAGTAATTCACAGCTTTGGAATGTGTTTAAATGAGGTGGAAACTGACAAAACAGAATTGTTTTGGAAAACTTGCCCAAAGCAGAGGAAGAACAGATGGGAGGATGATGACAGTGAGCACACGCATGCTACCAACTCCAGTTTGGAGATGGACCATTAGGCTAAAGCTGAGAAAGAAAAAGAAAAAGAAAAATGTTTAACTCAAAATGAAAGAAGTAAACAAGCTAGCTATGCCCTCTGCTGCGCTCAGCCTGATTGTATTTCAAACTGCTCTTTGGAGGATCAAAATACATCAGCTGCTGCAAGTGGGCAGTGGAAACTGTCTTTGAATCCCTCAGAAGGTTCATTTGCTCATAAAACAAGAGAATGAACAAGACTGCAGCATTAACATTCATTGGTCACATCGTCAAAATTACTGTTAACTCATCCTAAAAAGTCCTCGGCCAAATTCTTAGCACAACACTTAAACACCAAGGTGATTTAACTGGAGGAATATCAACCAAGCATTCAGGAGAAATTCTTAAGGAATTGAAATTAGATGTCAGTGATAAATGCCCAGGGATGCTCTAGATTCAGAAAAATTGTAGACTAGCTGTTTTTAACTCTGTCCTAAGGAAAGTGTTGGGCTTTATTTTTAGAAACTAATTGAGAATACTAATGTACAAAACTTCTCTTCATTAAGGGGAACCAGCCTGGTTGCAGGAAAATATGGCTGCTCTTGCTAACACGGGTAATAAAAGATGAGAGATGTCATTTGAAGATATAAGAGTTGAGAAGGACAAAAAGGAAAATCCAATATCATAGTTAGACTGCCACAAGAGCATGAGAGAATTTCACACTAAGGGTAGAAGGTGTAAAGGGCAAAGTTGGGAAAATGCTAATAATGACACTCCCAGCACTCAGCGTTAACACCCAGATGTGAGATGAAAGATTCTGCAGCCTGAGATTCATAGGTTGGATTGGCAGTACCCTATATGTGAAATTGTTATGTACTGAGGAACATTTTTGATTAAATATAAATAATAGATTACAACTTGCCTAAAAACATGTTCTAGTATGATAGACAATCTGATATTAAGAACCATGACTGAGTAATGAAAATTCAATCCAACACAAAACTTGGTAATCCAGGGCTATATTTCATCTATAGTGTCTTCTGGAGAAGATAAGCGGACAGAACATAGCTAGAAACTTCTGAGAAAAAAGTAATGTCTTGTATTTTTTTTGTCACAGACTTTCACTCTAAAAACATATATTTGGCTTTGAATAGAACATCTGGCCAATTTGGTCCAAAGTTTCATCAATTATAGGAATGTTCCCAAGCAGATGGATTAGTAACCATTTTTTGTGTCTTGATTATCTGTTTCGGTGTCATGATGTTATTCAGGAGTATAGGTTACTTAAGAAAATCAGTCCTTAGATGTACATGTTAGCTTTTCATTTCCTATATTTTGAAGCAGCATATACTACTTCACCATCATCATATACTTATTAGGATAAAACCAACATAGATAAGCCAGTATTAAAATAACAAAGTGGCATAAACTATATACTAAATCTAAACATAGCAAATATCACAGAAGTAACAATGGTCTAGAATTCACAGACATAAAGTGAGTTTGAAAAGATTGAAATAGTCAGATAAATGAAGAGGAGGAATATTGGTATCCTAGCCAGTTTTCTCAGTGGTTAGAGCTTTAGTCCAAGGACTGAAGGGTCCTGGGTTTGTTTCCAGGTCAAGGGCATGTACCTTGGTTGCAGGCTTGATCCCTGGCCCAGCCCTGGTTGGGGTTCATGGAGAAGGCAACAAATTGATGTGTCTCTCTCACACCAGTGTTTCTCTCTCGCTTCCACTCTCTCTAAAAATCAATGGGAAAAATATGCTTGGGTGAGGATTAACAAAAAAATAAATAAATAATCAGTAAATATCCTTCGGTGAGGATTTAAAAGAGAATCTAGGTTGCAATTCACCTGGCTTGTCTACTTTGAATACAAAGTAGGATTCCTGTAGAAATATAATAAAAAAGTTGGAAAGATAATTAAGAGCCAAATGATATAGTTTCTTGAATGTCAGATTTGCACTTTTCTCTATACAAATTTGTACTTTTTTCTGTACCAAAACAAACAAACAAACAAACAAACAAACAAACAATTTGTATATTTTCTGTAGATAAATGGGCTGATGATTTACAAAGTTTGAGGGAATATCTGTGATGGGTTAAAAAAATGAAAGTAGAGAAATCAAGGTAAAAAGGTGAGAAATTTCGATAAGAAGACTATTCCAATAATCTAACCAACCAAACCAAATTCATACACTAGTGGCTGAAGGGCCCAGTCTAGCTCACAGCAGATTTTATTTGGCCTACGTACTTTTTTAAATTGAGATCCAATTGACATATAACATTGCATAAGTTTCATATGGACCGTGTGTTGATTTGATACATTTATATGAACATCTACCATTACCACCATAGTGTTAGCTATCATTTCACGTAATTATTATTTCTTTTTTGTGGTGAGAATATTGGTGATCTAGTCTCTTAGCAACTTTGAAGTATATAATGCAGCATTGTTGGCGATAATCATGTTGCTCTATTTTAGATCCCAGAACTTATTCACCTTCTAGTTGTAAGTTTGTACCTTTAACCAAAATTTCCCCAATTCCCTGTCCCACCCCCACCCTATGCCCTTGGTAATCACCATTCTATTCTCTGTTTCTACAGTTCAGCTTTTTGGATTCCACATATAAACTATATCATACAGTAATTGTCTTTCTCTGACTTATCTCACTTAGCATAATGCCTTCAAGGTCCATTTATGTTGCAAATGCCTATGTAATTTTTAAAAATTCAAAGTAAGTTGCCCACAGTTAAAACAAGACAATTTCCCATTAAAACTTAAATTTTCAACTTCTCCAGAAAGGCTGTTTCAAGATCTTCACAATCCTTAATTTGGAAACTTCACCTCACTTTCTATCAAATGTCCAAGTGAACCTCAATCTCACAGTAAATATAATTTATACCTAACTGTCTAGAAGTTGATTAGTTGACAACATTTTAGGTTTCACAGGTATTTAATTAAAAATTTATTAACTTTAATATGCAGTTGTGTTTTCAAGATCAAAAATACTTTTTAATTCTAAGTCATATGTACTATGTCAGTTCTTGACTGCAGGCATCAAACTTATGGTATAACAGATAAAACAGTACTAGTCTCCTGAAAAGCCTAGTGACTGCTCAGGGTCCCTATTGTGTATCTCTTACGTCCCTGTTAGATGGGGCTTGTGCTTTACAGGTTGCTGCAGGTAAATGAGTGCACTATGTCATTCATTTACATTAACTGTCTGGACCTCACAGCCATTGCATTTGGGACCTCTGCTTTAGATCCTGCTACTTAGAATGTGGACCATACACCCACCATATTCGCCCATCATACACCCACCAGCATCAGCAGGGAGCTGGGTAGAAGTGCAGAATTTCAGACCCCACTTTTGACATGCAATTTAACATGTGATAGAACATTTTAATATCAATGAACACTAAAGTTTGACAAAAATATTTTGATCAATGTGTGGTTCTCAACCAATATCAGCATCACTGGAGAAGTGTAAATTCTCAAATCCTACTCAAGATATACTAAATTAAAATCCCTGGGATGGGGACCCAGGAATCTGCATATTAAAAAGCCCTGCAGATGCTGCTGATAAACACTAACGTTTGAAAGCCTCTGGTTTAGATGATGGTTTCCTAAGCTAGAATAGTAGTGGTGGGAAGAAAACACAGAGTTGGGTATATAAATTACTGCAAAGGAGAGATCAGTAGAATTTATCATTATATAAAATTTATCCTATATAATAAAAGCATAACATGCAAATCAATCAAACAGCTGGACAGCAGAACAACCATCCGGACAACCATCTGGGACCACACTATGACACCCACTGGCACCAGGCCAGCCAAGGTGGGTGGGATGCAATTGGTCGGAGGCCTGGCCATCGCCCCATGATCACCCCACAGAGGGAGGCCCAGGTCACCAACCAGGGGGCTGTGGTAGGTGGGTGGGGCCTCTCTCTGCAAGGAAAGCCTGGGTGATCCCAGGTGCCAGAGGGAAGCTGGTGCCAGCAGCCAGGGGAAGGAAGACCTACTCTTGCACGAATTTTGTGCATTGGGCCTCTAGTCTATAATAGTTTTCTAAAGTAAGAGGTTTAATAATAAAGCATCGCACAGCTGGTATGACTTAATGGTTGAGCACTGACCTATGACCCAAGAGGTCACTGTTTCAATTCCAGGTCAGGGCACATGCCTGGGTTGCAGGCTTGATTCCCCATAGGGGACATGCAGGAGAAGCCAATTGATGATGTTTCTCTTTCATCAATGTTTCTACCTCTTTATACCTCCACTACCTCTCTCTCTAAAAAATCAATAAAAACATATTTTAAAATAATAAAGCATCAAGTACATTGACAAGGTTCTGTAATTTGTGAGAAAATTGCTTCCATGCTTTTAATAAAAACAACTTTTAGACATTGTCTCATTCCTCTTTCTCTCATCTAAAATTTATAATGCATAAAATATTAGACAACTAGTACATGGATTTAATTTCATCAAATATAAAAAAGTATATATTGATATCTTGTGGAGTTTTAACTCATCAGTTTACTGACAGAGATATGCCATTAAAAAATCTTACCAGTCCAAGCAAAAGCTGATGAGTCTAAACCCCATCAGAAGTATTGGAGATGAGAGGAGGAGATGGAGAGAAGAGATGACAAGAGGAAAGAATCTACAAGTCTGGTAACAGATGGGATTGTGGGATGAGTAAAAGGGAAATGGTTCCTGGCTTCCATGTTTCCCCGTGGGCTCTGGGAGGCTGGCAAAGGCCTCCCTTCACCAAGAGGAAGCCCAGAAAGACAGTGGGTGTGGAGAAGGGGCAGACATTTAGACTATAGAAGTCACACAATTCTCACTTTAATCCACAACAATAACCCCATGTCATACAACAGTGCCTAAAAATGATTAATTTATTACTTTCTGAAGCCACACAAAAAAAGTGTCATTCCTAAGAGGAATTCCTAACTAATTAATGTTGTATACTTACAGTTATACTGTAAGTATCATTTGCTTTTAAAAGAAGGTCCAGGAAGGATTATTCTAAAATTAAGTACTGCAATTATTTTTGTAAGTATGAAAAAGTGCACGTTATTTATATCAGGTCTATGAAAAAGGGCAATGTAATTAATCATCAATTATATCCTTAAAATTAGTCTTCTTTTAAAACATGAAAGTCAAAGACATGCATTCATTTTTAATTGAGGCTTTAAGAATATGTTTTAAATTAGCATCATGGAAATGTTAGTAGGACAAAGATCATCTGCATTGCCCACAAAAGACCCCATTCTCAATAATGTGCATCACGTATATCATCACTAATATGACTTTGTCCTTTCTTGGCTTTTTTTTTTATCTAAAAAGCTTTAATTTCTTTATCAATATTTATCCAGCTCCCATACGCCTCGTGAGGATAATTCTCTAAGAGATAAAACCACAAATAATCGCCTGCCTTCCCCTCAGGTCACACCATAATAGACTGGCACAGGCAGAAGAAACAACCCAGGCCAGACTTCCTGGTGCCCCATGTTACACCCTTTATGCAGTAAAAAATAAATAAATAAATAAATAAATAAATAAATATTATTCTATGGGTCTATGAAAAGCAGGTGGGAAGCCCTGAAATGTGTTGGAGGACCAGAAAAATATCACTACAGAAGGAACGTAGGAGAAAGAGAAAACTGGCTTCAGCTTTTACGGGATCACTCTCAGCCATCTCTCTCTCTTGTTTGAAGTGTTTCCTTTCTATTACAGTCTCTCTATGGCTGATTGAACGCTCCCCTTTTCTTCTTTCCCCTGCCCTCACTTCCTTTCCTTATCTTTCTTCCTTCCTCTTCCTTTCCTCTACAGTCATTCACTGATTACTGACTACAGGTTAGTAGTGTACTAACACTAAGATGCCAACATAAATAGGACACAGGTCCCACCTTCAAGGAGATTAGAATTTAATAAGGAAATTAAGTTTTAGTCAAGAAAAGACATGCCTTTTATATATTTGTATATACTAAGCATTGGGACCCTTTAATTTTGTTAGACAGGATAAGGGCCTCAATGTATGGACAGAAGAAATCAACATGTAATTGACCAAACAGTGTATATAAGCAATGGTGAAGCCTCCCTTTCCGGAGACAGACCTTTGGATATGAATCTCCGTCTCCTTTATTTGGTGCAAGTAAATAAAACCACCTTGCAACAAACAATGTCTTGTTCTTGAATAGATCACTCAAAGTAGCAAACCCTTGAGTCTGATAACAATTTGACCAGGAAACTACCAATATTTTCACTTTGAAATCATAAAACACAGATAGGTTAGCATCGTATGCCTTCTTGCACTGGTCCTTCGCTAGGTAAACCTCTTTCACAAAGAACTACAAGACAAAGAAAGTCTGCTTTACCAGTAGATAAAGTCTTTCCAAGGATGGAAGTGATTTTTAATATAACTATTTTAGTGACACTGATACATGCAGTAAGCATTTCAGAGCGCCATCTCAAAACCCCAGGCTCTGAGGTATATAGCTTTAAAAATCCCAGGTATCTCTCTCCTCTCACCCGCATTTTTTGCTCATGCGAAGAATATTTCAGATAACAAATCACAGGCACAGGCAAGTATGCTTTCCTTCTAATGGCACTGCAACATTCCTGGACTCTGATTGTCCTTCTCATTCCTGGGCTAGCTATTAAAGTAGAACGATCTGGGCTTTCCCTGCAGGGGCCTGGGATTTTGGGATATTTTGATCACAACAGGGTCTTGGGTCTGTAACAGCCGCTTTGGTAATGCAGAGACCACCCTGTTGTTTGCAAGATGGGAAGCTGATGTTGCATGTAATGAGATGGAAAACTGAACATCAGCCAGGGCACCGGAGTGTCCTCCCTCAGGGCTCTGTGGGTCTAAAGTGCTTTGATGCGGTTGGGAGCATGGGGCACTCCGCGAGATGCTTCTGCTCCCTGGCACGGAGTATCTTCCCATAATACAGTCAAATGAAAGGGAACCACAGGCATTGTGCAGATGAAGCAGATTTTTGCCCAGTGACCTCTGTAATCGGAGCGCTCCTTTAATGGACTGAAAATCCAAACCAATTAGAAAACTGTCTGACCCAAACCATAGTTCAGTTCAGGCTGTGAGAGCGGCTATTGTCTTTAATGTACTTCACCTCTCCCTGAAACAAGCCTTGCTGCTTCCGAAAAGGTTACAATTATGCCCATGAAGCAATGCTATAAATGGCCTGCCTTAAAAGGAGCAGACATCAAAATGATATCCTGAGTCCTTGCCTAGGCAAGATGAAACCACGGACACTGGAAAAGTATGGCTGCTGTATTTTTAGGCAAAAGATCTGGAGATAATGGGAAGGGAAACTTGAATAAATTGATATTAAAATAGCAGTGAGAGGAGTTTCAGTTGCTTTTCATAGTCTTATTCAGGAGGATAGCACAAATCCCTAAATGTCCATTCCCAGAGGGAGTGAGTGTCTATGTGTGGGACTGCCCATACATTCCAGGGCCTAGGAAAATCAAACTGAAGATACAACCTGGATGGTAGCTCTAAGATCCTTTCTTCTAATACATAATGCAGGAAAGGAATTCATATTTTAGGGGGGAAAAATTAATCAAAATATTGTTTTTTAGCCACCCCCCTCTGGGTACATGAAAGGCCTGAGCAGACAAGACTAGAGAAACTGTTCTCAAATCTTATGTGGGAAGAAAACATACAAAATGTTCTAAGGAAGATTATGAGACCATGAACATTCCATGTTGTGGGGCTAAAGAGAGCAGGGCATATATCAGATATGCTAACAGAAAACATAATTATGGCCTACATAAGGCCTCATAGGGGTTCTTAATTTAAGGGGGCATTATTAATGGATTGTCTCACAGTTCAAAATCTACCCTTCTTTTTGCCTCCCTGTGTGATTCTGGAGCAGGTTCTTGTAAACTATCTCCTTTGCAGGCTTGATCACAGAAGGTCTTTGCCAATAGAGGGCACTAGAGAGTCACTGCACTGCTAGAACAGGTGCTAATTTTCCTTCCTTCTTCTGGAGTTGTGTTTCCACTCCGCAGTCAGCTGACTTGGCATGCATGGTCAATAGTGGTCAGATTCCATCATCCCCTCTAGTAAGGCCCACTGGTGGGCCACACATACCCTCTCCTCAGAAGTTCTGGACCTCAATCTGGAGTGAGTTCTAAATTTCTCATTTCCTTTATTGTTCCCTCTCTCTCAGCCTAGGGATGGGTGCTACTTTCTGTCCTTACTAATTCTTTACTTCTTGGAGTTCTTGTTCACTCCTTTTAGTTGAACTGTCTTTTACAAGTTAGCAATTCTTCATATTAAAGTGTATCTCTAAGTTACTTGTGTGGTTTCTATCACTATGAGTTCTCCATGGTGACAAAGACTTGGTTTCTATGATTTAAAGTCTAGTACTTTCCCTTGCAGATCTAGACACTCAGAGAATATGGAGAACTTAGGGTGTACTTTATCATTGGAAAGACTTGGTTTAAAACCTAGTTCCACTATTTAGTAGCTGTGTACTCAAGACAACTCCTATACATAACAGTTCTAATTAAGTTGATCATTCATTCAATAAGTATTTATTGAGACTTTACTAAATGCTAGGTACTATTATAGAGGTAGGGGTACTGACAAAAATTCCCTGCCCAAATAAGCTTATATTCTGGTAGGAAAAGAGAGACAATAAATAAAAGTAATGCAAAAGATATGTAGTATATGATAACACATGATGTGCAAATAAATACTAGACAGGAAAGGGGGACAGACAAGGTATGGAAGTTGAAAGTTTAAACAGAAAGATTGGGGGAGTGCACTTCCCTTTCCACTGGAGACTGTGTCTTTTTTCCCAGCTGGAGCTGAAACACTGAAGACAAAACACAAAAACATCTCATTGGACCAGAGTGGAGCAGGACGGGTAAAGCAGAGCAGGGTCGAGTGGAGCAGACTGGCAGGAGCAGAGAAAGCAGAGCAGAGCCATCTAGCCAGAGAGGGGCCTCGCCCCAGGGCCACCTCATAGCTGCGCTGTCCCACAGCTGTGCTGTTTCATAATCGGGCTGCTAACACAATTGAGTGCCACAGCTGTTATGTCAAGAGTTGATTGTTTAAGGGAATTTAACACATTGAGGACAGATCACGAGAATTCTCTCTTCCTATTACACAGTGTTTTACAAAGTATTATACTTTTAAAAGATATTTGCATGTAAGAACATGTAATAAATAACTTTAAATGCAATGGGTATTTATTTTTAAAGCATGCCTTTAACATTTATGTAAAATGTTTTGTTTGTTTTTTTGTACTCATTCAGTAGAAACTTATCTGGCCACCGGGTAAAGCCAGCAATAAAACTACTGGTCTGCAATGTGTTAATCAAGTTCCCTTCTTTACCACACTCCAATCCGGGGATTCCTGGTGGCTTTGAATTGGCACCAATGACCATCATTGACAGAACTAGAATGGCCAATACTACTGCACCTACCTTTTTCTTCCCCATTTCATCCATTCGCCAAATGTGTTCCCTATTTTATTATTCCCTGTTTTTCTAATTTGTACTTTTAATCCCTTCCCATGTGTGTATCCCTTACATCATTATTGTTTAGCTTTACTTGTTTTTTAATTTGTAAAAATATTAGCGTTTGTGATCTTTTTTGCACTTAAGATATTTATAAGACTCATGCATTCATTTTCATTGCTTTATACAGTTGCCTTGTGTGAATATACCACAAATTTTCAATTCTACTAACCATTTGGTTACCAATTTTTTGTTGTTGTGAATATTCTTATACATCCTCCTGGTGCACATGTGCAAAAAAATTAATGTGAAATTGTAAACTTCACATTAATTCAACTGATTGTTGTTGATGCCATACAACACCAACTGGAGTCCCCAATTTGGGATGTGATGAAGAGGGAAACTGTCCAGTGAAAACAGCTCAATTTTTTTTTAAAAAAATTACTTATTGGGGAAAACCTCTCTGAAAATATAGCATTTGAGTTCATTTTTGAAGGAGTTGAGAGAATTGACCAAGAGACTCCCCGGGGAAAATTATTCCAAGTTAGTATAATATTAGAAAACGACATTAATTATTACTAGACCTAATAATTGCTCCCAAAAGTGATGCTCGAGAGTTCATGGACCATTATGGCTGGAACAGGATGAGGGAAGATATCCTAGGAAATGAGGTCAGAAAGGTAGCAGAGACTGAGACTGTGAAACATGGAAATCACTTAACTCAGTGCCTGACCCATGCTCCCTGAATGGTTGCTATAATGGCTACTTTTAGGACTGTGAGCTCCTAATAGGGAAAGAAGCCCTCAGAGCAGGAATCATATCCTCTTCACTTTTGAATGCCTAGTATCTATGATCGTGCCTAGCACAAAAAAAGTGCTGAATGAATGATGAACAAATTATTTACTCTAATTACACACGTGGGACTGTTCCGTGAGGTCAGAACATAAGTTATTAATTTATAACATGTGCTACACCTCTCTAATGTACTAATTATGTCAGTTGGCTACCCAGGGCACTCCCCACTAGATATCAATGTAGTCAGGTAGCCTAATTAATCAAGAGAAAACTGCTTACTATGCATAGAACACAGTCAAAGAAAGCTGGGTAGTCTTCAGGGATGTTACTTGCAGTTTTGTCTTCCTTGCCTTAGCCATTTTACCTATGAGGAGACATGCCAGGCAAGCCAATTGGGTCAAAGCAGGAAATGGAATGAACACACAAGAGAAACTGGGTTGGTTACCTCTCCAAGGATCATCCTCTCTCACGACTCCATAGTCATTATATCCTCATCCCACAATTTCTGGATAACAGGTACCAACACTTGCCCAGCTTCTGGGGAGACTGGGCAGAGGCATCCCAGTTCCTGGGAGTGAATCACAACTGGTCTAAACCAATTGCCATAATCCCATTCGTCTTCAAGGGGTTGCTTAGGCAAAACCGTCTACTCAATTTTGACTGATGATACAGGAGAGAGGACTAGTGAGGGAGTCTCGGAAGAAAGAAATGTTCCCCACTCTTAAACAGATCTGCAGGAGGAGAAGCTGCTGTTGTGCTTCCTATGCAGCTGTGGGCAGCAGTAATGCTAGGAGCTGATAAAGCTCTTTTGCAACCATGTGCAGACAAACCTAAAGGTTACAAGTCAATATGCTGAGGGGGTCCCCGTTCAGATGGCGACATAAGAGGACCCTGAGCTCACCTCTTCACACCAAATCTAGACAACAACGCTTAGGTACACAGAAAACAACTTCCTCTGCAAAACAAAACAAACCAACAAAAAAACACCTAGAAATTGGCCGGGGACATCTGGATTCCTTCGAAGTAGGCGAGCGAGCGAAAGAAGGCCCACAATTAAACAGAGAGGCTGGGCCACAGGGGACACCATCTCACCACAAACCCCCCTCTCAGCGCAGCCCACGGAGGGAGAGGGGGAGGAGGGGGCTTGTTGAGAAGCGACGACCTGAACCCCACATCCGGCACTCTCAACAGTTAAGATCCGCACCAAAGGGACAAGCCCCCAAAACATCGAGCTTTGAAAAGCAATGCCAGACCCACAGGCCGCAGTGCCTTGGCCGGCGGCGCAAGGACTTACCTGGGTCAGCGCTCAGGGCAGAGGCGGGGCTGGCGCCGCAAGGCCATGCAGGTGTTCCCTGGATGCAGACTGTCACACGTCACCTCCATGCTCTGTGGTGCTCCCTGGATGCAGACTGTCACACGTCACCTAAATGCTCTGTCCGCCTGCCTTTCTGAGGGAGTCCAGGCTCCCCGCTCCAGCACCGCTATCTGCTGGTGGCCGCTTTGACACGGCTGCTGCCCTGGCTCTGATGCCAGTGGGGCCTGCGCTTGTGGCTCCCACAGGACTTCACCCAGCAGAGCGAGTGTTTAAATGGCCACCGCCTCCCGGGAGCACCCAGAAGTAACAGCACGGGAGCTCAGTGTCTCCGGGAAGGAGGCCTGTTGGCTTCTGATCACGTGCAGGAAGAGGTCAGGCTTCTGATGAGACACAGCTGGGCTCCCACGAGAAGCGTCCCAGACACTCAGACCACGGCCCTGCCCTCGCCTGGCGGTCCCCGGCTGCCTCTGCCTGAGCCCCACAGGCCTAGCCTCCCCCTGAAGCTTTCACATGCACCTGGTGCATGTCTATGCCACCCAGGGGACACCCCCTGAGTGCCTGTCTCTGCTGGCCCAAGGGCTTTGCTCCTGGGCCCCCCAGGACTGTAACTAGCAGAGAGAGAGAGAGTTCTTGGCAGGCTACCACCCCCAGGAAACACGCAGCGGCATGAGATGCACCTGCAGCCTTTCTGCCAGAGGCCTTTTTGCTTGTGGAGCTTCGGCCTGAAGCCCTTCAGGTTTGGCACGCATCTGGAGGCCTACAGATTACAATTGATAACGCTGTGGTGATCAAAACAGCACGGTGCTGGCATAAAAACAGACACATAGATCAATGGAATAGGATGTAGACCCCAGAAATAAATCCACACCTATGTGCTCAATTAATTTATGACAAAGAAACCAAGAATGTACAGTGGGGAAAGGACAGTCTCCTCAAATAAATGATGGGAAAACTAGATAGCCACATGCAAAAGGATGAAACTAGGTCACTATCTCACACAATATACAAAGATTAATTTAAATAAAAAATTAAATTTGATTGTAAGGCCTGAAACCATAAAAATCCCTAGAGGAAAAATGTCTCATGCCTATATTATTCATATGTTACAAGCTCATTTTACATACAAGTTGAATACATAATTGTTTTTGTACTTTTAGATCTGACTTGCATACACACTCTCTTATGTCATTTTCTTAAGGACATGGTAAGAATAATTAAAAATGGAAATGAAGATTTATCATATGAAAAACCAAGTTCAAATAAATATACCAATTGAGAAACAGAAATAAAAAATAGTGACACCACAAAATGCAGACAAGGATGCAGAGAAATTGGATAACTTATACAATGCTGGTTGGTATGTAAAATGTTACACCCACCCTGGGAAACAGTTTGGCAATTTGTTACGAAAACTAAATATGCAATCACCATAAGACGCAGTAGCTGCACTCTTTGTGTATCTATCCCAAGAAATGAAAATTTATGTTCACAAGTAAGTGAAACTGTATAAAATCCTGTATATGAATGTTATTAACAGCTTTAGGAGTAACAGTTTAAACAGGAAACAACCCAGGTGTCTTTCAATGATTGGTTGAACAAATTTTGGTACAGCCATACCATGGAATAATACTTAGAATAAAAATGAATGAATTATTGATACACATGACCTCAATAAATCTGCAGGGAACTATGCTGAATGTTTTAAAAGCCAGAAGGTTGCATACTGTATGATTCCATTTATATGAGATGTTGAAAAGACAAAGTTTAGAAATGAAGAACAGATTAGTGGTTGCCAGGAGTTGGACACTGGGGGCTGTGGGATGAGAGGATGGAGGTGTGGTTGTTTAAAAGCAACATGAAGAATCCTGTGGTAACAAAACTGTTCATCTGTCTTGATTGTGATGGCAAATACATAAATGTACACATATAATAAAATTATAGAGCTAAATATAAACAAACACAAACGTAAGAACAAGTAAAAATGGGGAAATCTTAGTTTAAAAACATAAATATGTTAAGGATAGCAGAACAGAAAAATGGAAAGATCCTAGATCTATGTTCATATATTGAGAGGTAAATTAATCAACCTTGTAAATATTCTAACTCTAGAATCTCAATGTTATATGAGATAATAAATTTGCTTATATGTAAAGCAATCTATTTTCTAGCTTATATTAATTTCCTAGGACTGTCATATAATGTACCACTGACCACATGGCTTGACCAACTGAAACTTATTTTCTCACATTTCTTGAGGCAAGAAGTCCAAGATCAATGTGTGAGCAGGTTGGTTTCTCCTGAGTTCTCTTTCCATAGCTTGTAGATGGCCACCTCCTTGCTGTGTCTCACATGGTATTTCTTCTGTAAGTGCATCCCTTGTGTCTCTTCCTCTTCTTACCCTCAACAGTTTGAATTAAGACCCTATCCTTATTACCTCATTTACCTTAATTATCACTATATCCAAATATTGTCACTTTTGGGGTTAGGACTCAACATAAATGTGGGGAGGGGCACAATTCATTTAATAACAGGCCTAATCTTATAGATAATATTGCCATCCCTTAGGTCATTATGAGGATTTCAGGGTGTCAGTGAAAGCCTACTGTCACATCTAACAGTAATCATAGGTTGTCCATCAAATTTTTAACTTACATAATATGTTAGACTAGATGAGCTTTAAATCCCTCTCAACTCTGAGATTCCATGAGTACATTTGTTTATTGATAATAATTTTAAAATTATAATTACCAATATAATACATAAGTTGAATTAAGTTTAACTTCAAGAAACACAAATATCTTTTAAAATGCAGCTAAAAGTGGCTTAAGTCACATTACATTAAAGAAAATCCAGAGGTTGAGACATTCCAGAATTCGTTAATAAAGTTGCTTAACAAATCATCCGGTCCAAGATTGTTTCCGTCTTTCCAGCCTGCCAGTGTCCACGTGCGAGTGGTTCCCCCGTGGTCACAGACTGACGGCAGCAGCTCCAGGTATCACATTACTACCCAGCACTTCCAAACACAAGACAAAGGAAAGGGGAAATATCTTTGTACCCTTCTATTTTTTTTTTAAGAATAAAAAAGGCATCTCATGAAGCTTCCCCATTAGGCTTTTCATTGATCAGTTTTGTCATACCTACCATGATTGGTTTAAAAGCAGACTTGCCTCATTTCTCATTGATAGAACTACCCATGTTTCCCCAAAAATTAGACCTACTTACAGGTTTCCTTCTGAGTGAAATATAAGGCATCCCCCGAAAATAAGGCCCCCATAGGCTCTGTCTCAGAAACTTTGTGAAACCTAAACTGCAAGAAGTTGTGACTTGGGTGAAGAATTCATGGGAGAAAATCACTGACAGTTGTATTGCAAATGCACTGTGAGCAGGCTACCTTGACAAGAAGTACTCATTTAAAGACAGTGCTATTGCTAAACATGAGAGATTTGGTCCACTAAAAGAAAGGGAGTCACAAGAAATTCACCAGGAAATTCAGGAATTGGATTGTTATGATGATGTTCCAGAAGATGATGACATGATTGTCATTGAATAAATGAGTAAATTCTTGATACTGTAGGATTCACAGTTTGTCTTGTTTGTGTTGACAACTACCGTACTACCATCCCGTATACAGGTAATAAATTTCCTTTATTTTCATTTAACAATAAATGTGTACCGTATTCTTCTTAATGGAAAAATAAGACATTCCCTGAAAATAAAACCTAGTGCATCTTTGGGAGCAAAAATTAATATAAGACACTGTCTTATTTCGGGGAAACAGGATAGGTAGCATTCATGCGTAAATCAAAGGCAAATGAAGAGAAGGCCTAAACCAATTACCAGTGTTTTGGGTGTTGATGGGGAGAGAGCTTTCCCTAAAACAGATGCCCACTGAGGAAAAACTGACCAAGTCAAGGTTCTGTTGGCAAGGAGAAAGAAAAGATCAGTGCATTACAGATATAACAACAACCACATTGTTAAAACCTCAAAGAAGAGCTGGCAGGAGAAATAAACATTTGCTATCAAGATTGCCAGAGTTGCCAAAACCGGTTTGGCTCAGTGGTAGAGCGTTGGTCTGCAGACTGAAAGGCCCCAGGTTTGATTCCGGTCAAGGGCATGTACATTGGTTGCGGGCACATCCCCCGTGGGGGGTGTGCAAGAGGCAGCTGGTTGATGTTTCTCTCTCATCGATGTTTCTAGCTCTCTATCCCTCTCTCCTCCTCTCTGTAAAAAATCAATAAAATATATTAAAAAAAAAAAAGATTGCCAGAGTTGTTCCCATTGTCATGTTTCCTAGAAATATTGGAAGATATTGATGAAATTTCTGAACTATTGATATTTTCAATATTTCAACAATGCTAAGAAAAAAGGTTTGCACAAACTAGCCAAAATGTTTTTTAAAAAATTAAACTAACTGAAATTTTATAGCCAATATGCCAAGCACTGTTCTTTGATGCTAATCAGAAGTTTATATTGGCTATTCAATACATATTGAATTAATAAAAGTATTCAATAAATTAATAACTAAATAAATATGTTTGAAAGACAGACCCTTTTAAAATAAGGAATCCATGGAGGAAAAAACACTTTTTAAATGGTCATTGTTCAAAAGGAAAAAACTTGAGAAGTCACTGGTGCTGAAACCATTCCCTTCCTCAAGGAAATATGAAGGATTTCAGTTATTCAGGACTCAGGAGTGTTCTCTAAGGAGACAAGAAGTAACTAAAATGCACAGACATTAAACTATTTGATCTTAGTCTGCTCTGGGCCTGGCCCGTTATCTTCCACATTGATCATATGCTGAAAAATCACTATCTTTCCATATCATTAACTCATGACACCACTAGGATTTCTTAAATAAATGCATTAATTAACCTAAGTGGGATGTAATAGGCAATCCTGTTACCTTTTTTTTCCCTATGGGAAAGGAACCAATCAACATTGAGTATTTAAATTAAATTCTATTAGCCAAATATACTTATTTGATATCAGAGACATTTGCATTTTATACCCTGCAATTACCATCTGCTAGTAGTAATTTAATTGTTTAATAAATAATTACCAAGGGGAGTAAACATTAATGAAAATGGTGAATGTTTTATTATAAGTCCTTTTAGTTTTATTTTTCAACTGTGAGAACTATATTTAGCATTAATCAAAGCCAGAGAAGGGTAATGAGAAATAGTTGCATGGCTCTTGAATATTAGATGACCAAAGGAAATAGCTAGTTCTAGAAGCAGTGTTAGGGGGGAATAAATCATAGCATAAATTGTTGAGTGTTTTGAGTATGTGTTTGGTTGCTACTGTAATTGGGTAGGACAAAAGCAATTAGCTACAAAGAGAAAGCACTGAGATTGCATAAATATGCCCATCCTCTTGCCTTTTTATTAGTTTAGCACCTAATCCTGCTTGGCAGCTAAAAGATGCAATTAGCCTGCTCCAGAATCATCTACAGAGCAGACATTAATCAGAAACTGTTGGAAGATGGCCTGTGAAAAGTTTGTGGTGTATTTTTTGTTTTGTTTTTTAAGTGAATGATTATGGCTGGCATTCATATACTGGCTAAGTGAACACTCAGCAACAAATATATCTGATACTCCATGTCAGACTGGAGGGCTACTGTTCAAAGGAACTTCTTGATTTTCAAGAACAAAGACCTAAACTAACTCAAATAAGTCAGGGTGTGAGGAACATCAAAATGGGATTTTAAAAAAATGTCACAGATATACAGAAAGAAGTTAGAGTTGGGTCAAGCCTCAAAGCTCAATAAAAATAAGCTGAAGGGTGCGTCTTAATCAGAGATTTCCCTGGAGTCCCCAGCAGTGGTACATCTTTGCTGCAGTGCTCCACAATCTGCTGAGCACCAAATCCCTCCATATGCCTTCTGTTTTCTCTTCCTATAAACTTGCTTCCTCACCCTCTCACCTGTGATTCTTTGCTCCATCGTGAAGTGTCTGCTCATTCATAACCGCAGTTCATGTATAGTTTTCCTCTCTCAAGACCATCCCAACCTCACCCATGCTCACTTTCTCTCCCCTTTGCTAACTTCTTTGCTAACACCCCATTTGAAATGCTCAAGAGACCATCTTATTGGCTCAGATTATCTTTTTGTGCCCAGATCACTAAATAGTTCATACACTGACTACCTTTGGGACAGGTACCCATTCTAGACTAACCAATTATGTCTGTGAGGTTGCCGAAGGAGGAATGCACAAGGCAAGAGTGGTGAGGGATTACAAATTTATTCGACCATCCACACACCAGGTGGCTGAGCCTGGATGGGTCCAGCACCTAGTGAGGGGAGTCAGCGGCTTTTAAAGGACTTTGATGGGATTTTTCTGGGCAGAGACTTCTTTATAAATACCCAGAGGAGAGAGAATGGAATGCAGTCACCGCAAGTGAATAGTGGTCTTCAGCAAAGGGAATGTCCATAGTGAAATGACTTGAGAAGCCAGTTCCCAGGAGAAGAGTATCAACTCAATTGCTCCATCAAACCTAACAATGTCCAGGAGAGAAAGGGACACATAGTACCAAACATGGCTGCCCAGGGCTCTCCTCCTCTAGGGCCTGAAGGTGAGACATTTCCCTCAGGAGCATCTGCAGGTTAGCCAGGCAGTGTGACTGGCATCTCTAGTAAACAAACGAAGTCAGAAGTTAGTCAAAGGATGAGTCTGCAGGTAGCTACATTGTCTGGTGTGCAGATCTTCAGTGAATAAGTAAATTGGATAATCATTCCAGTTAGTATCATTGTGCATTTTATTTTATGTAATGTATTCATAGTCTATACTTCTTTTATTTCAAAGTAAACTTTAACAATTAGGAAAGTTTCTTTTCAAGTGCACGGAAGTTGTTCTGATGTAATTAGCTTCCTGAGTAAACACAACTCCAATAAAAGAGATCCATAGGAAACGATCATCTTGTCTAATTCCCATGAAATAAATTCCCTTTGACTCTCCACTTCACTCCGTAGGAGGCATTCCCTTCAGAATCCATGAATCATTACTATCCACTCCACTCCGTGGGAGACATTTCAAAATAAAGGGCCGTTATTATTTATTGTTTGTAATGAAGCCTACTCAACCCAGAGGGACATTGTGAGGATCACTGTCAGATTTTGTAAAATGCCTTTGGCTTTTCACTAGGAAGGTACTATATATGATAATAAAAGAAACAGCAATAATATTCTTGTACAACCCTGACACCAAGTTCATCTTTGTCTTAAAAATAGGATAGTTCATCTTTAGACCTTATGGGGATTACTGAATTCAATTTGTTCTGAGAATGCTGAGGCTCATGAAAAAGGATGCTCATTATAAAAGCTCTTTCTCCAGTTGCTCTTCTGTTCAATATGGGTTGCTTTTAACTTTTGTTTATATTGAAGAGCTGACCATTATTTGTAAATGCACAATGGCACTAATTGGAATATGAACCCTATAAAATTTTTACTTTTAAAGTGGCATAGGAAAAATTTTTTAAATACTTCAATTATCTTTTCTTTAAGAATAGTTTATTGATTTTTAGAGAAAGGAGGGGAAATGGAGAGAAAAACATTGATGTGAAAGAACAACATCAATCTGCTGCCTCCTGCATGCCCCCTACAGGGGTTCAAGCCTGAAACCTGGAATTTGAACCAACAACCTTCTGGCGCATGGGACAATGCCCAACTAACTGAGCCACAAACTTTTTAAAAATAAGGTTTCAGAAATTGCAAATATGCTTACCTAGATGCACTCGTGTGCTCATGAAGTGACATATACAAGAGAAAAAAGTGAGGGAGCAGAGGGAGAAAGAGAAAGAGAATAAGAGAGAGAGAGAGAGAGAGAGAGAGAGAGAGAGAGAGAGAGAGAGAGAGAGAGAGAGAAAATGAGTTATAGAGTGAGACTTTTAAGACATATACTATAACCAGATATATATTAACTGTTTATATGCATGTGGATTGTGCCTGTGTTACTTTGCAAAGCACCGTTGCGTATATGTTTTCATTTGGTTCTCACCAGAAACCTTGGAGCTGTGAGGAGATGAGGCTTGCCTAGCTCTCTTGCTTTGGTCCCTGATAAGATTCAAAGACAGTCAGATTTTCCAGAGGACAACATATCCCACAGTAGGGGAGCAGGTGTGTCCACAGTTTCCTGGTGGAGACAAAGAGAGAGACCCCAAGAGAGCCCAGGAAGCCAATGAACCTGAAAACTGTGTTCTCCATCAGGATCCACTGGAGATTTCCAATTGTTTTCCTTTAACTTTGCTAACACCTAAGTCAGGGTGAGGAGAAGGATGCATCATGCAGCAATGAGATTTGAAGGGGCTGGATCCTTTGGATTATTCCTTTCTAAGAAATTTTCAGGAGCCAGCAGGATAGGAATACAAGCTGCCACAGAGCTAAAATAATAATAATAATAATAATAATAATAATAATAATAATTTTTTAAGAGAGGCAAGAGTGAGGGGGTTTTGTGAAATCTAAGATTCATGCAAGGGCTCCTGTGGGCAGCTCTCTATGACTTTAAGTATGACTCACATATTTGATATGAGCTTAATTCTTTACCAAAAAAAAAAGTTGTTTTGAACTGATATCAACCCAGGATAAATGTTTGCAGAGAAGCTGCCCCAGGCTTGTCTCTGCAGATACTATTATCAATTCCTGCCTCTTAGGGAATGATCACTCCTCTTTCACTTTTTTTTGAATTCTCACTTTTCACCAAATCCAGGCTGTCTCAAGTCTGGCAGCATAGCAACTTTCCCCCTATAGAAAACTTCACCCTGTCATTCTGCCATTTCTAAATCTAATTTAGAATTGCTTTTCTAGTTTCTACAACTCTTCCTCGGTTTGCTCCTCCCTCCCTCTCCAAATTCATTTCTCCTATCTTCCATCAATCTGTCACCTTCAACTCCACCCCCTCACTCCACTTCTTGGATTCTCAGGCAGTTACTGTCTGAATGAGAAGACTGAAAATCTCATTTATCACTTTTGAGATGTCTCACAGGAACATATTGCAAAGCTTCCTTTGCACCCAAGGGAGAGGGAGAGAAAGCATGACACCTAAAAATGAATCTCTTGAAGAGGGAGCATCCCAAAAATAGAGCAAAATAATAAGTCGATGCTGCTGTGCTTTCTTACAAACACGGAACAGTCCTTTTGTAGCTGAGCTCTTACCAAAGCATTTTATTCTGGAGAAATTCTACACGTTGCTAATTCCCTTATTTAAAAAAATAAATAAAAAATCCATGCTGTTCCAAACCACTGCAGCAAGTCACAAAGGGAAAGACTGAAAGGATAATCCCCACTCTCACTTGGTACCAGCCCTGCCCTGGTCTCTGTTACACTACTGAGAAGACTTGGCAATTCAAGCATCTGTTCTAAGGCACACTTCATCAAAATTGCTACCTCCATTCATATTCCTTCCCCCCACAAGCTGAATAGATGGATGGATTCCTGATGGCCTGAGGTTACATTCAAATGGTTGCTATAGCCATCTCTTCCTCAGGAAACACTGCTTTTCCCCTAGGCAACAAAACTGAGATAATGTGGAGGGTGTACAATGACATAAAACGGGGATCTAGGCTCAAAATCTAACATTTTTCCTCCTGGCAGAAACACCAGACTGTGGTGTCTTGATCCTGCCATGCCCATGCTATGTGAGTGACAAGGGCAATGAAATGCAAAGGAAAAGAGAGATATGCCCACAGGGCCAACCGCCCTTCCCAAAATGGTGGCCAAGTGTTTTGTTCGAACTACTTTGTAGCTGATTGCAGATGGAATTCCAAGTTCTGAAAGACTGCCTGCCACCACGCTAGGGTCTTTATGATTATCACCAAGGGTCTTTTGTCTTCTGAATGCAATGAAAAATAACTTTCAGTAAACGAAGGTGGTATAAACTGGGAAATGCAGGTTATTGTGTCAGAGTCAAGTGGATAGATATGTTCTGCTAGCAGGCTTCCATTTTACCCTATAACAGGAAGGAAAATAGGAAAAACTGCTCAAAAAAGAAGGAAGGAAAGAGAAAGAGAGATACAGTTGTAATCAACCTAGTCCTATATAATAAAGAGGTAATATGCAAATTGGCCATCACTCCAACACACAAGATGGCCTCCCCCATCTGGCCATAAGATGGCCAGCAGGGGAGGGCAGTTGTGGGTGATCAGGCCAGCAAGAGGGGGCAGTTGGGAGGGACCAGGCCTGCAAGGGAGGGCAGTTGGGGGCAATCAGGCCTACAGAAGTAGGAAGTTAGGCGTGGCCAGGCCAGCAGGGGAGAGCAGTTAGAGGCAACTAGGCCTGAAGGGGAGGACAGTTGGAAGGGACCCAGGCCTGCAGGAGACGGTAGTTGGAAGCAACCCCGCCAGCAGGGGAGGAAAGTTAGAGGCAACCAGGCTGGCAAAGGAGGGCAGTTAGGGGTGACCAGGCCCCAGGGAAGAGCAATTGGGTGCAACCAAGTCTGCAGGAGAGGATAGTTAGAGGCAATCGAGCCATTAGGGGAGCAGTTAGGCATCGATCAAGCTGGCAGGGGAGTGGTTTGGGGGTGATCAGGATGGCAGGCAGAATTAATTAGGGCAATCAGGTCTGCAGGCAGGCAAGTGGTTAGGAGCCAGCAGTCCTGGATTGTGAGATGGGTCCCAG
This sequence comes from Pipistrellus hanaki, assembly GCF_964339955.1. NCBI lineage: Eukaryota > Metazoa > Chordata > Mammalia > Chiroptera > Vespertilionidae > Pipistrellus > Pipistrellus hanaki. The sequence goes on along the minus strand of NC_140509.1, from coordinate 57,996,160 downwards.
ATTGGAGAGGGTGCAGGCTGGGCTGAGGGACAATCCCACCCCATGCATGAATTTCATGCACTGGCCATTCCCCAAGGATCCCTGGGGGTAGGGAGAGAATAGGAAGGGGAAAGACTGCATGCCCAGTAAAGTTGGGTGAACTAGGAAGGTACTTACTGTCAGCCACATCTGGAAACAGGTCATTGGCCAGAATAGGCATGGCCACTGCAAGCACAGGAAGATCTGGGATACTTAATTCCCTGAACAAAGTTCACTCTCTTCGCTCTTGGTCTCTCTTGGTTGACTCCATGCTTGTAGGGTTCTCTTGCTCCTTCTTCCTGGCATTCGCACACACACAGTGGGGTAATGAACTGCAACTAGCCTGACGTTGAACTGGACCCGGCTGCAACATGGAACAGAAACTCTGAACAATGGCTTTGCTTGTAGCTCTACTGAAACCCCAATTACAGTTCTTCCAGGACAGGATGGAGGGAAATGGGACTTTGGAAACCAAGGGATGTAATTCCATACAAATAAAAATCACTCATTCTCCTGTGCAAGTCTCAGAAAATTCTTTTTCTTGATGTATCTTAAGGATGCCATCCCCAGCACTCAGTGAGGGAAGGGATACCCCAAACCCCCTAATAACAGGTGTGAGGAAGCTGCTACCAGTGAAAAATTTCAAGTCGAAAAGGCTTTGGTTTCCACTTACAGGTAGTGATTAACACAGACTATGGCTTAACCTGTGTTGACATAGATACACTGGGAGTCTGTCCTTCTGCGGACTCTGTTTGGTTTTCTTTCCTTGTTGTCTTTTCTTAGAGTGCTATGATTTTCCAATTTTGCTTTTTGCTCTGAGTTGGCAATAGATTCAGATTTCCAAGGGTGTCAGGTTGTGAGGATAGAAAGGAATTTCATTCTAATTTATTTTTAATATAGAATGATGTGTGTGCTCTCTTTGAAAGAGGCTAGGAAGAATATTCTTCCAGTGAGGAATCTATTTCTTATAGTTGTGTGGCCTCTGGTGTGATAATAGAAGGTAATCCATTTCTATTTTCATTAAAATGTATTCATAGTCTTGCCATGGCCCTTTTTATAATGTGTCAATATTCTTGTGCTGTCCACTATCAAAACCCACTTGAAACTTTTACTTCTTAAAAGGTTGCATGCTATTAAGCTTACATGTTCTCTAGTGATACACCCCTCGGTACACACAGGGGATTGGTTCTAGGAACCTCCAATTCCCATGGTACCTAAACCTGAGGATGCTCACATCTCTTATATAAAATCATGTAATATTTATATATTTATGTATAATGCACATCCTACATATACTTTAAATCATCTTTACTTATCATTTTAATACAATGTAAATGCTCTGTAAATAGTTGTTATACTGTATTATCTAGGGAATAATGACAAGGTAAAAATATCTATAAACAAAACCGCCACAGGCTTACCTACTTAGTACATGACAGCAACAACCTAACATTTTTTTAAAGTGATTTTTCCATCCAAAGTTGGTTGAATCTATGGATTCAAGATCTGTAGATATGGAAGGCTGACTGTACTTGTCTTCTATACCACCTTTTCCTCTCTTGCCAACTGCTATTTTGAAACACATTTGGCTTTTCAGAACATTTTTCCCAATTCTACATTTCTCTTTGCTCTCTTCCCTCTCTCATTTTCCTGCTAATTCTCTGGAGTGTGACAGGGACCCTAATACGCCACCCAAAATGGGCCACTTGGGCATACAGATAATTTTGAGCTGTAGGCAATCAAGACTCACTAAACATAGAAAAAAACTTTTACCTCTCCCTTTACTGCCTACAAGACTTTAGGTAGGGGGCCTATCCCAGAAAGAGCGCTATTGCAGAGATAGCTTTTCATCTGAAGACTTACCTGCATGGCAGGGCAAACTGATTGCCAAACATCTGCTTTGCTCATCTTCCTCTGAATTGTCTTCTTCCCCCTTGGAAGCCCAGGCCCTGCCCCTTTCCTTAGTTCAGGATGGCATATAAGCCTCGGTTGCCTAATTGCTTTTAGGTCTCATATTTTTATGAGGCTCCTGTACATATATTATATTTGTTTTTCTCCTGTTAATCTGCCTTATGTCAATTTAATTATTAGACCAACCAAAGAACCTAGAAGGCTAAAATGAAATTTTTTCCTCCTCAACAAGATGAGATTCTACTGTTATTATTGTTATTTTCTTATAAAGACTAGAAGAATGGGGCTGAAATATTTGGGAAATAATTAATTCCATAAATAACGAAAGGCCCAGAAATCCTCTTAGATTGTGGTCTATTTTTAGTGAATTACACAAAAAATACAAGTGGAATCTAAAAGTCAAGTGTCCTTGCCTGGCCAGTGTTGCTCAGTGGTTGAGCATCGACCTAGGTACCAGGAGGTCACAGTTCAATTCTTGGTCAGGGCACATGCCTTGGTTACAGGCTCAATCCCCAGTAGAGGATGTGTAGGAAGCAGCTGATCAATGATTCTCTCTCATCATTAATGTTTGTATCTCTCTCCCTCTCTCTTCCTCTCTAAAATCAATAAAAAAAATTATTTAAAAAACCAACTATATATTGGTTTTTAAAATATATAATTGGCTTTAATTGTTTTTTGGAGCTGAAATCAAATCAAGTCTCTCAGTTTTACATTTATTACAAAGTAATTTCATCCACTATCATAACTAATAGGTAAACCTTACTATTGAGTAAGAAGTTCCTGAAAAATCCTTATGCTACAAAAATAAAAAATCCAAGATCAAAACTAGTTTGGTTATTAAGAGTTCTTATTTTTAAATTAAAAATATATATAATTGGCATCTTAGCTCAATAGCATTGTCTTTAAGCCTAAGAGGATGAGGAAGTCCCATTGGCACAGAACCCAGCTGCCAATGGCCTCCTTTCTGTTTTCTGAATCAGTGGTTCAAATGGCTGCTTAAAACCTACTTTGGTATAGTTTCCTGGTGGTGACTTGTTTTGTTTAAGGTGAGATATAAATGGTTTCCTCCTTTAAGAAAAAGAGGGTGTGCATGTAAAATGCCAACACAGGACCAAAGGCTGGGCCTGGCGGGAGAGGAGCTGGAGCCCAGAGGAGCTCACAGCCACTCTGCTTGGTGTAACTGGAGAGAGCCCAGGCGGCAGCAGAGGGGAAGCCAGCAGTCAGAAATAACAGGCTGAGGGGGAGCTGGGCTGGGAGAAACGAGGAGTCCCTCCAGTGGAGAGCGGTGGGGTAGTGCTCTTAAAATTACAGTTGTCTTTACTGGAAGAGCAGAGGCTGGGGTTCTCTGACGTTAGTGAGCAGAAGAATCAGATAAACTGCTTAACATTTCAGACCCCCGTACCACCTCCAGTCTTGGGGCCTGGGAATCCTGATTTTAAATCACCCACACAGGTGGCTCTGATGCAGCGGTGCTAGGAACCACACTTTAAAAATCCCTGCCATAGATTTACAATCTATGACTGTAAAACACGAAGATTATGACAATTATGCAAGTGGTGGGGCTCCACATAGGATTTGGCTTCCTTGTAACCCTTTCAGAAACCTTGCTTACCCATGCAATTATATTATTCATGAACACCTCCATTTTCTGGTATTCTAACCTCTTGTCAGACAATGTCCCAACTTGGGGTATTCTAAATATGATCTTCATTTTAAAAGAAAGCATGTTCTCTAATGTTATAGCAGTTACTTATACGAATTACTGTCTCCTTCTTAAGAAACAAAACTCACATGAAGGGAGTTGCCCAAGTCTTGTTTCTCTCAGTGACTCAGAAATAAAATAATTTAGCTGTAAGGGAGCCCAAGCTAAGTCGAGCCTGCCTGGAAATGTCTGACTGAAATGCCTGCCCAGGAACTTGAAGGAATAATTGTTCTCCCAAGGGCTCCTCGTAGATGCTGCATTTCCTACATGGTTTCTGCCATTCAGAAATGCTACACCCTGCTGGCTCTCCATTGATGTCTGTTCCATCCATTGCTTCACTGTGGGCCCCAGAGTATCTGCCTAAAGATGGGTTTCATCACAGCATACGAACAGCATCTTGTCATGCACATTTTTGTGATCAGATGGAGGACTGAATGCATAGTATAGCATTCGATAACTGCTAGAGGCAAGTGAAGTAAACCTAGAGAAACCAAAGAAAGAAAAAAGGAAAAAATGGGCCTGTCAGGAAGTTACTTTTACCATGTGTGTTTGATTGGCAACATTTCTTAGAGTTGTTCTTGGTAGAAGACACAGACTTTGTCCAAGAAAGACAGCGCTATCGCCTTTCAAAAAAATTCATATTCTGCTATTGTCTGCAGGTCAAGGTGAAAGTCAGCTTTGAAAGAATCAGCTATAAATCTAATAAGCAGTAAAGAAACTTAGATTTTTATGGAAAAATAAGTTCTTTGTAGACAGCCTGCAAAAATGTGCTGACCTTAAATCACCAATTACAGGGTAATATTGGAGATATGCAAGAAGACTATTGAATTTTAGGACTGTTTTCAGAAACACAAATACCAAAGTATTTTTTTTTTCAAAGCTCTAAAGTGAATCATTTGTAAGTTATCACATAATGGAGAAGTTTAAGCCAACTGAAGCATTATACCTTGGATGTATGTCAGCATTAGAAATTCTGCTACAGGAGCTCACCAAGTCATTGGCCTTTCCAGAGTGGCCTTTTCATCACCTATGTCTCACCCTGCATCTTTCTTAACTGTCCACGTCCTCCATGGCAATGGTATAGCTGAGACAATGGAGATGGGGAGAAAAGTACAGAGACTAAAAAGAGGGGTCAGGCCCTAACCAGTTTGGCTAAGTGGATAGAGGGTCTCCCTGCAGACCAAAGGGTCCGGGTTTGATTCCAATCAAGGGCATGTACCTTGGTTGCAGGCTCATGCAGGAGGCAACCAATCAATGTGTTTCTCTCACATCAATTCTCTCTCAGTCTTTCCCTCTTTCTTCCACTCTCCCTAAAAAAATCAAAGGAAAAATATAATTGGGTGAGGATTAACAAAAAAATAAAGAGGGGTCAGACTGAGAGGGAATTAATATTTTTACTCTTGGTAAGCAGAGAATTCGATGTGTACACAACTTCATATATTTCTTACTAGAGGTCCAGTGCATGACATTTGTGCACAGGTAGGTTCCTTAGGCCTGGCTGGCAATCAGGGGCGATCTGAGGGCCCCCACTGGCATTTGCCTTGGCTGGCCTGGGGCCTGTGGGCTGGGGGCAGCTCCTGCATTGAGCATCTACCCTTTGGTGTTCAGTGTGCATCATAGTGACCAGTCGTTCGATTAGTTGTTCGGCTGTTCAGTCGATTTGCATATTAGGTTTTTATTATATAGGATAGTAGCCAGTGGTGATATTCCCTTGCATCCTTAAATTCTCTCCCTCAGCATTGGCAGATTCTGTAACAGGGTCAGTTACAATCCCTATATGCTAGGCACTGGCTAGGAAAAATTGGATGGCATTAATATGGAAGGTGAAGTGATTTTGAAAAATGCAAATTAAAAAATGCAGTTAAAAAATGCCAGTACTTCCTCTCAGCCCCATGGTCTTTGGACTGTGGCAGAATGAGCAGCCTCTGTCAGAGAATTGGACCTCTGAAGACATATGTAGCAGGACATGGAACTGAGGGCAAGAAGGTTGAGGATGTAAGGAAGTTAATTAGGATCAATAAGGGTAATGCTAGACAAAGGCTGTAACAAATCAACCTCAAAATGTCAGTGGCTAGTTTTCTCATGCCCAGGTTAACAGCCCATTGCCAATATTCTTCATTGGCTACAACTCTTCATGGAGTAGCTCAGAGCTCCAAGCTCCTTCCATCTTGTGGTTCTGTCAAACCCCTACAGATGCTGAATCCTTCCCATCCAGACAGGACAAAGAGTAGGAATGGCACAGGATCTATTTAAAGACCCATCTGGCCTGGTCAGAGGGATCAATTGATTGTGGGTTTGCTTTCCGATCAGGGCACATATCTAGGTTGCCTGGGTTGCCATTAGGGTGAGTATGGGAGCAACAGATGGATGTTTCTTTCTCACATCCATGTTTCTTTCTTTCTTTCTTTTCTCTCTCTCTCTCTCTCTCTCTCTCTCTCTCTCTCTCTCTCTCTCTCTCTCTCTCTCTCTCTCTCTCTCCCCCGCCTCCCTTCCTTTATCTCTCTAAAATCAATAAAATATGTAGTCTAAAATAGCATGGGTTGGAAAACTCAAGGAGAAAACTTAGGTAAGAAGATTCATGGCAGTTCCCACCAGCTGTAGAATCATAACTACAAATCCAATAGACATTTTTAATAGACATTTTTCAATGCTTTTGATACGAGATGGCTCTGCTGCATCTATCACCTCCAACCTCCCAACTTCCCAACCTCTCTTGACTCCCTCACTCCTCTGGGACTACACTTTCCTGTGGCCTGTTTCTCCAGATGATCCTGAAGACTCTTTTTTTTTTTTTTTTTTTTTTGCATCCTCATAAATATTGGTGCCCTGTCCAGGGCCTCTCCTCTCACTTTGCACATTCTTCTCCAGTGATCTCATTCTGTTAGCTCTGGTTGGTTTTCAAATATTCTTTGTCTCCAGCCACTTACAACTCAGAACCATGCAAGGTTCTCTTAGAACCTTGAGATTAATTATTGTTTTCAAATTTTTTATTTTTCATATGGGTCATAAAGTTTCTTTTATTACTGTGGGTCATAGACAAAGGTTTAATACCGACTCAATACACCACTCCCTGTACCAAAGCACCCCAAATCAAATGATAAGAGGAAGAATTCAGGAACTAAATCAACTGAGTTCAATCACAAGCGCCAGTGCTTACTAGCTGTTTCATCTGACAAATTACTTAACCTCTCTACTTATCCATTTTCTCATCTGTGAAATGGAACCTCCTCACAGGTCTACTGTGAAGATTAGATAAATTAATATAGTATTGGCTTGACATGGATGCTTTCTAAGTATTAACTACCTGTAAACTATAAAACATTTACCCGATTAAAAACATTAATGTTATGGAAATATATTAGAGCTATCCACATATAGGCATGTTATATATTATCTAGAGACAGACAAATTCATCTGATTTTTTCCTTTTTCATGATGTGACAAATGTGGAAAGTGATAGTGATGTATGGTATAGTGGCATAAAGGGAACAGGCCACACTGGCTGGATATGATTAGCCATATGTGACAACAGCTTCTGGATAGGAACAAATGGCAGCCCCAAGGCCTGAAGGGGTGAGCACTCTACACTTGACCCAGACTCTACAAGGTAGGAAGCTCTAAACTCTGTCCATAGCTATGGTTACAAATTCAGGTGGGTCTGTGATCAAAGCTGGCTGAGGTGATTGACCGGAAGGACTTACACCCTGTTGTGTCTTTCTTTAGGCACCTCAATGAGAAAAGGAAAGCTCATTGCCCAAGTTGATGCCAGCCTTAGGGTGGAGCTGACTCTGTGGATGGTACAGAAACTGATACATGCAGCCTGGCCTCTGACAAAGTGGCTGAGCTGCTGAGTCAACCAGCCCTGAAGTCCACCATATTCTAGATTCCCTCTTAGAGGGATAATAAATGTTCTTACTGTTTAAGCTGTTTTTGAGTTATGATTTCGATTACATTCAGCCCAAAGCATCCTAACTGATTTAGTGTCTTGTTCTATTTTATAGATTTTCAACCCTATAATTCATAGAATAATACTGTGCTATGAAATGCAAAGTATTACACACACATTTAGTAATCAGAATATGGATAATCCCATGTGTTTACATTTGGGGGTTTCAGGTTCTTCTCAGATCCTCATTAACCCATCCATGGCCAAGGTTGCTGCTACTAGAGACTGCTCCATCGGCACCTCATTTAGAATGTTCTGCTTTTTGGTGGATTTAATGCACTTCCAAAGGTCTGGGTAATTTCAGGGTGTAACTGCTTCTTTGGTATCCTCTGGGGAACTCTGTCATGGCAATTCCAGGTCTGCTGTAAAAGGATGCAAGTTCACGGAACACAGTATCTGTGTGGACATTAGAACCCCATGCCCTCAAGAGGGCCATGGCCGATTCTGCTTCCTCTGATGATGGGAGCATTTCAAAGGTGTCAAAAGTACACAGCTGCTGCAGACAGGAAGGGCCAGGGCAGTCACACAGGAGCATCTTCCTAAATTGCTCATTGCTCTCCCAACTCTTCTTCATTTGGAAAAACTTAATGGGATTATTTATACAAAGAGAAAGGTAGCAACTATCCATTGTCCTCAGACTAGTTTGAGGTCACCTTAAATTTGGGACAGATGCCCTACTGACTAGGGCCTAGCCAGTTTGGCTCAAGATAGAGCATTGGCCTGCAGACAGAAGGGTCCTGGGTTCGATTCCTCGGGTGCAGGCTCCATCCCTCCTGGGCCCTGGTCAAGGTGTGTGCAGGAGGCAACCAATCAATGTATTTCTCTCACATTGATATTTCTCTCTGCCTTTCCCTCTTTCTTCCACTCTCCCTAAAAATCAATGGAAAAATATCCTTGGGTGAGGATTAAAATATAAAAAGAAGACCTGGGGCCAACGCTACATTCTAGGATCTTAAGAATTAGAGAACAATAAACATGGATTGAGTGTAAAGTTAGAACCTTCCCTCAAAAAAATAAAAAATAAAAAAATAAAAATCAAGAAGTATGTGCGGGGGGGGGGGGGGGGGGGAGGAAATAAGTGCCTGGTCAGTGTGGCTTAGTGACTGAGTGTTGTTCTATGAACCAGGAGGTCACAGTTCCATTCCCAGACTGCAGGCTCAATCCCCAGTGTGAAGCATGCAGGAGGCAGCCAATAAATGATTCTCTCTCATCATTGATGTTTCTATCTCTCTCTCTCCCTCCCTCTCTAAAATTAATTTTAAAAAATAAGTTTTCAGTAGAAGGAAATGTAGGTGGTGGCCCTCTTATGGGATTATTTAATATTAATAAATCTATTACCAGCGATGCTTTCTAGGCCATTTGTTCCTCAGTACTTACATGGAGCAAATAACCTGTGCAGAATTAAAGGACTTGGGAATTAACTGGGCACAGGGTGTGGCTGATGCTGGAGCCGCTCCTTACCTGGCTCCTGGAGGACTTCCTCCCAATAGCAGCGATGGCTCTTTTGGGTGAAGCACCCTCAGTATTCTGAAATGTATCACAATTGAGATCCTAAGGAGATCAGAGGACAGAGAAAGTGGCGATTCCTTAAAAAAAAAATATCATCATTTGCCAAAACTGGTTTGGCTCAATGGATAGAGCATCGGCTTGGGGACTGAAAGGTCCCAGGTTCGATTCCGGTCAAGGGCATGTACCTTGGTTGCAGGCATATCCCCAGTAGGGGGTGTGCAAGAGGCAGCTGATTGATGACTCTCTCGTCGATGTTCCTAACTCTCTATCCCTCTCCCTTCCTCTCTGTACAAAATCAATAAAATATATTTTTTTTAAAAAATATCATCATTTTTATCCCCCACCCTGCAAATTGAAATACATATTATAAATATAATGAATATTACATCAAAGTACACAGTACTCTTTATTTTCTGATGAATTAAGATATAACTAAATTACAAAAATGCACATATTTAAAGTATACAATTTGAGCTTTGGCCTGCATATATCCCTGAGAAATTATCACTATTAAGATAATGAACATATCCATCACTTTCAAGTTTCCTCTTGTCCCTTTGTAATCCTTCTCTCTCTTCTGCCTCTCCCCACAGCATCTCCCAACTCTAGGCAACCACTAATCTGCTTCATGTCACTATAAATCATTTTCCATTGTCTATAATTTTTATATAAATGGAATTAAACAATTTTTTTTCTAGCTTCCTTCACTAAGCATAATTATTTTGAGGTTCATTCATGTTGCTTCTGCTTCATATATCAACAGTTCGTTACTTTCTGTGCTGAATGGTATTCCATTGCATGGATATACTACATTTGTTTTATCCATTTGCATATTAATGGGCATTTGAGTTTCAAGTATTTGGCTATTATAAATTAAGATACTATGAACATTCATGTCTGAATATTTGTATGAACATATATTCATACAAGTGAATAAGTTGGTCCGAAGGTTGTGGGTTATTGTTAAGCTGATTAACATATAAGTGAATAAATACTCTTGGATAAATACTTAGTATGTCCCTAGAGGGACCCAGTGGGATTGGGCCTAAACAGGTAGTCGAACATCCCTCTCACAATCCAGGACTGCTGGCTCCCAACCACTCACTCAACTGCCTGCCTGCCTGATTGCCCCTAACCACTTCTGCCTGCCATCCTAATCATCCCCTAACCACTCCCCTGCCGGCCTGATCGATGCCTAACTGCTCCCCTGCCAGCCCAATTGCCAGCCCTCCCCTGCAGGCCTGGTCACCCCTAACTGCCCTCCCCTGCAGGCCCAATTGCTCCTAACTGCCCTCCCTTGCTGGCCTGGTTGCCTTTAACTGCCCTCCCCTGCCAGCCTGGTCCCCCCAACTGCCCTCCCCTGCAGTCTGATCACCCCCAACTGCCCTCCCTTGTACAAGGTCCAATCCCTCCCAACTGCCCTCCCCTGCTCACCATCTTGTGGTGGCCATCTTGTGTCCACATGGTGGCGGCCATCTTTGACCACATGGAGTGGCCATCTTGTGTGTTGGAGTGATGGTCAATTTGCACATTACCTCTTTATTATCTAGGATTATATAGGATGTATACATCCTAGGACCACAGTATAAAAGTGGTGTGCAAAGGGAACTGAAGATAAGGAGGTTATAAAGCCCAACACTGCTAGTAAGTGGCTCTGGAATTGAGGGCAGGATGAGGGTCTTTCTTTGTATGAGTTCCTTGCCAATATGGCTCGGAGGAATATGCCACCTCTCATCTGGATGGCTATCCTGGATGGCTGTGTTGGATGGTAGCAAGTCACACAAATGACTGTCCCCATCAAATCCACTGGAGTTAAGACCAGGGCTCCTCTGAGAACTTCAATTCTTTTTTCACTTTTTTTTCTAAATATATTTTTATTGATTTCAGAGAAGAAAAGAAAGGGAGCAATAGAAACATTAATGATGAGAATCATTGGTCCGTTGCCTCCTGCATGCCCCTACTGGGATTCGAGCCCAAACCCAGGCATGTGCCCTTGACCAGAATCAAACCTATGACCTTTCAGTCTACAGCCGATGCTCTATCAACTGAGCCAAAATAACTAGGGTGAGCACTCCAATCTTAATAGGGTTCACAGAGACCTACAATTAGACTCGACACAATGGGAAGGGTAATGCTGCTGGGAGAAAAGGGCTGGTTCAATAGGCATAGTGTTACCTAGTGTGATCAACAGCATCTTTCAAAAATGGCTGCCAACACTGTCAATCCTTAATGTTTTTCTGAATTGCACCCTTGAAGTTCCTCCCATTGAATAGTGTGAGTTCCGTGTCCCCCAGCCTTGAATTGGGGGTGCAATGTCTATAATTGGGCCTTCTGAGGCAAGATCATAAAATATCAAGTTCTTCTACTTTGTTTTCTTTTTAATATATTTTATTGATTTTTTTACAGAGAGGAAGGGAGAGAGATAGAGAGCTAGAAACCTCATTGAGAGAGAAACATCGACCAGCTGCCTCCTGCACACCCCCAACCGGGGATGTGCCCGCAACCAATGTACATGCCCTTGACAGGAATCGAACCTGGGACCTTTCAGTCCGCAGACCAACGCTCTACCACTGAGCCAAACCGGTTTCGGCTACTTTGTTTTCTTGATTAGTTTATTCTTTTTTTTTTTTTTTTTTTTTTTTACAGAGAGGAAGAGAGAGAGACAGAGAGTTAGAAACATCAATGAGCGAGAGACATCGATCAGCTGCCTCTTGCACACCCCCTACTGGGGATGTGCCCACAACCAAGGTACATGCCCATGACCGGAATCGAACCCGGGACCTTTCAGTCCGCAGGCCGACGCTCTATCCACTGAGCCAAACTGGTCTCAGCTTGATTAGTTTATTCTTGGAATCCAGCCACCATGCTGTGAGAAACACTAAGCAAGCATGTGAAGAACCTCAAAGCCCCTCCCCACAAATAATTTACCACTGTATTTACAAGGGAAAAAATTAAAACTGCAGTGGCAATGCCTGTTGGACACCACCTTAACCAAGTTAATGAACCAGTTAACTTGACCACTAATTGGGAAAAATAAATATCACGTGTCTCCTGATATGCTGCACTACGAAAGATACAGCCTCACTTCAGTGGTATTTCAACAACAAACAATGCAATTTAATAATGAGAAACATCACATCAACTTAAAGAAAAGTGACATTCTATAAAATAACTGGGTTGTACTCTTCAAGAATGACAATATCAAGAAAGACAAAGGCTGAAAAACTATTCCAGATTAAACAGACATTAAATTAGATTAAACAGCTAAATGTCACACATAATCCTGGATTTGCTCTTAAACTGGAGGGAATTAACTATAAAATATGATCATTTTAGAAATTTTAATATTGACTTTGTAGTAGATAATAGTATTTATAAGTATTATGTCTCCTAGTTTTGATAACTCTACTCTGGTTATGTAAAGCAATGTCTATTTGTAAATGGTTCAGAAAAAGAATGTGTATGTGAATAATAATTAGCAGAAGTTTCTTATACTATCCTCACAACTATTCTGACAGTTTAAATCTTATGAAAATATAAAGCTCTCTCCAACCCCCTAAAAGAAGAGAAAGGCCTAAGTGTTCATGGGATACAGCAAGTTTGGGCATAGGCAGTGCTTGCTCCTAAAAGGGTCTCTGAATTCAGCAACGCTCATAGGCTGTATTGTGGGGGAAAGTGACCCTCGGGAGAAAGACACTCGGGGAATGAGAACAAACCACAGAGGATGTCACAGATTCTAGACAGTGAATTACTTTTCTGTACAGTAGACCAACAGGGATGTCTGTTTAACTGAGCATGGGTGGTCAGTCAGACTGTGCAAGCTCTGCCTTCTCTGACATCTTGTGGCAATAAAGAGCTAGTGCAGATTTCAGTGCCTTCTCTGTTGCCAGGATTAACCTCTGAAGTCAGTCATCTCCCAGGTGGTGGGCAATTTTGGAGGAAAGATGTTAAGGTAGCGACATTGTGCTTCCTACTAAATATGGCATGTAAGTCTTCAAATTATAAAGGGCAAAAAATAAGAGATGTAATAGTTTGTGTGTGTTAAGTTTACCAGGTGATACCAATCACACGTTCTTAGCCCTGTACAACAGTTGTGTGAAAAACTATGCAAGTGTTTAGATCAGTGTTTCCCAAACTTCTCTCATGATGAGAATCACCTGGTGGAGTTGTTAAACTACAGAATCCTGAATCCCAACTAAGAAGTGCTAAACTAGAATTTTTGGGAACATATAGGTAAAATTGTATACTTAACAATTGTGCATGAAAGCTTAGAGCACTAGTTAAGTATACAATTTTACCCATATGTTCCCAAAAATTCTAGTTTAGCACTTCTTAGTTGGGATTCAGGAAACTGTAGTTTAACAACTCCACCAGGTGATTCTCATCATGAGAGAAGTTTGGGAAACACTGGTTTAGATGGTGAAAATGCTGGGCAAATTCTCATGAATAGGAAAAGTGCAACTTCAAAGCAAAGTTACCTAACAGTTTTTCTGCATAATATGTGTTCTTGAAAAGCTATGATTAAATTGAATTTTAAAAAATATTTTCATTTATTTCAGAGAGGAAGTGAGAAGAAGAGAGGGATAGAAACATTGATGAGAGATGTTTCAACATGATTAACCTCCTGCATGTCCCACACTGGGGATCAAGCCAGCAACCCAAGCATGTACCCTGACCAGGAATTGAACCCTGGCCCCCTGGTTCACAGGTCAACGCTAAACCACAGTGGCTGAGCATAAATTTAATTTTTATATTTGAAACCCTATTTTCATTGCACTCAGAAACATTTAAAAAGAATATTATAGAATAAACATTTTGAGTTGTAAAAGCATACCAACTTTTTTGATATCTAATCCAATTTTAGTCTCTGAAAAAAAAAAATCATGTTATCTTGAAGTTCAGTATTCCTACAAAGTTCAATGTTTAGCTAGGTAGAGGCTAGTGATAAATCATGCGGTCTTGAGAGCAGAAATTCTATGTTTTTAAAATAATGGACCATATGAGAGGAAATAAATGTGTTTATATCAAAATAATGTGTTGACAAGAATTTTTATCAGTTTTTTAAATAATATTTTATATACCATCAAAGCTGGTTTGGTTATAAATGAAAGATCCAAATCAACTAGTTTAAGCCAAAAATGGTCACTTATTGGTTCAGATAACTGGGGAGTCCTGAGGTAGTTCTAACTCTCAGACATGGTTAGATACAGAGGCTCAAATGTTTTCTTCCTTTATTTTTTCCTTCCCTCCTTCTTCTCTCCTCCCCCTCCCCTCCCCTTCCTTCCTCTTTCTTCCCCTTCCCTCCTCTTCCCCTTCCCTCCTCTTCCCCTCCCCTCCCCCTCCCTTCCCCTCCTCTTCCCTCCTCTCCCCTCCTCTTCCCTCCTCTCCCCTCCTCTTCCCTCCTCTCCCCTTCCCCTCCTTTTCCCCTTCCTCCTCTTCCCTTCCCCCTCCCTTCCCCTCCTCTTCCCTCCTCTCTTCTCCCCTTCCCTCCTCTCCCTTCCCCTGCCCCTCCCCTCCTTTTCCCTTTCTCTCATCTTCCCTCCCCCTCCCTTCCCCCTTTCCTTCTCCCCCCTCCCCTTCCCCTCCCTTCCTCTTCCTCTCCACTCCCCTCCCCTCCCCTCCCTCCCTCCTTTCCCTCTTTCCTTCCTCCCATTATCCATCATTTTTCTACTTCCCTTTATATTCCTCAGTTGTTCTCTCTGCCAATAGCCTTCTCCTTAAGGCCAGAAAAAAAACGCTGAGATAGAATAGGTCTCTCAATTTGCGCTATTAGCAATGACTGGGGAAATACTGGTTCAGTTTGGATCACAAACACATGCCTGGGAGGAAAGAAAGAAAGCCATGTACGTAATTTACAACCCTTCCAAGATCATAGCCCAGGGTGGAGGGAGAGAGTAGAATGTTACAGGATACAGTTTACCCCAAGAACTAGAAGAAAGAAGAAAAGAGGAGGTAGACAGACAAAAACAATTTCCCCTATGCTCAAAAAGACAATTTTATAATTATAATGAACCTAAACAGAAAATTATATATCAAAAACTGTTTAAGGTAAATATTAAAAAATGCACAAATACCTAAAGAATACACTATTTTATAAAAGCCAAAGATTTTTGAAAACCTATTAGATGTTTGTTTAGACAAATCTTATCTTATTCATGGAATATTTTGGCATTTATTTATATAGAAACTAGAGGCCCAATGCATGAAATTCGTGCAATAGGCCTTCCTTCCCCTGGCTGCTGGCACTGGCTTCCCTCTGGCACACAGGAGCTTCCCTCGCAGCCCTGGCTTCGTCCAGAAGGATGTCTGGTTGAATTAGCATATTACACTTTTATTATTATAAATTATTGAGAGTAGAAAGGCAAATTTAAAGTGGTATATATTTATAGTTTTATTTTTAATTTTAATTTTATTGATTTTAGAGAGGGAGGAAGGGAGGGAGGGAGAGAGAGAGAGAGAGAGAGAGAGAGAGAGAGAGAGAGAGAGACTTGTTATTCCATTTTATGCATTCATTGGTGGTTGATTTATGTCTGTGCCCTGACCAGGGATCGAACCCACAACCTTGGCATATCGGGATGACACTCTAGCCACTTGTTTCAGAGGTCGTAAGGTAGGGACAGTATGAGATGGAAGTGACTGTGCTGCCAAGAGAGAATTACTGTACTCCCGGTGTCTGTATGTTATCAGTTATCAATAGCACAGTTCTTTTGTTTAACATTTCAATGAGAACATTAATCAGACAATTATAAGTTGTCAAACGTATTTTAATCTGTAAAATAGAATAATTTTTATCACATATAAGGCTCAACATTCTCCCCCTAGAAGAATACATTCCAAATATGTAGGGATTAAAAGTCATAGAATCCACAAAAACTCATATTATATTTATATTTATGTTTCCATTCTAGGATTATATTTATGTTTCAGCAAAATAATATTAAAAGTACAGACACTTCCAAAAGAAAAATAGAAAAGGAAAAGAAGGAGGAAGTAAAAGGAAAAAAGAATATTTTATTAGAATTTAGCTAGGCACCAAGTAAGCACCAGGGCAAGCACTTTCATAATCAAAGAAGTCTATCAAGGTTATTCTCTAAATGATTTAAAATTTAATTTTAATATACCCAAGTTCAATTTGCAAATTAACTTTTAGGAAATCTACAATATTATGCATTTCCTGTTATTCTAAAATTTTAGTAGAATAACAATTAAATGAAGAAATAAAAGTAAGATTAATAATTAACCCTGCTTCAATTCTACTTAATCAATGAGTGCAAGTAATGTAATGGAAAGCAGTGAGTAATAAAAGAAGTAATTTAATGAAAAGTTTTGTCTAATAGAATAAAATGAGCTAAGCTAAATTTTAGGGGATCTTTATTATAAAGATACTGAATAATTTTCCATTTGGAATAGCAAAAGTCTTTATTGCCTGTTCTAAGTACTTTTAAATTACTTGGAAATACAGTGTAAAAGGAAACTCAGCAAAATACATGAATTAGCTATTCAGTTATTTTCTTCCTTAGTTTCTATGGTATCCTAAGTTTGAAATTTCGAGGGAAGGCAGGAGAGGGTGGGTACTTGCACACATATATGTATACCCCGTGGACATAGATGAGTTCCTGGGTGGGGAGGTGGGGGGTCAGGAGACGGCTGAAAGAGGGTTTGGGGGTGGGGGGAGGAAGAAGGATCTATGCAATACTTTCAACAATGAAGATATACAGAAAGTTTTAACACAGGAGAGCTGTAGTGCACCAGATTTTAGCTATGCAGCTCACAATTTATTCTTCAAGTGACAGAGTATCCATCCTTATTAACACGACTATATGAATACAATTCAGAGAAACTGAATAAATGTGTTTATTTACAGGAAGATTTATTTTGAGAAACTAGCTCTTGCAATTACAAAGTGGCCATATCCAAAATCCGTAGGGTGGGTCATTAGGCTAGAAACCCAGGGAATTACTGATGTCCTTCACGTCCGAAGGCCACAAGGCTGGACACCCGCCAAGAGTCAACACTGCAGTGAAGGTCTGAAGGCCATCTGCGGGCAGACTTTCCTCTTGCTCAGGAAGAGGTCAGTCTTTTATTCTACTTGGGCCTTCAACTGGTTGAATAGGGCCCATCTACATTAGGAAGGGCAATCTGCTTTACCCAATCTACTGATTCAAATGTTAAATTCCATCTAGAAACACCTTCACAGAAACACTTTGGACAATGTGTAACCAAATATCTGGGCACCTTGAGGCCTAGCCAAGTTGATACATAAAATTAACCATCACATGACCTTAGTAGAATCTGTTGTCTATGAGATAAACAGTAGTTATTTCATGAAAATAAAGATATGCCTTGCTGTATAAGACAGAGATAACCACCAGAATTATCAGCCATTTGTATCAAGAAGCAATTATCAGCCCTAGCCAATTTTGCTCAGTGGTTAGAGCATGGGCCTGCAGACTGAAGGGTTGTTGGTTTGATTCCTGACAAGGGCATGTACCTCGGTGGCAGGCTTCATTCCCAGCCCATCAGGGCAGGGGCACATGCAGGAGGCAATCGATTTGTCTCTCTCAAATTGATGTTTCTGTCTGTCTCTCCCCTTCCCTTTCATTCTAAAAATCAATGGAAAAAATATCCTCAGGTGAGGATTAACAAGCCAAAAAAATAAAATGAGTAGAACCAAATACCAAAGGTGTACATTTTTTCATTTTTTGGCTGACCAGCAAGCACTTTTACCCTCTACTTATTTGGGGGCAGTATCGTTGGTTATCATTGGTGCGTTTTGATGGAAGTCAAGCTTTCATCTCCCACCCAAAAGGCCAGATGCTTCCTTCTGTTAATTCCTGATAGCTGATGTACATGACCTAAGAACTGTTTATTGAATGCTCATGGCCAGAACTTTTATCCTGGAGTGCACAGAGAAGGAAGGGACAGTGTGTGTCACTGGTGTGACAGTGGTAGCTGACTCCAAGGTCTGGAGCTGGGAGTGGTGGTACTAGCAACAACAGTTTCCAATTCCCTTGAGGAAGAAACACTGTGACCAAGCCCCTCACAGAAAGATATTTCACTGTGTCTTACTTGTCTTAAATTGGTTGATTCCTGTTTATTTTCCAAGCCTGTTCCACTTTTTGCTTTCCAATCAATTCTGTCAGCTCTCTATACCCTTCTAATACGTTCCTTTTATGCTTATGGTAACCAGAATTGGCAACCAAGAACCCTGACCAAGGTAGGAAGTTTTAAGGGAAGTTTGGTGATATCCTCCTATATAACAAAGATGTAATATGCAAATTGACCGCCACTCCAACACCCAAGATGGCCACCCCCATGTGGACACAAGATGGCTGCCACAAGATGGCCAGCGGGGGAGGGCAGATAGGACCAGGCCTGCAAAGGAGGGCAGCTGGGGGTGACTGGGCCAGGAGAGGAGGTCAGTTGTGGGGGACCCAGGCCTGCAGGGGAGGGAAGTTGGGAGGGACAAGGTCTGCAGGGGAGGGCAGTTGTGAGGGACAAGGGAGAGTAGTTGCAAGGAACAAGATCTGCAGGGGAGGGCAGTTAGGAGGGACCAGACCTGCAGGGGAGGACAGTTAGGGGCGACCAGGCCAGCCGAGGAGGGCAGTTATGGATAACCACGCTGGCAGGGGAGAGCAGTTAGGGGCAATCAGGCCAACAGGGAAGCAGTTAGGCATTGATCAGGCTGGCAGGGGAGTGGTTAGGGGCAATCAGGCAAGCGAGTGGTTGGGAGCCAGCAGTCTTGGATTGTGAGAGGGATGACATCCCTCGAGGGGTCCCAGATTGGAGAAAACGCAGGTTGGGCTGAGGGACACACCTCCCCCATGCATGAATTTCATACACTGGATCTCTAGTATTTTATAAAGTATTACAGAATAGATGAGGCTATTTTAATGTTATAGAGTCTGGATTAATCTTAGGACAAAATGAGATTTGTGTACATTAACATCAGTTACTCCAAATCTGAAAACAAATAAAATAATGTTTCCTCCTGTGATTGGGCTGAATTATGTCCCCATAAAACTAATATATGGAGGCTCTCACCCCCAGCACCCTTGACGTGGTTTTATTTGGAGATAGGGCCTTTAAAGCAGTGATTACATTAAAGCAGGGCTGTTAGCCCTAGCCAGTTTGGCTCAGTGGATATAGTGTTGCACTGCAGACCAAAGGGTCCCAGTTTCCATTCTGGTCAAGGGACAAACCTCAGTTGTAGGCTCCCAGCCCTGGTCGGGACATGTGGGAGGCAACCAATCAATAGGTCTCTCTCACACTGGTGTTTCTCTCTCCCTCTTCCTCTCCCTTCCACTCTCTCTAAAAATCAGTGGAAAAGAATATCCTCAGGTGAGGAAAAAGAAACTAAAAAAAAAAAAAAATCAGCACAAACGAGATAAGAGAATATGCATTTTTCTCTACTACTAATCTGATGGAGTTTTCCAGTAAAACCTGTCCAAAGCTCGTGTGCAGTTTCCTAGGAATTTTTGCATTTACCCCCTAGGATCATGAAGAACCACCTAGGATTTACCCAGAGATGGAAATACAATTTCTGTGGGTTCACAGTAGAAGGAAATATTTCTCATTGCTGACAATGCTTTGGAACTCTGTTGTGACAAACTGTGAAGCATTTCTGATCTTTATCCCTTCTTGCAAGCTAGTAAGTTAATGTGCTAGTTTCATGGACTCTGGCCGAAGTCTCGAGTCTCCTGGGTCAGAGACAAAGTACTTTATGACTCACAGCACAGCAAGAGGAATGAACATGAACATATTTGGGTCAGTTCCTCTTGTTCCCAAGTCCCACCGGGAATATGTAATGGACAAAGATGACACTGACACACAGAGTGGGCTGCACTGCAAGAGAAATCCGGCACCAAGGGGTCTGACTTCTCGAGCGAGCAGTGAACAAGCCAGTTTCCCTTACCCCAAGAGCAGACAGTTACATGATAGTCATGGTATGGTCACCTTGACCTACTTATCTGTCTACGTGACTAGCCACAGAAACTGCTCAGGGTCAGTTGACAGAGAAACCTCACGATATTGCATATTCAGCAAGAATGTGTAGGAACACTCAAGGCACTGCAGACCTTCCTCTTCAAACAATCCACCCCACACGTTCTTGGCAGCACTTACATGTTCATGTGGAAATATGACTCCGTTGACCACTCTGAGGAATCTAACAGCGCTTCATTCCATTTGTCTCATGAGGCATTTAAGGCACTAACAACAACAGCCAAGCAGCAGGATGAGGTTAGTCTGCAGTATTGACTTCAATCATGTCCCCCAGATTCCTGAAATCCCAAAATCCATCAGGGTCTACCTTAGAAAGCCACTGGCTTTCTCCTTAAAGCTTTGTTTTGACCTTTCTTCTTGGTCTGAGGCACTAATCTAAGTACAGCTGGATATATTAGGGATGGTTCAGAATCTGCCATTTAGGGCAATTCTATTATCTGTAACAACTCAGGCCTGTGAATGGAGGTGAATTCCACCTTTTCGGAGTGCACATAAATGAGTTAGTTATCCCTCCGGGGAGTTCCCCGAAGTAATTATGGGTGACCCTATTTCCGAAAGATTTCCACAGTCTTCAGAGGCCTTTGTGATCTATTGGTAGTTCCTTAAACACTTGAAAGTCTCTTATGACAACAACAAGGTGTAAGTGTGATCTTGGAAGTGGAGAAATCAATGCCTGGCTTCCACACAAGAAGTACAGGCATGGGAGTGAATAGGATGTCTCTAGAAAGAAAGTGTTGATCACAATTGTTAGGGCTTCCCAGTGGGACTGACCTAAGTCTGGGAGCACAGGTTGACAGCACCTCCACCATGGTGAGGAAGTCTTGCCACCTGGAGGAAAGTTACAACCACCAGTACACTGTTCTGGTGTCTATCATTAAACCTACTCCCTGGTATTTAGCCTGCAAATACCTTCCCAATTCTTCCTCATTAACAGGCAGTAAAGTGGAAGGTCACTTAAGTCCCAGTTGACCATACAATCTAGTCACTATGCTTCTGTATTACCTTCTGTATTCATTTCTGTATTATGTTGTATAACTGCTATCTAGAATTTAACACTAAGAAATTTCAATTTCTTTAGAGTAGAAACAAGCTTACATAATTCTTTATAACAACTAAAAATTAAACTATCTGTAGCAGTTGGTAGCAGGGCTTAATTTTTACATAAGCTAAGGCAACTCGTTTCTAAAGAGCTATGCACCACATAACATTTTGGTCAACAATGGACCCACATATACTACAGGGGTCCCTTAAGATTATAATGGAGCTGCCCTGGCCAGGGGGCTCAGTTGATTGAAGTGTTATCCCGTACATCAAAAAGGTCACGGGTTTGATTCCTAGTCAGGACACATACCTAGGTTTCGGGTTCAATCCCTGGTTGAGGTGTATATGGTGGCAACTGATGGCTGTTTCTCTCTCACATCGATGTTTCTTTCTCCCCTTTCCTCTCTCTCAAATCAATAAAAGCATATCGTTGGTTGAATGGAGCTGACAAATTCCTATCACCTAGTGACATCATAGTACAATGCATTACTCACATGTTTGTGCTGATGCTGGTGTAAAAAAAAAAAAAAAAAAACTATTTTGTGCCAGTCATATAAAAGTATAGCACATAAATTATATACAGTCCAGAATACTGGTTAATGATAATATATAACTATGTTACTGGTTAATGTATTTACTACAGTATACTTTTAAGCCTTAAAGCAGGGGTCTTCAAACTACAGCCTGCGGGCCGCATGCAGCCTGCAGAGGAGTCTGATCCTGCCCGCCAGGTTTTTTGGGCAGTGAGCGCAGCCGAGGTGTTACAGTAGGAATTAGTAGTTCATATAGTCCGGCCCTCCAGCTCTCTGAGGGACCGTGATCTGGCCCCCACTTTAAAAAGTTTGAAGACCCCTGCCTTAAACTGTACTCTTCCTACTTGTGAAAAAGTATTGCTAGAAAACAGTATAGTACATGTTACACTGGCAACAGCTTCTTACATCTCATGTTTACTGCGTCTCTGTCTCTTGTGCTTTACTTGTGTTGTTTTATACAGTAACATGCTATACATGCATGGAGCAATAGACTACACCATATAGCTAGGCTAGGTGTGTAGAAAACTATCTACTTTTGTGTATATGCATTCTATGATGTTCCCATAACCATGAAATTGCCTAATGTCACATTTCTCAGAACATATCCCCATTGTTAAGTGGTGCATGACTAGAGTCCTATTTCTAAATAATCCATTTATGTTTAACAGATCATTTAACTGAATAATTCCAGAACTGGAAAAATAAGTTCATCTAAACAGAGCAGGAACTAAAGAAAAATAGTTAAAGAATAAAGACAATCCTCAATTAAGCATTCTATGAATGAACCATGCTCTCAACTTGCTTTCTTCAATATTATTATCTAAAACTTCCTTTTTTTTCTAATGGTTTGATAGAGACAAGGTTGAAAACAGTAAGTGAAGCGTGGAGCTTGTCAATAGGTTTCAGTTACTGATTCTATCTCTACCTTTGATTATCTAAAGCTCATTATAGATATTTAGGTACATAATTCTCTTGGCCTCTTCTTATCACTGGATTTAACTCCTCCAAAGCCAGTTTCGAAGGGTAATTTGTTTCCGTTGATTTACAAGTGTTAAATAATAAACAAAATAACAAGTTCCTCAACCAATCAAAATGTGTCCAAGTTGTTCTCACAAGTTCAAGGCTAAGTGCTGTGGATGAAAAGAATAATAATACTAATAATTGTTATTACTATAACAGATTCATCATAATAACATATTCACACAGTTCTTTATTGCTTAAAAACTATTCCATACTTTTCCTATTTGAGTTATTCAATATTCATGAGAACTTATTGTTTATGAAATATGACTCCATTTTACAGATAAGGCAAATCAGATTTTAAAAAGTTTAAGTGACTTGTCCCCAGTCATAGGCACTAGATACACTCATGTGCAGGACAGACTTGGTCCCTCCTCTTCTGAAACTCTATTCTAAATGAGAAGCTGTGGGCAACTGTAACTGGGCAAGTGTTGAGCTCAAGGGGTACAACCACCATATAAGGGACACAGAAAACAGACTTGAGGGGAGGAGAGGGTAGAAGCAGGGCAGTTTCCTGAAGGCTCATTTTCAGAGCTCACTATGTTGACTCTGAGAAGAACATCAGTTTCTACTAAATTAACTTAATTCTGTTTTCAGAATATACCAAGTTGATTTTGGACTGGAAAGAGTGGGGGGGGAAGCATAGAAAAGGAGGCAAGGGTGCCCTAACCGGTTTGGCTCAGGGGATAGAGCATCGGCCTGCAGACTGAAAGGTGCCAGGTTTGATTCAGGTCAAGGGCATGTACCTTGATTGCGGGCACATCCCCAGTTTCTCTCCCATCTAACTCTATGTTCCTCTCCCTTCCTCTCTGTAAAAAAATCAATAAAATACATATATTTTTTAAAAATAGAAAAGAAGGCAATAGCTAACTTCAATAAAAAGGGAAATTTATTATTATTGTTAGTTTACCAATTATGAATAATTGGTTCACAGTCATAATATAATGAATTATGATTTATATAAGTAAGGTGATATGATATATTGAGGGATGAAAGATAAAAAAATAATATGTTTATGAGAGGGTATTAGAGTATAAATATATAGTTGATTTTTTATAGGAAGTAGAAACACAATAGACCAAACTGTAAAAAATCAAGAACTCCCAGATGCAAAAAAAAAAAAAAATTCCACACACAAAAAGAATAGTACTGTATAAGGATGTTACTAAGAAATATGAAGACAAATCTCAGAAGAGAGAGCTAAAAGATAAGTATCTTCGGAGTAGAAATTGTGTAGAAGGTTGGGGCAGGGTCTGGTCTGAAATAGTTTGATTTTTTAAAAATGTTCTATATTACTAAAAATAAATTTTAGAAAGTCAATGCCATGTAATTAATTATCTCTATGCCAATGTTTTTCACACTGTGGCTTCTATACCAAGTGCATCAGTTACCTGAGGTGCTTGTTAAAAATACAGACTTGGAGGAAGGGGAGTAAAGGGTTATCCTGGATTTACTTTTCCTAAATTTCTTTGGGGGAGGTGGGAGGGAATTGCTCTTTTAAGTATGACCACCTTAGGTATTTTGAAGTTAAATATCAAAATAAAGGGGATATTTTTATATCCAAATGACTCCAAATGGTTCCTGCTTCAACAAGGCTTTTTTCTTTGTAATTGGGGGGGAGGGGGTGTTATACTATGAACATGTATTTGGAGAAAACTGTGAATGATAGAGTTGGGATAAGAGTGCTACACTCAAGACTGCCAGCCGCCCACCCCTTACCTACAAGGTGGTTGGCGTAATGTGGTGCTTGATAAACGTTGACTTGAACACAGGTATTCACTCATACCTTCCATGAGCTTGACATCTTTTCTCTTAGCTTTCTGCTCTGGTCTGGCAGGGTCCAGGCAGCGGCGGCGGCTCAGGCTCAGTACATTAACACAGGGTGTGCGGATTTTGGAGAAAGACTGATTTCAAACCCCAGACCACCCACGGTGGAGAGGACCACGTTCCTCAATCCCAAGAAGGGATCGAAAGCAAGCGTCTCAGAGTTGTTGGGAGTCTCCCATGAGTTCACAGGCTATCTAGTATAACTAGGTGTCAGTGAAACCCATTAGAAAAGCAAGTCCTTGGGCCCGTGCCTACATGGGTCCCACAAGTGCTCATTCAAACCCAGGCGGCACACTCCTCTCCTCCACGTCTGTGATGTCACTCACACGGGACCTCAGAACCGCGGAGCAAGTACTGGCGAAAAGGTAAAGAAGATTCTAAAAAGAAACGAATAAATGAGAAAATCGCCTGCACGCCCTGGCACAGAAGGGCCCCGGGCGGGCTGCAGACGGGCGGGGAGGTGGGTGCCGGAAGGCGTGCCCCAGCGGTCCCGCCCCGGCCGGCGCTGGGCGGCACGTGGTTGGTTCCGGCGGGAGCTTCGCGACAGTGGGGGCGGGGACGCAGGGGATGCGCGGAGGGGGCCTGCGCCGCCCGGCGGGCTACAGTTGAGGGAAGCCCCCCCCGACTGCGCATGCTCGAGATAGGCGCAACCATTGTGCGAAGATCTGAAGGGGGGACAGTCATCCACTCAACACCCCTTTTCATCTACGTGAAAAGCGAAAGCCTGATCTTCTTTTCTAATCCCAAGACTATATTTGCCCCGTCCTTCTTCAAGGTGCTCGTCGTTAGAAGGCCTCGTACTTGAAGACCGAAGGACCTTTTTCCTCTAAGTCGTGCCCCTGCCTTCCCCGTGGAAGCCACAGTGGACTCCTCCCACCTCCCCTTCGCCTCCGGAGGTGGTTCGCCCCCTCCCCCTCCTCCCCAGTGTAGCGAGTTGGCGCCGCGACCTCCCCCGCTCCGCGCTCCCGGCCCCTCCGCCCGGCGGCTCCTAGCCCTTCCGGCGCCCTCTCCTCTGCACCCTCGGGCCCGTCCAGCCCCGCGAGACGGCCGCCCCCACTTAAGCCACAGCCCTTTCCTCTCCCCGCGGAGCCGGGGCGGCGGCGGCGACAGCAGCAGCAGCAGGAGGAGGAGCCCGGAGGCGGCGGCCGGGGAGCCCATGGCGTACAGTCAGGGAGGCGGCAAAAAGAAAGTCTGCTACTACTACGATGGTGAGTGCCGGCAGGGCGGGCGGGCAGGGCCGGGGCGCCGGGCTGGAGGCCGCCGTGGCGGGTGGCCCCGTGCTCAGGGGTGGGGAAGAGGAGGAGGAGGAGGTGGAGGAGGAGGGAGGGATCGACGCTCGTCCGCATCTTAACCCGTTCCGGCCCCGATGCTGGAGGGCGAGCCCCTTTGCCGGGAGGTGCTGCAGGGGAGACTCTGCGGCGGGCGCCGGGAGACGCCCCGCTCTCCCCGGACCCTCTCCGGCCGTGCGCCCCTTCGTGGTGGCGGCGGAGCGGGCGGCCCTCCCCGGCATCGCTCTCGCCCGCCAATCTGGGAGCGGAGGTTTGGGGGTGCCCTGCTCGGGTCTCCTGCACCCACCCCTTCAGCCCCAGGTCCAAACATCTCCCCGGGCCCAGACTCCACACAAAGCCCGGCGGCCGCGGGAGCTCCGCCCCTCCAGTCCTCTCCGCCCCCCAGTCCTCTCTCCCTCCTCCCCCATCCCCGCTGGTCCCCTCCCAGGCTCCGGCTGGTCTGGGCTCCTTATCCCCGCCTCCAGCGCACCCCGCACCCTGGCACCCGGGCCGGTGCGGCGAGGTGGTTAGTGAGGCCGGGGACACACACGCCGGTGCCGGTGCCGGTGCCGGTGCCGTGCGTGGGCTCCATCCCTCCCTTTTGTGGGCCGGCTCTCCGAGCGCCACTTTCTCGGTATTCAAATGGAGGGAAAGCGTTTCGCTTCCTTCATGGAAATGAGGGCTTTCGAGTTTGAGTTGGGCTCGTCTTCGCGGGAAATTGCAGGGTTGGTAGAGAAAGGTGGAGAAACTGTTCCTGTTGGCGCCGCGGATCCGACCCGATGGGTCCTGGCTTGCCCCTCCGGGAGGTGGTTGCCACCCACTCCTTTGTTGCTCTTTGTTCCACCCGGAAGTACCACCCCGCGCGGGGCTGGAGGGCTGGGGGAGCGTGGGCACCATCTCGCTGGTGGAAGGGTACCCAGGCGGCGGGAGCGCCGGAATAGGGACACTTGGAGTGGTGCCGAAGTGCCGAGGGATCGGGGGAGCTTGAGCTCGCTTCCCTCGCTGTGCATGCTGTCAGTTAACAGCAGTCAGAGTTTAATTTCAGGGCTTCATCTCATTTGGAATGTGAGCAGTACAGTTGAATCTCTTTTGAGTCCTGTTTTCTGAGCCAGCCTAACTTACACTAAATGGTGGAGTAGGAACCTGTCTAACGGATTTCACAAAGACCTAACGTGGTAAATAAGTTTGTAGTCAGTTACTCTCCAGAGTCAGAATTCTGCAACTTAACAAAGAACCGAACCGTAGGCTTCACGACCTGAAAGTCCTATCTGATTTGTATGAAGCAATATACATTTTGGAAGCTGTTTTCTACATTTTGGTGTGTTATAAATCACACCACTTTACAGAGGTGGAAAGACCTTAGAGGACTAGCTAGGTCAGAATACATCTGACTTTAATTTTGAAAATGGGCATGCATACTGTATCTTCTCAATTAGCAAGGATGAATATAAATATATATGTTTTATTGATTTTTTTATAGAGAGGGATAGAGAGCTAGAAACATCGATGAGAGAGAAACATTGACCAGCTGCCTCCTGCACAGCCCCTAATGGGGATGTGCCCGCAACCAAGGTACATGCCCTTGACCAGAATCGAACTTGGGACCTTTCATTACGCAGGCCGATGCTCTATCCACTGAGCCAAACTGGTTTCGGCAAGGATGAATCTTTTTTTTTTTTTTTTTTTTTAATATATTGTTCCTGTCAATTGAGCTTTTATTTATTTTTATTTATTGATTGATTTTAATATATTTTTTATTGATTTTATACAGAGAGGAAGGGAGAGAGATAGAGAGTTAGAAACATCGATGAGAGAGTCATCGATCAGCTGCCTCTTGCACACCCCCCACTGGGGATATGCCCGCAACCAAGGTACATGCCCTTGACCGGAATCGAACCCGGGACCCTTCAGTCCCCAAGCCGATGCTCTATCCATTGAGCCAAACCGGTCCCGGCAAGGATGAATCTTTTAATGCCTGTTTATATAAAATAACCCCCTGTGTCATTTGTGGAGAAAATCTAAAATCATGAAGAAATCTAAATAGTCTGATAGTTAATGTAACTACCTGTTTCCCCGAAAATAAGACAGTGTCTTATATTAATTTTTTCTCCCAAAGTTGCGCTAGGTTTTATTTTCAGGGGATGTCTTATCTTTCCATGCGCTAGGTCTTATTTTCAGAGGATGTCTTATTTTTGGGGAAACACGGTAATACTAAATAGTAACAGCCATGTTTTAAAAGCATTTTTTTTTTTGAGAATATTGCATATCTGTGTAATACAAATTAGTTTGAAATTATGCCTTCGTGAAGGAATAAAGTTGGGATTACAGTTTCGTTTTATCATCAAGTATTAAAGTTTATTAAAATTCGTTCTTTAAGAATTCATGCATAGTTGGGGTCACTGGCAAAATCCTGGCCTTACATTCTCTGCTCAATATTAGAAAGTAAATAACCATGTGTGTGAGTTAATTTTTAAAACAGTATTGTTTCTAAGATTTAGAGATTTGTTTTTGTCAGAGCTTAGGGTAAAGGAGAATGGTTTTAAAAGTTGGGGGAACTGGTGCTAAGGCTCTTTCTGCAGCTGTTGCTGTTGACTGATTCTTGTCACCAGGCTTGAACTGCAGAACCGGGGGGTACACTTAAGTAGCAGTTTTATGAACAGCTGAAGGTTCCTGGACTCATTTATGTTGAGCCTCTATTGAGAAAATGGGAGCAAGAACTGGTCCCAAGGGTGGGATGTAGGCTTGATAGGTGGAATGGAAGCCTGGAAATAATTTAAGTCTCATGGTTCTGACTTAATCAGTACTTTGTTGCAGACCATTCAGCTGCTTTACCTGATGGCCAACAGCTGTATAATTGAATGTTTGGAAATTTCTGGTTAGCTAACCCGTTTTTAGTCATATGATTCTCTCTTGGTTCATTTTTACAATGGAATTTGTGTTCGCTTACACTTGGAATATTTTTTGGGTTTTGTGGCAGAAAGGCTAATACAGTATTTTGCAGAGATTATTAAATTTGGATTGGTATCATGCTAATTATGCCACTCAGCCAGAAGCTGGGAGCAGCGAGCACAACTGCGATGGTGTGGAGTGGGCCTAAGCTGGCAGGCGGACATCCCCCAAGGGGTCCCAAACTGTGAGAGGGGGCGGGCCTGGCTGAGGGACCCCCTCAACCAGTGCACGAATGTCGTGCACTGGGCCTCTAGTTTTATATAAGGGACTTGAGTTTCTGGGGATTTTGGTGTTCATTGGGCAGGAGGGCATTTGAGGAATCTTGGAACCAATCTCCTGCAAGATACCACGGGAGTATTATTGCTAAGTTTAGGGGGTGTCAGAAGTTATAGGAGGATTCTCCACTGCAAAAGGGAGAAGTTCCGTGTCCCTAACCCACCTACCCTCTCATTGTTCAAGGGTCAACTGTATACATAATTTATATAATTGGTCTGTGCTCAGTATTTTTTCTCATCTGATAAGGTGCATTACAATGTTTGGAGAGAAGTGATTCAGAGAAAAGCACTCACACTCAATACTATACAGAGATAGAATATAAGTTAACCAAGATCGTGCCTACTAACATACTTCTGGATTACTGTATAAGAATTCCACTTGACAGCCAACTGTTGGCAGGTTTTCTTAAGACTTTTATTTATAGCTTCAGTGCCAAAGTATTTTGCTAGATATCTTTTAATACCGTTGCTTGGGTTCTTAGCGCTAGTATAAATCTTTATTATCCATAAAATAGGTAATCCTTTCTCTGGGAGTAAATGGGAGTGCTGGGTGAATTACAGCAGTAGTTCATACATACCAGTGGTCTTAATTACACGGCATTATTTGACCATAGTAAAACATAACACTTAAAATAAGACTGAGATGTTCCTATGTTGGGCCCTCTGCCCCCTGATATTCTTTACCGTTCACTTTCTTCAGATTTCATCGTACCAGAGAGGCTTTCCCTGTTTGCCTTAGTCCCAGTACTAGTTTTCTCCCTGCCACTAGTACCCCCTAACTTGTCTTCCTTTGTGAATAAAAGCTTCATGATATCAGAATCTGTTTTGCTTATGCCTATACCTCCACCATCTAAGTTTTTTAAAAAGTAAAGGAGTTTTAAATTATTGGTGAATATGTGTTTAATTCCTTGTGTTTTTATATAGAGAGATCACTTTCATAAAACATTCTAATTCTTACTACCATGAGTTACAGACAGGATGAGGGGCATTTTGTCTGTTTTAGGATGAAAGTAGATTGATATCCCTGTTCACCTCAGTCCACCCCTTATCCTTTTCCCACATTGACAGCTGGTGCCTAAAGATTTTCCCCCCCTTGTTAACACAAGAATGGGCCTATTTTCACTGCTACAAAAAGAAAGATTTCCTTTGCTACCAGAAAAAAAAAATTAGTAATTATTTCTTTTCCTTTAACTAAACTTTAAATGCTTCTATTAACAAGACATTAAATAAAACAGCTAGAATTAGGGAGGAGGGAGGTGTAGCAATCATAATAGTATTGAAACATGGGTGAGACCAGATTTAAAAGTAGGTATAAGGATGTTTATACTGGTTAATAAGTCTTATTTCTCTATTTTATTTTATTTTTAAATATTTATATTTTTTAATTTTTTTTTACAGAGAGAAGGGAGAGAAATAGAGAGTTAAAAACATTGATGAGAGAGAAACATTGATCAGCTGCCTCCTTCACACACCCTATTGGGGATGTGCCCTTGACTGGAATCGAACCTGTGACCCTTCAGTCCACAGGTCGATGCTCTATCCACTGAGCCAAAACCAGTTAGGGCTTATTTCTCTATTTTAATATCACTTGGCTTATACTTGTTTATGGAATCAGTTTTGGGTTCAGAAATACCAAGTGGGCTTAGAGTCTTTCCTATGTACCCGGTAGACAAAAGATTACTTGAGTCTTAAGAAGGAAATAAAAGAGTGTATGTTAGATGGTAAGAGAGGACACCTTTATAGGGTAATCAGACAAGATAAGGCCTGAAGAAAGAGAACTCTTGGGCTAGCCATAAGAGGTTTTTTATACAAAAGACATTACAAACTGCCCTGGCCTGGTAGGAGAAAGAACCTGGTGCACTTAACCTAAAAGAGGCCAAGAGGAAGACTCAGGGGAACCATGGGGTGCCAGGCGAGGTAGTAAAGGGCCAGACCACACAAGACTTCGTTGTAAGAGATTCAGAAAGCCATTGAAGGTTGTTTGTTTGGGTTTTTGTTTTTTGTGTGTGTGTTTATGGAATTTTTTAAAATTAATTTCTTTTTTTTTAAATATTTTTTTTCTTTTTCTTTTTTTTAAAATATATTTTATTGATTTTGTACAGAGAGTAAGGGAGAGATAGAGAGAGTTAGAAACATCGATGGGAGAGAGTCATCGATCAGCTGCCTCTTGCACACCCCCTACTGGGGATATGCTTGCAACCAAGGTACATGCCCTTGACCGGAATCGAACCCGGGACCTTTCAGTCTCCACGCTGATGCTCTATCCATTGAGCCAAACCGGTTTCGGCTAAAATTAATTTCTTTATTGATTAAGGTATTACATATTTGTCGTCAACCCCCCATTCCAATCCTCCACCCCGCCATTGAAGCTTTTTTAGAGAGAATTCTTTTTTTTTTTTTTTTTTAATATATTTTATTGATTTTTTTTTTTTTTTACAGAGAGGAAGGGAGAGAGATAGAGAGCCAGAAACGTTGATGAGAGAGAAACATCGACCAGCTGCCTCCTGCACACCCCCCACGGGGGATGTGCCCGCAACCAATGCACATGCCCTTGACCGGAATCGAACCCGGGACCCTTCAGTCCGCAGACCGACGCTCTACCGCTGAGCCAAACCGGTTTCGGCTAGAGAGAATTCTTAAAGTGGAGAAAGGATGGTAAAGAGTGGTAGAATGTAAGACTGAAAGTAAGAATTAACACGTTAGTCCACATCTATAATAATATAAGCGTAATATGCAAATCTACTGAACAACAGAATGACCTCCTGGATGACTATGCTATGTCACACACTGGCTTCAGGCCAGCCAAGGCGGGTGCGATGTGATTGGTTGGGGGCCTGGCCATAGCCCCGCGATCATCCCGCAAAGGGAGGCCCAGGGCACCCTCTGCAGGGTGATCCATTGCGGGGGGGGGGGGGGGGGGGGGGTGCTCCAGGGATGTGTGCTGATGGACTGGGCAGGGCGCTTAGACCTACATTGCACGAATTTCATGCATCAGGCCTCTAGTATAATATAATGGTTGAAGCTGACAGACATGGCACATATATTAAAGGAAGGTTTGGTGAGTAAAACTAATAAAACTTGTTGATGGATTGGTAATGGGGTAGGAACTGGGCAATGGTGGTACAGAATAAAGAATAACTTAAAAGTTTCTAGATTGAGCAATTAAGTGATTCATTCCTGAGAGAAGATGATTTAGGGTAGCCAGATTTTGTTCACTGATTTACCCAAGCACCCAGAATAATGCCTGGCACATGGTAGGCTCTTGATTTGTTAAGTGAATGAATGAACGGGTGAAACCCTGGTATTTGAATGTTGAATGGCTATGAGTAGGGTGGAATCCAGGAAAGTGGTACTCTCAATAATAGTCAAGACTTACTGTTTCAAGAAGGCGGAGTGTTCAAGGTACTAGTGGACTAAGCAATTTGTGGAAAGCAAAAATAATACAGTAGGTTTTAAAAATCTTTTTCTGGAATCATTTTTTTAGTCAGATTTTCTTTAGGGGTAAAAGTATATTTTATACTCCTGAAATCCAAAATGATCTGAAAATTGGGGGGGGGGGGGGGGGGGGTTCATTTGGGATCAAAAACTTAACTTGAATTAATATTTGTCATCTTTACTCCATTTATTATGAGTTTTTGCAGAAATATTAAAGTTTGATTATAGAATACTACCCAGATTCCAGCACATCTCAAAAGTAATGGCAGATGTAACACATTACATTTATAAAACCTGAAAAAAATCTGAAATTCATCTAGTCCCAAGGACTTGGATAAGAGGTTGTAGACCTTAATAGCCACTTTCATACTGGTAACTTCTTCACAGTAACAAAGTTTGCTATATTAAAAAAGCCACCTTGAGCTAATTTTTCTGGATAATTTACTTCATTGGTAGACGGGGGTTTGTGTGTGTGTGTTTTTAAATATTATTGATTTCAGAAAGGAATGGAGAGGGAGAGAGTGATAGAAACCTTTATGATGAGAATCATTGATTGGCCGCCTCTTGTACATCCCCTATACTGAGGATTGAGCCCACAACCAGGACATGTGCCCTAACCCGGAATTGAACCATGACCTCCTGGTTCTTAGGCCAACACCAACTACGTACTGAGCCACACCAGCTGAGCATTAAAAAATGCCCAAATTAGTCTTAGTTGGTTTGGGCCATGGACTGAAGGGTCGTGGGTTCTATTCTAGTCAAGGGCACGTACCTTGATTACAAGCTCTGTGAATCCCGGGGCATGGTCATTGCACCCATGTGGGTGGCAACTAATAGATGTTTCTCTGTCTCTTCCCCCCTCTCCCCACTCTGTCTGAAAATTAATGGAAAAAATATCCTTGAGTAAGGATTAATTTAAAAAACATATTAAATACAAATAAATAAAATGCCCAAATTACATTACCGACCATTTAAATAAACTGAATGAAAAGCCATAGGTTCATAAAACTAAGACATTTATCTTTATTAAAAAGTGAATGGCTACAAAGCAGCCATCTACAGAATTTTGAGATACAGGATTAAGCAGGAAAAAGTTGGAGATGCTTCCTTTACATTTTGGAACAATTCTTAATAAACCAAATGGCAATTATCTGTTGCATGGCCGCACTTGTGGACATTTGTCCTTTAGGTAGTGTGCATATTCTGGTGGGAGTGGAGCCCATAAATTATAGCAGATAAATTTATTTAAAGCTATGTACATTCATAATTTCAGGACCCTATTAGTGACAAAGTAAGTTACTTTGATGGGATTAGAAAGGTAGTTTCTTTTAAAATACTGTATTCTACATATGTCCTTTTGTGTTAGGTTTTTCCCTATCATTTCTTTCTAGTGACACAAGTGTCATTGCTCTCCTAGTAGCTGTTACTTAAGAAGATTGGCTGAGTTGCCCTACCTAAGTGAATTCTTGCTTCTCTACTTGCTAGCTTTGTGACCTGGCAATATTACTACCTGATTTTTGTTATAAAATAGGAACAGTATTAATAATTACGACATCATAGATGTTAGACTATTAACAGATAGTACATGAGAAGTGTGTAGAATAATGCCTCCTAGTAAGGACTCAATAAATGCTAATTACTGCCCTGGCCGGTGTGGCTCTGTTGGTTGGAGCCTTATCCTGTGCACGGAAGGGTTGTGGGCTCAATCCCAGGTCAGGGCACTAGGGGATGCCAACCAAACGATGTTCCTCACTTTCCCCTTTCTCTGCTCTCTAAAATCAATAAGCTTATCCTCAGTGATGATTAGAAAATAAATTAATTCGTTAATTAAATGCTAATTACTGCTGTAACCTTTTTTTTTTTTTTACTCTTGCTAAAAAATTGCAACCGTATTATACCTTCTCTATAAATTACTGGGCTCTTTCCCATTGTTAGATTATTGGTGGCTTTTCATTGGATTTTCTGTATGTCCATAATCAGAGTATTTGACCTTAAGATATAGTAGTGTTAGAAACATTTCACATTAGTAATGCTTTTACAGAGGCAGGTGGAAGTTATGTGGAGACGAGTTTCTTTATTCTTCTCTCATATCATCATTGGTGGTGATGGTTACTTAGAAATACCTTCCTTGCATTAACTTGTATATATGATGTTTTGTAACTGTTGGGCTTTTCATATTTAAGTTTCATTGAGATCAGACTGATTTCAAGCTACTATATTATTGCCATCTTGTAGAACAAGAGCTTTCCTTAGAAGGTAGATTGCCACATTGCCCTGCTTTGCTAGTTGTCTATATTGTCTTAGTTTTGTTGTTAGCACCTGCTTTGAGAAAGGTGGCTTTTTTTATGATGGTGTATATATGAATTGTTTTCAGAAGGGAGCTTGTTTAGAAACTGAAGGGTTAAGTAAATTGCAGGTGTGATAGCAATAAAATCAAGTCATGTTATTAGACACAAGTATACTAATAACAGTGATCATTCACCCTGGACTGCTATCAAATATATGAAAGAGAGAAACAAGGTTTTTTGAGTTCTCAGTTTCCACTAAACAAACAAGAACGTGTGTGTTTAGGCAGGATTTTGAAAGATATTTTTGATCCTGAAGGTGAGTAAGTGACATTACTTATCCTTAGTTTTTAATTATGTAAATCCATGTTGAAATGAATGACTTTAAGCCATTAAAATCACCTTGGCTATCCTAACAAAATTTTGGAGTTGCTTTATTTAAAACTAGAAGTACTGCCGAAACCGGTTTGGCTCAGTGGATAGAGCGTTGGTCTGTGGACTGAAAGGTTCCAGGTTCGATTCCGGTCAAGGGCATGTACCTTGGTTGCCAGCACATCCCTGGTAGGGGGTGTGCAAGAGGCAGCTGGCCAATGTTTCTCTCTCATCGACGTTTCTAGCTCTCTATCTCTCTCCCTTCCTCTCTGTAAAAAATCAATAAAATATATTTTTTTAAAAACCTAGAAGTACTGCTAAAAGTAATTTCTCATAAAGGCCCGGTGCACAAAATTTATGCATTGGGGGGAGAGGATTCCCCTCAGCCCAGCCTGCACCCTCTCTAATCCTGGACCCTTTGGGGGATGTCTGACTTCCAGTTTAGGCTTGATCCCCTAAACCAGCAGTTAGACATCCTTCTCACAATCTGGGACCGCTGTCTCCTAACTGCTCACCTGCCTGCCTGATTGCCCCTAATATTCTCTGCCTGTCAGCCTGATCTCCCCTTACTGTCTCTCCCACCCCCCCTCATCCCCTTGCCAGCCTGGTTGTCCCATGCAGCCTACTGTTTAGTCATTACTGTGAGGGCATCCTGGCCAATTTGCATATTACCCTTTATTTGTATAGATTATTAATATAGATCACCATTTCAGCTCTGGCTGGGTA
Source organism: Pipistrellus hanaki (assembly GCF_964339955.1). NCBI lineage: Eukaryota > Metazoa > Chordata > Mammalia > Chiroptera > Vespertilionidae > Pipistrellus > Pipistrellus hanaki. Next base: position 57,960,339 of record NC_140509.1, on the reverse strand, counting down.
GCTCAGCTGGTTAGAGCATCAGCTCAGTATACCAATATTGTGAGTTCAGTCCCTGATCAGGACATATAAAAGAATCAACCAGTGGATGCACAAATAAGTGGAAGAACACATCAATGTTTCTTCCTCTCTCAAAAGTAAAAATTTAAAATGTCCATTACATTAAAAAAAAAAAAAACTTTATTATAGAAACACTAGAGCTTTACCTAAAAGTATTGATTTCATTGAAATTTTGTAGATGAATATGTGGTTTTGTTGTTTATTTAAAAATAAATCTATGCATAAATTTTAAGATGCTATAAAAAGAGGGTAGGAATTGTAATTTCAGTGGTGAAGAATAAGACAAAATACCCTTATTACCTTGAATGACATGAGTATATCATCAGAATAAAAATTTTATTTGATCCACATTTCAATTACCAAAATTTCCCTTACAGACTGATATGGATATAAAACATTTTAACTGACGAACCAAAAGTCAGATATAAAGACAGTAAAGCAACAAGCAGACTGTAAAATTACAGCGGGGAGGGTAGGGAGATCTGGGGGAGATGAGATCAACCGAAGGACTTGTATACGTGCATATAAGTACAACCAATGGACACAAAACTCTGGGGAGGGAGGATATGAATGGGAGGGGGGACAATGTTAAAATATGTACACAGATAATAATTTAATTTAAAAAACACAAAACATTTTAGTCACCCTGATATTAACGATAAGGAATTTCTGAGATACCAGTAAACCATGCAAGAAATGGTACATATTTGCTGGAAACGTTTAAAATCATACCAGAGAGTTTACCTTAAGCATTTGAATTTAAAAATGAATACTAAACGCAGTTATCACTTGAAGGAACAGAAATTATGTTTGTGAGTAAAAGCACATTTCATTTGGGCTAATACTAAATGAGAAATTTTATTAAACTAGTAAATGAGAAAAGTTTGTTTGCTTTAATCTATAAATAATGTATTAATGGAGTTGTCAGCATAAAAGTGTGCATAATAGTATCCTGGTTTTCTCAGGAGTGAAAGTTGCAACATCTAATATTATTATTTAGGAATTTAAGTACATCTTGTTTAGGAGGTAAATACCTTCTTAGTGGGGAGCATACTCTTGTTTGTATTGATTATTTTGTCTCTTCTGTTTTAGGTGATATTGGAAACTATTACTATGGACAAGGCCATCCTATGAAACCTCATAGAATCCGCATGACCCATAACTTGCTGCTAAATTATGGCTTATATAGAAAAATGGAAATATATGTGAGTATACCTTTTGGTAAATACTCAGCACTGATTTTTTTTTTTTTTTTTTTTTAACTATTATTCTCCTTGGTGAAGGACTTTTAGCAGATGAAAATGTCTACAAGAAAATGGAAACTTGCTGAGACCGGTTTGGCTCAATGGATAGAGCGTCGGCTTGGGGACTGAAGGGTCCCAGGTTCGATTCCGGTCAAGGGCATGTACCTTGGTTGCGGGCATATCCCCAGTAGGGGGTGTGCAAGAGGCAGCTGATCGATGACTCTCTCTCATCGATATTTCTAACTCTCTATCTCTCTCCCTTCCTCTCTGTACAAAATCAATAAAATATATATTAAAAAAAAAAAAGAAAGAAAGAAAATGGAAACTTGATTTTGCTTTATTTAGAGGAAACTGAATGTGGGACCTATAGTCTCTTTTTTCTTTCTTCATCAACATTTAAAAAAAATTTTTTTTTCCCCCTCATAGGAAGGGAGGAGAGAGAAACATCAATGATGAGTGAGAATCATTGATGGGCTGCCTCCTGCGTGCCACACCCCTCAACACTGGTATGTGTCCTTGACCAGAATCAAACTTAGGACCCTTCTATCTGCTGACCTAAGCTCTATCCACTAAGCCAAACCAGATAGGGTCCATCAACATTTTTAAAAAGTTTCCCCTACCCCAGGTTTTTGCATTTATGGAGAACAATTTTATTCAGCATACTACATATTTTTGTTAAATAATTGTTGATTTGTCTGTGCTGCTGAAGAGTTGATTTGAGACTGTTACAAAAGAATTACAGAGGAACTTAATCCTACAAATATTTATTGGTGTATAAACCCTGTTGGTGGACAAGCAGAGTACCAAATAACATAACATACAACAACTGCCTTAAATGTTTTTGTAGATAAAGATGGGAGTGTATATAAACAAATACAACACACTATAATTCTTATCTATTTGGGGAAGTAGTTGACAATATTAGGGGATATGTGTGAGTTATTTTCTTCAGATATATTTGGTAGTCATTTAGAGAAAAGGAGTTGTGGGATGAGACTTTCAATCAGAAAGCCTTGAGGAAAAAGTATGTCATAAATGAAATAATTCTTCCGAATAAGGATGATTTGGTTAGGAAAAGGAAGAGAGATTGTCAACAAAGACAAAACGGAGAATGAGTTTCATTCTGGGAGGTCATTGATAAAATCAGTGGATACAGAGCAGGTTTATGATGGAAAAGTAGTGGTTATGAGCATGGATTTGATTTCTAAGGGTTGACCCATTTCCATTAAAATAAAAGGAGTGATTAAGTCTTAGTTTGTATTAGACCTGTCTAATGCTTTTAAAGGAGTGTGAATTAGCTTTGGAATTGATTGTTTTCCTAAAACCTGCATGTATTTGCTTTGGAATTTAATTTGTTCTGGAAGATCTAATTCTTTTGAGAGGTGAAATTGTGTGCTTTGTGTTTGATAATTCTGATATAACCAGTTGTAATTCCACAATTCTAACATTTATTTTACTTCACAGAGGCCCCATAAAGCCACTGCTGAAGAAATGACAAAATACCACAGTGATGAGTACATCAAATTTCTACGTTCAATAAGACCAGATAACATGTCTGAGTATAGCAAGCAGATGCAGAGATGTACGTTTCTTGTTAAAAGTATATATTAATATTGATTAGTTAAAAATGAATATTTTCAGAAGCTTATAATTATACTAGAGTCCTCGTGCACAAAAATTGTGCACTGGTGGGGGAATGTCCCTTAGCTTGGCCTGTGCCCTCTCACAGTCTGGGACCCCTTGGGAGATGACCACCTGCCAGCTTAGGCTCACTCCCCCCGGGGATCAGGCCTAACCCAGGAGTAAGACATCCCTCTCATAGTCCAGGACTCCTCGCTCCTTACTGCCCTCCTGCAATGGAGGCAGGAGAGCCTCTCACCACTGCTGCTGTGCTCATTAGCCATGAGCCTGGCTTCTGGCTGAGCGGTGCTCCTTCTATGAGAACACACTGACCACCAGGGGACAGCTTCTGTGTTGAGTGTCTGCCCCCTGGTGGTCAGTTTATTTGGTCAATTTGCTTATTGGGGTTTTACTATTTAGGATTTTCTCCTGATCTAAAATACTGTTTGTTATTTACTAGATGCCCAGTGCCCAAAATTCATGCACTTGGTGTGTGTGGGGGCATCCCTCAGCCCAGCCTGTGCCCTCTCCCAGTCCGGGAGTCCAACTTCAGGAGTTTGGCTCCAGGGCATGTCTGGCCCATCTCGCCTGACCTCACCAGCCACCTTCTAATTAATTTCCTTTCAATGTGCACGAATTCATGCACCGTGTCACTAGTATTGGATAAAATGATAAATTATACTTTTAAATTACAAACTTTACATCACTATTATGATATGTGTATGTTTTATGGTTGCATCAAATAAAATATTTGTAGGAAATTGTTTTTGTAAGAAAAGGCTTTTAGTAATTCACAGAATGGGTTGAAATTAATGAAATCCATTTTTCACAGTTAATGTTGGAGAAGATTGTCCAGTGTTTGATGGACTCTTTGAGTTTTGTCAGCTCTCAACTGGAGGCTCAGTTGGTAAGTGTCCTCATTTAGTCAGACTTAAAGTTGATTTAAAAATGGTATGTATATCTTTTAGGTTATTTGTTTAAATCAAAAGTCCTCCATATTTTATGATCATAATGACTCCAGCTTTTTATTTTACTTTTTTTTAAAAATATATTTTATTGATTTTTATACAGAGAGGAAGGGAGAGAGATAGAGAGTTAGAAACATCAATGAGAGAGAGTCATCGATCAGCTGCCTCTTGCACACCCCCTACTGGGGATATGCCCGCAACCAAGGTACATGCCCTTGACCGGAATCGAACCCGGGGCCCTTCAGTCCCCAAACCGACGCTCTATCCATTGAGCCAAACCGGTCCCGGCACTTTTTTTTTTCTTACTGCCATTTCATTTTCACTTGCAGACTTCTTTTTCCTTCCTCTCTTCAAGCTACCATTGTGTTACTCTAACTACCACTGTTACCACCACTTTCCATATATGCTCTTATTTAATCAGATCAAAGCTGTAAGAACATAATTTATTTACATAAGGAGAAATTGCTAACTTTTAGAGCACTGAACATTCACTCTTGCCTTTTATGATTTTACTAGATACCCGATGCATGAAATTTGTGCACGGGGCAGGGGAGTGTCCCTCAGCTCAGCCTGCACGCTCTCCAATCTGGGATTCCTCTCACAATCCAGGACTGCTGGCTCCCAAACGCTCACCTGACTGCCAGCCTGATCACCCCCTAACCAATCCCCTGACAGCCTGATAACGCCTAATTGCTCCCTTGCCAGCCTTATTGCCCCTAACTTCCCTCCCCTTCAGGCCTGATTCCCCTTTCCCCAACTGCCTTCCCCTACAGGCCTGGTTCCCCCTCACCAACTGCCCTCCCCTGCAGGCCTGGGTTCCCCCAACTGCCCTCCCCTGCAGGACTGGTTCCTCCCAACTACACTCCCCTGCTGGCCATCTTGTGTGTTGGAGTGACTGTCAATTTGCATATTACTCTTTTATTAGATAGGATACTCTTGGCTTACCCATGGCATACTCTTTCTTATGTCTAGTTTTGCTAATTTTAAATTTTAAACATTTAAAATTTTTATCCTGTCTTGTTTCTTAGCTGGAGCTGTGAAGTTAAACCGACAACAAACTGATATGGCTGTTAATTGGGCTGGAGGGTTACATCATGCTAAGAAATCAGAAGCATCAGGGTTCTGTTATGTTAATGATATTGTGCTGGCCATCCTTGAATTACTAAAGTAAGTTCATTTGTGTTGGTGTTTTTCCTATAAAAAATACTTTAATTAAAATGATAAAATCTATTGTTTTTTAAAACAACATCAAAACTAATAATCACGTGAACATGGTTAACGGTGAACTTTCAATGGATTTATTATGGACCACTGTAAAAATAATAGAAATTTGTCCAACCCTTGGATTTTTAAGGAAGAAATGCATCTAAGTAGTATCTTAAACTCTCAATTATTACCTCTTTAAAAAAATATTAGAAGTAGTTTACCAATTTAGATTTGCGTTACATACAGTTTCAACTAATGAAAAATGACATTGTCTCTTTTGTAAGTTTGCCTTTGATGGCAAATATTTAAAATCTGTGCTAAAGAAAATTTGCTTACCTATTGAATTAAATGTAGATAATTGCATTGTAGAACAGGGCTATCCTCTAAAAATGGGTGTTATTATCCTTAAGTTGCTAAAGGGGTTAGTGTTAAAGTTATTCTTGACTACAGCTAGCGGTTCTCAGCCTGTGGGTCGTGACCCCTTTCTCAGGGGTCGTCTAAGACCATCGGAAAACAGACATTTACATTACAATTCATAACAGTAGAAAAATTACAGTTATGAAGTAGCAATAAAAATAATTTTATGGCTGGGGTCACCACAACATGAGGAACTGTACTAAAGGGTCGCGGCATTAGAAAGGTTGAGAACCACTGCTCTATGCATACCATTTATAGAGGCTGATTTTTTCCGTCACTTAAAGTTTGGTATTGACTCCCCAAATAAACAACTAGGCAGTGTCAGTTGACTACGAGCCTAGGAAACCACTTGAAATCCTTGCCTTGTTTTTTTATTTTTATTTTTTTATTTAATATGTTTTTTATTGATTCAGAAAGGAAGGGAGAGAGATAGAAACATCAATGATGAAAGAGAATCATTGATTGGCTGTCTCCTGCATGTGTCCTTCCCCCCACCCCCCTTGGGGATCAAGCCTGAAACTGGGCATGTGCCCTAAGAATCAAATCATGACCTCCTGGTTCATAAGTTGATCATGCAGGCCAGACGGAAAAACTATTTTAAAATCTATTTTTATCTTAAAAGTTATACAGAAAGAAAGAGGCCATTGGCCACATTTGGACTCTGGCCATAGATAGATTGCCAAACTTAAAACACACACACACACACACACACACAATTTATCTTGTCCTAGTCAGTTTGGCTCAGTGGATAGAGCATTGGCTGTGGACTGATGGGTCCCATGTTCAGTTCTGGCCAAGGGTACATGCCTAGGTTTCGGGCTCGATCCCCAGTAGGGAGCGTGCAGGAGACAGACTATCAATGATTCTCTCTCATCATTGATGTCTCTATCTCTCACTCCCTCTCCCTCTCTGAAATCAATAAAAATATATTTTTAAAAATTTATTATTGAAAGTATTATAGATGTTCCCCTCTTTATTCCCTTTTGACCTGCTCCTGCCTCTGCCTCTGCTCTAGGCCTTTCCAACCCCTATTTTATAAGTGAATATTTACTAGAGAGATGCTTTAAAGTAATCTTAAATATGGTATATTCTTTGGTTGTTAATAAAAAGAAATGTGTATTTACTATGGTTTTTAAGCTCATAGAATGAGACAGATTCCACAGCAAGTACATTTTTTCACTTACATTGGACCTACAGGGTAGATTTAAAGGTCTGAGGCTCATGTTGTAAGTAGAGGTGTTTGCATGGTCTCTTAGACTAGAAATAAAGAAAGAAAGGGAATTAAGCATTCTAGCATTTAAGAGCTCAGAAACAGGCTTTCTAACTCCATGGTGGTTCTTCCCATCTTAAAACCTTTAAATAACTTAGTCACGGCTTTCTTTGCAGGTATCACCAGAGAGTCTTATATATTGATATTGATATTCATCACGGTGATGGTGTTGAAGAAGCTTTTTATACAACAGATCGTGTAATGACTGTATCATTCCATAAATACGGGGAATACTTTCCTGGAACAGGAGACTTGAGGGTATGACTGAATTCTGTCTGGATAAATATGAGAGGCTAGTAATCCTGTACCTGAACTAATATTTTCCTGAGTCACTAATTTGAAGCTTATATGTAGAGTTGAGTCATTTTATATGCTATAACATCTAGATTTTAGTTTTACTTTCCTTTGCTCAACTATTTTTTGTTGTTGAATAGCTATTTTTGAACATCAGCAAAGCATGAAGCAATTTTTTGAGGTTCAATTGGAATATTCAAAACCTACTTATTGGTAGTATACTTTGGTATTGATTAGAAAGATAGCTAGAATAAAGTAATTGACTATAAGTTTTTTAGGTTCTTGTACTGTTCTCTTTTTATGATTGGTCTTGATTTAATAGGTCTAATTTTAATCTATTTTTCTTACGCCTTTGGCATTTGTCAGAAGATACAATACCATAGTTTATCCAGCCTATTAACATTAAGTTAATTTATTTCTATTGTGTATCTGTTATCTTCTTTCATTTGGTACTCTTATATTTCATAAAAAACCAATGATCAAATCCTGTTTCTGCAAACTTCTTGAAATTTTTTGCTTCACTAGAGTTCACACATGCCTATTGAAGTTTAATTCAGAAATGTAAACTTTTTCATTCAGCCTGGATTATATGGGAGATTTCTCTTAGCGTAGCATTCAACAATAATTTTAAACTGTTAGTTATTTTTCAAATTGATATATCATTAGCCAACCAAAGGGTTAATGTGGCCTTAAAGTATTCAGATGTGTGGCTTTTCATTATTTGACTACAAGTTGATGCTCTTTCAGTAAGAGTTGTGATGGTGAAACTTTTTTTTTTTTTTTTTTTTTTTTACTTAAAAGTAGGTAGGAAGTCAGAATATTTCATTTTAAATAAAGTGATTTTTTAAAATTACAAATTTACATTTTCAGTTACATGCCAGTTAGCTACTTCTATGCCTTTCCCCACTTGGTGTGATTTTATAGACCCAATGGTTCTCAAAGTATAATCCTTTATACTGGCAAAATTAGCATCCGCTGTGGACTTGTTAGAAGTACATCTTCTCGGGTCTCGGGGTTATTCTGCACACTAACATTTGAGAACCAGTGCTCTAAACCAGTAGAATTCATTTGTCTACAGTCATTGCATCCCAGTGGAAATTAAACAAAGCCTTCTCAGCGTTAAGCTTGAAGAATAGTGGTTTTGTAATATAATCCTAATTAATATCAGAAATGGCAAATGGAGGTCTTTGTTTTTGTCATTATTCTTCTGATTAAAGTTGTTGGAGAATGCATGTTTTAAAAATATTTGAGAATGACTTTGAACATCTCTTCCTTACTAAGATTTTATACCCACTCTATGAAAGGCCTTCATAATATTTTCCTTTTGGATCTGAGGAATTTTGTAAGGAAACTAAAATCAATCATTACATTATCTGTGTAGTTGTATTTGGATTTTTGTGAAACTTCAGTGTATCTTTGGATGTTACTTTAATGAACATTCCCTTCTCTACCTGACAGTTCATTGTAAATCAGGAAAGGCAACTCTGAGTTTAAATCATTGTTAAAACCCTGCTTGCATTTATTAGATAAATAGTGTCTAGGTAAGAGAATAAAACAAAGGTCTGATAAAGGAGCCGTGGTGAAAGAAATGAAAGGGTTAAAGCTTAGTCCAACAAAGGCAGCAGCTATGAGTTGCCTGCCTAGAGTGATCAAACTACTAATCACCTTGTACTTATTATCAGAGTATATTCCAACTGTTTTTAGTGCAGGATCTTTCCATGAGAGATAAGGGAAGAACTTGTACATGTGTTAACCCTAAAGATTCATATTTATTGAGACATAATTTAAAATACTTAAGAATCAGTCATTTCCAATCCTTTGGTGTTGTTAAAGCACTATTTTGTAGAAATGTCCCCTATCCCATTTCTTCTAGGAATATATTCATATATATGTGTGTGTGTGTGTGTGTGTGTGTGTGTGTGTGTGTGTAGTGTGTGTATATAGCTGTGATCTAGACATCAACTTCTCTCCTTTGCTTCTTAAGTGCCTAGAGTGGTACTTACTGAACAAGTAGAAAAAATTTTATTTCAAACCCAATTAAAGTAGAGATTTTGATGCTTTATTCTGAAGCTATTAAAATATCAATAAAGCCTGCCAGATTGTGAGCCATAAGAAGAATCTGTATTAGAGACAGGGTCCTTTGGCTCAGAATATATCTTCTGTAGTTTTACTCATAAAAATTTCTTATTTTTTGGATTAATTGTAATATGTATAATTGTAATTAATATTGCGTTTAACTGTTAAATTCTCCAAAATAATAATTACAGATTTGTTGGAATTGGTTCTTTTCAGCTTTATTAGTAGTCTATTAATGTTAAAACATGCCTTTATTCTATTCTGTATTATTTTCTTTCTCAACCGCATGATTCCGAAATGTTTTTTGTTACCTGTTCTTTTAATCTCTTAAAATATTTTAAATTAAAAAAATCTGTCAAACTTTTTATTATGAAGAATTTTCTAACATCTGTTTAACTCTTTATTTTAGGATATTGGTGCAGGAAAAGGCAAATATTATGCTGTCAATTTTCCAATGAGAGATGGTATAGATGATGAATCTTATGGGCAAATATTTAAGCCTGTAAGTATTACTATTTTCAAACTCAAAATGAATTTGAAAATCTTTTTAGAAATAATAACATTTGTTATTTTTTACATAGATCATCTCAAAAGTGATGGAGATGTATCAACCTAGTGCTGTGGTGTTGCAGTGTGGTGCAGACTCGCTATCTGGTGATAGACTTGGTTGCTTCAATCTGACAGTCAAAGGTAAGCAATTTAAAGGGTGATAGTTCCAGAAAATTGTATATGTGTTTGTTTGAAATTGGGTTTTCTGACTACAATTACTCTTATTTCAGTAAGGTCTTGTTTAGGTCTTTTTCATTTTGTCAAGTTTACGTATACAGTCATTCATGAATAGTTTTATAGAGCTTGTTGCAATCTCAACAAGGATAGCTATTTTCATTGTTTTTGGTTGATTCTTTTGGTGTGTGTGTCTTTCTCTAAAAAACATGCAAACTTTGCTACTTTCGATTTTTTATTTTAGCCTTGTATTCATTTTTTATATTGAAAGGAGAGATTCAATTCCTTTTCACACTTTATCCCTAATATGCACGCACCTTTCTAATAGCTTCATATAACTCTTGTATTTATAACAGAAATTTGGTATGGTAGTCACTGTTGACAGCAGCATCAGTACCATTAAAGTCATTTCAGCTTATCAGTTTTTCTTTATTGCATAACTTGTTTTTTCCAGTTTTTCATTTCCTTAATTTTCTCTTTACATACCGTATTTCCCCGAAAATAAGACATCTTCCGAAAATAAGACCTAGGACATGGAAAGATAAGACATCCCCTGAAAATAAGACCTAGCGCAACTTTGGGAGAAAAAATTAAGACACTGTCTTATTTTCGGGGAAACGGGGTATTACTAAATGACCAGAGTCTAAGTAGCTTCATATGTTCAGATGCATTAAGTATCCTATCATTTCCTATCAGTTTAACCTTCTTGAAGAAAAGCCTCCTCATTTGTTCCTATTTGGATGAGTCTCCTCTCTAGACCTGGTAGAAAGTAAGCTGTTCTTTGCTTCTTTGTTGAATTGGCTCCCCTGATGGCTGTTTCCTCTTAATTGTGTCTTTCATTTTGGTGTAGCACATTTTTAAGTGGCTATCTGAGCAAAGTCATGTGTGAGATAAGGAAATTATGTTGATTTGACCAAGTGTTGATATCAACATATGATAGAAGTCTAGACCAAAGTAAAGAAAAATGACCATTACGGAATGGACTTCTAAGGAATAAAAATAAATCTGAAATTTTATTTAATGTATTATGTGTAGATCAGTAGTAATTCATCATGGATATTGTACATAATTTTGGAGTTGTTTTCCTTGTGAATTTTAAAGTAACAAGTTGATGTTTTTCTTTGAATTCTCTCATAGATGTGAAGAATTCTCAAATAAACTTTTTCCAGAATGCTATTGGCCTAATTGGAATTAAATAAGTGCAGATATTAAAGGCTTTTTTATTTAATGTCATGCTTGTTACTATACCAGGCAACATTAGAATTATAATATAATCTATTCTACTTTTTTAGGTTGAACTATGAAATTAATTGCCGCTTTTAGGTTAACAGTGGCCAAATAGCAAGTTTCATATTGTAACTTCATATGTGTTGATAATGATCTTTTGCTTCAAAATGCATATGATTTTCCAAAAATGATCTACCTAATGCACTCTTAAGATATGTATTAACCATCGTTTTAACTCTTTGAAAGTTCTCAAAGCTTTCATTCTTAAAAGCAATAGCTTTCATATTTATAAACTGTGTTTTACTCTTACAATAATAAATCTATATATTTTAACTGATAGCATTTTAGTTGTATAAAGCATATAAGGAGATTTATCATCCCAAATCTTAAACTTGATTGTAATCTTCTCTGCTGCCATCCTCTATTCAGATTTCTCAGGTCTGCTAAAGTAGTTACCTCTTGTTCATTTCCTTCCTACCTTTACAGTGTTAATGTTTATTTTGTCTCAGTCTTTTTGTGGAATTTAGCTGTTTTAGAAAATCCCTTTATAGTCCTTTATATTAGGTTTTAATATAAAAGTAAAGTAAATATCTTTGTCTAGCCAGCTATCTTTACTAGGAAGTCTGTAAATTAACGTTCTGATTTATTATAAAACACCCAGTTCTCTCTGTATATAAAAGCCAATCTTCCATGGCCCTCCCCTCTGCCAGCCAACCTCCTACAGCCCTGATTTGGGACTGGGCGAGTGCCCTAATTGGCCCCAATCACTGGCCAGGCCAAGGGACCCCACCCATGTACAAATTTGTGCACTGGGCCTCTAGTCTAATATAAGAAAGCTATGTTTTTCTAGTAGCAATAATAAAAAATGAGTTGTGAACCATATAGTACAACTATAAAAATACTTAATGAGAAGATTCACAATATACAGTTACAAGATCACTAAACTTTAAAAAATTGATGGGGCCGAAGCCGGTTTAGCTCAGTGCGAGAGCGTCTGTCTGCAGACTGAAGGGTCCCAGGTTCGATTCCAGTCAGGGGCATGTGCATTGGTTGCAAGCACATCCCCGGCAGCTGGTCGATATTTCTCTCTCATCGATGTTTCTGGCTCTCTATCTCTCTCCCTTCCTCTCTGTAAAAAAATCAATAAAATATATTTTTTTTAAAAAATTGATGGAGCCAAAACCGGTTTGGCTCAATGGATAGAGCGTCGGCTTGGGGACTGAAAGGTCCCGGGTTCGATTCCGGTCAAGGGCATGTACCTTGGTTGCGGGCATATCCCCGGTAGGGGGTGTGCAAGAGGCAGCTGATTGATGACTCTCTCTCATCGATGTTTCTAACTCTCTATCCCTCTCTCTTCCTCTCTGTACAAAATCAATAAAAAAATATATTAAAAAAATTGATGGGAATATAATTTTTTAAATACCTTTGGATGATGCAGTTTTATGTAGCTTTTTCTTTGTAGTTCCCCCCCCCCATTCTTTTTTTTTTTTTTTTTTTTTTTTTTTTTTAATATATTTTATTGATTTTGTACAGAGAGGAAGGGAGAGAGATAGAGAGTTAGAAACATCGATGAGAGAGAGTCATCGATTAGCTGCCTCTTGCACACCCCCTAATGGGGATATGCCCACAACCAAGGTACATGCCCTTGACCGGAATCGAACCCGGGACCCTTTGGTCCCCAAGCCGACGCTCTATCCATTGAGCCAAACCGGTCTCGGCCCCCCCAATTCTTTTAACAGGCATGGCTTTCTTCTATAAATAAAATATTTTTTCTATTTTAAAATATTAACTTAAGTGTCTGAGTGTTGCTATTCTAAGAAGTTACTGGTAACTTGTAATTGATTATTAAATTATAACATTTATTCAAAGGAAATATTTTGGTTTTATATTAGGTTTACTTTGTATTCGAGATTCTACACATAAAAATTATTGAACTTGTTTTTAGTAGTAAGTATTAATTTTATAATCTTCAATAAGTTAAGAAAAATTATAATACTGCTACCTAAAGATATCCTACAGTTAAACTTTCATTGTGCGTAATGATAGCCTTTCATTGTGCGTAATGTTTCATTGTTACTTGATTTCTTTTCCCTTGTGTAACTGCACATGTACAAAACATCTTCATATCACATAATATCTTCCTGTTAATAAAAATGTGTTGTGTTTATATTTTGATCTTAATATAGTTGTATATTTGATTTTTCTATCAGGCACACTTGCTAATAAACTAGCCACTTATGTCTTAACTGTGTTTTGTATATTATTATGAAAGGTGTTTTGATTATAAAAAAAGAAACAGTTTTGTATTGTTATCTTTATTTTTTTATTTATTAAATTTTTACATATTATTTGTTTTTAAAATATTTAGAAATACCATTTTGGTTTTTTAAAATTTTGCTATCTTTTTAAATTTTATTTTTCAAACTGTAACGATGCAGACTTATTGTTGCCCAAATCTCTTTGTCTTAGGTCATGCTAAATGTGTAGAAGTTGTAAAAACTTTCAATTTACCATTGCTGATGCTTGGGGGAGGTGGATACACAATTCGTAACGTTGCTCGCTGTTGGACATATGAGACTGCAGTTGCCCTTGATTGTGAGATTCCTAATGGTAAGTATTTTTATTATATTTTTATTGGATGAGCTGTCAATATATAGAAATAGATGGGTGGGTGATTAAATTCCAAAACCATGTAAATAAAAGAGCAGTCAATTAATGAATTTACTTTGCATTCACGTTTAAACATTTTCTTTGGAAATATTTCTCAAATTGAATCTGGAATTTTGTGTATGGATATGTGTGAAAATTAAGCTTTTAATATTAATTTTATTTCATTGTTTTTAATAGAATTGCCATATAATGATTACTTTGAGTATTTTGGACCAGACTTCAAACTGCATATTAGTCCTTCAAATATGACAAACCAGAACACTCCAGAATACATGGAAAAGATAAAGTAAGACATCATTGAATTGTTTTGGTAAATGTTTGATATAACTTCAGGAACCTTTAGAAGGCCAAGTGCATTAGGTCATTTTAGCTTTAGACACAAGATATTTCCTTTGTCTTTTTCAAAAGCATTTAAAATCCTAAGATTATTGATTTCTTTAATTTTTAAACATAACGGCAAGTATGTGGGCTTCATAGCTCAAAAATATTTTAATTTTCTATTAGTTTTTAGTTTACAAAGCTGTAAAGTTTATACTCTTGGCTTTACATGAAAGTGAAGTAAAATGTATTTTCATAGACATTTTAGTACATAGGCCTGGGTTTGTGTTCTCTAGATCTGTGACATTTGTCAAGTTAATTTGCCTTTGTGCTTATATTTTCTTAACCAATGTAATAGTACTTGTAAATTTTGAAGATTAAATGGGTTCGTAATATGTAAAGTATTGGTGCTCAGTTAATTTATTATTTTAATTCAGAGGTTTAAATTAAAGATGAAGTTTTTTGCTTAATGTGTTTCATCAACACTTAAAAGCAACTTGAAAGAGAATGAATTGTGTCTAATAGCTTTGCATGTATAATTTAGACAGCGTTTATTTGAAAATTTACGCATGTTGCCTCATGCACCTGGCGTCCAAATGCAAGCTATTCCAGAAGATGCTGTTCATGAAGACAGTGGAGATGAAGATGGAGAAGACCCAGACAAGAGAATTTCTAGTAAGATAATGCTTTGATGTGTATTCTGTTACATTTTCCTGATTTTTTAAAATTACACTATAAACTGAAGGTTTTAGTAGCCCAAAAATACAGTGGGTCATGTTTCATTAGCACACTATTATTTTTGTGCTAATTTTTAATCATCCAATTTTTAATCTTAAATAGTTTAACTTCCATATGTCTCAAAGTCTGATTTGATGTCAGTGATTGCAACTAGAGGCTTAGTGCACGAAATTTGTGAATGGGTGGGGTCCCTAGGCCTGGCCAGCATTCAGGGCCTATCAGGTCCATCTTGCACAGTCCTAGTTGGGGCTGGCCAGGGACTGGGGTCTGCCGGCTTCCAGACAGGGGAGGGGAAGGACTGCGGGAGTGCACTGACCACCAGGGGGCAGCTCCTGCATTGAGCGTCTGCCTCCTGTTGGTCAGTGCACATCATAGCAACTGGCTGACCTGGTCGTTCGGTCGTAGCAGTCGCTTAGGCTTTTATATATATAGAAGATATGCAAGGGTGGGCAAAAAGTAGGTTTACTATTTAATATGCAAGAGTATTCTTATTTTGTTTACATATATATATATATATATATATATAAATATATATTGTTTAAGGTGTGTTTTGTTTTTTTTTTTTTAATATATTTTATTGATTTTCCACAGAGAGGAAAGGAGAGGGATAGAGCTAGAAACATCGATGAGAGAGAGACATTGATCAGCTGCCTCTTGCACACCCCCTACTGGGGATGTGCCCCTAACTAAGGTACATGCCCTTGACTGGAATCGAACCTGGGTCCTTTTCAGTCTACAAACTGATGCTCTATTCACTGAGCCAAACTGGTTTTGGCGTGTTTCTTTTTCTTTTTTCTTTTTTCTTCTTTTTTTTTTTTTTTTTACCCCCATGACCTCCTGGCCTCCACTCCCCCCACCACACTTGCCCTCTTCCCTTTCCCCAGTCAGTGTCTTGTTTCTATTGGTTATGCTTATCTGCATGCATACAAGTTCTTCGGCTGATCTCTTACCTCCCGAACTCTTCCCTGCCTTCCCACTATACTTTGATATCTGTTCAAAGCTTCTTTGCTTCTATCTATTTTTGTTCAACAGTTTATAATGTTCTTTATATTCCACAAATCAATGAGATCATGTGGTATTTATCTTTCACTGACCGGCTTATTTCACTTAGCATAATGCTCTCCAGTTCCATCCATGTTAATTGTATTATTTTCCACATGGACAACTGTAAACCTATTTTGCCCACCCCTGTATATGACCAAAATTTTTTACAAACTATCTGCTTATGTATACTTAGGAATAAATTGGAAAATAAATTATTTAAAGTAGAGTGAGTTGAATGACCTGAAGCACTTCTGTTTGATTCTACAATCTCATACACTTAATATGATTTTCAGTTGTATAGCCTAATGGTTTGCTGTTGGTATAGACATTGATGTATTTGGTATTGATGGCATTTTTATTTTATTTGTTTTCCCTCTCAGCTCTAAATAAAAGGTTACTTTTTAAATAATGACATCATCCTCACCTCCTATCAGAACATAATGTTTTCTTCCCAATTTTTTTTTAGATTTCCCAAATGTTTTTCATATTTCTTCCAAGATCAAAGCTAAATTTTTAGTATTTAGCAAACCATGCATTAAGTTCTAACCTTAAAATTATTATTTCTTATCCTATACTTTTAAATGTAGTGACTAGTTAATACGTTTGTACAAAGTATGCTGAAAAAAACTTAGGACTACTTTTATCAACTTTGTTTTTATTTTTATATTTCAGTTCGAGCATCAGACAAACGGATAGCTTGTGATGAAGAATTCTCAGATTCAGAGGATGAAGGAGAAGGAGGTCGTAGAAATGTGGCTGATCATAAGAAAGGAGCAAAGAAAGCTAGAATTGAGGAAGACAAGAAGGAAACAGAAGACAAAAAAGCTGGTGAGATTTATTGTTTTGGTAAATGTGTTTTAAAATTATAACTTTTTAGCCCAGCTGGCACAACTCAGTGGTTGAGTGTAGACCTGTGATCCAGGAGGTCATAGTTCGATTCCCGGTCAGGCACATGCCTGGGTTGTGGGCTTGATCCCCAGTGTGGGGCGTGCAGGAGGCAGCCAATCAGTGATTCTCTCTCAATATTGATCTATCTCTTTCTTCCTCTCTGAAATCAATAAAAATATATTTTAAAAAACAATGATAAAACTGTAACTTTTTAAAAGTAAGCGGCAGTGCAGTTTTTATGAGATCCTGGAGTCATTTACACAAATATTGGAGGTAGAGGGTGCTGGGTAGGTGACCTTTTTACCCATGTAAGTGGTGCTTAGCTCTCTAAATGTTATTAGTCACATTTGCTTTTTATAATATAGGAAACTTTATTACCTTCTCTTAGTTGATATGGGCTTAACATAGGGAACATTGTTGGGTAAGAGGAAAGACAAAGTGATTATAGATCCTTTACAGGCTGTTAGCAAAGCTGAAATTTAAAATAATTTTTAACTCCCTAAAGTTCATTTCCTGGGGATGAAACACAAGAAGTTACATTATTCTTAGACCAGTTGGATCATTTTGGGAAAGCTCAGAGAATAGACTTTTTCAGAAAATGTTTGAAGAAAACAAAAACTGGGGAAAGATGGGAAGGAATCGAGGAGCTGGCTTGGGGAGGAGATACTACTTTGAGCTTCTCTATTGAGAAAATAGGTGCTTTGGGGCATTGAATTTGCTACGAGAATCTGTTATCTTTTATCGGAGTTCCTAGAGCACTTGCACATACCTCAGTCATTTTATTTAACACGTGATAATTTAGTACCTTATTGCAGGATTTTACATAAGTAATTCCCCTGCTAGACTGAGCCGATTATGACCAGGGGAACACATTATCTTAAATATCTGTGTTTTTTAGCATTTGGTGCATTTCCTGAATGGATACCTGATACCCCTATACAAGGAATGGTGATGGGCATGATTTTAGCCGGCCTGTTAATTTTGACATGTAGCATGTAGAAAACTGACTCAGATACTGGTCCAGCATCGCTATATCTATCACATTGAAGTTTTGCTAGTAAGCTAGCTCTTGGGTTTTTTGTTGTTGTTGTTGTTCTTTTTCAGTAGAGTTAGGAATCAAAGCACATCTTGGCACATCTAGTTCTGTTCTTTTATGGATTTACTCCTCTAGGCTACTGTTCTCTACCATTGTATAATTTTAACTTTCCAGTGTATTGAAGTGGTACAGTGATGGTTCAGTCTGCTCTTCTGTACTGATTGACATCCAGAAATTAGAGTTATTGAAGTAAGGAGGATTTGATTTTAGCTGTAGGATTTTTCTGTTTTGGGTTTTGTTTTGTTTTGTTTTCCTAAGTTAGTAGGTCGTCTTGTCTTGTCTGTCCTGTTTTTGGTGTTTATTCTCATTTTCAAACCTTTTTTTCTTCGCTTTTTTCTTCTAAATGGGAGAGTGGGTACACTAAGGTGTTTGTCTTTCATTGCTGTTAGCTAAAAATGAGAGTACTTTTTGATTTGGCTTAATGACCTGCTAGTAGATTAATCTCATAGTTTTTACCTCCTCTGTACTTACATTGCTGATATTAATTGAAAAAAAATTTGAAACTTTTATTTTTAATCGGCCTTGCAATTGTTAAAATTCCTCGCCCTACAGCCCTAACCGTTTTTGCTCAGTGGATAGAGCTTCGGGTTTCACACTGATAAGTTCCAGGTTTGTTTCCAATCAAGGGCATGTACCTTGGTTGAAGGCTTGATCTCCAGTATTGAGAGGCACATAATCAATGTTTCTAATTATCCTTCTCCCTTTCTCTCTGTAAAATATGAATAAAAATATGTGTGTGTTTTTTAAATCCCTCACCCTGCAGATGAAATATTACCATAGAAAACTGAGGACTAAAAACTAATGGTATAAACAATAGGATTTAGCCTCTGCTTTGTCTTTGGGCTCCTCTTCTCTAATTCTCCCCCCTTTTGACAATATTCCAGTTATACTGGTCTTTCATTTTTTTCTTGCCAACCTGCTATTTTCTTAAGTTTTCCCTCTGTTCAAAATACTTCCTCCTTTTCACCCAAAGCTATTCTTACGGAAACTTTCCAATGGCACTTCTTCCTGTTACCTTTTCTGATCTTCCAGTGCTGTGCTCATGTCTCTTGGCTTGTAATTTTTTCTTCACAGCACGTATTCCAGCTGTAATACTATGATCCCACAGAAACAAAACTTCCAGAAGGACAAGGACTGTACTGTTACATGGATACTGTGAATCTCTATGTCATTTAGCACAGAACCTAACACAAAGCCTATTCAGTTACTGAATTAATAAGTAGTAATATACAAGGTGTCCCCAAAAAATGTATACACACTTTGGAAATTTATTCATTCCAGTGGGTTAAATCTGAAAAGAAAGAAGCATCAATTGAGCTATCAACTGTAAGTCTATACATTTTTGGGGGGACACCGTGTGTGTGTGTGTGTGTGTGTGTGAGTGTGAGAGACAGCTTTCTATATTTTAAGTAAGGTATACTTTTAAGTGTTTTATATTTCAAAATAGGCTTTAATCTCTTCTAATTTTTGCTTATAGATGTTAAGGAAGAAGATAAATCCAAGGATAATAGTGGTGAAAAAACAGATACCAAAGGGTAAATTATATTTATTAGTAATTTTTATATGCTATATAAACAATAAACACATTTACTTGGGTATGTATTCTTTTGAGAAGTACTGAACTGAGCCTGAGAACATCAGTAAGTTATGTGAGATGCTCTGAATTTTATCTGTGTTGGCTCATAAGACAACATATGCCATCTTAATTATCATTTATGTCATCTGCTTAGCTGCTCATCTGTCATTGATGTAGTTTGCCCTAAAAAGGTCACAAAGACCAGTATTAATTAATATTGTAACTGAATTAATTTGTATTCTTTTATGTAATTTACTAGAAGCCCGATGCACGAAACTCATGCAAGAGAAGGGCTTCCTTCCCTGGTGCAGGCACTAGCTTCCCTCTGGCACCCAGTGCCTTGGCTTCCCTCGAAGCTCTGGCTTTTGGTCTAATTAGCATATTATGCTTTTATTATTATAGATTGTTATAGATGATACCTTTTTTGCTATTAATTTTTGTATGGGCACTAATCGTCTTTTGTGGTGCTTATTTCTATATATGTGATCTTTTTACTATTGTGAGTTGGGTAAATTTAAGTAACAATAGTTTTTTTTAAAAAACATAACGGAGATTTTTATTATCGGAAAGCTTATTTAAATGGTTGGCCACAAGTAATTTTGTGCTAGTCTTTACAGGATAATTTGGGAAAGCTTATAAGATTACTAGAAAGATTAAGGCAGTCAGTACTCCAAAAACACGGAGGGCATTATCATCAGCGTACATGTTACTTGGCATGAGCATACAAGACCTGCTCAATAGAGAGGTCAGTGTATTTAAACTGAGACTGTGCCATTTTTAATCTTTCATATTGCCTCTTTTAACAGAGCCAAATCAGAACAGCTCAGCAACCCTTGAATTTGAAAGTCTCCAATTTCAGAAAACATTAAAAAATAAGGAAATATTGGCAAGAAAAGTGTTTTCTTTTTGAAGACTTCTGGCTTCATTTTCTACTACTTCGGCATGGACTGTATTTATTTTCAAAATGGCTTTTCCTTTGGTTTGTTTTTGTTATTGGCAAGTTTTAGTGTGAGTTTCTAATTATGAAGCAAAATTTCTTTTCTCCACCATGCTTTATGTGATAGTATTTAAAATTGATGTGAGTTATTATGTCAAAAACTGATCTATTAAAGAAGTAATTGGCCTTTCTGAGCTAATTTTTCCATCTTTTGTAATTATCTTTATTAAAAAATTTTACTTGGATTGTCTTTTGTCTATTTATTATAACATGAAATTCCTTTTCATAGGAGAATGATGTAACTATTTTTTTAGAATTAGAACACATCAGCCCAAGCCAGTTTGACTCAGTAGATAGAGCATTGGCCTATGGACTGAAGGGTCAAGGTTTGGTTCTGGTCAAGGGCATGTACCTCAGTTTCAGATCCCCCCCAGGAGGCAAACAATCAATGTGTTTCACATGGATGTTTTGTTCTTCCCTCTCTTGTGCTCTAAAAATCAATGGAAAAATATCTTTGGGTGAGTATTAAAAAAAAAAAAAAAAAGATTCATCAGAGGTGAAAGATAGTGATTACAATTTCAAAGACATCCACTTACTATTTCTTAGGAAAGATATTTACAGTAGTGATTATTTTAATGCAATGGGAGTTCTACCATCTTGTCTTATATAGGTTGGCCAGTCAATATTAGTGAAGACTGACATCTCATTATAGTCATTTATCTCAAATTAATAGTACAAGCTATACTATACAATTGAGATTATAGGCATTATCTTTGAGCTGAATCAAAGATTCTCCAAAATTGGAAATGGAAATTCTGAATTGAAACAAGAAGTCCATAAACAGAAGGAACCTGTAACTTTTATGTGGTTGTGTTTAATCGATCAGGATCTTTCTATATTTACATTAAGTTCATCTAAAACCTGCTATTTTTACAAATCTGGTGTGTTTACTGAATTTACATGGCATTTAGGTTCCACTGTTACACCCAGGTTTCCAAACGAAGGAAATACTTTAAAAAGTAAATTATCTTTTAACTTGTTAACTGTGTACCAATTTTAAGGTTTTGGTTATGCAACTGAACATATGGGAAAATGCCTGCACTCAGTTTATTTTTAGTGGTAGAAAACAGACGAATGAGGTAATTTCTTTGTAAGGTGTAAAAAGGAGAAAACATTTTGGGAACTTGCCAAAATTTGTGAAATCTCTTTGGCCATGTCCAAATTGATTCTTTTGAGAGAAAAATTACAGAATGCCACGAGACAGATCATTCAAATGTTTCTCTAAAAGCCACGTGTTTGCAGATATTTTAGGCATTCACAAAAGCCTCTGGAGTTTTGTAATGAACAACCATTACCCACCTGGATTTAATATGGTACACTTTGGTCATGTTTGCTTTAGGTTCTTTAAATAAATTATACAGAAGGAGTTCTTTATGCACTTTGCTATTTAATACTCCTCCCACTCTTGAAGTAACCAGTACTCTGAAACTTGTGCATATCTTACCATGTTTTTCCTCATATCTGTCAGTGTACTAACCTTTATGGCATTAGAATTATGGGACACAGTCCTTCCTTAAAGGACATAGTGAACTGATGTGTGTGTGAAACATGGTGTCATATGTGCACATCTGTAACTTGCTCTACATTTTATATTGTGATCTCCCCTGTGTTGAGCAAGTATTGATTAATGTTCCATTATAAGGAACCTCCTTGGGTACATCAAGTTCTGTTCTGTTTACAAATAGCATTTATATAAAACTAAAGCCTCAAGAGCCTGAAATGAGAAACTTAGCTAGGTGAGTTGTTAACATGGATAATACACAGAAGCCAACAACATAACCAGAAGATACCTTGGAAGCACAAAGACACCCTTTACAATAGCAATAATAATTTCCAGAAGTAAAATGGTATATAATGATCAATGTAGCAGTGGTTGTAATACCCTAGCACACTTGGAAATTAACACTGGATAAAACTATTTCCTATTGGAGCGGGGAAAAAGATTATTCCCTAAGTGATGGGGTAATAGGTAGCTAAGTTGCGGGGCAGGTGACTTAACACCAGAAATACCAGATCAGTTGGAAAGAGAAAATAAAACCTTAAATACTAGGAACTAAGGCCTTCCTAGGTAAGCTGGCAAACCCAAACTAAAATAGATTTGATTAAAATTCAGTAGGCAAACTTTGTTTAAAAAAAAAAAAAAAAAATGGTGTGTTGGTGAGTATATAGGACTGCAACTCCTCACAATTCAAACGTTCAATAAAGATTGTAGAGGTGAGTTTTTTTATTTAGCATAAAGGATGTGAACAGTTAATATGAAAAGTTCTTAAATATGAAAAGAACTTTAACCTTAGCAAATTAAGAGCCATGAAAATACTTTTAATTTTTTAACCTTTTTAAAACCTATGCTATAAATGTTAAGAATTTCAAGACACTGTCATTTTAGTAGGGTACGTAAGTCAGTATAACCCCTTGAGCTTAATTTGACATTCTATATCAAAGTTACAAATAATTCAAAATTTCATTTTGGAAAATTCAACATACTTCACTTGCAAAACGAGTTTCAGAATTAATGCAACATGATTGAAAATAAAAAACTAAAACAACTTAATATTCAATAAAGGACAGGTGAATATTCATAAGAGATTACAGGCATAAGTATGAGGATTACATACTATAATATATGGAAATATCTTCACTATATATCAAGTGAAAAGAAAAAAGCAAAGATGTGGGACATGACACTACCTTTTGTAAAGAAAAACACACAAAATCAGTTCTATAATATCTAGGAAAGAAAATCATGAATCTGGTACCATCAGAGCACTGGCTATTTTCACAAGGATTTGCATGCTGGACCATGTGAATATACAAAAGTTTTAAAAAGTGGAAGCACACTATTTCTGTTCAAAAGGATAGGAGTTTTACACAACCTTACAGCTTGCTTGTCTCTACGTCTTGAGATGACTTGCAGATACATATTCAGGTCAGTGTTACTGGTACAGCAGTGACAGTATAATTTCTCACAAGAAGGAAGACTTGCCATGTGGCAAGTCCAAATACCAAAGATAAGATTGTATAAATCATCTGAAAGAATTGTGCTCCAGTCGGGGTAAAATAGCTATCAACTGTGGGGCTGATCTGTGCCACCACCACCACACACACACACACACACCTTGGTGGCCTGGTGCCGCCAGCTCACCGGCCCCGCCCACCACTGCTGCAGCCAGTTGCTCCTGCCTGGCCACTGGTAGGTTGATTGGGGGAGGAGCCCGCTGGCACCTGCCATGGCTTGTCTGGGGCCTGTGGGTTGGGAGCCGTGTTTGCTTTGAGCATCTGCCCCCTGGTGGTCAGTGTGCATCATAGCCACCAGTCTTCTGCTGGTCTTTCCACTGTTCTGTTGATTTGCATATTAGGCTTTTATTGTATTATATAGAATTAGGAAAAGGATAATAGTCCTTATCTTAAAGGATTGTTGTGAGGATTGAGTTAGTTAATGCTCAGTAAATGTTAGCAGCTGTTGTGGGGGTGGGGTAATGGTTCTAATACTAGGTAACAAGGCCGAAATGGTAGAGGGAGGAATTAAACCTTCAGGTGTTCTTTAGACATCAAATGGATTGCATTTGAGCCTTTTGCTGCCTACTAATAACAAAGTACTAGGTCGTGGTGGAGAGAGAAGCAATCATTTGAAAACTAATTTTGGCAAGGACACTAATAAGATTTGGCAAATTTAGGGGGATCTTGATGCCATTGCAATTTATTTGAAGATAATCTGTCAAGCAAAATGCTAGTGAATAGACTGTAGAAAAAAACACAAGACTATTATATTGTTATTGGCTATTTACATGAGTAGCAATGTTAATGTGAAGATCTAATGTTTAGAAGAGCTATAGTATTTAGAAGCTGCTCAATAATTGCTGCATTTCTCCACTCCACCACAAGATGGCAGATATTCCATTGTTTAAATCTTTTTCTATTATTTGTTCTTTTTCCGCCCCCCCCTCAATTCACTTGGTGACTTCATGAGTTGAGTAACACATATAACACGTGCTTTTGAATGCAATATTGGATTTAATACTACTTGACTTAAACTACAATTTGGAGTACTGACTTAGGTTTTTCTTTTTTATTGATTTCAGATAGAGGATGGGAGAGGGAGAGATAGAAACATCAATGCTAATAATCAGTCGGCTGCCTCCTGCACCTCCCCTACTGTGGATCGGGGCTGACCTGGAATTGAACCGTGACCACCTGGTTCAGAGCTTAATGCTGAACCCCAGAGCCACACTGGCAGGGCTTGGGTTTTTCTTTAAGAAGAACAATTATAACATTAATTTATGAACTTCACATGCATAAAACACAGTAGTGTACCTGGTAGTAAATAGTTCTTGTGACTTTATAGTCAAAAGTGGAATGGAAATGAATATTAAAACCAGAATAATTTTCTACTTTGGATGGGGGTAGAATAATGTAATATATACATAATAGAAAAGGAGAATTGAAACTTATTTCTAGGAAAATAGTGTAGTGTTATATTCAGGGGTGTTGGATTCTTGTTTCACAACTTCTGTTACTAAACTAAGTACCTAACCTCTTTGAACTTTTAAATTATGACACTACAGCATTGTAATAAATAGTATTAATAAATTCTATTCTGGTGGAATAAATTATGAGGGAGAATAGATTACTTGATTAGATTCTGTTATTTTTCTCTTTTGCTTAATAATTTAAGGATGTTTAAAAGTTGAGCATATATGTATAAATTAATTATTTCTAAAATAAAATTGATAGAATTCTGAATAGGCACTTTTTTTTTTGCCCGGCCCACCCATCTTGTGCCCAGTAGTATGTGTGTTTAGGGATGAGTTGAATGAAGTTATGAATTGAAATCTAAGACTCTAATCACTTTTTTGAGTTGTAAATTTTTAGTCCATTGATAAATCAGAAGCTTCCAGCTTTTCTTATATATTACATAACTTTTTACCTATTTTTGTCTCTTCAGAAACTAACATTTTACTTAACAGACTGATGTACAGGTAAAACTTGAATAAACAGGCAAGTATAGAAAGGCAGTTCCTAAGTGAAAAGAGAAAACATTATCAAAATGCTTCTGCTTAGCAAATACCAACACAAAGTTATCATTTCTGGCAACCAATAAACTGATTTAAAGAGGCAAGATTTCTCCTTTGGCTTTGAAAATTGCATGTAGGCTATGTCGTTAGGTGAGAAAGGAACTTCAAAAATCTCCTTATTCTGCAGCCTAACGGGGTTTGAACTTGTGTTGCCTGTGACTAAATTCTAGGCGAGCTTGACATGCCTGAGGTCACCCTTGTGTCCTCTGGTGGTGGAGAATACCTGCCAGGTGCAAGAGTCCGTAGTAGTTTGGAAGTTATACTCTGAATGGTTTACATGGGCTAAATGAGCTGGGTTTCTAATTCTCCTTGGATCTACCGGAAGTAGACTTATGCTGTTTTCCAGGAAAAGATTTTCTCTGCAATCCAAAGTCCAAAGTGTTATTAGGGATCATCCTCCCATCGATCAAATGCAAATAAAACTTCTTGTGCTGAATTACTTTTACAAGTATTCTTTTCAGACACATTAATTTGTGTATTGTAGTTTCATATTCACAGGTAACAAGCTTCGGTCCAGTTTTCCTGCTGTTCCTTTCTGATAGCAAATGCCATCTTGAAAACTGTCTGAAATGCAAATTAAGGTCTGATATATCTTAAATAAATGGCAATGCACTGGGCTTTCTTAATTTAACGACTCTTCTGCCAACCTATTTCTGGAGTTAGGATGGTGTGGAATAAATTTGATTGTCCATATTCTGCACCCTGGGCCCTAATAGTTAGGTAAGGTAAGTGGCCCCTTCTTAAACCTGTGTGTGCTGCTTAAGTGACCTCAAAACACCATCACCACTTAAGAGAAGCCAAAGATAAGAGCAGTGCACTGGAGGTCATAAATATGAAGCTAGCCCGAGCTTTCACATTATAGCTTTGCTTTGGCCAAGTCATTTAAACCTCTGCCTCCGTTCACTCATCTGTAAAACTCATTAGGTAACAGCTGGCAAGTAACCGGGCTTTTCCACTTTTACCTGGGATAGCTATCACAGCCTGGTCATTGCTTTCTGGCCTAAAAACCCTTCTCAACGCAGATTACCACCACGATTAATCGCAGCTGGCATTGGAGACAAAATGCTGTTGCTGCCCCAGTGCTGAAGATCTTTCGTGTCCAAAATCAAGCTTGCCTCTCTGTCTTCCTGCGTAATAGGTATGCGAATATTTCTTGGTTGTCAGATATGATATATTCATTAGAAATTCTGTTTCAACGTCAATCTTTCCTCATCTCTAAACATTACCCAGAGAGATTCATTTTAAAGCTTAAATCAGTTCAAAAATTGCTATTGCAATAATAGAAAGGTTACAGAACCAGAGTTTCCCTGTGTCAGAGTCCAATCAGGAGAGAGAAACCACACTGACGGAGCATGAAAAGTTTAATGAAGTCACCTATTATAACAGATTGGAGTAATGAGGTGTTGCCTAGTAAAAAACAGAATGTTGGGTGCGGGGAGAGAGAGAGAGAGAGAGAGAGAGAGAGAGAGCATGCAGGTGCGATTCCTAGGGCTGAGAGAGACCCCAAAGAACCACCCCCACCCAAGACTGAAATCCAGACTCTGGACAGGGCACATGGATGGCTCCTTGGAGGGCAGAGAGGTCACTGGGGTGTCGCCTGGGTGGACCTTGCCAGAAATCCTCCTCTGAGGTGCTAGGGGATGCTGGTCACGGAAAAGTGTCCGTGGGAGAATTCTGCTATGAAGCTGCTTGAGCAGGGCTGGGAAAACTGGCTGCTGGTGCCGCTGGCCCTCGTGCTCTACACAGGGCAAGTGTTGGAGATCCAACTGGTGATGTAGGTCAGCGGCCGGAGAAGCTGCAAGGACCTGCAGAGATCACAGCAGAACCAGAGAAGAGAAGCCCTTGCCTCCTCCAGCACCCTCTACTGACCGAGCTCAGCAACAGGAATACTGAGACGATCCAGCTGATGCTGCAGTGCAGGCAATCAGGATGAATCTGGAGCTGAGAGGCAATCAGCTGATAGCGGCCTGTTCCCCTATCCAAAGGCCTCTGGCGTTGGCTGTTGGGTGTGATGGAGGAGTAAATCATCAACTATTCCCTCTGGGGGCTCAAGTTGGCTAGACTCACGTCATGTGCCCTCCATTTCCTAGAAGCAAATCTGTTCTTCCTTTCCGCATGACTATTACCTCTCGGCCACGGTCACCACTCGTTGGTTTCTTCTTCATAGCCTTTTGACCTTTTGCTGGTAACACTTTAGTACAGATTCCTGTGTTTGTAGGAACATTGAGTTTGAGTGAAGGTTAAAGGAATGAACCTGTCTAGTTTTGGGGAATGGGCACTAGGACGGACTTGTTGATCGTTGCCGTAGGAAACGGAGGGACCTGGACAAGAAAAGTTGCCTTAGAACACTTGCTGAAGCCAGAGGACACAGGCAAACCGTGTCTGCCTAAGCTTACGGAAGCTACATGCAGCACTATAAAGGCCTCTCAAACCGGGCCCCACCACTCACCATCTGTGACCTTGAACAAGTGTCCTAAACTCGCCAAGCCTCAGTTTCCTCACCTCTAAAAGGGAGACAATACTTGCCCTAGAGTAGGGGTGTCGAACTCAATCAGAGAAGGGGCCAAAATCTAAAATCCAGCCTAAATCGCGGGCTGAATGGTTTACTGAACAGTCATAAACTGACAATGTCATAAACTGACAGCGGAGTGCAGTGATGACAGCGCGGTGCGGGCCACATTGCAAGGCCTGGCCGGCTGGATTTGGCCCGCGGGCCTTGTGTTTGACACATGTGCCCTAGAGGTTTGACTCAGAGGTTAGAGTGTCGGCTCAGGCACTGAAGGGTCCTGGGTTCAATTCCGGATAAGGGCATGTACCAGGCTCAATCCCAGCCCTGCCAGTCAAAAGCGCATGCGGGAGGCAACCTATTGAAGTGTCAATCACATTGATGTTTTTCTCTGTCTCTCCCCCTCCCTTACACTCTCTCTAAAAATCAATGGAAAAAATACCCTCGGGAGAGGATTAACAAAAAATAATAACAGAATAAATAAAGTGGGGACAATAGCAATTTCAGATAGATAGAATGAGAAAAAAATGAGGTATGAGCTCAGTGCCTGGAACTCCTCCTCTTTGCCAGAACTCCAGGCAGGCATGGATGAAAACTCAACGCTGCCGAAACCGGTTTGGCTCAGTGGTAGAGCATCGGTCTGTGGACTGAAAGGTCCCAGCTTTGATTCTGGTCAAGGGCATGTACATTGGTTGCGGGCACATCCCCGGTAGGGGGTGTGCAAGAGGCAGCTGGTCGATGTTTCTCATCGACGTTTCTAGCTCTCTATCTCCCTTCCTCTCTGTAAAAAAATCAAAAAAATATATTTTTAAAAAAAGAAAAGAAAACTCAACGCTGACTGCGGGCAAGAGTGGGAAGGCTGGTTGATGTCTCTAAGAGGCACAGTTACATGTTTATTTTGTGTTAGGCCCTCTCCTAAATGATGTATTTATTGTGGTGTTCACCACATTGCCCCCAAACTTAATCTGCTTTCTTCTAATCTACTGAAGGAGACGGATGTTAACCAGCAAACTGGTTGACCAATGCAGAGTTCCAGTGGTGTGAGTGCCATACACTAGTAAAGGCACAGAAGGAGTGGCAGAGAGGATAGTGATGAAATGAAGTTGGACTGGGGGGGAAGGGGTGTGCAGTGAGGGGAGGTGGCTTGCGGGAGAGCGGTGTCAGGGAGGCCTGCCTGGGGAAGTGACTTCGCTGAGCTGTAAGGAGGATAGGAGCTGGTGTCCCACACTCCAGGCCCAGGGAGCAGCATGTCGAGTGTCCCAAGGCGCAAGGCATTCAGCGCATTCGAGAAACCGGAGGAGAAGGGCAGCTGGGGCCCAGGGAGCCAGAGAGAAGTGCCAGATGGAGCTGGAAAGGGCCAGCCAATGACATTCTGGGAAAAGTTAAAGCCACTGAGCAGGTTGAAGCAGGAGAGTAGCATGACATGACTCACATTTTAAAACGATTATTCTGGCTGCTGTGAGGTGAATAAGCAGACAGGAATGCAAGCAGTGAGATTGATTAGGGAGACATGGCATTTTTAAGAACTGCCTTGACAACCCCTTGTTGTGGAGTGAACGACCACTAGAGTCCAGAACAAATTAAAATTTAGGGAGCCTTTAGCCAGTCGGTGGCTCCTCTGCCTTTCTCCACCCAGGGAGTCCAGAGAGCAGCCCCGACCCTTTGTGCAGGAGCGCTTTTAAGCCCATTAACCACATCCTGCTTTTGCAGAACAAGCAACCCAAGACAAAACAGTTTTCCCAAGCAATGTCAGGGTCATGCCATTTTCGACCATGTTGTTCACAGAGTCATCCTGTTCTTCAGAAAGCTGATAGTGTTCTATGAAAGAAGGCCTACGTGCTGGGAAGTTGCCATGAGACCGTACCTCAAGGCCTCGCCTGGTGTCAGCCCTGACAACTCTATCTGGGGCATAGTCCACAGCCTCAGTAGTGCTCAAAAATCCCCACTCTCGCCAAAACCAGTGTGGCTCAGTGGATAGAGCGTCGGTCTGCGGACAGAAAGGTCCCAGGTTCGATTCCAGTCAAGGGCATGTACCTTGGTTGCGGGCATATTCCCAGTAGGGGGTGTGCAAGAGGCAGCTGGTCGACGTTTCTCTTTCATCGATATTTCTAGCTCTCTATCCCTCTCCCTTCCTCTCTGCAAAAAAAATCAATTAAAAATATATTTATTTTTTTTAAATATATTTTATTGATTTTGTACAGAGAGGAAGGGAGAGAAATAGAGAGTTAGAAACATCAATGAGAGAGAGTCATCGATCAGCTGCCTCTTTCACACCTCCTACTGGGAATATGCCCACAACCAAGGTGCATGCCCTTGACTGGAATCGAACCTGGGACCCTTCAGTCCCCAAGCTGATGCTCTATCCACTGAGCCAAACCGGTTTCGGCAATTAAAAACTATATTTAAAAGGAAAAAAAAGATTCCCACTCTCTAACATCCTCCCATCGAGAGGCGGTGTCTATGTTGTCTCCACTTGGGTGTGGGGGTCTTATTACTGCCTCAACAAGAGGCTGCAGCACTGACACTAGGTGACTTTTGAGGCTGGGTCAAACAAAGATCAGCTGCCTCCTGCACACCCCCTATTGGGGATGTGCCCGCAACCCAAGATACAGGCCCTTGACCGGAATCGAACCCAGGACCTTTCGGTCCACAGACCGACGCCCTATCCACTGAGCCAAGCGGGTTTCAGCTCTTCTTTGTGCTCTTGGACATGGACTGTGGGGGAACCCAGCGGCATGCAGGCAGTCTGACTGCCTGTAACTCCCTGCTGGAGAGGCTCATGCAGGTGCCCTCTGACAGTCCCCGCTGAGCCCCGTCTTCAGCCACTATCCTCACCCCCAAGGCACCAGGCACAGGAGTGAGGCCATCCTGGATCCACCCGCCTAGCCCATCCTCCAGTGAGGGCCAGCCAGCAGCTTCAGTCAGTCCCTTCGGAAGGAGAGGATTGCCCAGCTCAGCTCTGTGTGTCCCCTTACCCCACCCCGCTCACACTGACTCCCAATGTCACATTGTCCCCGATTGGATGGATGCCCCCTCCACCTGCTCTGACCCTGACAACCCACTTGGAGGCCCTACCTTGGTCTGCCGTGCCCAGCAATCTTTTGGATTCCCCCCCCGCCCCCCACTTCCCCCGCCCCCAAGAAAGAGAAAGTTAAGGAAGGGCAGAGAGTGAACTAAAGGCCAAAACTGGAAACTTGTCTCTGTCACTGCTAATGCCTGACGTAAGTCCAGTTAACCTCATTCCTGGTTACCTACACCAGCGTGCTGTGGTATAAATTATTTATTTCTGTGTGTGTGTGCGGAGGGTGTGGCTGGGGGGCGGCACGGGGTGGGGGAGATAGTGTTCTGTGGTCCGTAAATTAGAGAAATTTGTGTCCATGGGCTAGGTACCTTTGTAATATATTGAAATACCTGTTTCTTTCATTCCCTGCATTCAGTCCACTGGCATTCATTGTTTCTTCCTTCTTATCTTTCTAATGTGTCCGCTTAAAGTCGTATATTAACACTGAGCTGCTGTTACATGCTAGGCATTTTAAAAACTTAATTGAATTTTTACAGGAATTATGTAAGCTCATTTCACACCTGCTTTCTAAGTAAGGAAACAGGTTTAGGGAAGATGGGTCCCTTTCTGGTCCCGGAGCCCACGCATGATCCCAGCGGTTCCTTCTGACCCCGAAGCCGCGCTCTGGCCAGCAGCACACGTGTTCTCTCCACGCCCCTGCGTGACCTTCTCCTTCCCCCTGGGCCGCCGCGTGTCTGGTTCATCTTCTTTCCCTCCCATCTCTTGCTGCTTCAATCGCCCTGCTTCACACTGTACCCCGCTGTCAGGCTGATTTCTCTTAAACACAAACATACCCCAGACCAGGACCCCCCGGCTTCTGATGTGATCTGGTGTGGTGTGGGGGGTAGGAGGGGCCAAAGCTGGTGTAGGTAACCAGGAATGAGGCTAACGGGACTTACCTCAGGCAATAGTAGTGACAGAGACAATGTGAAGTTTCCTTAGCTTGTTGTGGCCAAAACATTTTCTGCTTCCATTACAATTTTCAAAGAAGAAAAAAAAAAAAACACACATTATAAATTATCAGAAGAAGGTGACGCGGTTAAAACCTTCAAGATTACTTGAATCTCATGAGCCCTGAAGCCAGGTGACTGGGACAAGGCAGAGGAGGTGGACAAGGGCGGAGCCACGGCCGGGGTCTGGCCTGCTTTCCCTCCGTCCCTCCCACTGACCGGGAGGCGGGTCCCTGTCCCCCACCCCAGGCACAGGACACCAGGTCTGGGAAACCTACCAACAACCCACTCTGGAGAGTGGAAAAGGAAACTGATGTTTTGATTAAGTGAATATTTGAAATTATTTCATTCCCAAGAAAAATATCCCAATTAACGTGCCAAGCATTCAGTATTCACAAACAGAAAACAGATGCGACATGTGTTCAGTTTGAAAACGACTTGGGAATAACTCTCCCGAAATCGTGTGGACATATTTAAACAATATAATTCATAACAGAGCTCCAGAGGGGTTCCTGAGAGGAGACAAAGGAGTACTGTACACATATTCAGCTCTCCCCAGAGCATGGGCAGGACCAAGTGTAATAAATACATGTCTGCTATTTAGCTCTGCAATTTCCACATGCTTCTTAAGTGACTGCATTACTGATTACATTAGACGCTGAAATCTTTTCTTTTTTTTTCCTTTTTTTCAGAAATTATATATATATATATATATATATATATATATATATATATATATATATATATATATAGTGCTGGCTGATGTTTTTAGAACCGAATTATAAAAATAATTAACCAGTGGAAAATATTTTTTTTCCTACTCAAGTTCAATGCTTTCCTAAAAAAATTTTCTGCTTCCTGATTTGGAAAATGAACTTGGAGCCAAGGTTTACTTTCTCTTAGAAAGGAAACTTCAATACAGATTTCTCATCCTTTGATCCTTTTAGAAAAACGAAGCTTATCACGCTTCAGAAAACAAAAACCTCTGATAATTTTTTGCATTCCTTTTGCATCAATATAAATGTGTTTTTGGAGTGCAAAAAAATAGGATTATAGTGGGTGGTGATTCTTTTTTGTTGTTGTTATTATGATGACTAAATTTTAGCCAATCTTCCATCCATAAATAAAAAAGTTTATAGCAGGTCCATTAGATGCTTCCACATGTTTCTAATCAGAAAGTTAATGGTGGGAATCAAATTATTATATCTTACAGTTCATACTGTCATCTGTATTTTGAATTTATTTTTATCGTATTTTTTTTTTGTCTCAAATGAAATTTCTCATGTTTGAATATGTTGTTTTAGCAACAGTTCTCATATTTAAAATAAACTTACCTAGAATCTATCAGTAAATGTACAGGGTGGGACAAAAGTAGGTTTACAATTGTGAGTACACAAAGCAGAGTTTATTCTTATATTATTTATTTTTAAATATATTTTTATTGTTGATAGTATTACGGATATCTTCCATTTCCCCTCCTTGCCCCTTTCTCTCAGTTCTTACCTTTTGTATTATTATTATTTATTAATGTTTTATTTTCCATACAAACAACTGTAAACCTACTTTTGCCCCACCCTGTACATTGAGTGCTCACTGCATGCAAAACATACTGTGCTGGTATGAACATTCCCTTTGAGTTATACTTTTGTAATGGTCAACTTATGTGTTAATTTTATTGACTGATTTTCAGAAAAAAATTTCAATTTGATTTTTTTATTCTATATCCATACATATTTTTAGACATATTATACCGATACATATTTTTACCAAAAAAGCTATTTACTTTACCTATATAAACTGCTTTAAAAAAATGTTTTCCAAAAATAGGGTTCTAATTGAACTGCATTATAATTAAAAAAAACTGCATAGTATGCTGTTTTATCAATTACTATAATTTATTTACTAATTTCATATTGGTGATTATTTAGATTGCATTCTATTTTATTTTTCCCATAAAAAAAGATGCAACAGTGTTTCTTTCTAAAATGCTTTGAGATTTGATGTTAAAAATTTATGGAAATAAAAAAAATTATGCATGCGGAGACTATTACAGTACTAACTCTAGTTTACTATAGCCTTTCAATTTCTGCCAACTTTGCATAGATGGCTTTAACAAAGCATAAAGATGATAATGAATTTGACCTTAGGGTAAAGGTCAGTGAATTGAAATAAGGATGATATTATCAGTAGAGCTGATGGTTTCATTTCATAAGCATTAATTTCATAAGCATTAATTGAATCAGTATCTATTGAGTTACCCACTATTGAGTGTGCTTTCTAATACCTTCCCTTCCCAGCACGGGGAACAGACAGGGACGTGTACAGATCCTAAGGACTCACCAATGCAAGTTCAAAGGTTGCATTTGGGATGATGAAGGAAGTTCAATGTAAATATTGGAAAGAAATGTGTGCTGTTGTGTGTGTTCTTTTTAAAAAAAACATATTTTATTGATTTTTTTCCACAGAGAGGAAGGGAGCGGGATAGAGAGTTAGAAACATCGATGAGAGAGAAGCATCGATCAGCTGCCTCCTGCACCCCCCCCCCCCCCACTGGGGATGTGCCCACAACCAAAGTACATGCCCTTGAATCAAACCTGGGACCCTTGAGTCCGCAGGCTGACGCTCTATCCACCGAGCCAAACCAGTCAGGGCTGTGTTCTTTTTTTATTAAATTTATTGGAGTGACAGTTAATGAAATCATATAGGTTCAAGTGTACAATTCTATGGTACGTGATCTGTATATCGCATTGTGTTTACCACCCAAAGTCAAATCTCCTTTCAACAGCATATATATGCCTCCCTTTACCCTTTACTACTGCCCCACCCACTGTGCTCAGGTAAACACCATACTGTTTTCTGTGTCTGTGAGATTCCGTTTTATATCCCACATATGAGTGAAATCGTATATGGTTCTTGACTTTTTCTGTTTTTTATTTTTTATTTTTATACTTGATAAACTGTACCTCTTCCTTAGAGCACTACTTTTCTTTTTTTTTTTCTTTTTTTTTTTTTTTTTTTTTTTTTTTTTTTTTTTTTTTTTTTTATTTATTTATTTATTTATTTTTTACATATTTTCTTGATTTTTTTTTATTGTCTTTTTTTTTTTCTTACTCAATAAGAGAAACATAACATTTTAATTTTCCTAAGAGCAGAATACATTTAACAACCTTTAATATCGTCCTAAGAAAGAGCATCCTAGGCAAGTATTTCCTAAGGTAGCTACTTTCTCCCTCGAGCGTTGGCCAGCCACCTGCTAACTGTGGGTCTAGTTTCTTTCCTGTCCCCTGACACCCCCTCTCATTGGCCTGGCCGCAGCAGGGCGTCACTGAGAGCCCGTGTGCTGCGGCTCTGGGACCCCTCCTCGGCTGTGAGTGACCCCAGAGAACTCACTTCTGGAGGCTGTGGTGGTGACGTTCTTGTGTAATTTCTCCTCCAGAGTGCAAGGCCTCTCACTGTGTCAACCAACGTACTTCACAAAGGTGGTTTTCTCTGCAACATTGAGAACCTGATGGGAGAAAACAGTATCTTTAATGTTTTCTGTAATTGATTTTTTTTTTTTTTAGAGAGAGAGAAGAAGGGGAAGGGAGAGCTAGAAACATCAATGAGAGAGGCATTGATTAGCTGGCTCCTGCACACTGGCTCCTGGATGAGCCCATAACTCCGGCATGTGCCCTGATGGGGAATGGTGCCAGTCACCTCGTAGTGCATGGGACCGGGCTCAATCCACTGAGCCACACAGGGACAGAAATAAAAATACTGTACTAAAGCAGAAGTGTTGAGTTAGAACACTGAATAAAATAATATGCTAACTTAAAGAGGGTTCATGTTAGTGTTGAATGGAATAAATTATGCCACAAGCAGCAATATTTATAATTCTCTACTGTTAACTGTTAGGAATTTGACAGCTATCTTAAAGGCAAAATGGATTGAACACCCAGGCATCTGAAATATAAGCTCTAACTTTGGATTCATAGTTCAGTTCAGTGGTTCTCACTGTTTATAAGATTCACAGTACAGGGCTGTGCACACAAAATCATGTTTATTTGGATAATTTTTTATTGATTGATTTTTGAGAGCGAGGGCGAGAGCGAGAGAGAGCAAGAGAGCGAGAGAGAGAGAGAGAGAGAGAGAGAGAGAGAGAGAAAGCGAGAGAGAGAGAGAGAGAGAGAGAGAGAGAGAGAGAGAGAGAAAGCGAGAGAGAGAGAGAGAGAGAGAGAGAGAGAGAGAGAGAGAGAGAGAGAGAGAGAAGGGGAGATAGAAGAGGGCTAAAGAGAGAGAGAGAGAGAGAGAGAGAGAAACCCATCAATTTGTTATTCCACTTATTTATGCATTCACTGGTTTATTCTCTTATTTTCTTAATATATTTTTATTGATTTCAGAGAGGGAGAGAGATAAAAACATCAATGGTGAGAGAGAATCATTGATTACGTAACTGCCGCCTGCATGGGATCAAGCCTGCCACCCATGTACATGCCCTTGACCGGAATCTAACTGGAACCCTTCACTCCATAGGCCAACACTCTATCCACTGAGTCAAATCCACTAGGGCAAAAATGGGAATATCACTCATTCACTCTTTCCCCTAGTGCCAGCAGCCTGAACTCATGCCCTCTTTCTGACTCATACTGTCCTTCTGCCTGGCTGACTCCTCAGCATCATCCTTCAAGATTCAATTTAGGATTCCCTCTTCTGAGAAAGCAAATCTTCCCTGCTGATCCCTACCGCCCCCTGCAGTTGCTGGTGATGTTCTTGTGTAATTTCTCCTCCAGAGTGCAAGGCCACTCACTATGTCAACCAACGTACTTCACAAAGGTGGTTTTCTCTGCAATATTGAGAACCTTATGGGAGAAAAGAGTATCTGTAATGTTTTCTGTAATTGATTTTTTTTTTTCTTTTAGAGAGAGAAGAGAGAGGGAGAGCCGCTGCTGGGAGTTCCAGTACTTAAGCTTCCACCTGGCCAGTCAGCTACACCCATCTGTTTCCTTAGGGTCCCTCACTCGGCCTAACCATCTTAAAAGCAAAGAAGGTGTCTACTTTACTTCTGTGCCTTATTATGATTTGTAAGAGTTTAAAAATTTTTGTTGAATAGAAGCAAAAAGAAAGAGATCTCCTTATGACTTCAAATCAGATAGCAGATGCAAAGCCTAATGTCTTTGCCTATTATGAGGAAGCTTTGCCTCAGTGAATACATAATGTTGAGACATAGCAGGCACTCAGTAGTTGTCTTTCTCTTCACTCCCCCAAACCCAGGCAGTGCCCTGACACTGTCCCAGAGTGCAGAAGTGACTTCAATGGCATCTGCTGAGGGTAACCCTTCCTGTAGGAAATGATGGGATTCAGACGGGAAACATACACTTTTGGAATAATTTCAACCTGAAATAGTTTTAAGAGGATATAGGCTCATCAATGAAGACATTTTATAGAGTGATAAATGATGACCTCACTTCCTTGGAACATTTATAGTAAGTTAGCTTGCACATTAATTAGGTGATAATTGAATTTGGGCATGGTCTGAGTCTCAATATTAACACATTATTGAAAACTGATCATTACAAATTATAGCAAAAATAGATGTTGAAATCCACCGTGAACATTATGGAGCCGATCAAATTCAAAGCAAAGAAAAAATTTAAAGCGCAAATTCAGTTCTAGAGGAAATTGAACTTTATATTCACTGAAATTATTTAAATATCAAATACGGAGTGCAGATTTGATCAAGTGGTAGAGACTATTTTGGCCACTAGAGGGAGCTCATACTTTAAAAAAATGTTGGGAGCAACTGCTACCGTGGGTTTAAAAATTACTAATGACATTGCCCTAAAAAAAATTTTTTTTGAAGGCTTTTTTTCCCCCTTTCACTTTTTAAAAACATCCCAGAGCGTTGGGTAAATGACAAAAATTGTAAATCAATATGAATACATTAAAATTGGCTAGAAATGTTCAAAAGAGTAATCTCTGTCACACATATTTATAGCTATGGATTTAATTTAGATTCCCCCTAACCCCTAGAACATAAAGTATATTTTAAAGGTGCTTTATTTTAAAAATCACATTCCTTCAAAAATAAGAGTTGTGGAATTATTTTTGTTTTCACTTATTCAAGAAATGGGAGAATTGATATCATAATTGTATCATTACATGTGTGTGATACAAGCGATGTTTCAGGGATCAGCCTCTGCAGTGTCCCCAAAGGCTGCTCTCTCTACACCATGTTCACTGCCACAGGCCTGGGTGAGGGTCTGTGTTCTCCCCTGGACTGTCATGTAAGTTTCTTCTGGTCTCTCCACCTTCACTGACCACCCTGTCTGGTGTCTCCCAAATGCAATTGACTTTATGCACTAAGTGGCCAGATTATAATGATCTCTGGATGCATAATAATCTGGTCACTCAGCTGAGTTCATGAATTCGTGCATGGGTGGGGTCTGGCCAGCCTGATCAGGGGGAGGGGACATGGGCGGTTGGCTGGTCTGCCTGCTGGTCAAACTCCTGGTTGAGGCGACAGTTTGCATATTAGCTTTTTATTATATAGGATATACACTGAGTGGCCAGATTATTATGCGTTCAGAGATCATAATAATCTGGCCACTCAGTGTATATCACTCTCAGACTAATTTTCTTAAAACATAATTAAAAATATATGTATATTTTATTGATCTTTTTACAGAGAGAAAGGGAGAGGGACAGAGAGTTAGAAACATTGATGAGAGAGACATCCACCAGCTGCCTTCTGCACACCCCCTACCGGGATGTGCCCTCGACCAATGTACATGCCCTTTACTGGAATCGAACCTGGGACCCTCCAGCCCACAGACCGATTCTCTATCCACTGAGCCAAACCAGCTTCAGCTTAAAACATAATTTTTATCACACCACCATTCTGCTCAGAAGCCTTTAGCAGCTCCCTGCTTCTACTAAACAGCGTCACAAACAGCCACTTGGCATCAGGGTCCAAGTCAATACCACTCCCGCTTCAGGCCCACCAGCTCTGCTGAAATAATTCTCTTTTCTGGGTTCTCATGGCAACTTTTCTGTACTGACCTTTATTTTATAATTGCTTGGGAGCATGTCTTATATCACCACCAGGAAGAATTTCCTTAAAGGAATGAGTTCTTGCTCAGATAGCAGAGAGGACGCTTTGCCTCAGTGAATATATAATGTTGAAGACCTGCTTAAAAAGACCATGTTTGGGAAATATTCTGAGGTGGGATTCATAGGACCTGGTGTTCTGGCTATCTACTGCGGCATGACACGCTATCTCAAACTTAGTGGCTTAACGTAACGATTTATTATTACCTCTCAAGATTCTGAGGGTCAGCTAGACTCAGCGGGGTGGTTCTCGCTTAGTCCCAAATGCAGTTGCAGGCAGAAGGCGGCTGGGCTGGAGTCATCTGAATGCTCCCCCACGTTGGACATCCAACACGGCTCCTTCACGCTCACCCTGCCCAGGCTCGGCTGGCCAAGGTCTCTGGGGGCTGGTCCAGCGCGTTGCATTCTCTATGAAGCTCCTCCATATTCATGGTCGTCTCAGGTTAGACTTCTTATGTGGTGGCTGACTTTCCCCAGAATGGACATTATCAAAACCCAGGTAGGAGTGGTGAGGCTTTTTGTTAATCTTGAAAATCACTTCCTCCCCAGTGCCAGCCCAGCTCCAGTGTGGGAGGGGCAGTATTACAAAAGATCGGGATATTGAGAGAGAGCCACCTTTGGAGGCCAGCTACTTCACCTGCTGACATTTCCAACATGGAAAACACCCTTATTTGAAGTGTTGAAGGTAGACGCTCAACATAGACTAATCAGAAGAACTGTAAAACACAGGGACAAGAACAGAAAAAAAAGGGGATCAGTCAATTATTGCTTAATACAGTCACAAATCTTTTTATTATATGTAGAGAGGGAGAGGGAGAGGGAAAGGGAGACGGAGAGGGAAAGGGAGAGCGAGAGGGAAAGGGAGAGGGAGAGGGAAAGGGAGACAGGGAGACGGAGAGGGAAAGGGAGAGGGAGAGGGAGAGGGAGAGGGAGAGGGAGAGGGAGAGGGAGAGGGAGAGGGAGAGGGAGAGGGAGAGGGAGAGGGAGAGGGAGAGAAGTATTAATGATGAGAGAGAATCATTGATCGGCTGCCTCCTGCAGGCCCTACACGGGGAGTGAGCCTGCAACCCAGGCATGTGCTAACCGCAATCAAACTGTGATCTCCTGATTCATAGATTGACGCTCAACCGCTGTGCCAGGCGGCTGGGCACCACAAATCTTTTTAAACACTTCTGGGCACGCGGTGGGGTCTATGTTGCCCTCTCTCCCTCCCTGAAACAGGGCAAGCTTTTCTGAGTGCTTGATTCCATGGAGAATGGCATAGTGATGCTATGTAACTTTCAAGGCAAGGCCCAAAGGGCGGGGATATTTCAGCCTCACTCACTGGGCTACTGGCTCCTGAAACCATCGTTTGTTTCTATGTGAGTAGCCTGACTTCCTTAGCTGCCATGCTGTGAAGAAGCCCAAATGAAGCCATGTGGGTGCTGACTAGACACTGTCACTCTGGTGCCCCCATTTGGATGTCATGTGGGCGAGGCTGGGAATTCCGGGCCCACTGGCTCTGGAGAGAGGTCTGAATTCTCAGAGGCTCACCGAGGGCCATGGAGTTGGCTGGGGCACTGGCAGGCAGGTTTTGTAGCCCCGATGCCCCTTTTAAAACAAGACTGAAGGTTGGGTTAAGACTTGGGGCGGTCAAGCATGAAGTCATAAGCAGGCAGGAGACAGAATGCCCACGCAGGAACTGTAGACTTCCTGCGTGCTCACCTCCCCACGCCGTCCCCCCTCCCCCGCTCAGTGCTCAGCGCCCTGTTCTGTCCTTGGGCTCGGCCTTACAGCTTTGCATTTTCCTGTGGAGCCCACCTAAAGGCCGAGCCCTGCGAGGGGCACAGAGGCGTGGAAAGCCGGTGGAGATGGAGTTGGCACGTTTGGCTAAAGCGAGACGGAAGCGACCTGGCGCGGGGACCACACTCCTTCCTTTCGTGCTTCTGCCACCGAGTCCCCGCAGCCAGTGGGACCTTCTTAGGGTCCCCTCCACGGAGCCCTCCCCTCCACGGAGTCCCCGCTCCACGGAGCCCCCCCTCCACGGAGCCCCCCTCTCCACGGAGCCCCCCCTCCACGGAGCCCCCCCTCCACGGAGCCCCCCTCCACGGAGCCCCCCCCTCCACAAAGCCCCCCCTCCACGGAGCCCCCCTCCACGGAGCCCCCCCTCCGCGGAGCCCCCCCCTCCACGGAGCCCCCCTCCACGGAGCCCCCCCTCCACGGAGCCCCCCCCCACGGAGCCCCCCTCTCCACGGAGCCCCCCTCCACGGAGCCCCCCCCCCACGGAGCCCCCCCTCCACGGAGCCCTCCCCTCCACGGAGCCCACCCTCCACGGAGCCCCCCCCTCCACGGAGCCCCCCCTCCACAAAGCCCCCCCTCCACGGAGCCCCCTCCCTCCACGGAGCCCCTCCGCGGAGCCCCCCCCTCCACGGAGCCCCCCCTCCACGGAGCCCCCCCCACGGAGCCCCCCCTCCACGGAGCCCCCCCCTCCACGGAGCCCCCCTCCACGGAGCCCCCCCTCCGCGGAGCCCCACCTCCGCGGAGCCCCCCCCCCACGGAGCCCCCCCCTCCACGGAGCCCCTCCGCGGAGCCCCCCCCTCCACGGAGCCCCCCCTCCACGGAGCCCCCCCCCACGGAGCCCCCCCTCCACGGAGCCCCCCCTCCACGGAGCCCCCCCCCACGGAGCCCCCCTTCCACGGAGCCCCCCCCTCCACGGAGCCCCCCCTCCACGGAGCCCCCCCCTCCACGGAGCCCCCCCTCCACAAAGCCCCCCCTCCACGGAGCCCCCTCCCTCCACGGAGCCCCTCCGCGGAGCCCCCCCCTCCACGGAGCCCCCCCTCCACGGAGCCCCCCCCCACGGAGCCCCCCCTCCACGGAGCCCCCCCCCACGGAGCCCCCTCCACGGAGCCCCCCCTCCACGGAGCCCCCCCTCCACGGAGCCCCCCCCACGGAGCCCCCCCTCCACGGAGCCCCTCCCCTCCACGGAGCCCCCCTCCACGGAGCCCCCCCCCTCCACGGAGCCCCTCCCCCTCCACGGAGCCCCCCCTCCACGGAGCCCCCCCTCCACGGAGCCCCCCCCCTCCACGGAGCCCCTCCGCGGAGCAGCAGCAGCAGCAGCGGCGGCGCCTGGAGAAGGAAGGAGAGGCCGCGGAAAAGGGGGGCGGGCGCCCGGACGGGGGACCCCGGCTCTCCGCCCCCACCCCCGCGGGGCCCCCTCTCTGACACCCAGTGGTGCGGGCCGGGCCTGGGGGCGCGGAGCACCGGGCGCCGGGGCGCCGGGCGCAGGTTGCGGTCCGCGGGGGCCGCAGTGGGACGGGGGCGGAGCCGCCAGACCCTCCGGCGCCCGGCTCCCTGGGGCGGACAGCGGAGCCCTGGGCCGCCTCCCGCCGCCCGCACCCGCCCGGGCCGCGCCCGAGAGCCCGGCGGAGAGGGGACCGGGTGGGGGCGCCATCGGGGGGAGGGGAGGGCACAGGGACCGGCCCCCGGCCCACCGCCGGCCGCGCCCGGCAAACAGGATCCGAGCGAGGCCATCTGTTGGGGGCAGGGGAGGGGGGAGGAGGAGGGGGGGAGGGAGGGCTGTGTGGACGCGCCTTCCAGGGCCGGGCCGTCCTGCAGAGCCTGCCCGGTCCCGCCTGGCTGCCCGGGGCCTGAAAACTCCATCCTTTCCCCCCACCCCATCTCCCCGGCCACGCCCGCCCCACGCACCCCCCTGCGGAGCTGCCGCGGGGGAGGGAGTCCGCGAGAGGACCTCGGGATCTCGATGCTCAGTATATCCGTGCAAGCTCTTACATGTTTTCAGGAAGCTTCCTTTTTATGAAAATGCCAGGGTCTGAACAGGTTGTCCTGGATTTTTTGGAGTAACTTCTTCAGTCCACTTCTACTTGATGCACCTTCTTATTTGTTTAAAAATATATTTTATTGATTTTTTACAGAGAGGAAGAGAGAAAGATAGAGAGCTAGAAACATCGATGAGGGAGGAACATCGACCAGCTGCCTCTTGCATACCCCCCACTGGGGATGTGCCCGCAACCAATGTACATGCCCTTGACAGGAATCGAACCTGGGACCTTTCAGTCCGCAGACCGACACTCTATTCACTGAGCCAAACCGGTTTCGGCATTGATGCACCTTCTTGTTTAAACTTGTACTTAAGTGCAGTTAGCATGCAGTGTAATCAGTGTGGATGTCAGATGTGCGACAGACTCAGCAGACCTCTGTGCACCCCGCTGCTCCCCACACCCAGGGCAGCAGCCACCTGCCCTGCCGCTGCCCTGACCGCACTGCGGAGAGATGGGAAGGGGCAGGTGGCCAAGCGAAACAGGCAGTTCTGCATTTCAGGAAATTTACAGGCTGCTTCCGGGTCTACAGAAGAGGCGACACAAGGCCTTCTCTGCAGGCTCCCTGCACATTCCACAGCGAGGGCCCGGCCTGGGCCAGGCTTAACATTTTCCTTTACACTTTTCCCCCCACTGGATACTCGAACTTGAATTTCTTTTCTGGAAACAATCACCTGGCAAGGATTAGCCCTAGCTACCACTAGGGAGTTACTAGACACAGCTGGATGCTTACACGGGTAGAAATGCGTCTTTTAAATGGAGTGTTCTGAAATGATTCACGCGGAATTCAGTGACCTATTTGTGGTAGAAGCCTTTGTTGCATAGCTATTGGTCAAGGCAGGGCTTTTTCAAAGTGGTAGAAATTACAACTGGCATTTAAGACAATATAAGACCTCTCATTTATAAAATGGAAGTACATATGCGTGTCTATATAATATAGATACACATACTAAGAAAGATGCAGCTTTAATGTGTCAAATGTGACTGCATTTCTCTCTCCAAAAAAAAAGAAAAAGAAAAAGAAAAAATATTTCTCTTATTCTCCTGTAATTCTTCTATTTTTATCTGTGTGCTTGAAGCAGAAAGTAGTCTAGGAAGATTGTAACT
Source organism: Pipistrellus hanaki (assembly GCF_964339955.1). Taxonomy (NCBI): domain Eukaryota; kingdom Metazoa; phylum Chordata; class Mammalia; order Chiroptera; family Vespertilionidae; genus Pipistrellus; species Pipistrellus hanaki. Next base: position 57,916,313 of record NC_140509.1, on the reverse strand, counting down.
ATTGCCCAGTGGCTGGCCCATAGGAAGCTGTGTAGGGAAGAATTAATTGTTGTAATTATTTAAGGATAACCATTGCAGCAGCAACAACAAGTGACTATACTTGACTTCCCTGGCATTTCACAATATGTGCATATAAGTTCCCAAATGGGCTAACGCTGTGTCTTCTTGTCCTCTCAGTGGCAAATGGTCTGAACTGAGCCCCCAGCCAGGGACTGAGTCTCCATCTGTGCTCAGCTAATGGTGACATTTCTCATGTTGGAGGAAACATGGCTTCATTGGACTTAGTGTGTGGTGGTCTCCAATTGAGTGCCATCTGAGGGGAATGTTAGGATCAATTTTGACTCTATATTTTCCATCACACATGTATAATATTAGATGTGTTTCCATTTGGCTGCAGAAGGTGTCCTAAGTGCTGCTAACAGGAGCTTGGATCCAGCAGGACGTGTTTGCATGTACTTCCAGAAACTCCACCGGCATGAGGGCTCAGGGAGTCCTGAGAGAGGCATTTGTTGACTTCTATCAGGAGACAAAGGCTCATCTCTCCATTTCCTGAGAAACGTCCAAACCTGTAGAGAAATTTTATGAGTTATTTGAGCCAAACTGGCAACATATGCCGGGGAGCAAGATCTCAGAGGCTCCTGAGATAAGCTATTTTGCAGCTTCCTTTATGCTTTTGAAATTACAGAATGTTACGTGGAAAGTAGGATGGAATTGGATAGCAGGATAGTTAAGATTTTGTGCTCTCTTGAGGATGGTTACTTAGAGCTGTGTTAACCTGGATAAACAGAAACAATGGAAAGGGCTTGCTTAACGCAGAAATATGCCTTTCAGTAAAGGAGTGATATGCCTGGGGTGTGACTCCCCACTATGACCTGCACAGTTGGAATTTATGATCAGATCACTTTCCATAGAACCCCCCCCTTTTAAAAAAATATATATTTTATTGATTTTTTTACAAAGAGGAAGAGGGAGGGATAAAGAGTTGGAAATATCGATGAGAGAGAAACATTGATCAGCTGCCTCCTGCACACCCCCTACTGGGGATGTGCCCACAACCAAGGTACATGCCCTTGACCAGAATCAAATCTGGGACCCTTCAGTCTGTAGGCCGACACTCTATCCACTGAGCCAAACCTGTTTCAGCAGAACCCCCCTTTTTTTGTCCACATAATCTATCCCAAAGAAGCACTGAAAAATATGAAAATCTGTATGCACAAGAATATTAATTGGAGCACTATCTGTTTATTAAAAACAATTCAAATGTCAGTGAAAAGGAGGCCATCAACTATGGTTACATCTACACAGTGGAACATCATACAACTGTAAAAAGAGGAGTAATATCTCTATATACTTCCATGAGATCTCCAGGGTATATTGTTAATGAATTAAACAATCTATCCATCTATTATCTATCTATCTATCTATCTATCTGTCATCAATCATCCATCTAACTCTAAACTACTAGTTTTGGTCCCTGAAGAGGCCTAGAAACAAGGATCCCATTAGGAATCCTAACACACAAATTATGATCTTCTAAGAACTAGGGCTTTTTATGGAAATACCTGGATCCATATTTGCATCAAGAAATGCTCAAGATTGCCCTGATCAGTGTGCTAAGTGGTTAGAACATCCGCCTGCACACAAAGGATCTTGTATTTGATTCCTGGTCAAGGGCACTTACCTGGAATATAGGTTTGATACCCAGTCCCCGTTGGGGTGCCTGTGGGAGGCAACTAATCAATGTGTCTCTCTCTAAAAATCAATGGAAAAAAATATCCTTGAGTGAGGATTAACAAAACAAAACAAAACAAATTACCAACAAACAAATAAAAAAGAAATGCTCAAAATGAACCTTAAACATCTAGTCATACCTGAAAACAAGAACACTATTGACAACTACAATTATGCCAGAAGTAGTCAGGAACACACTTGCAAAGGCTTTTATTTGACTATCAATGAAAATAATAACTTCAGTAAATTGAAGCGTATCAATTATATTTATGAGTTCATAATTGTTAGAGTCTCTGAAAGAGGTACGTAGGAGGCCAAAAGGTAAGTAATTATAAACTTACTAGGTCATCTGGGAAACCAGGTGAGTTGAGCCCCAAAATGGCACCAGCCCCCAAGGATGGGGAGTCAGAGATTTTAAGGACTCTAGACAGGCTTTTTCTCGATGGGGAATTTTCTGGGTGGGTCCGGATCTTGGGCAAGTCTGAAGGGGAAAGATAATGGTTTTAGGGAGTGGAATGTGGTCTTAGCGAAAGGCAATGTCGGTTGTGAAGTGGTCTAAAGGTCAGCCTTCCAGGGGAGGGGATACCGATTCAATGATTTGATCAGACCTAACAATATTGAGTAGCAAAAGGGAAGTTCCCTGGGAAGTGAGGTCAGAGTGATGACGAATCCCGAGGCAGGTAAGGGACGGCCCAGGTGAGTAGGGCAATGGTGTGAGCATGGGAATGACGGCCACCAGGCAGCAGAGCAGGGGTCCGAGATCAACCTTGGTGCACCGGCAACTGGCCTTGGAGGCCTCCAGGAGAGTGAGCAGGCCATGCTGGGACCTGGCCGGGGCACAGGAGGCCAAGAAGGTCACAGTGGGGTTGGGGTGCAGCAAGGACTGAGAGAAGATCACAAGTGGTTCTCACCATTAGGTTCACCTTCATGTTATTTTGTTCCTGATGCTGTGACCTGGGCTTTCATGTGTATTTATTCCTGATGAGCATTAATACCAAGGCAGGTGAAGTCAGTTACCCTGAGAATCTCACATTATTGTAGAAAAATCTAAGCACAGAGTTTTCCCTTTTCCTTTTTTTGTTTTGTTTTGTTAATCCTCACCCAAGGATATGTTTTCATTGATCTTTTAGAGAGAGTGGAAGAGAAAGGGAAAGACAGAGAAAAACATCAATATGAGAGAAACACATCATATGGTTGCCTCTTGCACGTGTCCTGACCAGGGCCAGGGCTGGGGAAGAGCCTGCAACCAAGGTACGTGACCTTGACCAGAATCAAACTCGGGACCCTTTGGTCTGCAGGCCGACCCTCTATCCACTGAGCCAAACTGGCTAGGGCTAATCAGTGGAGTGCCTCAATTGATTTTATTAGAAACCAAAAAGGTTTTCTGCTCCTTTATTTCAAGCAGAAATTTTGCCTGAAAACCAAGCTCATCTTGCGGGGATTCCTTCCTGAGAAGGGGTTTTCCCTCTCCACTGAAACTCTCCACAGTCCACCAATGATTCCTCTTCACTTCTGCTCCTCGGGAGCTAGGTAAGTGACTCAGCTGTTTGGCTTTCACTGTAGATGCTATCAGTCCTTCCGTGGGGGGTCTGTTTGGGCAGGGACGGGGCTGAGCTTGCTTGATTCCCTAAGCCCGATGCTTTTCCTGACTGAGGTGTTATGATTGAATTTATGTTTTTATGACTGCAGGCTTGTTTCCTGGCTTTTCAGATTTAAAGAAGCTATTTAAAATAATAAACTTCCTTCTTCTTTGTGATTGAATCTGAGGTGGTAATAAAAAAATAAAAATAAAGAACAGCTGTGCAGAGATGTGATCATGACTCCATAATTTCCAGTTAACTTTGAACAACAACAAAAGGCTGAAATGAAAGAAAATTAAAATCTTTCTTGGAGCAAAGATTCTGGTCAGCTCCACCCCTAACATTTTCAGTGTCCCTGATGTCCTGCATTGGGAGAGAACAGTGTGCACAGAGCTTAAACCCGGAGAAGCATTTGGTAGAGTTCCCTGTGAGCTAACCAGTCTCATTTTTGAGAAATCTGAAGCCCACCATCTCCCCCTCTTCTTCCTTCTCCATGTACACGCCTCCTGACTCCTAAGAAAAGTCAACTCTTCTGGAGCAAGCCTCGCCTCAGGACGAAGGCAGAAAGGAGTTGAACACTGATTTAAGGAAAGTGTATATTAGATAGCTTCCTTATCTTATGTAAAGCGCATGAAGACACACATTTTTATTATTTCAAATAAATACTCAATCCGATCTGTATCTAGTGGAGTGCCTTATTATAACGGGACCCGAGTCTTTGAAATAAGATCTGGAATGCCGTTCCCGCCTGCTTGTTTGATTCTGTGAAAGGCGTCTGGGAACTGAGATGCTTGCTCACTTCCCTGCTGAACTCACATGGCTAACGTGGCTTTCTGAAATTGAGCAGGGCCAATGTCTGATATCTGTCAATGGTTTGTATGTACACAGGGAGATGGCTAAATGGTTGTCCTCTGAGAGAGCTTTGTGAGAAAGGTGAGTCATAAGGGGTGTTTGATGAAGGAAAAGGACATTCAAGTGGAGAGGCCGGTGGAGGTGGTGGTGGTGGTGGTGGAGGCGGGTGTGGAGGGTTGTGGGGGACTTGGCATTGCAAAATAGGTGCCAGGTGACAGAGAGGGGTAAGTGGAATTCCACGTCTGGATCAGACATCCCATGCATGTCGTTAGGTGAAGGGGTGCTGTGGAAGTGGCTAGCTCAAACTCGTGACCAGGAGCTGTAATTGAAAGCAGTGGGAAATGGGCAACTTGGATCTAGGGAATGACTGAGTGGAACCTGTGGGTAAGTGATTGAGGGAGGGATGACGTCATTGAAAGAGACACGAGAAAGAGCATTCTTGGTCTCTAAAAGTGAATCTGGAAGGGAAGGAGTCCAGAAAAGGCTGAGGCACCTACAGTGGGAGCCCAGGGTCCATGCTGGGGTCAGGTCAGTAGCAGGGGAGGGTTGAAAGGATTCTATGCGGGGAAAGAATCGCTGTGAGAGCGCACCTCCAGGGTTAGTGACAAGGCAAAGAAATATTCAGGTTCCAGGGAAACCAAAGATCCCAAATCAGGAAAATGGGAGGAAAGTCCCACCAGGGACGCCCGTGGAGGAAGTGGGAGAAAGGGATTGCTGCCGTAAAAAGAAATCACCTCTGGATGTGGAATGTGACGTGTAACGACTTTTTGAGAAGTAAATGTTAGCAGGAAGTTGTGGTGCATAAAACATTTTGTCAATGCCTAAAGACCATGTTTAAATTTCATGTAGATTGTATAAAAGACTTTTCAGGAGGGTGTTTATTTTGGTGTTTACCTTACTGACGGCACTTTGGCTCACAAACACGCCTGTGAGCAGCTGCTGGTTTCTTTCAGAGAACCAGGTCCTGGGCCCTGGGAAGACACACGTGGAGAATGGCAAGGCCTTTAGTGTGAGGGCACCAGGGGCAAGAAGTAGATGAAACTGGGAAAGCAGGGAGGTTAAAACAGAGGGAGTGAATGTACCATGGAGACTTAGATTTTCCTCAGTGAGCACTGGAGAATAGCTGATGTTCTTTCAAGCCAGGGATTCACATGGGCAAATGCACATGTTAGAGAAACCCAGTGGAGGAGACCATACAAGTGAGACCACAGCCTAGAAGGGAAGTATTTAAATCACAACCAGAAATCTCATTTGCGAGAAAATATTAATTATGAGATTGCCTACATGGGAACAGCTGGACAATGTGGGCTAAATCCTCATGATTTTTGGACTTACCAGAGCTAGGATATTCATATATGGCTAGAATACTGAGTGTCATACATCAGCCAGGGGTTAATTTGCTCCAGAAATTGCAAAGAAAGCAAATAAGCACTTGAGTGAACAGAATCTTAAATGAAGAAGGGGTAAAGAATATTCTGGCTAAGACATAAATTATGGAGATTGTCTTTGTGGGACAGGGTTTAGCCAGAGGCAGAATCAGTAGGATGGTGTATATACAAAGAGGATTGGCTTACTGTCTGAGCAAGCCCCACATCCACAGGGCATATAGCCAGGAAGAGACAGGAACTAGCCAACTGGAAATCCATTAACTTGAGCTTGAGCTGAAGCTTGGAGACTCTGAGCTTCAGGAAGAGTTTAGTCACTCTTGAAAGGCCTTCCACTTGGCTAACAAGTCAGACCCAGCCAGGGTGATATCCCCTTTTGGATAGACAGTATCTCTAGCACATGCCTGAGTGGGAAATTTAAATTATGATCCATTTTGGCATTTTGGAACACCTGGACTTCTGTTGCTCTGCAGTGCTTCTTGTGCAGGTAATGATTGGCTGTTTACTGTGCTCTGAGCCCTGTGTGGGGAGCTGGAAAAACCAGAAACAAAACACCAATCAAAAAGGATATATTCACCCCTATGTTCATAGCAGCACAATTTACAATAGCTAGGATTTGGAAACAGCCTAGGTGCCCGTCAGCAAATGATTGGATCAAAAAACTATGGTACATCTACACAATGGAATACTATGCTGCCGTAAAAAAGAAGGAATTCTTATCATTTGCAGCAACCTGGATGGAATTGGAGAACATTATTCTGAGAGAAATAAGCCAGTCAATGAAAGAAAAACACCACATGATTTCACTCATTTATGGATAATAAAGAACATTATAAACTGATGACCAAAAAGATAGTTACAGAGACAGTAAAGCAACAGACAGACTGTCAAATTACAGTGGGGAGGGTAGGGAGAAATGGGGGAGATAAGAGATCAACTGAAGGACTTGTGTGCATGCATATAAGTACAACCAATGGACACAAAACTCTGGGAGGGAGGGTATGTATGGGAGTGGGGGGGGGCCAATGGTAAGATATGTACACACATAATACCTTAATAAAAAAATAAAAATAAATAGAAAAATAATTTAAAAATACATAGGTAAATTTGAACAAATACTGGTATTACATGATATTAAAGAATAAGATATATTCAGAAACAAAATAAGCCAAGCTCCCGCCCCTGTGAAGCTTATATTCTAACAGAAAAACAATTGAAGACGGGAAGTTTTGAGGGACAAAATAAAGGTGGAATGGGCATTATAGAGCCTATGGGAGTCGGGGGGAAGATGTTGTTAGAACAGTGCTCAGAAAAGGGCTCAGTGAAGGAGAACCCGGTGAGACAGATATGGGGGTGGAGGAGAGGGTGGGGGGGATGGAAGGAGGGGGAGGATCCCAGGTGGAGCACAGCAACTACGAAGGCCTGGAGGTGGAGCCGTACCTGGGCTGCTAGAGAAACACCAAGGAGGCCAGTGTGTCTGGCTGAGGGTGAGCACAGGGAGGGGTGAGAGGTGAGGGAACTTAAATTCCCGGAATAAAAACATATGCCATGCAGAGGATATCGAGAGCAGTGAAACTACTCTGTAACATACCAAAAGGGTGGATGCATGCCAGTATCCATGTGTCCAAACCCACAGAACGTACAACACCAAGAGTGAGCCCTAATGCAAACCATGGACTTTGGTTCATTATGACATCCAGTGTAGGTTCCTCATTTATAACAAATGTACCGCTCTAATGGGGGGAAGGGTAGATGGGAAATCTCTGTACCTTCCTCTCAATTTTACTGTGAACCTAAAACGGCTCTAAAATATTGTCTTCAAAAGAAGAGAAGAAATAACATACAGGTTTGCCATATAACAGAGAAGCAGTACGTTTACAGAAGACCTCTCTCAAGGAGAAAGAATGGCTAGAACCCTCACACCTGTTGTTCTCAATCTTCACCTGGAGGCCTCCTTTTCCTGCCTGAAGTGGGGACCACCTGCTTTTATAGCTGGTTTTGCCCCCAGGCTTCCCTGTAGTCTCTCTAACACTCTACTCCCTGTCCTTTTCTCAGCCAAAGATTTTATCTTCCTTCATTTAAAAATACTAATATCCCACATCCTTTGACTTGGCCAATTCCAAATACAAGATTTCATGTCTCCGCCATCATGCACATCGCCACCCCCGATGATTTTATAGCCAAGACCTTCAAACCCAAACAACTTTGTCCATAGCTACCTGGGCCCTTGCCTTGTCCCTTTCCCCCAACACACCATACACACACACACACACACACACACACACACACACACACACAGCCCAAGAGAAGGCCTGGCCCTGGCTTCCCAGATACATCTCTCAATTCTTCTTTCCACCTGGAAATGTTTAGCGTCCTCACCCATTTCCCCTTCTTCCATTTCTGTTTGGAAGACAGAGTGTAATTAGGTCTTCTCATCACCCTTTCAGAAAGTAAACCGTGCGTTCCCTTTATATTCCTCCCTTCAGAGATCTGACTATATTTACCCCCCCCCCCTCTTTCTTCTGGCATCTTCGCCTTTTCCCTCTCTGCTAAGTCCTTTTCTTGGGGTTTTAAACACGATAGAAATTCTTCTCTCTTTGGACACAAAAATAGCACTCCTGTAACCACACTGCCCCCTCAGGCACCTGCCCTATTCCTCCTGTCACCATCAGCTTCCTGCGAGAACAGCTTGTGTTCCCTTCCCAGCACTCACTCCGCCTTTCCAGCCACCGCTCTGCCCCTGTGCACAGTCTTAGTCTTCTCATAGCAGCTGGGATAATTTAATCTGCATATCCAGTGGCATCCTGCTTTTCGCCAACCAAAGGTTTTGTGCTATGGGAAAGGGGGGGTGGGGAGGCAATGGTAAGATATGTACACAGATAATAATTTAATAAAAATAAAAATAAAGTCCCTTCTCATTTCACACTATTCTTGATCATTTCATCCTTTCCTTGGGCTTCTAACATTATCTCTATTTGTATCCTTACATCTCCATGCCTGCATTCTCTTCCTAGGGCATAGACACGACTCCCAAATAACCAAAATGCAATAACGTAGGAAACTGCTCAATGTGAAGGTGGAGACAGATGGTCCCAGGTGGCAGATGGTGGGGGTGAGTAAGGCCCTCAGGGTGACAGAGGTGTGGAGGGATCCTGACCACCCACCCACCTCATCTTGGATCCTCCACACCATGCCACTTAGGCTGTGCTTTCCTTCTCTTTCCACATCAGGATCATCCTTCTCTCTGTTCTGTCACTTCCTCCCACAGCCAGGCTTTGGAAACTCCTTCCCAACCTTCTGGGCCTCGCCTCTGATCCCAGGCGCTCTTACAGCATTCAGTTCCACTTGGATCAACTCCAGCGGAGTTGCCTGTATGAACATATTGGTTATGTGGTATATATGATATACATAGTTTTAAATTCTTTTATATAATACTCCATGTCTGTGTGTATATACACACACAACATCTTCCTGCACCCTGAATTTTTCTCCCAGTAATATACTTTGGACAATGTTGTTTCTTCTTTTCAACCATCTAAACTTGCCGAGACCAGTTTGGCTCAGTGGATAGAGTGTCGGTCTACAGACTGAAGGGTCCCGGTTCAATTCTGGTCAGGGGCATGTACCTTGGTTGCCCTCACATCCCCAGTAGGGGGTGTGCAGGAGGTGGCTGATTGATGATTCTCTCTCATCGATGTTTCTAACTCTCTATCCCTCCCTCTCTCTCTTCCTCTCTGTAAAAAATCAATAATATATATATATATATAAAATAAATAAACTTGCGGTCAGCAAACTGTGGCTCGTGAGCCACATGTGGCTCCTTGGCCCCTTGAGTGTGGCTCTTCCACAAATTACCATGGCCTGGGCGAATCTATTTTGAAGAGCTGGTGCTAGAAAAAGTTTAAGTTTAAAAAAATTTGGCTCTCAAAAGAAATTTCAATTGTTGTATTGTTGATTTTTGGCTCTGTTGACCAATGAGTTTGCCGACCACTGGTCTAAACTAATCCATTCTACTGTCACACCATAATTTGTTGAACAGTCACCTAAAGTTGATTACTTGAATTTTTCTGATCTTTTGCTATAAAAATAATGCTGCAATGACTATCATTGGATTTCATCACTTTGCAAATGAGTTGGATGTTTGATCAACAATCCAGTGACAAGAAGGAGTAACATGTGAAATTCTGTTTGAGCTTGATGTTTTGTTGAGGCATCCTAAGCTTTTAGGCATTCACTGAAGAGCACTCTCTTTGCCTTTTTGGTCTTCTTTTGTACATGCCTGACTCATAGAACGAATTGTTTAAATTCTAAAATAGTTTGGACAGATACAAACAAGTTAAATGCCCCTGGCATCTGTTTCTTTATCCAAAATTTTTATGAAGACACACTATGAAGTTCAGAAGAAAAAAAAATCAACAAAAGAAAGAAAATTCCAAGTTCTATGGTTCCATGACTCTAAGGTATCTCTGCTGAGTGGCTCTTCGGAGACAAGCAAGCACATGTAGCTTTCCGAGGGTTGCTTTTCAGACTGAAGACAACAACACATGAAAACAATTACACAGAGAAAAGCCAAGAAAGGTTGAAAGAATTTTTAGGATAATATAATGCAGCAAAAACACAAGTTTAGAAACATCTTTGAAATTCAAACTAGATTTCCTGAGTTATTTTGGAATAGTTGAGGGCAGATGGTAAGAATCACACATGTAACATACCAACAATCCCTCCAGTTTTGTAGGGAAAGATGTGTGTGTGTGTGTGTGTGTGTGTGTGTGTGTGTGTGTGAGTATGTGTGTTTTCTTTCTTTTTTTTTTTTTTAAATATTTTTATTGATTTAAAAGGGGAAAGGAGAGGAAGGGAGACATAGAAATATCAATGGTAGAAACATTGGCTGCCTCCTGCACACCCTACACTGGGCATATGCCCTGACCAGAAATTGGACCTGACCTTCTGGTTCATAGGTTGACGCTCAACCACTGAGCCACACCACCGGGCTGTGTGTGTATGTTTTAAGAATATAGTGTTCAAGAAAAAAATTATCAGGCCAACCATTTATAATAAAATCTCTCCAAATTCCAAGAATAATTTGAAAAACGATGTTATCTGAGAATCTTAAAGTCCCCAAATACAAGCTAATTAGCGGAAGGGTGGCTTCATAGATTACTCATTACATCCAGTGTTTTAAATACCTGTTGCACAGAGATAAAAAAAAAAAAAAAAAAAAAAAAGGGTACCTGCACACCTTTTCTGCCCTCCTCTGGATATGATTACCCTCTGGTCAGCTCTTCAAAAAGGCAACCTTAGCAGAGAACGCCTCACCTTCGGGTCACTTCCTGACCTTCCTTCAGCCTCAGACCATGCAAAGTGAAAGGCCAGCTGGGCTGTAGGTCTCACATGAAGAAGACTTTCTCCGGGAGGTAGCACTTGCTCCTGCCCCTCAGATGAATGCACGTGGCCCAGTGGGCTCACTCTCCCCGCTCACCTCGGACCTTCAACGTGAACCACCGTGACCGGCTAGGAAAGCAGGCTTTCCAAGGGACACAGTTCCTCACTGGGTGTGTGTGTGTGTGTGTGTGTGTGTGTGTGTGTGTGTGTGGCTGGAAGCCTGTTTGCAGGAGAGCAGGCAACACCTCCTGAATGGGAACCTACATAAAGATGGGGACCTGCCTTCCTCCTGCTCCCTTATCATTTCCATTCTACCCTCACTTCGACTTTCTGTGACCTCTAACTCGAGCCCTCTCCTGTCTGACACACTGGACCAAGTACCAGCTTTGTAATCAAACAGATTAAATCCTAAACTGACTCTGTCACCCACATAGTGTGTGACCCTGGGCACATGAGGTCATTGCCTAGAAAAGTTAGTTCCTAGCTTCTCTCTCCCTCCCCTAAACCAAAAAACTATCCATGTTGCTGCAGAAAGGACCCTAAAGCTTGCATATTTATCAAGACAGTCCACATTTATATAGAAGATGCTCCTACAGAGGGAAGATGCTCCTATTAGAGGGACATAGGAACTGGGCAATTGGGGATAAAGATGAAAAGGATATTTTTTGTTGCATATAGGGTCATATATTTTTAATTTTATTCCTTTATTGTTGCATATCATTTTAAATGTCTACTGTTTGAATCACATAAATACATTATCCAGTCAATAAAACTATGGTAAGAAAAGAGCAAGAAATATATCTATAGAAAAATATTACTTTATGCAAATCAAATTTGCCCTTTCCACAGATAAAATATTACAATAAGTTTACTTTGTTTAATGTAGATTAGTTATGATAAAATTTTATTGGCATGGCCATAAATATTAAATGTAATGAACTTTATTATATCTGTATTATAGTATAGGCAATGAAATTTTTAAAATGGTATCATTTCAATTCCCCTTTTCATTCCATCCAATATGTCATAAAAACCTGAGTAACATGTTAACATTTGTAAAGCCACTTTAATGTTCTTCATATGTTCTGTGTAATTATGACCTCCACCCACCGACAAAGCCAGGGCCTGCGCAATGGTTCACTCCCCAGCTGCGGAAATGTGTTTTGACTTGTTCAAGGTCACAGAGCAAGCAACTGGCAGAATGGGGATTTGAACCTGGTTCTCCTGGCTCCGAATGATGACATGTTTCCTCTAATTTCAGGGCAGAATTCACACATGGAATGTTTAAATTTAGCTTGAGATACTAAAAAAAAAAAGAAAGAAAGAAAAATAAAGCGTAAATGAGGCTTCTATTGACAACACCATCATAATTCAAACATGCTGTAGTTTACATTTCAGAGGTCCCATTTCTCTATTCTTAGATCTCCAGTGTGTTGCCCAGAAGCACTTGCCACCATCTCAGCATCCAAAGAGACATATTTTTAGTATTTCCCTACTTTGAAAGGAGATCAGAGCACAGAGCTGGAAATAGTTGGTCTGGATAGAAAAACGTAAATCAAACCTTCTCTTACCCTGAAGAGTGTGATGAACTAGGATTGATGCTCTAAGTTAGCGTTTTTCAACCGCTGTTCCGCGGCACATTAGTGTGCCGCGAGATGTTGCCTGGTGTGCCGTAGGTGCAGACAAGACAAGAATTTTATAATTTTTCACTATTTTGTTTACTTAATATTTCATAATAAAGTAATTATAAAATACTTTCTTTGTGTTTATTTGATTCCTATTCAAGAGAATTACTTTATATATAGTCAATATAGGCACAGAGTTAAATTTTTTAACATTTTCTAATGGTGGTGTGCCTTGTGATTTTTTTCATGAAACAAGTGTGCCTTTGCCCAAAAAAGGTTGAAAAACACTGCTCTAAGTGGCTAGACATGCTATGCAGCACTCTACAAAAAAGATGACACCTACAGATTTAGTTCAATGTAAGGGAAAATGGTAAATCGGATTTTCATGTGTATGCCCATCATAAAAAATGTGAGGAAAGGAGAACGTCACTGACATATGTATCCCTGCTCCCACAGGCAATTCTCTTTTTATCAGTAACTAGCAAAAGCTGGTTTTCTCTAATTTGATGTTGCCATTATCTTTGGTTGAATACAACTGAGTTTTTTAGTGAAAAACATTCTGTTTAGCCCTGGCCCCGTGGCTCAGTTGGTTGGAGCATTGTCCCATGCACCAAAGTGTCAAGGGTTTGATTCCCTGTCAGGGCACATACTCAGATTTTGGGTTCGATCCCCGGTATGAGAACATATGGGAGACAACCAATCAATGTTTCTCTCTCTCTCCCCCCCTTCTTCTCTCTATGAAATCAATAAAGTGCTCGGTCCTTTGGCATTGCAATGAAGCAACTGCTGATGTAAAGAAAGTTTGGAAGGATTGTGGTCAACTCATTTCATGTTCCAATAAAAAAAATACACACATATATATATATTAGAGGCCTGATGCACAAAATTTGTGAAAGAGTAGGCCTTCCTTCTCCTGGCTGCTGGCACCAGCTTCCCTCTGGCACCAAGGACTTGGGTTTCCCTCTGGCCACCAGCAGGCACCCAAGACCCAGGCTTCCCTTTCACCCTTAGCTTTGTCCAGAAGATTGTCAACCAAATGGATCACCAAACAGGCCAGGCCGGCAGGGCAGTTAGTGAGGGTCAAACAAATGTCAGCTGAGCATTGCCTCTCACAGCTAGGTGTTGGCAGTGCCAGGGCAGGAATGTAGGCTCCGTGACTATGGCGGGGGCGGGGGGGGGGGGCACCTTCCTATGCTGCACCATATGGCTTCTGAGGGCTTGTGTTTAGTTTCCATTTAATTGAAATTCTTGTAGAAGATCATTGGCAATAGCATTAGCAGTAACCAGCTCTTTTAATTGTCAGAATAATCTTGTCTGGTTTTGTGCAGATGCTGTCCTGCTCCCAAGGCAGCTGTGAATGTGTGAACTCCTCCTCGCGATGTGGACACTACCAAATAGTAAGCAGCGCGGAAACCTTGTAAATCACCAACAGATTACTGCTTCTGTCTGCCAGCGCTTCCAATGCCAGCCAGCCTGGGGCTTTTGTAAATTTTGTTTTGTTTTGTTTTTATTGTGTTTTTTTTTTTTCTACCGGAAAAAGTTGTGATTTAGAGCAAGTCTTTATGGGCTGGGAATGAAGATATAGGCTCTCACCAATTAATGAGCTTGACAACCTGGAGAGCACAGACCTGTTATATATGCAAAAATGAACAACTCCAAAACTAGGGATCCTTTTCTCCTTCCCCTTTTTTTAATGATCTAGGACTAATTTAATAAAGCTGTCTTAATCTGGTCATAATGCTGGATGTGGGGAGGAAGGCCAGAGGAGTTAAGTGAGAGTCCCTGCTCTTTGGGGGCAAATGTAAGAAGTTTGGATCTATGACCAAGTCTGAGACACTCCCAGGATAGGCAAAAAAATAAACCTGAAAATTTTTATTCACATATGCTTCTATCTATGTGGAAGTCCCAAGGATGTGAGTGACATTACCTGGTGGTTAGATGCATTTCCCCAAATGCAAGAGTAAAAGTCTTGCCCCTGTTTGCGGACACCCATTCTGTCCGTTTCCCGCCAATGCCTCTGTCAGCTGGTCCTCAGTTTCTTCTCTGACCCACATTTCATAGATGCTCCTCAGAATCCCCACTGCTGCGAGGCCACCTGAGCCATGATTCCCATACAACTACTAGTAAAATGAGATGAGAAAACACAGACAGCACCCTGAGAACCACGGCGCCCGGCCAACCACTAGCGCTTTGTGCTTCTGAAGGTCCGAGGCCTCTTCCACATGACCCCTGGCCACCTGCCACTCCGAAGGGGCTGTTAGGGTTTTGTTTGTTGATTTTTGTAGGTTTTGCATTATTGCTATCTAAACAGCTATACACTGTATCCTCTAATCCAGTCCTCTGTGAAGCATGCATTTTTAAAGATTTAGATCAGTTCTTATATCTCTATCAATTTTAACCGAGCAATGTGTTCTGTTATATGCTGTGAATTTAGATTTAGCAGGTCAACTCCTATTTCAACACTATGGGGTTTGGAAAGGACCCTAGAGAAGCCAATAAGAAACCACACCTCTCAGGAAGTCTGGGCAAGTCCCTTTACCTCTGTTTTCCCATCAATCACCAGGGCACTGCTCACGCCACACAGGTTCTGCCCAACCTCAGGGAGCGTCATCATACCTGAGCAGCAGGCAGTCTGTCTATAACAGGACTGGAGGTGGGCACAATCAATGAGCTTCAAAGTCCCTTGGAGCTAAAATTTCATCATTATGACTATGTGGTACTCCCATTTTTCTCTAAACTTTCTGCACATTTGCTTTTTATTTTTATCTGTTTATCTATCTATCTATCTATCTATTTATTTGGTATTGCAATGGTGGAAATTTATTGAAGAACAAGCACAGACTCCCATGTGGGGAAGGGAAAGAATCTCACAGCCCAGACTCGCATGTGGGGAAGGGGAAAGAGTCCCCCACATTTGCTTCCTGAAGCTTTAATTTTCACTGGTTATTTTTAACGTATGTTCTGGACTAAATTTGGTTTGAGAAATACCTTTACTTTTTTTTTATTGATTCAATGCTTTCAGAGATAGGGGAAGAAATATATATATATATATTGATTTGTTGTCCCGACTTATTTATAGATTCATTGGTTGCTTCTTTTCTTTTTAAAATATATAAAATATATTTTATTGATTTTTTTTTTTACAGAGAGGAAAGAAGAGGGATAGGGAGTTAGAAACATCGATGAGAGAGAATCATTGATTAGCTGCCTCCTGCACACCTCCTACTGGGGATGTTCCCACAACCCAGGTACATGCCCTTGACCGGAATCAAACCTGGGACCTTTCAGTCCACAGGCCGATGCTCTATCCATTGAGCCAAACTGGTTAGGGCCATTGGTTGTTTCTTGATTGTGCCCTGATTGGGAATCAAACCCACAACCTTAGCATATTGGGATGATGATCTAACCAACTGAGCTACCCAGGGAGGAGAAGGGCCTAAATAATAGTTTTGAGTTTACGTTTATAGGCTACTTTATGTAAAAATATGAAATAGTAAATATTAAAAATGTTTTATGTTTTAACTTCCTAAATCCTACCAAAATAACAATTCCACATTCACATACGTAGCATGCCATAGAGATCACCTATACAGTGATTTACACTGAAATTTCTAAGACATTTAAATTGATTATTAAATGCCAAATCCTGTTGCTTTGCATTATAATTCTAATGGGATGGTCGCAGGACTTTAACTTGGCCATAAACAGTGTGTGCTCTGGAGTGAACCAACCTATGAAGGTGATTGGTTTTGGAACTCAACCAAGTGAGGTTAGTTACTTAATTGCTAACAAGAAACCCTTGGCAAAATGATTCTCCCGGTTAAGTGGCCCTAATATTGTTAGAATCCAGCTGTTTTTCTGTACATAGCAATACATGCATGTGAAGTTACTATACTTCATGTTCAATCAAAAGGACACATTGAAACTTCCAAGTTTATTGATATCATGCTGAGTAACATCAGGTAGCTTTTCCTTTCTTTGCGATTCTCACTCAAATAGTATTTACAGCGCATGTGCCAGGCCTGGAAGTCTTCAAACTCAAAGCACAGCCTTTCCTGCTATAAATTAACCCGTTTCCTTTTTGGTCTAAAAAAAATGCTGAATTAGCACTCCTCTCACAACCTCTTCACAGAATTTGTGATTCTTTGGTCTTATTATGCTTACTATCTCTAGGAAAGGACATGTTTAAAGCCTCTACCATTTTAATGGCTCGGTTAGAATCTACACCCAACTTAAAAACCTGGCGGAGTATTGCTTCTGAGATTGAGTCTTGCTAATGATACTGTGCTTTACATATATTACTACCTCATTTAATCCTCACACTCCAGAGGTAGTTCTGTTGTTTTTACAGAACATTTTACAGGCGAGGAACTGAGTCATAGAGAGGTTAAATAGATTGCCCAAGGTCATGGCACTAGAATCCAGCATAGCAGAATCTGTGCTCATAACCACTGCTCTGCATTTCTTATCCCTACGTTTAGCCCACTTGTTTGGTAGTCAGATTTCTAAACACAGTTAATGCACACACATACATAATTGCCTTCAGAGCATTCTTCAGGTAAGTAGTATTACTGCAAGTCTGAAGGCAGGCTTGTTCAGGAAACACACTCAAGTAATCTGAGAAAAAAAAATTATTCTCTGGCCGAAACCGGTTTGGCTCAGTGGATAGAGTGTCAGCCTGTGGACTGAAAGGTCCCAGGTTCGATTCTGGTCAAGGGCATGTACCTTGGTTGTGGGCACATCCTTAGTAGGGGGTGTGCAGGAGGCAGCTGATTGATGTTTCTCTCTCATCGGTGTTTCTAACTCTCTATCTCTCTCCCTTCCTCTCTGTAAAAAAATCAATAAAATATATATTTTTTAAAAATTATGCTCTGACCATGCCTAGCCCAGCAACATATCCCATCTTCCCCTAAACCATTCCCACCCTGTCCTTTTGCAAATGGTGCTTTTGATGGTCATCTCCTTTTTTCTTTTTGCATTTTAATTTTTTTATTGGTTAAGGTATTACATATTTGTCTTCATCCCCCCCATTACCTTCCCAACCCCCATCCCTACTTCCTTTCTATTTCCTTTTTTTTAAAAAAATATATTTTTTATTAACTTATGAGAGAGGGGAAGGGAGGAGAGGGAGAGAGAAACATTAAGGTGAGGGAGACATTATTCTGAGAGAGAAAGATTAATCAGCTACTTTCTACATATTCTGTGCTGATGATAGAGCCTAAATCCTGGGCATATGCCCTGACTGGGAGTTGAACGGGTGACCTTTTGGTGCAAGGGAGGGATGACGCTCAACCAACGGAGTCACACCAGTCAGGGCCGATGGTTATCTCCTTTTTTTAGAGTGGAATTTCACTGTAACTACCAGATATTGTGTGTGCAGCATTTAAAAACGAACTAAATAAAAATGCAGTAAAAATATACAGGTTACATAGAAAGCTATAGAATATTTTAGACTCGAATTGGTAGTTAAAAGTATAAAAAACAATCCATAAAATGACAAATGTAAAAATAATATATTATTTTGAATTTCCTATAAGACTCTCTTAGGAACAATTCTCTGCATGCCATATTCACCTCAACCACTACATGGTATAAATGTGTATTTGCAGACCATTGAGGCAAAGCTAATAACTTCAAAGTAATAGAAATAAAAACAAACGGAAACCACAGTTTGAAGGCTAAAACCATATTTTCTATAAATCTGAATCTTAGTGCTTAACCCGCCAGCGTGTCCTTGGCTTCTGAATTGAGATACAGCGCTTCCCAGTGTCACTGGTGAGCTTTCCTGGGCTCACTTCTACCCCATCTCTTGAGCGGGTTTCCAGTCAAGTGCCATAGATATTCTTGCAAAGGCCACTAAATATAGCAGCTTTTATCACAGCTCATCTTTTCCCAAGGCAAATCCTATTCAGGGTGGAAAGAAAGCTCCTGGCTAATTTATGCGCTTAGAAAACCAACACAGATAAAGGAGTATCCTTTAAAATCACCACCATGCTGAAACATAATCAGGAACTGGGAGAATTCAACAATAGAAGGAAGTCAAATAGGCTGACCTTTCCCAAGTTGTTTGAAAACAGACATGTGAGTAGAAGTTATTGGTGTGGTTTTGTGGCAGCTTCTGTTTTCCTGAGGATTTGGGAATTGGAGCAGGGAGGTGGCCTATTCTTTAAACTAGGAATAGAACTAGAAAGAATCACAACCATGCTTCTGGAGGGAGAGGTGGGGAGTTTTTCTAGCTGGGATCCATCTCCCCAAATGACACACATAGAATCACCAATCAAGAACATAAACCAAGAGTATTATTTATCCCTTACTCTGAGCCTGCACTGTCCTGCACGTTGCAGAGCTCGAGAAGAGCAAGGATGCAAAAGGAGTATTAGAATGCACTGAGTTCTTAAATGGTCTCTCCCACCAAAGAACTTAACATTTAACAAAAAAATGGTTGTATTTTAAGCACATTAGAAAGTAGTTAATTTTTAGCATTAGTTGTCAGTTTAAAAATTATTCTTTTTTCTTTTTTCCAAAAGGATCTCGGTTTATCCTGCCTGAAAACTAAAAGGTTTTTTTTTTTTTTTTTTTTTTTTTTTTTTTTTTTTTTTTTTAAGCTTTTCCCCCCCAAAAGAATCTCAGTTTATTTTGCCTGAAAACTAAAAGCTTTTTCCCCCCCAAAAGGATCTCGGTTTATTCTGCCTGAAAACTAAAAGCTTTTTTTTTTTTTTTTTTTTTTTTTTTTTTAAGTTATTCTTATAGTATCTATATAAACTGTTAAATTCTTGGGTTTTTTAACATGATCTCAAATACCTTGTATGTAATATACTGTATTGTCTGTCATCTAAGTTCATTAACAAATTATCAAAGAGCAGGGGCTGCTGAAACCGGTTTGGCTCAGTGGATAGAGCGTCAACCTGCGGACTGAAGGGTCCTAGGTTCAATTCTGGTCAAGGGCATGTACCTTGGTTGTGGCACATCCCCAGTAGGGGGTGTGCAGGAGGTGGCTGGTTGATGTTTCTCTCTCATTGATGTTTCTAACTCTATCTCTCTCCCTTCCTCTCTGTAAAAAAATCAATAAAATATATATATATATATATATATATATATATATATATATATATATATATATTTTAAAAAAGAGTAGGGGCTATTGTTATATATATATATATATATATATATATATATATATATATATATATGAAATTCATTTTTTACAGAGAGGAAGAGAGAGGGATAGAGAGTTAGAAACATCAGTGAGAGAGACTCATCGATCGGCTGCCTCTTGTACACCCGCCACTGGGAATGTGCCCGCAACCAAGGTACGTGCCCTTGACCAGAATTGAACCTGGGAACTTTCAGTTCGCAGGCCAACGCTTTATCCACTGAGCCAAACCGGTTTTGGTGAGTAGGGGCTATTGTTAACTCATGTGTTTTAGTTGGGTGTATAAACTATAGCCACTAGAACCACGCCCAGTGTTGTAAGTAGACTTACCAAATTTATACTTATCAGTCCAAAAGTAATACCCCCAAATAAAACTAGCAATACACTTCCAATACACTACCAATACTAGAAGCAGAACCCCATGGCCAGTCATTCCGTGGATTGTTCCTTCATCCAGAATTGTCCCACATTTGAAATCTGCTTCAAACCAATAATCAATTATCTTCTATTTGTCTAACCTCACCACCCTTACTCCTATGGCCGCCCTCTGACCTTCATGGGTGCTGCTGGTTTCCCATGGCCTCCCTTTCCTTCTGGCTTCCTGTCAGGATTTCATGGCCCATAGCTTTGAATCTCTCACACCAGCCTCCTCCCACATTCTCTTGTCCTCACACACCTATCCTGTTTATCCACAGTCCTGGATCAGTTTTCTCTGTATCTGAGTTGGCAGATAAAACATTCATCACTGTGCTGATAGCAGCATTGTAAACTCATCTATTTTTTTTACCTAGCTAACCTACTGGCTCTTACTGCTCTTATTCATTTCCAACTCATTGCCAAGCCTTTTGAGTCTCTTCCAACCTTCTTTTTATCCTTAAAACTCATATTTAAGGGATGCCCTCTCCTCCTCTTTTACATAAAACGAAAATAAAGGCCATCAGTATTGATCCCTCTCAATTTCTTCTTACTGCACTTTACCAATATTTGCAGGCCGTCCTCTCATTCCTTAAACCTTAGCACAATCTGCTAACACAGCCACTTCTCTGAATGGCCGCCCTGGCTCATTCTCTCAATGCTGATAGTCAGAGCTCTGTTTTCCTAGCTCCCATCACACTATAAGAAATATAATTACTATCAAAATGATAGGTTTTTAGGAATATATTTTAAATCCCCTGCTCTCTACTAGATAGATCTTAATGTTTAGTACAGGAAATAAAGACTATCTTACTTAACCTGTTACAATCTTTATGGTTTACCTTTTTCAAATAGACAATAGGTACATATTGTACAAAATTCAACAGTTACAAAGAGAAGTCCGTGAATATTCTTCCACTCCTGGGCCTAGCTACTCCATTTCTTGTGTATTCTCTAAAGATATTCTTGGACACAGTAAGCAATAAGTATGTTCTCCTCCACCCACACTTTTATATACACAGATACTATCATATTATACACAGTTATACACCCATCCATTAACAATGAATACCAGAAAGTATTCCAAATCAGTATGTAAAACATTAGCTCTTTCTATTTTATAGATACACAGGGTGGTAGATCAAAGATCATCACAAATTCTGTGTCAGAGGAGATAGAGTCGACTTCTCTCCTCTTGTATGGGGTCTGGCCTCGTGACTTTTTTGTCAATAGAATGAAGTAGAAGTGACGCTGTGTAACTTCCAAAGCTGACCCTCCCTGGAAACGCTCCCTCTTGGAAGCTGGCCATCTTGCTGGAAGAAACCCAAGCCCTGAGGAGAGGCACATGGAAGAGAACTAATGCTAACATACTCTGCTCTACAATCCCAATTGGTTTTCCATCCCACAGCCAGCACCAACTGCCAGCCATGTGACTATCTTGGACAATACAGCCTGGTTGATTCTCTAGATCACCAGACATGATCCCATAGGACAGAACTTTCCAGGTAAGCCCAGTCATACACAGAGTTTTGAGGGGGGAAAAAATCAATCATTGCTATTGTTTTAAGCCATTATATTTTGGGATGGTTTATGAATAACTGTAAGTTGCCAAAAAAACACATCGTATTTGTGTTGATTCAGTTGGTTGGAGCATTGTGCTATACACCAAAAAGGTTGCGAGTTTGATCCTGGTCGGGCACATACTGGAGGCAACTGATGCACGTTTCTCACATTGATGTTTCTCTCTTTCTCTTTCTCTCTCTCTCCAGCTCTTCCTCTCTCTAAAATCAATAAAAGATATCCCTGGATGAAGATTTAAAACAAATACAGTATTCCATCATATGAATATACTCTAATTCATTTAGCACAACCTCTACTCATGGACATTCAGGTTTTGTCTCTATTCTTGCTACCCTTTTGCTGTTACAATGAATGCTGCAATTAATAATAAGAAAGAGCTAATTTTGTATATGTGAGTGTATCTGTGGGATAAGTTCCCAAAAGTAGGATTTCTTGATACAAGAGAAAGTGCACTACTTAT
This sequence comes from Pipistrellus hanaki, assembly GCF_964339955.1. Classification (NCBI taxonomy): domain Eukaryota; kingdom Metazoa; phylum Chordata; class Mammalia; order Chiroptera; family Vespertilionidae; genus Pipistrellus; species Pipistrellus hanaki. Next base: position 57,894,150 of record NC_140509.1, on the reverse strand, counting down.
AGTTTTGATATTATGATTGTTATTTCAGAGATTTCACTAACTTAGATTTTTAGCAATAATACATGAAAGTCACTGTTCTCCCACATTCTCACTATACATTGTATGTTATCTTTTTTTTTTCATTTTTGTTAATCTAATAGATAGAAAATAGTATAATTTCCATTTGCAGTTCTGTTTCTTATAAATGAAATTGAGCATAATTTAATATATTTGAGAGCCACTTACATTTTCAGTCCATATCCATTGCTGAGACTCCATTGGGATGTTGCTATTTTGTTTTTGAAATATATTTTTATTGATTTCAGAGAGAAAGGGAGGGGGGAGAGAGATAGATACATCAATGATGAGAGTCATTGATCAGCTGCCTCCTGCATGCCCCCTACTGGGGATGAGCCCACAACCCGGGCATGTGCTCTTGACTGGAATTGAACCCATGAATCTTCAGACCACAGGCTGATGCTCTATCCACTGAGCCAAACTAGCTAGAGTTGGGATGTTGGGTTTTAAAAATTAATTTATAAAATCTCTTCAGAGAATTTAACTCTTTATTTACAACATTTTATAAATATTTTTTCCCCAGCTTATTTTTTTTATTTTTATTTTTTTGACTTTACTTGGAGTAGCTCTTGCCATGTATAACATTTTGTTTTTATGTGGTCAAATTATTCAGAGTGGGGTCTTTCCCATTTTGACAGTTAGAAATTCTGCCCTGGACCTTTCTAGCACTTCTTTTTCATATTCTGACGTTGTTTTAGTACCTAAGTCTTCTCTATGATGTAGATCCACACCCCTCCACCCCCACAGCTTTTGTTGTATTTCATAGTGTAGTTGTAAGTCTTGCTTGTAGCTCTTATACTCCTCAAGGACAGGAAGCCTGTCTCCTTTAGGGCCCTATCCTGAAAACTTAGCACAATAGCCATATAAAAAAAACTCTCAATACGTATTGATAACCTTATGGGAAAAAACAAAAAACATTAGTCCAGCACTGAGTTCCACAGATAAAACTGCTGTCTGACGTCTGGGAGGAATTTGTTGAGAACAAACAAGGAAGCTACATTTTGAACAAGCGTGTTGGAAAGGCACTTAAGGCTCAGTGATATAGGGATACCTTTGTCTCTTTTCTCCAGCTATATTTTCTATCTACCAGAGGTGACCGTTCTTCCTTCTGATGGCAGTTAATCAATGGAATGCCTCAGGAAGATCTAATTGTCACCCTGCTCACACAGACCTCTATAAGAGGTCTAAAATGCTGGTGAGTGGGTAGGCACTTTAAAGTCTATCACAAAAATTAATTTTAATTGCTTTCCATCCTGGCTACATGATCTCCCAACTCCTCGATAGTGGTATAACTTTGTATAGAAACATTAAGGAAAGAGACAAACCAACTCTGATATGACCTCTTAAAAAACAAATGTGAAATACATCCTAAACATCCTATAAACAAATGTGTGACATTCAAAACACAGGAAACATGTTGTTTTTGGTGCTGCCTCTGTTCTCCCAAGGAATGTCACTGCCTCAAATCCTTCCTCAGTAGACGCTTTCTGCTCTTATCAGTCACCTTCAGATTGACCTAATGATCAAAACTCCTTGCCACCTGATTGCCCCTCTAACTCTAATATTCCAGTGGCTAATGTTTGTAATGGTTCTTTTTAATCTCTCTGGTATGAAAGTACATGTGAGAAACATGTGTGAAACGTGTGCACTCAAAAAGAGATTTTTTCTTCTTCTTTTCATTCCCGTGTGCTTTAGTTAGATGAGGAAATGTCTCAGAAATGAAGGTTCAGCAAGAAACGTGAGAAGCCGCTGATATTACTTGGGATGAGATATGGCTGAGGAGAACACAGAGGATGGCATGAAGTCTTTCTTCCCAAGAATAGCCACTTCCCCTGAAAAACCTATGTAAGTGATACAAATAGTAATTCTTTTTATTTAATTGCCCTTAAATGAATGAGGTAAATTTAGAAGCTATATATCAACAAATTTTTAAAAACATTAAAATTGAGATTTTTAAAAATTCTTAGCAATAACGTATGCTTTCAATATATCAGGAAGAAGAAGAGAAAAGGAAAAGAAGACATATTTGTACTAATGTAATCCAGATCACGAGCTACATAGCACCCCACAAACTGGGAGAAAATGACATGGTCATGATAATTAATTCATTTTTTCTAGTCAGTAATTTATACTTTTTAATCTGAACTGACCAAATCCATAGTTTCCTCTTTATTTCATCAAGTGTCCTCAAATGTTATCTGTTTTACATTATCTATTGTCTCATCCAATGCTTGTCAATCTTTCAAAAAGACTCAAATAGTTCTAGTTGGTAGTTTGCTTAGAAAAGAATATTTCTATGGTTGCTTAAAGTCAACATTTTCAAAAAGCTGTCAATCCTGCCATAAGAACCTCTGGAACCTACAGTATGATTTAAAAAAAATTTTTTTTAGAAGTGCCAGTTTCACTGCCCCATTCTCTGGGATAGGTGTTTCAGCATTCCACTAGGGAAATTAGTACTGCCTGCTGACCAACACCTTCTACTTAGCGCACTGCTTCAGCAAGTGCCAGCATGCACGTCTCCTTGACTGGTGACTGCCGAGACTCATCATGCTCATAAATTTCCAGACATTTTTCTTACATGAAGTAAGGTGTTATGTAGATACATTTTTATGGCCTTTAAATATAATTATACAGCATTAATTAGAGGGTAAGAAAAAAATTGCAATGCTTCCCATTTCTTTGAAATTGTGTAAACAGAAGGCTTCTGGATATGGCACGCCAACTAAAATTTAGGGATGTGCCAACCCTGAAATATGAATATCCATTTCATTTGAGTAAAGTAAATAAATACTGAGTTCCCTTTATCTTTTAGCACAGTGCCAAGTAGCATCTTAATAAAATTTAAACTGATTTTATTTATTGGATTTTATAATTTTAAAAGACAATCTACCACAGTCAATTTGAGCATCACTTATATTGCTTGCATCAAATAAGTTTAAATCTATAAATGTATAATGATACTAAACCAACAAATTCCATCATTGGTCACCGTTGGAGAATATTAGGGAACCAACTTAATCATAAAGAATCAAACATGGTTGATGAAAGAGTACTCTTTCTAGAACTGACTGAACCAATAAATAAAAAGGAAATGACAATTAATATAACACCATTTGGCAATCCTTAAATTAATTAAGGGATTTAAGTAAAGATCAATAGCTTCAAACATTTCAAAAAGAGAAACAATTAGACATTATGTACCTCCTGACAGAATTATACTCCATCCTTTGAACTTGAATCAGATCAAACCTTTAGATCTATTGGTCAATTTATAGAAAATACAAGAAATGCAGAAAAGACACAGGAATATATTGAATGACAGCATGAGGTGCAATTGGCAAAATTCATACTGTGGAAAATGTAGAACAACTCAGTTTCTTGCATAAATAAATTGCAAGAAAAGGAGTTGGATAAATTCAGTCCTAACATTAAATAATATTTTTAGACAATATTTTATGATTTGCATCCAGAGAGCTTTTCCATCAGTCCATTAATTAAGAATTAAGATAGAGTTATAATCTACTTATAAAATTTTTAAAATATATTTTATTGATATTTTACAGAGTGGAAGAGAGAGGGATAGAGAGATAGAGAGTTAGAAACATCGATGAGAGAGAATCATCGATCAGCTGCCTCTTGCACACCCCCCTTTGGGGATGTGCCCGCAACCCAGGTACATGCCCTTGACCGGAATCGAACCCGGGACCTTTCAGTCCACAGGCCGACGCTCTATCCACTGAGCCAAACCGATTTCGGCTACTTATAACATTTTTAATGTTGCCCCATCCGGTTTGGCTCAGTGGATAGAGCTTCGCCGGCCTTCGGACTGAAGGGTACCAGGTTCGATTCTGGTCAAGGGCATGTACCTCAGTTGCGGGTACATCCCCAGTAGGAGGTATGCAGGAGGCAGCTGATCAATGTTTCTATCTCTCTATCCTTCTCTCTTCCTCTATTAAAAAATCAATAAAATATACTTTTAGAAAAATTTTTTAAATGTTGTTTTTCTTTTCTAGGGTAATAACAATAAAATTCTCAAGCCAGAAAGCGCTCTCTATTTCCATTGAGGGAAGAGAAAAAGCAAGCATGTAAAATTCTTTACATCCTCAGGTAAGGACAGTCCATTTTCCCATTCTTACCCTAGTCATGGAAGAGTTTGCTAGGCAGCCATAATAAAATACTACATACCGGGTGGCTTAAACAACAGTTTTCCCACAGTTCTGGAGCCAGAAGTTCAAATTCAAGGTGCTGAGAGGTTTGGTGTCTTCTGAGGCCTCTCTCCTAAGGCTTGTGGGTGGCCACCTTTTTGCTGCATCCTCTCATGGTTCTTTCTCTATGTGGGTGAGCCCCTGGTGACTCTGTGCTCCCCACCCCTCCCACCCCCCCCCCCACCCCCACACACACACTTTTTTTTTTCTTTTTTATAAGGACAGCAGTCAGATTGGATCAGTGCTCATCCTAGCAGCCTTATTTTAACTTAATCAGCTCTTCAAAGGCCTTGTCTCCAATGCAGTCACATTCTAAGGTACTATGGTTAAGACTTCAATGTGGACTTAGCGGGGACATAATTTTCAGCCCATAACAAGTCTATTCAGAATCTCACTATATTTATTTGTAATATCAATGTCATATGCTTAAAAGGTTTGAAATTTTAAAAGTCAACCTTGGCTCAAAAGTTAAGTCCTTGAAGTTCATGAAATTAATTACACAAGCTGCCCTTTGCAAACAGTGTGTGTTCTACCATTCCCACTCACTCCTCGACTATCAGTCTCTAGTTCTCGAACGGTGCTCTCCAAGATGGTAGCTACATGTGAACAATGAGCACTTGAAATGTGGCTGGTCCAAACTGAGATGGAAGTATAAAATACATTGGATTTCAAGAACTTGGTAAGAAAAGAGCAGAATATCTCAGTAATATTCATATTGGTTATACATTTAAGTATTTTGGATACAGATTGTTTTTAAAAAATGTGATCGCTAAAAAATGTTTTAAAATTATGTCTTGCATATATTTCTATTGGATGGTGTGTTCCAAATTTCATGTGTCCAAGACTTGCTTTGATGGCTTTCTTAGAATTCCAATTTATATCTCTCCCTGAGAATTCCTTCCCTCTTCTTGTCCCCTCCCGCACCAATTACCCAGGTCCAGAGTTCTGGCACTGTATCCAGTCCTTAATTCACATGTCAAATCTAGGGAACACTTGCCAACTTGTTAGGAAGACAATCTGAGATTTGCCATATTCACTGAAATCGTAAGTGATGAGTCGTCCTGTTGCCTTCACCTTTCCCAATACAAGAGTTGTAATAGCAGCAACTGACAGTCTGTTCTCAATTACCAGTACTGAAAAGGCTTGTGGTCTAATTTAATCAAAGCCCTGAAAGTGTGATTATGGGGATCTCTAGAATTTTGTAACAATTAATTTATATATTTGCAGCTGCTAAATCTCATGAGGGTGGATATTTTTGTTTTGTCTTAAAAGTTTCATGTTGAGAATTGTAGTCAGTATCTCGGATCAGAAATTCAGTAACCTAAAATATGGTTAACATTCACCTTTTAAAAAATGTTTCCCATTTTTAAAATAGCATTGCTGGGTGTAATTTAAAGGAGTGCTCAGACTTCAATCCCCAGCAGGGACTGCACCATTTACAGATTGGAAGCCTTGTAAAATCCCTGTGAGCTACACCCTGCTCTAAGCACTTTCATACAGCTGAGAAGTGGAGAGGAAAGAAAGTGCTCAATTTGCAGAGTGAATAATTAAAGAAAAGATTACTTAACCACTTTTTTTTTTTTAATTTTCAAAAGCTGTTAACTATATCCCACTGCCAATTGGATCTACTGAAAATGTATGAATACCAAAAGCACCCTTCTCCAAATCCCTAACCTTAATGGAAACTTATCTTTATATTTGAGAGGGGAAAAAATATAAGCAAGTTGCATTGTTTCTCAAATATATTAAGCATTATTGTTAAAAATTTTTTATTTGTGAGCATGTAACTCAGCTTCAGTGGATGTTTTATGTCCAAATTATGCCAAGCATACCTTCTAAATTCCTTAACTGAGTAAGTTACACTTAACATCAGCACTTAAGATTTAACTTTTCTCTAAAACTTGCATTTTGAAATTAAATTTGTAAAAAATCCTATTTTAGCAAGCTTTATTATATCAATTGGTAAAACTTTATTTTACAAGCAATAGGAATTGGATCAAATGATTATTATAATCCAGAGGAAGTATTTTATAACCATAGCAAATGTCATTATACATACTACCAACACAGATTTAATAGACAATACTGAACTGTACAAGAGTTATTTATTTTTCCTTAATCTCAAAGCTATGTTTAGTAATACAAAAAAAGCCATATTAACATTTTTCTTCCATTAGAAAACAATGTGATGTACAAAACTTTGGATGAAAAGATATATGTCAAATCTCATTTAATCACTTGGTGGAAAACCCACCACTCCATCAATACCACCCAAAGTGTTTTAGGCAATGATTAAAATAAAAATAATGCATCTTAATAAATTCCAGCTGTTAAAAGAGCAAACCTAGCAATATAGTTGACTACACAATATTTTCGACTATTCAGGAATTACTTTTTAAAATCCTTTTTCTGAATCCTACCACATACCAGGCACTGTACTTGGCCAAGCAGATGTTTAAGAAAAAGTTAGTAAGGTGGGCAAGACCTGATACAGCAGTCCTTTGGTCACCACATTTGACTTTGAACTTGCAAACATCCTCCAAAATCAAGAAACCCCAACTCAGGTACACGCTTCCAAACATTATGTGATCTTATTAGTGGGGAAGGAGTTTGATGAGGAGTCATGAACTATTATTTGATCCATTATTCCAATTAAAAGGCATTTCAAAAACTAATTAGTTATGAGTTTAAGATTTGGCATTCAGTTGTTACAAATGTGGTTCACCGACTTACTGTGAACCCAAGGCGCACTGCAAGGTAGTAAAGCCAGTGTGCGTAAACAAGTGTTCTTTGTATTTAAGTAAGTAATGGTAATTGATACACATCTTTATCTTAACATCCAACTGAGTTTAGGGTAAAGAAATCCAGTTATAAGGTGGTAAAAGCAAAGGAGGTAAACTAGTAAGGATTGTTACTATACAATTATTATTCTCTACCTTCTCCTTTGAGTAACAAGATGCTAATGCGCTACTTTCATTAAAAGAACTGCTTACAATTATTGACTTGAGACAAGTACTTAGGCCCATCAATTGACAGTGTTGTCCATTCATCACCATTACTTCTTTACATAAGCCTGTTTTCCTAAGGTATAACACATAATCTATGCAATAATTTGGAAATCAGCCAAGCATTAAGCAATTACAATGGTAGGTAATACAGCATCAATTTTTGAAACACATCTGGCCCCTTTTCATGACCCATCTGCAGTGTGAATTAAATGGACTCAGTCATTATCAATTTAAGTTTCTGGATCTGTGTAACAAAAAGATTGTTTTATGAAATTTCCACAGACATTTAAATTGTCTTCGGTCCCATACTTTTGTATTGAATGACTTATTCTGACATGCTGTATAACTACGATAAAAATAACTGTTCAATTTTTAAATGAAAACTAAATGCAGATAAATGGTAACAGATTTGACATGGAATGTTTTAAGATCTTCCAGTATGTAATCTGACACTGCTGATGATTAATTTCAGAGTTTAAAAACTTCAGATTAAAAACCACAAGATAATTTACTGTTTGCTGACATGCAAGATCTTCCTCAAAATTATCCTAAGACCTAGAAATCTCTGTATTTTACCAGAACATAAAGAAACACAACAAATTTGTACATTTTATTCACATTTATTTTTTGCTTTTAGTGTGCTCACAGAAAATTAGAACACCTTAAGCAGGAGTTTAATAGCAATTTTTGTAAGCAAAGTTACATTCCATCTCTAAGTCAAATTGGTCAAAGCTTCTCCAGTATTTACAAAACATGATAGACAAGATGCTACACAAAACCATTGCATCTGAAGGTTTTTTTTTCCTTTATTCTCAAAGACGACTGGAAAAGAAAGCATTGTCTGCTGTAATCAAAAACATACCACAGTATAAACAGTAACCATTCCACTTATCACAGCTTTGTTTTGAGTTTAAAATTTGTGTTTAAAAGGTCCAAGATGACTGCAGTTTTACAAAAATGGGCAGGGTGGAAAGTTGCAAACTTCATGTGCTTCTGGGATATCAAGATTTGTTTTTATACAATAGTCACAGTTAAAAACACCCTGCTGGTAATACATAATTACACTTTATTAAGGTCATAAACCAGCAATAAACAATAAGCCTATACAACTTGTAGTTCTACTTAATCACTGACTGGTACAGCTAACATGAGATAAGTGAAAAGTTCCTATGGTTTAAATGAACGCCTAAGACTATAATCTTTTTTAAAAATCTGAGTATTGGTGTTTTCTCTTTCCTTAGTCAAGACTTGTAGTGTTGTAAACTTGCCTCACAAAATACATCCTAATAACTTTTCTTAAAAAAAAGAAAAAGAAAACAAAAACAAAAAAACCCTAAGCCTTTACACCATCATCTGTAGTGGCACAGTGTCTTGGCAATGCTATGCACCACTGACATTTCCCCATGGGGCCCCTCTCACTTCATCGGATATCTATCCCTTTTTGACCCACCCATCTCCTTCATATATGGGCATGTCCATAGATTGACAAAGAAAGTTTACATTTTTTGAATAAAAAAGATGCAAAGTATGCAAAAGACATTAATACTGATGCAAAAATAAAAAATAAAAAAATAAAAAAGAGAGAGAAACAAGGCAGAGGAAGGTGTGGTAAGCTCTCCTCGACCTGTTGGAATGGTGGCGACAGTATGCTTTGAGATGGGATCTGTGGGGAGGGGGGGTAGAAAAAAAAAATTGGCTGCTTTTAAAAAAACAAAAAAAGGAAAAAACAAAACAAAACAAAAATGACATCTTTTAAAATCAATCCCTGGTTGTAGACAAGTTCTTCCAAAACCAGTACCTGGCACCACTCCAACAAACAAACAGGGGGGGGAGGAGAAAAGTTCTTCGATTATCTCAGAAAAAATCCTGCCCTTTTTTTTTTTTTTAAATTTTTACTCTGCCGCCTCCGCCGGGGGGGCCTCCGGACTGCACTCAGGCTGGGCCTCCAGGGACGGGGCTGCGCTGGCCGCCGAGGCCGCGCCGGCGGCGGCCGCCTCCTCCGCGGGGGCCGCCTCCCGCTCCGGGGCCGCGCCGGGGCCCGCGGCCGAGGGCGCCTCGCAGGCCGCGGCCTCCTCCGCCTTCTCCGCGGCCTTGGCGGGCTCCTCCGCGGCCTTGGCCTCCTCGCTGCTGGCCGCCGGCTTCTCGGGCGCCACGGCGGCGGCCGCGGCCTCCTCGGGCTTGGCCTCCTGCGGGTCGCCGCCCGCCGCCGCCCCCTCCTCGCCCGCGGCCGCCGCCGCCTCCTCGCCCGGCGCCCCCGCCGGCTCCCCCGCCGCCGCGCCCGCCTCGGCGCCCCCCGCCGCCGCCTCGTCCTTGCCGCCGTCGGGGGCGGAGGCGCCGGCCGCGCCCTCGGCCTCAGCGCCCTCGCCCGCCTCCTTCTTGTTCTTCTTGAAGGAGAAGCCGCTCAGCTTGAAAGACTTCTTGAAGGAGAAGCGCTTCTTTTTTTTTTTCGGGGTCTCGTTGCTGGGCGAGGGCGTGGCGCCGTCCTCGGCTTTGGGCGACGACGTGGAGGAGGCGGCCGACGCCGCTTCCCCCTCGGCGGCCGAGGGCGAGCCGGGCTCGGCGGCCTCGCCCTCCGCGGGGGCCTCCTTGTCGGCGGGGCTGGCCCCGGCCCCGGCCTCCGGGGCGGCGGCGGCGGCCGAGGGCTCCTCTTTCTCGGCCGCGGCGGGCGACGCCGCCCCGCTGCCCGAGGCCGCGGGCTCCTCCTTGTCGGCGGCCGGGGCGCTGCCATTGGCCTGCAGCTCCTCCTTGGCGCCCGGCTCGGCGGCCGCGGGCGACGCGTCGCCGTTCACCTTCACGTGGCCGTTCTCCTGCGGAGCAGAAAGCGCGGGAGCGTCAGTGCGGCGGCCCGGGCAGAGCCAGCTCCCCCCCACCCGGGGCCCTCATCCCTGGATGGGGAGGCGGGAGCCGAGGCCCAGACTGGGTCTCCAGGGAGGAATACGGGCAGTGCCATTTGGGGCGCGCTAAAGGCGCAGCAGGCGCCCCAGCTCACAAGGGCCGAGCCTACAACGTGGAGAG